>NC_034177.2:46447639-47647639 GCF_002021735.2 Oncorhynchus kisutch
CAGCACGTCGAGCTGACTGTGTGTGCGTGTGCGGGTGTGTGGACGCCATTATCCTCGTGCATGTGGAGGTTACTTGTGTCGTATCCAGCCAGCCTGAGACAGTGTGATGGGTTTCTCGCACAAGTTCCAGGCTTTATGACTCCACAGTATGTTCCTGTAGTTCGCCAACACGCCTGTACATTACAGACGTCGTTCAGCACGTGGGGTTGCGTGTGGAAGGTTACCCTTGTGTCCGCGGAGGTAACCTAGTACTTAACCAGCCAGGACAATGTTCTCTCCTTTCCTAGTGGGGTGGGTTTCACTCTCTGTCAGGTGCCGTGCCAAATGGAGGGAGTGCTGGTGTCTGACCTGCGGTGTAGAGGGCTGTTTTATTCTCCCCTCTGCGAGGGCGAGCTACCCTTTGATCCAAGGCCTCTCTATAACCTCCACTCTTTTATTGGTGCCTCCCCCCCCCCCCCCCCCCCCTCTCTCCCTCTCCTCCACTTTTTCTGGGACCACAGCTCTTTCATTATGGCCACTTCATATTTCACTCCGTCTTTCATCAATCCGCAGGCTGGAGAGGTGGAGTGGGAGAGAGCTTTTCGGCGATTCCACGCGGCTTGAAACAAACAGCTGCGTTGGGAGATGCACTGCAGAAACCACACAGGTGCAACTTGTGCCCGCTGAAGTCAAGTCTTCCAGTCCGCCGACCTTTTGCTTGTCATAAATCATATTTCGTGTCATTCGAGGCAGACAAGAAGCATGTACATAACTCTAATCTGAAAAAATGTTGCCTATATGGAGTTAATATTTTCTATTCACAATGTGAATGTCTGCCTGATTCACTATCATTCAAATATTACACCCGTTGTCTTGTTTGATAGCATGAAGCCACGCCTTTTTAGACAAACAGTATAACATGTATATTAGGCAGCTGAAACCGATACTTTTTATGTTGGAAAGTTCAAAGTAGAGCCGTAGAACTGCCTCCACCTCTTGGGCGACTTGTTTAGGTATTGGAGCCTATAATACAGTGGGAGCAGGGGAGGGGGAACAGTGCAGGGCGAGCGGCACAGGTGATGAGACGCACTTATTCGTGTAAAGAAAAGTCATACTGTCGGACAAGGTGACGCAGAGCAATGTTAGTATGTACGGGTAACTGCTACTATAATGGAATCGCCGCCTATTGAAAGCAGGTGCTTCCACATAGTTGTGGTTCCTGAGTTAATTAAGCAATTATCATCCCATTAGGCTTAGTGTCATGTCTAAAAATGCTGGGCAGGCCGTTATTTTGGCCGTAGGATGATAATGCCCCCATCCACAGGGCATGACTGGTCACTGAATGGTTTGATGAGCATGAGAACGATGTAAACCATATGCCATGGCCGTCTGTTCACCAGAACTCAACACAAGCATGAGACGACGTTTTCCACCACCGTCAACAAAACACCAAATAACGGAATTTCTCGCGGAAGAATGGTGTCTCATTCCTCCAATAGAGTTCCAGACACTTGTATCTACGCCAAGGTGCATTGAAGCTGTTCTGGCTCGTGGTGGTCCAACAACCTATTAAGACACTTTATGTCAGTGTTTCCTCTATTTTGTCAGTTACCTGTATATCGTCTCAGTAGAAGGGTCATATTAACAGCTGAGAAACATTATGGAAAGGGTCATAAAATAGGGGAACAGGTATTCATCTATGCCCTTTTCCATGCTGTCCTACGCAAACAGGCTCACTAGCCATGTTCAGCCACTGTTCAGTTATTGTTCTCAACGTTGTACCACCCAGAACAATTCCTTGAATGTCACCGGCAAAGAAACTAAAAAAACGGAACGATTCCTTCAATGTCACCGGCAAAAATATTGAATGGTTCTGTCTTTTGCTTTTGTTGAGTCTGAATGTGTCCGGAACATTTGTTGACTCAGTCCTCAATGACTATACAACTCAATGGCAGGAAACTATTCTCTCCGGGCCTCCAAAAGTTCACCCTGGCTGCGTGCCAAATGGCACCTTTTTCCTTATATATAGTGCACTACTTTTGACCAGAGTCCTATGGGTGCCCTATGGGCCCTGGTCAAATGTAGTGCACTATATAGGGAACAGTGTGTCATTTTTGGATATAGGCCCTGAACCAGATGAGCAAAGGGAAGTCGTTATGCTAGCAATCTCCGGGGCATTTAACCAGAAGCAGACTTACTCCACGGTTCAGACTAGGCTGGCCCATTGATCTACCACACTGGACTGCTTACGTAAGGCAACAAATCCAATGGTACACAAATCAAATCAAATTTTATTTGTCACATACACATGGTTAGCAGATGTTAATGCGAGTGTAGCGAAATGCTTGTGCTTCTAGTTCCGACAATGCAGTAATAACCAACAAGTAATCTAACTAACAATTCCAAAACTACTGTCTTATACACAGTGTAAGGGGATAAAGAATATGTACATAAGGATATATGAATGAGTGATGGTACAGAGCAGCATAGGCAAGATACAGTAGATGATATCGAGTACAGTATATACATATGAGATGAGTATGTAAACAAAGTGGCATAGTTAAAGTGGCTAGTGATACATGTATTACATAAGGATGCAGTCGATGATATAGAGTACAGTATATACGTATGCATATGAGATGAATAATGTAGGGTAAGTAACATTATATAAGGTAGCATTGTTTAAAGTGGCTAGTGATATATTTACATCATTTCCCATCAATTCCCATTATTAAAGTGGCTGGAGTTGAGTCAGTGTCATTGTCAGTGTGTTGGCAGCAGCCACTCAATGTTAGTGGTGGCTGTTTAACAGTCTGATGGCCTTGAGATAGAAGCTGTTTTTCAGTCTCTCGGTCCCTGCTTTGATGCACCTGTACTGACCTCGCCTTCTGGATGATAGCGGGGTGAACAGGCAGTGGCTCGGGTGGTTGATGTCCTTGATGATCTTTATGGCCTTCCTGTAACATCGGGTGGTGTAGGTGTCCTGGAGGGCAGGTAGTTTGCCCCCGGTGATGCGTTGTGCAGACCTCACTACCCTCTGGAGAGCCTTACGGTTGAGGGCGGAGCAGTTGCCGTACCAGGCGGTGATACAGCCCGCCAGGATGTTCTCGATTGTGGATCTGTAGAAGTTTGTGAGTGCCTTTGGTGACAAGCCGAATTTCTTCAGCCTCCTGAGGTTGAAGAGGCGCTGCTGCGCCTTCTTCACGATGCTGTCTGTGTGAGTGGACCAATTCAGTTTGTCTGTGATGTGTATGCCGAGGAACTTAAAACTTGCTACCCTCTCCACTACTGTTCCATCGATGTGGATAGGGGGGTGTTCCCTCTGCTGTTTCCTGAAGTCCACAATCATCTCCTTAGTTTTGTTGACGTTGAGTGTGAGGTTATTTTCCTGACACCACACTCCGAGGGCCCTCACCTCCTCCCTGTAGGCCGTCTCGTCGTTGTTGGTAATCTAAGGCATTCTTGAGAGTGGAACAGCACATTAAGACTCTTGCTCTGTCCTCTTCAAGATAGCTACATCTTTGGCATTCTTTCAAACTGCCGTTGCCTGAATTCGCTGCTGATGAGGTTTCAGGAGTTTGAATGTGGAGCTTATATAAGATACACAATTAGGAAATGTTACCAGCATCGAGGCAGCTCACTTTTCAGGACAGGTAAGGAAAGCATGTTTTGTAGTATTTAAGTGTGCCAGCGCCACTAAATGTCCCCAGTACTGGGGTGCTTATCTGGGTATATGATGTTTGTTGTTGATTTTAGTACTTTTCTTTCTCTCTGATGTGGTGTCCATTGTCCAAGTGTGTTATTCATTTGCTTTTAAGTTCTTGTGAAGCAACGTTCACAGTTTGCGTAGTTGTTTTTCTTCCTCCTGATCCAGCCAAACCTCCTGCATGTCATGCTCGCTGTGCTTTGATCGTCTAGGGCTTTATTTTTTGCAGACGTCGACTCAACGTCTATTCCACCTTGGTGCAACGTCATTGAAATGACGTGGAAACAACGTTGATTCAAGCAGTGTGCGCCCCAGTGGGTTCTATCAATAAAGGATGGGTTTTGGCCTTCTCTTTCTGTGTGATTAAAAAAAATAAAAGATCAAAGAAGCATCTTTCCCCGGCCGTTTGGTCTTAGTAAAAGGTCCCTCTTAGCTGCTCTCTCTCTCTCTCTCTAAAGCTACTTTATGCTTTTTCAGAAAAACAGCTCCCTTCTCCCCTCTCTTAAGAAATAGTCACGGTTAATGCAGCCTACATCTCTCACATTCTGTTTTCAGAAATATACAATGATGTCCTTTGAATGTATGAGTACCCAAGGAGAGGAGGATGTGTAAAAAGCCAAATATAAATATAATATGTCGCCCAGTCAGTAATGGTGGATTGGCTCGATGCACTCTGTTGGAGGCTACTGTGTACATTGTGCATCTACTCTTAGGTGAGTTGAAACGATGGGCTACCATTTAGAGTCCTACATAGCAGTAGCCACGCTCAAATCTCTTGTTAATAAATAAGGTTATACAGTGCATTCGGAAAGTATTCAGAGCCCTTGATTTTTTTTCTATGTTTTGTTACATTACAGCCTTTTTTCCCCCTCATTAATCTACACACTATACCCCATAATGACAACAAACAAACAAATGTTTAGGTAAAAAACAACAACAACAAAAACACTAAAATAGGACATTTACTTACGTATTCAGACCCTTTACTCAGTACTTTATTGTAGCACCTTTGGCAGCGATTTCAGCCTCGAGTCTTCTTGGGTATGACGCTACAAGCTTGGCACACCTGTATTTGGGGAGTTTCTCCCATTCTTCTCTGCAGATCCTCTCAAGCTCTGTCAGGTTGGATGGAGAGCGTTACTGCACAGCTATTTTCAGGTCTCTCCAGACATGTTCAAGTCGGGGCTCTGGCTGGGCCACCTCAGGACATTCAGAGACTTGTCCTGAAGCCACTCCTGCATTGTGTTGGCTGTGTGCTTAGGGTCGTTGTCCAGTTGGAAGGTGAACCTTCGACCCAGTCTGAGCTCCTGAGTGCTCTGGAGCAGGTTTTCATCAAGGATTTCGCTGTACTTTGCTCAGTTCATCTTTCCCTCGTCTCCCAGTCGGCAAACTCCAAGCAGGCTGTCATGTGACTTTTACTGAGGAGTGGCTTCTGTCGAGCGCTCTACCTTCTGTCCTTCTGGAAGGTGCTCCCATCTCCACAGAGGAACTCTGGAGCTCTGACAGAGTGACCAGGTTTTTTTTGGTCACCTCCCTGACCAAGGCCCTTCTCCCCTGATTGCTCAGTTTGGCCGGGCAGCCAGCTCTAGGAAGAGTCTTGGTAGTTCCAAACTTGTTCCGTTTAAGAATGATGGAAAATACATTCTTAAAATAAAGTGGTGATCCTAACTGACCTAAGACAGGGAATTGTTAGTCGGATTAAATGTCAGGAATTGTTAACTTAGTCTAAATGTAATTGGCTACGGTATGTGTAAACTTGTTTCTTCAACTGTACATACGATTTATACTAGTCATTTTAAGCCATGCATGGGTTCTCATTGGAGGCAGACAAACCAATTGTATTCCTTTCTCTTTTCAGTCATTGCCTCTTCTGTTTATGTGGCAGAGCTGTGTTGAGTTGGTTATACTTTTGTATTGAGCATATGTCTCCATACACCTTTTGTTAATCGCTTGTGTGACAATTTTACCAACCTTCTTTACAATTTAATTAATAAACATGATACCTTCCTTATGCCTTTAAAAAAAAAAAAAGTAAATATGTCTTTCCTCTGAGATATGGCGCCAATAGACATGGCCACCTTGTTTCTGGCTCCTAAGCATCTTTGCAGTATTATTATTTTTTGTTTTGGTGTTATTTCTCATATTATTAGCCTATAACATTTTTTGCATTATTTTATACAGCCGGAAAGAACTTTTGGATATCATCACCAGCATTTTGACTAGAAATTACTTTCCTGAATTGGATCCTTTGTTTGTATCCCCCAAGGCAATTTAACTTATCCCAGAGGCTGCTCCAAGAGGCCACTGGTGTAAAAAGATATCCGGCGTGGTATTTTAGTCCATCCACTGCTTCAGAGTATATTACTCGCTAATGTTCAGTCCCTGGAAAATAAAGTAGATGAGCTCAGGGTGAGGATCTCCATCCAGAGAGGCATCAGGGACTGTAACAAACTCTGTTTCACAGAAGCATGGCTCTCTCCGGATCTACGGCCCCCTTCCATAGAGCCAGCTTGGTGTATGCAAATTGCAGTGTCCAGGGTGCCGTTTAAGGTGGAGGTGATATGATCCTAAACTACGATCTCCATCCAGAGAGGAGGAACACAGGAGTGATGGTTGCTGATAATGGGCCTCTGTACACATATGTAGATATTCTATTAAAAATCAGTCGTTTCCAGCTACAATAGTGATTTCCAACATTACCAATGTCTACACTGTATTTTTTAATCAATTTAATGTTATTTTAATGGACTAAAAATGAGCTTTTCTTTCAAAAACAAGGACATTTCTAAGTGACCCCAAACTTTTGAACGGTAGTGTATATATACTGTATTTATACAGTGGCGATTTTAGCATGCAAATCTTTGTGGGGCAAACTTTTTTTTAAATGGTTTAACAGAGAAAAATGTTGACCACAAACTGTTGGGATAGCTTTGGGTAAGCCCTAACAGCAGAGCTTTCCTTTAAGTACTGTGGAGCCTGGCAGCTAAACAGTTCATTCAGCCTTATTTACTGCTAGCAGACATGTCTGACTTGCTTCAACAAATGTGGTTAAATGATGTATTCTCCTTAAATAAAACAAACGCCAAAATGAGTTTTGATATTTGAACCATACACAAACATTATTACATTCATGTTCAGTAAATTCATAATGTTTATAATTTTCTCATTTACACTTCCACTCCCAAGTACAAGAAAAAGAGCTCCGACTTTGTTCAGCACTTTCAAAATGGACACCGACAGAAGTTATTTCAGATGAATTCAGCATGGTGTTGAGGTCTTAACTTGAGAAAGCGATTTTATTAGGCCTATGTGTTCTAAAAAGGAAGGAAAATACAATCATTAGGATCCACTTTTATATACAATATACAGACGCACAGACAGCGCAAAACCACCCTCGCAATATCAACTGGAATTACACGGGTCTATTACTGAACTTTTTGTCAAAAACAAATATTTGAATGGAAAGAAACTGCCACTGGCAAACATGGTTTACAGACCCAACAATATTATATAGTATCTCCTCCTTGTCAAGAGGAGCACATACGCTAATTATAATACACAAAGTAAGCAAAACAATGAAATCATTCCAACATTGTCTAAAAGGATGAATGAGATACTAATGAGAGAGACAGACATATGTAAGCAATAGGCCTATAACAATTGAGATGTACAAACTATAGCATATGGGAACAATGAGTGGATGAGAGGCAATCCGTCATTTTGATTAAGACTTTAATGAGCGAGTTAAGATATATTTTGTTCAGCACTTTTGAAATATTCAACGACAGAATTCAGAACATGGGCCATTCTTACAGTATTCTCCCTGTATACCAAGTCAGAACCGTAGGATATGTACAAAAACAAAAAAGACGATCCATCTCATTGCAGTTACATCGTAGGGTTCATTCATATGGGCACAGAAGACAACAAACAGTTTTTCACTTTTTTTTTTAAAGCTGCCCAGAGAGGATATTGTTTTTATGGGCAAAGGCAACTCATTTCACTATGAGGCTCCAGTATACAATGAAGTAGCTTTCCCAGCATTACTCCTGAACCTGTATAAGCGCACATTAGCAACACCTGATCTGGTGCTGTGATTGTGTGCATCCCTAACACGGGGAAAGTAAATCAGTTAGATATCTGGTCGCAGAACCATTAATACTCCTGTAAACCAAACCTAGTCTAATCTGGGACACCCTAGCCTCAACAGGCAGCCAGTTGATTTCCTGAAAGCAGCTCCTGCCTATGTGACTACGTGGACTTCAATACTATCCTGATCAGCTTATTCTGGGCTATCTTGGAGTTTTATCATTTTATCTGTGGCCAATGACCTTGAGCCTTCTTGGATGGGCACTTCTGATGTAAACCCTATGGCAGCCCCCAAGGGGGCTTGAACTGCCTAGCACTCCCTGTGGATTCTGCAGTGACATAGTGTCCCAGCGCGTGACAGAACAATGACAGAGCAAATAAAGAACATTACCAACCCCTATGCTCTGTTTTCCGCTGGCTGCCCCTCCACCACAGAAAGTACTGAGCTAGGCTGAAACACTTTCATTTTGGAGCTGTCTTACTCAAGAAAACAAAAAAGAGACCATGTTTTTGTGGCTTTATTCACAAAATAAATTTGTTTTTACATTGTTTGCAAACTGATTTGTGACACGAATTAGTGCTAAAATAACATGCAAAACAGGTGGGGCTCTGCCCTGAATAAGTAGCCCAGTGGGTAAAGCATTGAGCCAGTAACGATCCAATCCCCGAGCTGACAAGGTAAAAATCTGTCGTTCTGCCCCTGAGCAAGGCAGTTAACCGACTGTTCCCCGGGCGCCAAAGACGTGGATGTCGATTTAAGGCAGCCCCCCCTCACCTCTCTGATTGAGGGGTTGGTTTAAATGCGGAAGGCACTCAGTTGTACAACTGACTAGGTATCCCCCTTTCCCTATATACACTACCATTCAAAAGTTTGGGGTCACTTAGAAATGTCCTTGTTTTTGAAAGAAAATCTTCTTTTTTTTTGTCCATTTACAATAACATCAAATTGATCAGAAATACATTGTAGACATTGTCAATGTTGTAAATGATTATTATAGCTGGAAACGGCAGATTTTTTTTATGGATTATCTACATTGTAAGGTTCTGTATTTATTTTCTTAGTCAACCTTGTTCTGTTTCGTTGTGTTCTTGAACGTAGCCCTGTTTCTTTGTGTTCATTGATTTCACCTGTGTTAGTTACTCATCTGGTCTCATCAGCTCCTTATTTAGTTAATTTCATTCTGTTTGAGGTATGGTTCGTTTTGACTCTACTAAGCCTTTTCCTAGCTCGTTTGTGAGAACCAGTTATAGGCTTCAATCCTAGTTTTGATTCATCTGCCTCTTTGCCTACCTGTGTATGACCATTGCCTGCATGTGACAATGATTCCTGCCTTCTGCGACGGTGAAATGAACACCTGCCGCACTCTGCACGTGAATCTACACCTTTTTCTCTCTGAGTAGTCATTAACACCCTGCAGCATTTCTTTGCAACTCTGCCTAGAAGGCCAACATCCCGGTGTCGTCTCTTCGCTGTTGACGTTGAGACTGGTGTTTTGTGGGTACTATTTAATGAAGCTGCCTGTTGAGCCTGTAATCGAACCCACAAATGCTGGTGCTCTAGATTCTCAACTAGTCTAAAGAAGACCAGTTTTATTGCTTTTTTTTTATGAGAACAGCAGTTTTCAGCTATTGCAAAAGGGTTTTCTAATGATCAATTAGCCTTTTAAAATGATATACTTGGATTAGCTAACACAACTTGCCATTGGAACACAGGAGTGATGGTTGCTGATAATGGGCCTCTGTACTCCTATGTAGATATTACATAGAAAAATGTCTACACTGTATTTCTGATCAATTTGATGGTATTTTAATGGACAAAAAAATTTGCTTTTCTTTCAAAAACAAGGACATTTCTAAGTAACTCCGAACTTTTGAACGGTAGTGTGTGTATTCACACTACATGGTCAGAAATATGTGGACATCCATTCAAATTTGTCTATTTCAACCACACATGTTGCTAACAGGTGTATATAATTGAGCATACAGCCATGCAATCTCCATAGACAAACATTGACAGTAGAATGGCCCGTACTGAAGAGCTCAGTGACTTTCAATGTAGTACCGTCATAGGATGCCACCTTTCCAACAAGTCACTTTGTCAATGGCTTTGCCCTGCTAGAGCTGCCCCAGTCAACTGTTAGTGCTGTTATTGTGAGGTGGAAACGTCTATGAGCAACAACAGCTCAGCCGCGACGTGGAAGGCTATACAAGTTCACAGAACTGGACCGCTGAAGTGCATTGTGCGTAAGAATTGTCTGTCCTCGGTTTCAACACTTGCTACCGAGTTCCAAACTGCCTCTGGAAGCAATGTCTGCACAACAACTGTTCGTAGGGAGCTTCACGAAATGGGTTTCCATGGCTGAGCAGCCGCACACAAGCCCAAGATCACCATGCGCAATGCCAAGCGTCGGCTAGAGTGGTGTAAACGCATTCTCTGGAGTGATGAATCACTCTTCATCTGGCAGTCCGACAGACAAATCTGTATTTGGCAGAAACCAGGAGAATGCTACCTGCCCCAATGCATAGTGCCAACTGTAAAGTTTGGTGGAGGAGGAATAATGGTCTGGGGCTTTTTTTCATGGTTCGGCTAGGCACCTTAGTTCCAGTGAAGGGAAATCTCAACCCTACAGCAAACATTCTAGACGATTCTGTGCTTCCAACTTTATGGCAACAGTTTAGGGAAGGCCCTTTCCTGTTTCAGCATGACAATGCCCCTGTGCACAAAGTGAGGTCACTACAGAAATTGTTCGTCAAGATCGGTGTGGAAGAACTTGACTTGCCTGCACAGAGCCCTGACCTCAACCCTATAGAACACATTTTGGATTAATTGGAATGTCGACTGCGAGCCAGGCCTAATCACCCAATGTCAGGGCCTGACGTCACTAATGCTCTTGTGGCTCATTATTCCAACATCTAGTGGAAAACTTTCCCAGAAGAGTGGAGGCTGTTATATCAGAAAAGGGGGACCAACTCCATATTAATGCTCATTATTTTGGAATGCAGTGTTCGACCAGCAGGTGTCCACATACTTTTGGTCATGTAGTGTAGGCCGGACAAGTTGAGCACTCGTCTTGCAACTGTTAACTTTGAGGGGGGTAAAAGAAAAAATAATACAAATAAGCTATTCAATATTAAGGCATTTAACGTCTCTTTTAAAGCTTCCATTATGCTGTAATTATATCTAAATCCAAACTGATTTTCCAGCAGGCTACAAAGTGAGGCACATCTAATGTTCAAAAGTGGTATTTTTGCCATTATACAGATTAAAACCAATACTTTAAACATGGTTCCATTGGAAATTATCCCTTTTTAAATGAAGCCATACAAAATTGGTTACAATTCCAATTTCATCCTCCAGAAGAGGCAGAGCAAATATTATAGCAAATAATATGGTTAAACTCCAATGTACTGATATAGAATCAAATCATATTTGATTGGTCGCATACACATATTTAGCAGATGTTGTTGCGGGTGTAGCGAAATGCTTCTGTTCATAGTTCCAACAGTGCAGTAATATCTAGCAATACAAACGTCTAAAAGAATGGAATTAAGAAATGTAGAAATACTGTATTAGGACAAGCAATGTCGGAGTCCGGAGTGTGTGTATGTATACAGTTGAAGTCGGAAGTTTACATACACCTTAGCCAAATACATTTAAACTCAGTTTTCACCATTCCTGACATTTAATCCGAGTAAAAATTCCCTGTTTTAGGTCAGTTAGGATCACCACTTTATTTTATGAATGTGAAATGTCAGAATAATAGAGAGAAGGATGTATTTAATCTTTTATTTCTTAAATCACATTCACAGTGGGTCAGAAGTTAACATACACTCAATTAGTATTTGGTAGCATTGCCTTTACATTTTTTAACTTGGGTTAAATGTTTCGGGTGGCCTTCCACAACCTTCCCACAATAAGTTGGGTGAATTTTGGCCCCTTCCTCCTGACAGAGCTGGAGTAACTGAATAAGGTTTGTAGGCCTCCTTGCTCGCACACACTTTTTCCGTTCTGTCCACAAATTCTCTATAGGATTGAGGTCAGGACTTTGTGATGGCCACTCCAATACCTTGACTTTGTTGTCCTTAAGCCATTTTGCCACAACTTTGTAAGTATGCTTGGGGTCATTGTCCATTTGGAAGACCCATCTGCGACCAAGCCTTCCTGACTGATGTTTTGATATGTTGCTTGAATATATCCACATAATTTTCCTCCCTCATGATTCCATCTATTTTGTGAAGTGCACCAGTCCCTCCTGCAGCAAAGCACCCCCACAACATGATGCTGCCACCCCCGTGCTTCACAGTTGGGATGGTGTTCTTTGGCTTGCAAGCCTCCCCCTTTTTCCTCCAAACATAACGATGGTCATTATGGCCAAACAGTTCTATTTTTGTTTCATCAGACCAGAGGACATTTCTCCAAAAAGTACGATCTTTGTCCCCATGTGCAGTTGCAAACCGTAGTCTGGAATTTTTATGGCAGTTTTGGAGCAGTGGCTTCTTCCTTGCTGAGCGGCCTTTCAGGTTGTCGATATAGGACTTGTTTTACTGTGGATGTAGATTAATTTGTACCTGTTTCCTCCAGCATATTCACAAGGTCCTTTGCTGTTCTGGGATTGATTTGCACTTTTCGCACCAAAGTACGTTCATCTCTAGGAGACGAAACGCGTGTCCTTCCTGAGCGGTATGACGGCTGTATGGTCCCATGGTGTTTATACTTGCGTACTATTGTTTGTACAGATAAAAATGGTACCTTCAGGTGTTTGGAAATTGCTCCCAAGGATGAACCAGACTTCTCGAGGTCTACAATTTATTTTCTTTCTTTGGTCTTGGCTGATTTCTTTTGATTTTCCCATGATGTCAAGCAAAGAGGCACTGAGTTGGAAGGTAGGCCTTTAAATACATCCACAAGTATACCTCCAATTGACTCAAATGATGTCAATTAGCCTATCAGCAGCTTCTAAAGCCATGACATAATTGTCTGCAATTTTCCAAGCTGTTTAAAAGCTCAGTCAACTTTAGTAAACTTCTGACCCACTGGAATTGTGATACACTGAAATAATCTGTCTGTAAACAATTGTTGGAAAAATTACTTGTCATGCACAAAGTAGATATCCTAACCGACTTGCCAAAACTATCATTTGTTAGCCAGAGATTTGTGGAGTGGTAAAATGAGTTTTAATGACTCCAACCTAAGTGTATGTAAACTTCCGACTTCAACTGTGTGTATGTATTGTATGTGTGTGTGTGTGTGTGTGTGTATATGTGTATGTAGATATATACAGTGCCTTGCGAAAGTATTCGGCCCCCTTGAACTTTGCGACCTTTTGCCACATTTCAGGCTTCAAACATAAAGATATAACTGTATTTTTTGTGAAGAATCAACAACAAGTGGGACACAATCATGAAGTGGAATGACATTTATTGGATATTTCAAACTTTTTTAACAAATCAAAAACTGAAAAATTGGGCGTGCAAAATTATTCAGCCCCTTTACTTTCAGTGCAGCAAACTCTCTCCAGAAGTTCAGTGAGGATCTCTGAATGATCCAATGTTGACCTAAATGACTAATGATGATAAATACAATCCACCTGTGTGTAATCAAGTCTCCGTATAAATGCACCTGCACTGTGATAGTCTCAGAGGTCCGTTAAAAGCGCAGAGAGCATCATGAAGAACAAGGAACACACCAGGCAGGTCCGAGATACTGTTGTGAAGAAGTTTAAAGCCGGATTTGGATACAAAAAGATTTCCCAAACTTTAAACATCCCAAGGAGCACTGTGCAAGCGATAATATTGAAATGGAAGCAATATCAGACCACTGCAAATCTACCAAGACCTGGCCGTCCCTCTAAACTTTCAGCTCATACAAGGAGAAGACTGATCAGAGATGCAGCCAAGAGGCCCATGATCACTCTGGATGAACTGCAGAGATCTACAGCTGAGGTGGGAGACTCTGTCCATAGGACAACAATCAGTCGTATATTGCACAAATCTGGCCTTTATGGAAGAGTGGCAAGAAGAAAGCCATTTCTTAAAGATATCCATAAAAAGTGTTGTTTAAAGTTTGCCACAAGCCACCTGGGAGACACACCAAACATGTGGAAGAAGGTGCTCTGGTCAGATGAAACCAAAATTGAACTTTTTGGCAACAATGCAAAACGTTATGTTTGGCGTAAAAGCAACACAGCTCATCACCCTGAACACACCATCCCCACTGTCAAACATGGTGGTGGCAGCATCATGGTTTGGGCCTGCTTTTCTTCAGCAGGGACAGGGAAGATGGTTAAAATTGATGGGAAGATGGATGGAGCCAAATACAGGACGATTCTGGAAGAAAACCTGATGGAGTCTGCAAAAGACCTGAGACTGGGACGGAGATTTGTCTTCCAACAAGACAATGATCCAAAACATAAAGCAAAATCTACAATGGAATGGTTCAAAAATAAACATATCCAGGTGTTAGAATGGCCAAGTCAAAGTCCAGACCTGAATCCAATCGAGAATCTGTGGAAAGAACTGAAAACTGCTGTTCACAAATGCTCTCCATCCAACCTCACTGAGCTCGAGCTGTTTTGCAAGGAGGAATGGGAAAACAATACAGTCTCTTGATGTGCAAAACTGATAGAGACATACCCCAAGCGACTTACAGCTGTAATCACAGCAAAAGGTGGTGCTACAAGGTATTAACTTAAGGGGGCTGAATAATTTTGCACGCCCAATTTTTCAGTTTTTGATTTGTTAAAAAAGTTTAAAATATCCAATAAATGTCGTTCCACTTCATGATTGTGTCCCACATGTTGTTGATTCTTCACAAAAAAATACAGTTTTATATCTTTATGTTTGAAGCCTGAAATGTGGCAAAAGGTCGCAAAGTTCAAGGGGGCCGAATACTTTCGCAAGGCACTGTACGTACATACATACATACATACATACATACATACACACACACACCACACACCACACACACACGTGTGTGTGTATATATATGCGTATGTGTGTGTGTTATGTGTATATAGATATATATTTTTTATATATATGCAAGAATGTGTTTACATCCCTGTTGGTGATCATTTCTACTTTGCCAAGATAATCCATCCACCTGACAGTTGTTGCATATCAAAAAACGGATTAAACAGCATGATCATTACACAGGTGCACCTTGTGCTGGGGGACAATAAAAGGCCACTCTAAAATGTCCATTTTGTCACACAACACAATGTTAATTTTCCAACATAAGCCGCCTCTAATGTTGTTTTGGAGAATTTGGCAGTGCGTCCAACCAGCCTCACAGCCTGTGTATGGCGTCGTGTGGGCTGATGTCAACGTTTTTAACAGTGTGCCCATGGTGGCAGTGGGGTTATGGTATGGGCAGGCATAAGCTATGGGCAACAAACACAATTGTATTTTATCAATGGAAGTTTGAGTGCACAGAAATACCGTAACGAGATCCTGACGCCCATTGTCGTGCCATTCATCCGCCGCATTGACGTCATGTTCTCTAAGGAAAGTTATGAGTGGCTTGTGAGCATCTCTAACAGGTTGTGGTATAACTGGCAGATGAAAGACCATCTTAGGTTGTGGGGATGTTGTCGACGACTAAGAACATTATGATGTTCCTTCAGGAAAAGTAACGTTCTTCTATGTCTTCGTCTAAGATCTGATGGAAGGACAATCTCAGAGGGAGCATTTGTTTGTTTTTACTGTCTTGGTGTGGGTTTCCAAGTCTTAATCAGAGTTCTGTTTATGTCCTAAGATGACATTTCATTTGACCATCATGGTCGTTTGGGTTCAGCATTATGAGAGTACTGCCCCAGCAGCACTAACGAGCCAGTGGTAATTCCTTCTAATCTACCTCTGTCACCTTGGCTCCCAGCTACTGTATAATCACTGCACTAGGAGGAGGAAGGCGCTGTTTAAATGAACCAGCTTACCGGGTCATTAGGAAAAGTTAAATTATTCATTACGGAATGTGTAATTATAGCAGAGCCTTGGTGGCAGGCAGCTATATAGCATAACCATACTGGCTTCTTGTAATGCTATATACGCTGCTGGAAGAGGGATAAGGGAATTCTCTCAGTCCCACCTTTTGAGCGCTAGCTAAGCTAACCATGCTCGCCCGCTTGGCGCTCACCACTCGCTCACATTGGCAGGAGCCATGAAGAAGCGCTGGGATCAAAGGATCCAGAAAGAGGTTAGGGAGCTGTGTGCAAATTGCGTTGGTAATTAACTATGTAGCAACTCAGAATTCTCATCACGCATGCCAGGGTTTGTGTTTAGTTTGTTGCTGTTGCTGCTGCAGCTGCCCCCCTTGCGTGAAGAGCCTCACTCAGTGAACAACACGTAGGCTAGATATAGCCTCGAGTGGTGAGGTGACACTTGACTGTCCAGTACTAAAGCCAGTCTTGGAGTTGGCACACAGTTTGTACAGTTCCAAAGTGTGATTGTGCTATGGTAGCCTCATTACTTACAGATTTACCCACCATAGAATTAAATAGAACACAATTGTATGTATCCTATGGATATAACCACAGGCACATCCTACATACTGTAGAGCTGTTGCTCATAATGAATTGCCTTTTTTTTAAATGAAATGTTTCCTTGGCATGTATGTAAGAGGTATTTATTTAATTTTTTACATCTACTGCTAGTCTTATTATTGGAGAAGCTTCAGATGTAGATGTAGTTGCTTTCTGACTTCCGTCTGTCTCTGCCCACAGTGTGGTATTGATGGTCATCCCATACAGCAGTGATGAATGCTTTAGAGTGCTTCCTTTCCTTATTAAACTCTGAATTGACACATAGAATACTAGTATTCAGACTGACTTTTTCCCCACATTTTGTTACGTTACAGCCTTATTCTAAAATGTATTGATTAAATGTTTTCCCTCAACATTCTACACGCAATACCGCATAATGAGTAAAAAACAGGTTTTATAAATGTTACGCAATTATTATTATTTTTTTTTTAATAACTGAAATATCACATTTACATAACTATTCAGACCCTTTGCTATGAGACTCGAAATTGAGCTCAGGTGCATCCTGTTTCCATTGATCATCCTTGAGATGTTTCTACAACTTGATTGGAGTCCACCTGTGGTAAATTCAACTGATTGGACATGAGTTGGAAAGGCACACACCTGCCTATATTTGGTCCCACAGTTGACAGTGCATGTCAGAGCAAAAAACCAGTCATGAGGTTGAAGAAATTGTCCGTACAGCTCAGAGACAGGATTGTGTCGAGGCACAGATCTGGGGAAGGGTACCCATAAATCTATGCTGCATTGAAGGCCCCCCAGAACACGTTGGCCTCCATCATTCTAAATTGGAAGAAGTTTGGAACCACCAAGACTCTTCCTAGAGCTGGCCGCCAGGCCATATTGAATAATCGGGATAGAAGGGCCTTGGTCAGGGAGGTGACCAAGAACACAATGGTCACTCTGACAGAGTCCAGAGTTCCTCTGTGGAGATGGGAGACCCTTCCAGAAGGACAACCATCTCTGCAGCACTCCACCAATCAGGCCTTTATGGTAGAGTGGCCAGACAAAAGGCACATGACAGCCCGCTTGGAGTTTGCCAAAAGGCACCTAAAGGACTTAGACCATGAGAAACAAGATTATCTGGTCTGATGAAACTAAGATTGAACTCTTTGGCCTGAATTCCAAGCATCATGTCTGGAGGAAACCTGGCACCATCCCTACCCCGAAGCATGGTGGTGGCAACATCATGCTGTAAGGATGTTTTTCAGCAGCAGGGACTGGGAAACCGGTCAGGATTGAGGGAAAGATGAATGGAGCAAAGTACAGAGAGATCCTGGATGAAAACCTGTTCCAGAGCGCTCAGGACCTCAGACTGGTGCTGAAGGTTCACCTTTCAACAGGACAACGTCCCTAAGCACACAGACAAGACAACGCAGGAGTGGCTTCGGGACTAGTCTCTGAATGTCCTTGAGTGGCCCAGCCAGAACTCGGACTTGAACCCGATCGAATATCTCTGGAGAGACCTGAAAATAGTTATGTAGCGATGCTCTCCATCCAACCTGACAGAGCTTGAGAGGATCTGCAGAGAAGAATGGGACAAACTCCCCAAATACAGGTGTGACAAGCTTGTAGCATCACACCTGTAACGATGTGTGCTGCTAGTCGGGAAGCAAGTTCAGGGAGTGAGTGTTTTTAATAAATAAATGAAGCATAATACAAAACAAGAAACACGAACAATGCACAGACTGGAAACTGAAACAGAAACAATGATAATTAAGGAGGTAATGGAGTCCAGGTAATGGAGTCCAGGTGAGTGTCATAATGCGCTGATGCGTTACGGTGGTGACAGGTGTGCGCCATAACGAGCAATTGGGTGACCTAGAGGCCACATGCAATACCCAAGAAGACTTGAGGCTGTAATCTCTGCCAAAGGTGCTTTAACAAAGTACTGAGTAAAGGGTCTGAATACTTATGTAAATGTGATATTTCAGGTTTTTATTTTTAATAAATGAATGGGGGGAAAAAAAACAATGTATCCATTTTAGAAAAAGGCTGTAACGTAATAAAATGTGGAAATATTAATGATTTCCGAATGCACTGTATTTCCACAAGGAGGTTGGAATAATACTGTTAAATTATGAAAATTATGATTATTGCTTTTTAGTGTCGGAGCTGTTTGAAAAGACTGCCAGAAATGTCCGCCTGTTTTGGTGGGATGGAGTTTTGTTCTGCCTGATGATCTCCCCAGGCAGTAAATGAGTTAACCCTATCCGTCCCGAGACCCAGCTTTTCATTTATCTGACTGTCATTTATCTGCATGTCCAGCCCTTATATTTAGCCTCACAATGAAGTGTTTTACCTTTTTTTCATTTTCAGGACTACATGAGAACAAAATAATTTGATATAACATTTGCGAGTTTTATTGACAATGCAAAAACCTGATAAATGAATTTATAATAATGCTGTATGTACAGAAATGGTTTGCTCAGTGGGAAATTAATATCCATCTAGTTAGTGACAGCTGTTTGGCGTTTGTGACAGCCGCTATGTGAGCTTATTACAGTAATATAGACACAATGTCCTGGGATTTCCTATGTAGAATAACCCTTTACCTTGTGTAGATTGTGAGTGACATAGAGCAAAACATGTGCATGTGCTTTTAACAGTTTGGAGCTCAAACCATTCTGACTCTACATTGATTTTTGTAAAAATACCCCCCTTCAGGATCTGCCCTTGTCTCACAAAACCCCCTCTAGCTCAGCCCCCGTTTATCACACAGACTAATGGTTGGTATCAACGATGTCTGTTGCTCAAACACACAATGTTTTAAAGGGGTTACACGTCCAAATGCGCCTGCGTCACGGTGGAACTGTAGGCGTCAATAGACGAATACGCTAAGCGCTCGTTTTCCCCTCCCCACTCAGACCACTCCTTGACTGTCCCAGCAAATTTTTGCTTGAGAAGTTGCTTTTTTGCTAAGAAGCTTAACTTTTGTTCTTTTGACCACTTTAATTGAAAACAATCACAGTAAGGTACTTAATACTTACCCAGAAATGATTGGAAAATGAGATTTAAAAAAACAAACTGCTGCATTGGACCTTTAATAAAAAGGACTTTGGCAGTTCTAGTATAGATCTGCAAGACTTTTCCTATTTCCTGTGGTGAGCCGCAAGGATAGTCTTCCTCCTCAGAAACACTCACTGGTCTGTTAGTTGTCATCAGTGTTTTCGCCACTATGAGGGAGTGCAATTTCTCACTTTGTTTGACCTTTTTTATGTCTGATTGTTCATAATCATAGCCAGTTTATCAGCAAAGATTAAGTTTCCCTGTCTCGGATTTAAAGTAATGAAATACACACACAAAAAAATGCCAAACCCCTATTAGAAGATTGCACAAAGTCACCAGTGTTGTTTTAACTTAGTGGGCCACTGAGTGGGGAAATAATTACTTCAAGCCCAGGGTGCAGTTTGAGGAAAGCTTGAGAAAATGTCAGCATTTCTATTTTAACACTGTAGGCTACTTACTCTAAGCAACGAGCTGGAGGTCTGGCCCCAATACAACAACCGGATAATGGGGAAATATTTCAAAATGGGATGACTTCACACAACTGTTAAAAAAAAAGTATATATCCACAGATTAGGCTATTTTCTGGCCTGACAAATTCGCAGAGGATTTGGGTATTTTAGAAGTGGAAACATTATAATAAGAGATATTTGTTTACTTCAACTAGAGGTCATTATGATGTTTTCCAGAAATGAAAATAAACAACCGAAGAATGTAAATTGCTCCCAAGGACATTTGAATTACATTCAATTCTGAGACTTGGCTTTGGTCTATGTGATTGATTACATTTTGATAATGTCATCACAGTGGATCTTGATTGCTATTGATAGTACTGCATTGTTATGGAAAGTTAGCAAGTTAGCATTTCACTGTACCGTTTCAACCTGTACCCAGTGCGCCTGTCCAATAAACCTTGATTTTGATTTGACAGATACATTACCCGGTCTGCTGGATAGTTTTCCTTTGACATGTTATTGTCCTCTCTGTGCATGCCTCCCCTTTCACCGCTGAACCCAATCACCGCCCTCTCTGCCCTCTCCTCACTCTCAGGCTTTCATTCTTCTATACCACAATTCTCTTATCTAATTTTCCCACATATTGTCTAGGTCAGGGATCATCAACTAGATTCAGCCGCGGGACGTTTTTGTTTCTTGAGCAGATGTTCGGGGGACCGGAATATAATTTGTAGCTTGCAAGTTGACCGCAAAAATGTCCAAACGGATATATATATATATATATATATATATATGACTAAAACATAATAAATTCAAACCTTGCTTACATTTCTATATTATGCGTGGGAATACTTGGGAACAGAATACTTGGCATTGTTTTCCTGGTGTTTTTTGTAGTCTTATGTCCTCGGGCCGCCAGTTGGCAAACCCCGGCCTAGGTACTGTACACTTAGAAAATAATGATAAATCCACAGCTTTTGAATTGAGAGTATCTACACCTGCTATTGTACCCAATGTATTAAACTAATATCCTACTTCCTCTGAGTTTGTATTTCTTTACTTATTGGGTGACTATTCAAGGGATATACATTTGCCATTTGAGGTTTTATACACCTGTATCGTTAATTTTCATATAAATCACTGTATTGATGTCAATGACAGATTTGCAGTTTATGTAACAGCTCAAGGTCAGGTTGCACGTGAATATCTCCGATTATAGGATTCTGCCCTACATTATTACTCGTACACTATACAGTTGAAGTCTGAAGTTTACATACACCTTAGCCAAATACATTTAAACTCAGCATTTCACAATTCCTGACACTTATTCCTAGTAAAAAAAAATCCCTGTTTTCGGTCAGTTAGGATCACCACTTTATTTAAAAAATGTGAAATGTCAGAATAATAGTAGAGAGAGTGATTTATTTAAGCTTTTATTTCTAACATCACATTCCCAGTGGGTCAGAAGTTTACATACACTCAATTAGTATTTGGTAGCATTGCCTTTCAATTGTTTAACTTGGGTCAAACGTTTCGGGTAGCCTTCCACAAGCTTCCCACAATAAGTTAGGTGAATTGTGGCTCATTCTTCCTGACAGAGCTCGTGCACATGAGTCAGGTTTGTAGGCCTCCTTGCTCGCACACACTTTTTCAGTTCTGCCCACAAATTTTCTATAGGATTGAGGTCAGGGCTTTGTGATGGCCACTCCAATACCTTGACTTTGATGTCCTTAAGTCATTTTGCCACATCTTTGGAAGTATCCTTGGGCTCATTGTCCATTTGGAAGACCCATTTGCGACCAAGCTTTAACTTCCTGACTGATGTCTTGAGATGTTGCGTCACTATATCCACATAATTTTCTTGCCTCATGATTTGATCTATTTTGTGAAGTGCACCAGTCCCTCCTGCAGCAAAGAACCCCACAACATGATACTGCGTCCCCTGTACTTCACGGTTGGGAGAGGTTCTTCGGCTTGCAAGCCTCCCCCTTTTTCCTCCAAACATAACGATGGTAATTATGGCCAAACAGTTCTATTTTTGTTTCATCAGACCAGAGGAAATTTCTCCAAAAAGTACAATCGTTGTCCCATGTGCAGTTGCAAGGGCAGAGGGAACACCCCCCCCATCCACATCGATGGAACAGTAGTGGAGAGGGTAGCAAGTTTTAAGTTCCTCGGCATACACATCACAGACAAACTGAATTGGTCCACTCACACAGACAGCATCGTGAGGAAGGCGCAGCAGCGCCTCTTCAACCTCAGGAGGCTGAAGAAATTCGGCTTGTCACCAAAAGCACTCACAAACTTCTACAGATGCACAATCGAGAGCATCCTGGCGGGCTGTATCACCGCCTGGTATGGCAACTGCACCGCCCTCAACCGTAAGGCTCTCCAGAGGGTAGTGAGGTCTGCACAACGCATCACCGGGGGCAAACTACCTGCCCTCCAGGACACCTACACCACCCGATGCTACAGGAAGGCCATAAAGATCATCAAGGACATCAACCACCCGAGCCACTGCCTGTTCACCCCGCTGTCATCCAGAAGGCGAGGTCAGTACAGGTGCATCAAAGCTGGGACCGAGAGACTGAAAAACAGCTTCTATCTCAAGGCCATCAGACTGTTAAACAGCCACCACTAACATTGAGTGGCTACTGCCAACACACTGTCAATGCCACTGACTCTACTCCAGCCACTTTAATCATGGGAATTGATGGGAAATGATGTAAATATATCACTAGCCACTTTAAACAATGCTACCTTATATAATGTTACTTACCCTACATTATTCATCTCATATGCATACGTAGATACTGTACTCTATATCATCGACTGCATCCTTATGTAATACATGTATCACTAGCCACTTTAACTATGCCACTTGGTTTACATACTCATCTCATATGTATATACTGTACTCGATATCATCTACTGTATCTTGCCTATGCTGCTCTGTACCATCACTCATTCATATATCCTTATGTACATATTCTTTATCCCCTTACATTGTGTATAAGACAGTAGTTTTTTTGGGAATTGTTAGTTAGATTACTTGTTCGTTATTACTGCATTGTCGGAACTAGAAGCACAAGCATTTCGCTACACTCGCATTAACATCTGCTAACCATGTGTATGTGACAAATACATTTGATTTGATTTGATTTGAAATTGTAGTCTGGCTTTTTTATGTCAGTTTTGGAGCAGTGGCTTCTTAATTGCTGAGTGGCCTTTCAGGTTATGTCGATATAGGACTCGTTTTACTGTGGATATAGATACTTTTGTACCTGTTTCCTCCAGCATCTTCACAAGGTCCTTTGCTGTTGATTGATTTGCACTTTTCGCACCAAAGTACGTTCATCTCTAGGAGACAGAATGAGTCTCCTTCCTGAGAGGTATGACGGCTGCGTGGTCCCATGGTGTTTATACTTGCATACTATTGTTTGTACAGTTGAACATGGTACCTTCAGACATTTGGAAATTGCTCCCAAGGATGAACCTGACTCGTTGAGGTCAACAAAAAACATTTCTGAGGTCTTGGCTGATTTATTTAGATTTTCCCATGATGTCAAGCAAAGAGGCACTGAGTTTGAAGGTAGGCCTTGAAATACATCCACAGGTACTCAAATGATGTCAATTAGCCTATCAGAAGCTGTCATGGTTCTCGTAAGAACTCCTTCCCATGTCCGAAACTCCTTACCTTGTGGATACGCTGCTTGGTCCTCTTTAGGTGGGATATTCTGTCACGGTTGTCGTAAGAACTGGACCAAGGCGGAGCGTACGTAGAGTTCCACATCTTTAATATCAAGTGAAACTTAAGCAAAACAAAACAATAAATGAACAACGAAACGTGACTACGTGGTGCACAAACACAAAATAATATCCCACCAACACAGGTGGGGAAAAATATCTACTTAAATATGATCCCCAATTAGAGACGACGATTACCAGCTGCCTCTAATTGGGAATCATACAAAACACCAACATAGAAAATATTAAACTATAATACCCCCTAGTTATACCCTGACCTAGTACACCATAGAGAAACAAGGGCTCTCTATGGTCAGGGAGTGACAGAAGCTTTCATTTTCTGGAATTTTCCAAGCTGTTTAAAGGCACAGTCAACTTAGTGTATGTAAACTTTTGACCCACTGGAATTGTGAAATAATCTGTCTGTAAACAATTGTTGGAAAAATGACTTGTCATGCACAAAGTAGATGTCTTAACCGACTTGCCAAAACTATAGTTTGTTAACAAGAAATTTGTGGAGTGATTGCGAAACGAGTTTTAATGACTCCAACCTAAGTGTATGTAAACTTCCGACTATCCATAAGTATTAAAACCCCTTCAAATGAGTGGATTCGGCTATTTCAGCGACACCCATTGCTGACAGGTGTATAAAATTGAGCACACAGCCATGCAATCTTCATAGACCAACATTGACAGTAGAATGGCCTTCTTGAAGAGCTCAGTGACTCAACGTGGCATCGTCATAGGATGCCACCTTTCCAACGAGTTTGTCAAATTTCTGCCCTGCTAGAGCTGCCCTTGTCAACTGTAAGTGATGTCTTTGTGAAATAGAAACGTCTAGGAGCAACAACGGCTCAGCTGCGAAGTGGTAGGCCACACAAGCTCACAGAATGGGACCGCCGAGTGCTGAAATGTGTAGCATGTAAAAATCATCTGTCCTCGTTTGCAACACTCACTACGAGATCCAAACTGCCTTTGGAAGCAATGTCAGCACAATAACTGATCGTCGGGAGCTTCATGAAGTGAGTTTCCATGGTTGAGCAGCCGCACACAAAAAAAAAAAATCACAACATGCAATGCCAAGTGTAGGCTGGAGTGGTGTATACCTCACCGCCATTGGATGAATCAGGCTTCGCCATCTGGCAGTCCGACGTACAAATCTGGGTTTGACGGATGCCAGCAGAACGCCACCTGCCCGAATGAATTGTGCCAACTGTGAAGTTTGGTGGAGGAGGAATAATGGTTTGGGGCTGTATTTCATCTTTCCGGCTAGGCCACTTAGTTCTGTTGAATGGAAATCATAATACAATGACATTCTAGAGACGATTCTGTGCTTACAACTTTGTGGCAACAGTTTGGGGAAGGCCCTTTCCTGTTTCAGCATGACAATGCCCCCATGTACAAAGTGAGGTCCATACAGAAATTGTTTGTCGAGATCAGTGTGGAAGAACTTGACAGGCCTGAACAGAGCAAGTCCCTGCTGCTATCTTCCAACATCTAGTAGAAAGCCTTCCCAGAAGAGTTGGAGGCTGTTATAGCAGCAAATGGGGGACCAACTCCATATTAATACCCATGATTTTGGAATGTGATGTTCGACGAGCACGTGTCCACATACTTTTGGTCATGTAGTGTATCTCCATGAAAAGCATAAAGCTCTAAATTCCTTTTGCATAGAATTTGTTGCCTTCAATTATAATATCCTAATTGCAGATATGCAAACACTGTCTTGTCCTGCTTGGGAGATTATATAAAAAATGACAATGGATTACTTTATATTTGGAGGTAGAAAAATGACTTACTAATTTTCCCAGATCTGCCCATGAATATCATAATTCAAATGCAGTGTATCATATGCTGCCAATTTGTCATACACAATGTTATACACATATTTCCCTGAGAGAATGATCAGTGGGTTAATCATATCTACATAAGAGGAATGCCCACCAGTGTGTGTGCGGTTACTGTTGAGGGATTCGGTGATTTAATACTCATAACACACCCCCGTCGGAACAAGATTAACTTAATTTACTGAGAAGTATGGCACGTACACCCACCCCCCGTTGATTGATACTGGTGTGCCCCAGACATTAATATCAAAAGCTGTTGAACATGTTATTATGACACTGTAGTGTAGGAGTTTATTGTTGGAAACAGTTTATCAGTTTAACAGTTAAAATTAGGGCTGCAAATGATGGGAACTTTCAATAAATTCCCTGGGTCTTACAGAAATCCAGTTAGAAAAACAAACAAAAAACAGACAAACGGAGGAATGAAGAATATGAGATGAAACCTCCGTGGAGATCCTGTCAGTTCTTCTCCTTTCAAGTAAGCTACCCTAATGAACCAGGGAATATTAATACAGACCCAAGATCTTATCTTATCTCGTGGAGCAATTATTTCTCTTTGCCAGTAAATTAAAATGAAAAAAAAAATACACACCTCTAATACCTACAGCAGTGTAGTTGTACCACTTTCTAGATATCAAACTTGTTCCTCGTCTGTCCCTTCTGATTTATGGCCCTTGTCAGTGTTGTGTATTTTCCACCAAGATAGAACTGCCAAAGAAGGAGGGGTCACAATCTACTGCAGAGTTCTGTCATGCTATCCAGGTCTGTGCCCAAACAGTTAGAGCTTCTACTACTAAAAATCCACCTTTCCAGAAATAAGTCTCTCACTGTTGCCACTTGCTATAGACCCCCCCTCAGTCCCCAGTTGTGCCTTGGACTCCATATGCAAGTTGATTGCCCCCCATTTATCTTCAGAGTCTGTACTGTTAGGCGACCTAAACTGGGATATGCTTAACACCCCTTGCCCTTCTACAATCTAAGATAAATGCCCTCAATCTCACACAAATTATCAAGGAACCTACCAGGTACAACTCCATATACGTAAACACGGCACCCTCATAGATATCTTCCTGACCTGCCTGCCCTCAAAATACACCTCTGCTGTCTTCAACCAGGATCTCAGCGATCACTGCCTCATTGCCTGTGTCTGTAATGGGTCCACTGTCTAACGCTCCCTAAAACACTACAGCAAGCAGGCCTTTCTAATCGACCTGGCCTGGGTATCCTGGAAGGATATTGACCTCATCCCATCAGTAGAGGATACCTGGTTATTCTTTTAAAAGTGCTTCTTTCCTCACCATCTTAAATGCATGCCCCATTCAACAAATGTGGAACTAAGAACACATATAGCCCTTGGTTAACTCCAGACTTGACTGCCAATGACCAGCACAAAAACATCCTGTGGCATACTGCATTAGCATCGAATAGCCCCTGAGAAATACAACTTTTCAGGGACGTTAGGCAAGCAAAGGCTAGCTTTTTCAAACAGAAATTTGCATCCTGTAGTACCAATTCCAAAAAGTTTTGGGACACTGTAAAGTCCATGGAGAATAAGAGCACCCCCTCCCAGCTTGGCTTGGAAACAGTGTCACCACTAATAAATCCACGATAATCAAGAATTTCAATAGCATTTAGAGTGTCTCCCCCTCTTCAAAGGGGGAGACACTATAAACTCAAACTGTTACAGACCTATATCCATCCTGCCCTGCCTTTCTAACGTCTTCAAAGGCCAAGTTAACGAACAGATCACCGACCATTTTGAATTCCACCGTACCTTCTCTGCTACGAAATCTGGTTTCTGAGCTGGTCATGGGTGCACCTCAGCCACGCTCAAGGTCCTAAACGATATAACTGCCATCAATAAAAGACAGTACTGTGCAGCCGTCTTCATTTACCTGGCTAAGGCTTTCGACTCTGTCAATCTCTGGCAGACTCGACAACCTTGGTTTCTCAAATGACTGCCTCGTCTGGTTCACCAACTACTTCTCAGATAGAGTTCAGTGTGTCAAATCTGAGGACCTGTTGTCTGGACCTCTGGCAGTCTCTATGGGGGTGCCACAGGGTTCAATTCTCGGGCCTGTATATATCAATGATGTCGCTCTTGCTGCTCGTGATTCTCTGATCCACCTCTATGCAGACGACACCATTCTGTATACATCTGGCCCTTCGTTGGACACTGTGTTTTCCAAACGAGCTTCAACGACATACAACACTCCTTCCGTGGCCTCCAACTGCTCTTAAATGTTAGTAAAAATGAAATGCACGCTCTTCAACCGATCACTGCCCGCACCCGCCAGCCTGACTAGCATCACTACTATGGACGGTTCTGAGTTAGAATATGTGGACAACTACAAATACGTAGGTGTCTGGTTAGACTGTAAACTCTCCTTCCAGACTCACATTAACCTCTTGCGACAAGCAAACCTGTATCCGGGAGCGTAATCATAGCCTCAAATGCATTAGCATAACGCAGCGGACATAAATACCCCTAGAAACTTTGCCTATTCATGAAAATCGCTAATGAAATTAAATAAATATATTCAAACACAAGCTTAGCCTTTTGTTAACAACACTGTCATCTCAGATTTTCAAAATATGCGTTACAACCAACGCTAGACAAGCATTTGTGTAAGTTTATCATGGCATAATGCTATGCTAGCTCTGCTGGCAGAAGGCAACATTTTCACGAAAATAAGAAAAGCAACCAAATTAAATCATTTACCTTTGAAGAACTTCAGATGCTTTCACTCAGGAGACTCCCAGTTAGATAGCAAATGTTCCTTTTTTCCAAAAATATTATTTTTGTAGGCGAAATAGCTCCCGTTTCTTCATCATGCTTGGCTGAGAAATTGACCGGAAAATGCTGCAACTATAACGCCAAACTTTTTCCAAATTTGCTCCATAATATCGACAAACACGGCAAACGTTGTTTAGGATTCATCCTCAAGGTGTTTTTAACATATATTTTGGATAATATATCTGTCGAGGCAATTGGTTTCTCATAAGAAGCGATTGGAAAAATGGCTACCTCAGTATAAGATTTTCTGTGGGAGACACCATGTGACCACATGCTGTATATGGTCCCTTACAGCCATTCTTCATTGGAAATGCCTAAAAAGACGTCACAATGCTGTAGACACCTTGGAGAATACGTGGAAAACGTAAGCTCATTCGTAGCTCATTCACAGCCATATAAGGAGTCATTGGCATGAGGCGGTTTCAAAAAATGCGTCACTTCCTGGTTGGATTTTTATCTGGGTTTCGCCTGTAACATCAGTTCTGTGGCACTCACAGACAATATCTTTGCAGTTTTGGAAACATCAGAGTGTTTTCTTTCCAAAGCTGTCAATTATATGCATAGTCGAGCATCTTTTTGTGACAAAATATCTTGTTTAAAACGGGAACGTTTTTCATCCAAAATGTTTAATAGCGCCCCCTTCAATCCAAAATTAAATCTAGAATCGGCTTCCTATTCCGCAACAAACCCTCCTTCATTCATGCTGCTAAACATACCCTCGTAAAGCTGACAATCCTACCGATCCTTGACTTCGGTGATGTCATTTACAAAATTGCCTCCAACACTCTACTCAGCAAATTAGATGTAGTCTATCACTGTGCCATCCGCTTTGTCACCAAAGTCCCATATACTACCCTCCACTGCGACCTGTATGCTCTCGTTGGCTGGCCCTCTCTTTATATTTGTCGCCAAACCCACTGGCTCCAGGTCATCTATAAGTCTCTGCTAGGTAAAGCCCTGCATTATCTCAGCTCACTGGTCACCAAGGTAACACCCACCCGTAGCACGAGCTCCAACAGGTGTATTTCACTGGTCATCCCCAAAGCCAACTTTGGCCTCCTTTCCTACCAGTTCTCTGCTGCCAACGACTGGAACGAATTGCAAAAATCACTGAAGCTTTAGACTTATATCTCCCTCACTAACTTTAAGCATCAGCTGTCAGAGCAGCTTACCGATCACTGCACCTGTACACAGACCATCTGTAAATAGCCCACCCAAATACCTCATCCACATATTGTTATATATTTTTGCTCTTTGCACCCCAGTATCTCTACTTGCACATCATCATCTGCACATCTATCACTCCAGTGGTAATGCTAAATTGTAATTATTTCGCCACTATCGCCTATTTATTGCCTTACCTCCCTAATCTCAGTACATTTGCCACACTGTATATAGATTTTTCGATTGTGTTATTGAATGTACGTTTGTTTATCCCATGTGTAACTGTGTTGCTGTTTTTGTCGCACTGCTTTGCTATATCTTGGCCAGGTCGCAGTTGTAAATGAGAACATGTTCTCAATTGCCTACCTGGTTAAATAAAGGTTAAATAATTTTTTTATTTTATTTTTTAAATCTTGGATGCCAACGGCTTCCACAAAACAAATGGACCAAGAAAAAATATTTTTTCTCTCTGTGTTTCATAATTTTCCTTTACTTCGCTGAATGTATCTCACTAGAGAAGGTATCCAAGCGAGCGAAACAGCGCCCTTCTGTCTATGTATGTCTAGGCCATCTATCTGATGCTGTCAGGTCCAAAATAATGACATTATTGCCGCCCGTAGCATTGTATGCAAGAGAAGCCAGCAAGCAGTTGGCCTCCCTTGATAAAAAAAATAATAGCCAATCAGCTAAACTGTGAATGGTTCTGGAACACCAAACAAAATTGTCAAGAGAAGCCAGTATGGATTTGGCTTCACTCCGATCACATCGCATCAAGAATATACGTAACTGACAGAAACTTGTTATGCATCTCGTTGTGTTGATGTGCTCCGTTAGCTAGTTAGCTAAAATGATCCCTTTCCTATATCAGCCAGGGAAGGAGACAGGGATTTGGACTTGGGGTTTTACTTAATTCTCCGTACTGGCCAATGATTATAACGGCAATTCTGACCCAACCATTCATTTATACATTGTTGTGCCCCTGGCCTGAGAGGATGGAAGTTCAATATGTAGCTAGATGTAGAAGGCTAATGTTAACTAGCTAATGTTGCCCATGAAGGGAAGTTAGGCTAGCAAGCAAGCTTTTTAGAATGCTAGCCTAGGACAACAAATGAAAGCGTGTACTGTATGAGTGATAGATGGTTTCTTCAACATGAAAAAATCAAATCAAAGAGATAGCGCTGGCGTTGGCGTTTCTCTACACTGAGTCGACATGTTTTTTCTACTTGCATGAACATGTGCACACACGCAGAAATAAAAAACCATGGACAGCCACATCATATTTCGCTTATGTTGATTGGACCAAATTGTTTTTGGTATCGTTTAGTTGTCACTGTATTTGACTAAGCGTAGGTGATTTGATAATTAAAATGGTGCTGGAATAGCGGAGGCAGCTCCGGGTTTCGTTGCGATTTGCGGTAAAACTCTGTGGTTCTAAGTCAATAGTTGTTTGTTTAGTGGTCCGAAAATGTCTGAAACATTAACTTGCTTGACCATGCAGTAGGTCATGTAAATGTTTGTTACATGCAGTATGCTTTGTGTACTTCACCGGACAGAGGTTGCTCTCCAGTTTTGTGATTAAAGAAAGGTGTGGTTGAATTTATTCTGCCATTTTGTCTTATTGTCTTGGCTTTAGTTCATATGCCTTGCGACCGTGATATATAGGCCTAACAGGTTATAGAGAAAACAACACAATTATCACAACATTGGTTGCATTATGGCTTTTTTTCTGGCTTGGCTTCCCCAGTGATTTTACCCACGCACCACTACTGGCCCTAGTAGGCACTTTGTCCTAATTTTGCACTCCATTTGTCTCCTTCCCCTCTCGGTGGGTCGGTTCAATGTGAAGTGCTTAGCAAATTAGCTAGAGAGTTGCTGAGCTGTTCTTGTAATGGCGTCCGTGTTTCACCAGGGTCATGGAGGGAAGGGGAGCACTGCACTGCGCTCAGGGGCTAGCAGCCTCCAAGTTTCTTGCTGACCTATTCACTACCTGCGCTCTAATGGGTCATATTTTAGGTCCTGTGGCGTTGACAAATGGCACCACTCTAAAAGCCCTGTCCAAGGTGCTGAAACTCAGTTGATATATGGTGGAGTCCCTCTGATAAATGCCCCCCATCAGTCCGCATGTGTCGCCTATTCATCACCTCTGTGAGGTTTGTGTTAGGAATCCATATTGGATTTTTAATGAAAGAGAATATAATGCAGTTCAAAGTCAATGGGTTTTTCTGATGCCGCGCACACACACACACAGAGTACAGTGTGTGTATACACACACACACACACACAGTACAGTACAGTGTGTATACACACACACACTCCTACTCCCAGGTCATTGACAAAACACGTCCTCCTGCCTGAGATTGCATTTTGGTAACAATGTTAAAATGTCCGCCTTCAAGGGCAGTCCCAGTAATTGTGTTTGTCTACATCACTCTGTTTTCCTCTTGCAATGTTTAGACCGTGACATGGAAAGATTTATGGGACTCATATTTATGAATTATAACATTTTCCATTTCATGGACAACTGAATGTTATTGTTGAAGGGAGCTTAGATTGTTTACTTTCAGAGTATCCCAATATCGTATTCAGATTGTCCTAAGCAAATCATCCTTGAAGTTGGGTCTTTCATAATTACAATTACAATGTACTGTTTTTAATGAAAAACGTGATCATAAAATTGTTTACATCATATACACTGTTATTGTCTACTAATCTAACACGTTTTTCCATTATAAACTGTATATGAGCGGTATTTCTTAATGATGATCCTTGAGTGTTGATTAAACAGCACAGGAAATATTCCTCATTGTGGACCACAAAGACATCTCCACAAGGCGTTATAAAGCACAAAGCCATAACAGAGAGAGACAACAGTCTTTGTGCTCTGCTTTATTCCAGTTGCACTTCATGAATGACAGACCAGTAGCCACGTATATCACAATCTAGATACCGGTCTGTGAAAGTTTTTTCCGCAACGACACAAATTTGTTGTATAAAATAGTCTATGGGTCAGAGTTTAGCTGGTTAAATATTTAAGCGTGAGGGCTCCGGCTACTGATTCCATCGTGTTCCAGGAGTTTCAGAATGCGGTGTCCTGTCATTGTCATGAAATGAGGGGGCACGAATCAACATAGTTCTGTGTCCATCACTATTTCACCTTGTTTAAAATCCAGAACATTAATTTTCCTTCTCAAGGACGTTTCTTACATTACATGGAGTTTTCTGGCAAGTCTATCACTGTCGCCCTCACCTTGACTCCAGCCACACAGAGTTCCGTGAGAGAAGAGGCGGAGCCGGGGCGGGTGCTAGGACTGAGCAATGACTGAGATTGGTCCACCATCAACTTCCTGTAAAAGTGTTGGCTTTGCAGAGATGTGTATATGAGAGAGCAAGCCGCAGCGACCACAATGAATAGCACAGCACAGGCAGCCATCACCACTGTGTTCCACGTTGCCCTGCTCTCTACGGGGTGAGCCAGTCCCTTTGTGGTGACATTGACACAGTCCCTGTTGTGTCCGAGTTGCATGCTCATGACTTCCACACAAACCTGGTACTGGGTGGAGGGGTTCAGGTGGGTGAGACGGTACTCCTTCACATCGGATGGTACTCTCGCAGTGTGTGCCATGGAGGGGTGCTTAGCATTTGCCACTGTGAACCACTTTATATTGGATACAAGACCACCGTGAGTATTCTCCCAAGACACTGAAATAGAGTTGGGCTGCACTGATCTAACGTATATATGTAAAGCGTTAACAGAAGGATGTGGAAAGTATCTGTCAACCACCACCAACACAGACTTAAGGTCTGCGCCAACAAGATTGTGAGCGACACAGGTGTACAGTCCTGCCTCACGCTTTGTAATGTCATAGATCTCAAAGGTCCCCTCTGGATGCATGTAGTGCTTATCAGACACACTGTTGGGCAGGACTCTGTCCCCAGAGGGGGTGACCCAGTAGATCTCTGGCTCCGGCTCTCCAAATGCCCGGCAGTGCAGCGTCACCAAGTTCCCTCTCCCGACCGTGACTCGATCTGGAAGGCTCCCAGGCGAGATGAGTGGGAGGCAGATCTCGGTCATCTCCCGGAAGTGAACCTGACGGACGTGCTGGCCCTGGTACTCAGGCGGCTCCACGCAGAGGAGGGAATTGGGTTCCATGAAGCGTACTCCAGTCTGATTCATGTTGATCCAGCGGATGACGCAGTCACAGCGGATGGGGTTGCTGTGCATGCTTACCTCGCGCAGGTTGGGCAGGGAGTCCACAGTTCCGCGGTGCAGAGCGCTGAGGGCGTTGCTGTTCAGCATCAGCGTCTCAAGTCTCGGCAGCTTGTGGAAGGCGTTGGGATGGATGTAGGACAGCTTTGGGTTGTTGGTGGCCTCTATCTTGGTCAGCTCTGGGAGGTTGTTCAGGGCGAAGCTGTCAATGGACACAAGTGCAGGCATGCTGTTGATGCCCAGCTCTTTGAGATGGAACATGTCCACAAAATCCCCTCTCTGAATCCGCTCAATGGGGTTCTTGTTGAGATCCAGAAACTTCAGGTTCTTGGCTTTCTTCAGAGCAGCCCGGGGGACTCTGACAAACAGGTTGTCGAAAAACGAGATGCTCTCCAGATTGTCGAGGCCGACCAGAGTGTTGTCCGGGATTTCAGACATATTCATCCTGGCCAGAACCAAGCTGCGTAGGTTGACCAGGGGCTTAAAGTTCATGTCTGACAATTGGACGATGGGGTTCTCCCCAATCATCAGGATCTCCAGGCGGGGTAGCGGCTGGAACCACTCCCTGCTGATGCCCCTTAGACGGTTGGAGTTGAGATGGAGCCGCAGGAGCCTCCCCAGCCCCTGGAAGGCCCCAGGACTGATGGAGGAGATCAGGTTGTGGTTGATGTAGAACTCCTGGAGGTTGGGCAGGGACGGGAGACAGCTATCTGATAAGGCCGGAACCCAGTTCTCTTCCATGTGCAGTGACAGCAGATGGGGAAGAGGACCCAGATGGACATCGCTCACAGAGGATATGTTATTCTGGGATAAGTCTATATCTGTGACATTAGCCAGGTAATCCAAAGATTTCTCGATGGTGATGATATTGTTGGTCTGTAACAATAGCACCTGTGTGTCTGAGGGCAGTTTCTCTGGCAGTGTCGATAGGCCTAAATCATTACAGTCCACCGTGGGAGCCTCTGTATAAATAGAGCTGGGAGAGAACCAGGGTCGTATCTCACACCGGCACAATGCAGGGCAATGAGCAGTGCCCCCCTCTGAGGCCAGAACAAAGGCAGTCAGAGCTAGCTCCGCTAACAAACAAGCCACAAACGCAGTCTCCTTCATCTTGGCCCACTATTCCCTTCAGATAGTAATTGGTCCTTATGGAGTCTGATGTTAGCACTGTTAACTTCACAAATAAAGGCTCATTTGTTACCGTGGCCAGACAGAGCAGATTTCTGCTGTCACCTGGTCCCCAAAGCTTTGGCCCTGTTGTAGTCGTTACGTCCTTGGCAGAGAGAACCTTTCAATGTACCCTGCTCCAGTTTGTCAGGCAAGCTGGATGTGTGAAGGTCAATGTATCCTTCAGATGGCAGGACGGTGAAGCGAAGGAAGGGTTGAGGAGGAATACTCTGGCTTGGGCTGGATCACTCTGTCTTCCATCATTGTTATCCTCAATCACTGTCGCTCCTCATGTCAATTTCCATCTGGGGAGAAAATGGACAGCTCAGTACAAAATCAGCTCAGTACAACAAGGCATTATTGAGAGACTGAGGCATGTATTGACATTCAGGAATATTGACACATTCAGTGCTCATTTGATTTTATTGCTGTCACTTTGCCATCAAAATTAGAAGTTATGGTTGAGTTGACCTATATATATATATTATTTGATCAGTTGGAGACTAATAATGGATGCGTTCCAAATGGCACCATTATTCCCTATATAGTGCACTACTTTTGACCAGAGCATTATGGGCCCTAGTCAAAAGTCAAAACACTACAGGGAATATGGTTCCATTTGGGATGTACACAATAGCACTGGAGTCACTCAATATCACTGAAGGGCAAGAGATCTGCTGGAAGATCTGAATTTTTAAACAGCGATTCATATCTTGCTAACAGCAGTAAAACAACCCCCCCCCCCCAGTTTTACCATACTCCCCAATTAGCTGAATTTCTCTCTGCCATGAATATATTAACTATTCACATGCACACATCAACTCTCTCTCTCTGTTACACACAACCACCCATGGAGAAGGTGGTAGCTGCAGCTCAATATGGCGACCGGAGTATAGCATGGGTGTGTGGAAAGGAAAGTAGTGGGTGTGTGGAAAGGAAAGTAGTGGGTGTGTGGAAAGGAAAGTAGTGGGTGTGTGGGAAGGAAAGTAGTGGGTGTGTGGAAAGGAAAGGAGTGGGTGTGGAAAGGAAAATAGTGGGTGTGTGGAAAGGAAAGTAGTGGGGGGGTGGGAAGGAAAATAGTGGGGGGGGTGGAAAAGAAAGTAGTGGGTGTGTGGGAAGGAAAGTAGTGGGGTGGGGGGGGAAAGGAAAGTAGTGAGGGGGGGGGGTGGAAAGGAAAGTAGTGGGTGTGTGGGAAGGAAAGTAGTGGGTGTGTGGGAAGGAAAGTAGTGGGTGTGTGGGAAGGAAAGTAGTGGGTGTGGGAAGGAAAGTAGTGGGTGTGTGGGAAGGAAAATAGTGGGTGTGGGAAGGAAAAGAAAGTAGTGGGTGTGTGGGAAGGAAAGTAGTGGGTGTGTGGAAAGGAAAGGAGTGGGTGTGGAAAGGAAAATAGTGGGTGTGTGGAAAGGAAAGTAGTGGGGTGGGGGAGGAAAGTAGTGAGGGGGGTGGAAAGGAAAGTAGTGGGGGGGGGGGGGGGGGAGGAAAGTAGTGAGGGGGGGGGGAAAGTAGTGGGGGGGGGGGGGGGTGTGGAAAGGAAAGTAGTGGGGGGGGGGGTGGAAAGGAAAATAGTGGGTATGTGGGAAGGAAAGTAGTGGGTGTGTGGGAAGGAAAGTAGTGGGTGTGTGGGAAGGAAAGTAGTGGGTGTGTGGGAAGGAAAGTAGTGGGTGTGTGGGAAGGAAAGTAGTGGGTGTGGGAAGGAAAATAGTGGGTGTGTGGGAAGGAAAGTAGGGGGGTGGGGTGGAAAGGAAAGTAGTGGGGGGGTGGGGTGGAAAGGAAAGTAGTGGGTGTGTGGGAAGGAAAGTAGTGGGTGTGTGGGAAGGAAAGTAGTGGGTGTGTGGGAAGGAAAGTAGTGGGTGTGTGGGAAGGAAAGTAGTGGGTGTGTGGAAAGGAAAGGAGTGGGTGTGTGGAAAGGAAAGTAGTGGGGTGGGGGGGAAAGGAAAGTAGTGGGGTGGGGGGGAAAGGAAAGTAGTGAGGGGGGGGGGGGAAAGTACTGGGGTGGGGGGTGTGGAAAGGAAAGTAGTGGGGGGGGGGGTGGAAAGGAAAATAGTGGGTATGTGGGAAGGAAAGTAGTGGGTGTGTGGGAAGGAAAGTAGTGGGTGTGTGGGAAGGAAAGTAGTGGGTGTGTGGGAAGGAAAGTAGTGGGTGTGTGGGAAGGAAAGTAGTGGGTGTGGGAAGGAAAATAGTGGGTGTGTGGGAAGGAAAGTAGGGGGGTGGGGTGGAAAGGAAAATAGTGGGTATGTGGGAAGGAAAGTAGTGGGTGTGTGGGAAGGAAAGTAGTGGGTGTGTGGGAAGGAAAGTAGTGGGTGTGTGGGAAGGAAAGTAGTGGGTGTGTGGGAAGGAAAGTAGTGGGTGTGGGAAGGAAAATAGTGGGTGTGTGGGAAGGAAAGTAGGGGGGTGGGGTGGAAAGGAAAGTAGTGGGCGGGGGGGTGTGGAAAGGAAAATAGTGGGTGTGTGGAAAGGAAAATAGTGGGTGTGTGGGAAGGAAAGTAGTGGGTGTGTGGGAAGGAAAGTAGCGGGTGTGTGGGAAGGAAAGTAGTGGGTGTGTGGGAAGGAAAGTAGTGGGTGTGTGGAAAGGTTAGACGGTTTTGATTGAGCTGTGTTTTTTTTCTTCTGTTTCTTACCACACAACTACCGAAGGGGCATTGTCTCCCATTGTTGTTGCCATTCATGCCCTCCCCATTGAGTAGACTGTATGTGCATATATCCAGGTGACATCTAGATGGTTTTCAATATTAGTTATTTCTTGTGTAGGCTGCTATTCTACTTGAAATTAAATCATGGGGGGGGGGGGGGGGGGGAATGGCACGTTAGTTACCGCCGGCGTCACGATCGTGTCAGGTCTCCGGTTGGCAGGCATGTCCATACGACACCGGTGTACTGGTCGTGCAGCCCAATCAGCCATGCAAAACGGTCTTGAGAAGCAACAAATCTGCCCAATTAGCTGACCTCAAGGCATTTCAGATTCTGCCAAAATAGCTCCGAAGCTTGCCACAGGTCTTGTTCTGTGACTCTTCTTCCCTGTTGCATATTTATGATGAGTTGAATCAAATTGTTCCCACAGGTGTCTGTGCCGGGTTTTGCTTGTGTCGACTGCACATATTGATGTTTTGATTCATTTAGGACCTTGAGGGCAGAAGCCCAAGGCTCTGTGGGCCATGGTAGAGGAAGCTGTCTATAAGGCTATACGAGCAAGGCTGCTGAGGAAGACGCACTATGACCGAGCGTGCCTATATTAGCTTGTTTATGGCAGTCAGTCAACACACGCAGGTGGAACCAAGTGGTGGAATATTTTTTTTTGTGCCTAATGGTCTCCTGCTCAGCCATCTGTGTAGGACCTGTGTACAGATTTTGTCCAAGCTGCTCCAGGTCTGATATTATACAACATGTTGAATATTCACACACATTTGGTGTTTTATTTCAAAGCTTTTTATGTTAAGTGTTGAAAGAAATACTAAGAGACAGTGAGCGAGTTAAGTGTGGTAGTGCTAGCTGTCATTTGCAATGACCATTTTCCGACTCCTTTGTTCTGGTTTTGTAAAAGGAAATGGTTTCATTGGATACTCCTTGGTTAACTAAGAGTCGACTGACTCACACAAGGCTAATTGAAGTACTCCTGTTTGCTTCCGCGACGCTCACAAGCATTTCCCGGTTAGTTATTTCATCTGGAATCCATAGCGGTGAAACTGACACGTCCGTTTGTGGTATTGCAACAACAAAGACGTTACTCCAAACACTGCCCCCCCCCCCCTCCCCCCTGACATCATTGCACGCGCAATAGAACGGCAGAGTATGTACCGCCATTGTTTCTTCTTTCTTTTAACCTCGAGCTGGATGCTCATTTCCTCAAAAACAAAACAAATGCGCCTGGGGCTGTTTTACATACCTTCCACTCTCAATTAGATCAAATGGAGGCTTGAGTGGTGTTATATGCTCTTCCGTCATGATGTAGCTAACACTGCTTGCTTGTGTTTTCACATTGGCGATAACACCATGCACTTGTATAACGTATTGTCCAGTTATTTATCGTATTTAGCTCCCTTAGTGATTTCACTTATGCCGCAGAGTAGTTTCAAGATGCAACAGCAGAACACTTATTTAATGTACCTCTTCTCGCTCTCGCTCGCTCTCTCTCTGAGATGACATTGCCTCTCTGAATTGCTGCGATTACATTGTTCCAGAATCGGTTTCAGCAGATCAAACAGAGTAAAGAAATACCTGTTTTTTTTTTTAACAGTGCATGGAAGTAGGTGTTGTGGCCATGAGGTTGAGGTAACGGGAAACAATTGATGTCTGTGGAGCCATTTGTGGTGCGGGAACAGAGGGACAAGTCCACTCAGTCAGCCGCATGCCCGTTAGTAGAGTGCTTTGCATTACCAAGTACCAAATGCTGCAGTTGGGCACAGTGCAAAGGCAGCTTTCTTTAAATAAACCTCAACTCTACCAAAATACAGCACACTTACAAAAATCCCTTCAAAGACTACAAAAATGGAATTGTGTTTGTTACTTATAAAAGGGAGAAGAATATGTTCTAATAATAAATGCCATTTATCAGACACTTTTATCCATCCATTTTACATATGGGTGGTTACTGGGAATCGAACCTGGCGTTACAAGCACAATGCTCTAACAATTGGGCTGCAATTTACGACAACAATGTGTGAAGTAGCATGCTAACAAAGAATAGCTGGGAAGGCGTTATAGCTATATAAAAGCGATCTACCTCACAATTAAATGATTGTACTATATTTAACCCTGCGAGGTTGCATGCCACAGCATTTTTAAGTGCTGAATATTGACATTCTCCAAATGGATTATGGGTGTATGGCAGAAAGGAAGGGGGGTTGAGATGCACCTAAAATATTGATGTGCCTTTTCATACAGTGAAACAGGCTCTGTACTGTGAGGCCACAGTGCAGTGAATTCCTTCCATCCACCTCCTTATGTGGTAAACATCTCATAAAGTGGTCCCATTCCACCATGTTTTATTCACAATCCATTCAGGCTAGCAGTGATGAGGAGCAGGTTGCAGTGACAGGGGTTATGATAAACAGTATGCCAAGGGGATCTGGTCATGTGAACATTTTAAGTGTAAGGATTTTTCCATAATATCTTTGTGTTAATATCTAGCCCCCTTGAGGACAGATTAATCACATTATAAGGCCAAAAGACAGAGTCACCAAACTGCTGGCTATGTGACTGCAACTCCCCTCCTCTTAATATACTACCAATTAGCTACAGTGCCTTCAGAAAGTATTCATACCCCTTGACTTATTCCACATGTTGTTGTGTTGCAGCCTGAATTCAAAATTAATGTAATGTACACAATACTCCATAATGATAAAGTGAAAATATGCTTTTAGAAACATTTGCACATTTACGGAACATGAAATACAGAAATATCTGTATTCATGCCCGAGTCAATACGAGTGAGGATCACCTTTTGGAGGTGAATACAGCGGTGAGTCTTTTTGGCCTTTGCACACCTGGATTTTTATAATATTGCACTTTTTTTCTTTAAAGTATTCAAGATCTGTCAAGTTGGTTGTTGATCATTGCTAGACAGCCATCTTTCAGTTTTACTTCAGTGATTTATTGAAAACAGGATGCATTTGGAATATTTGTATTCCGTACGGGCTTCCTTCTTTTCACACTGTCATTAAAGTGCATTTGGAAGGTTTTCAGACGCCTTGACTTTTTCCACATTTTGTTACGTTAGCCTTCTTCGAAAACAATAAAAGTCTACATGCAATACCCCATAATGACAAAGTGAAACAGGTTCATCATTTTTTGCAAAGTTATTAGAAATAATAAATAGAAATACCTTGAACATAAGTATTCAGACCCTTTGCTATGAGATTCTAAATTGAGCTCAGATGCATCCTGTTTCCATTGGTCCTCCTTGATGTTTCTATAACTTGATTGGAGTCCACCTGTGGTAAATTCAATTGTTTGGACATGATTTGGAAAGGCACGCACCTGTCTATATAAGGTCCCACAGTTGACAGTGCATGTCAGAGCAATAACCTAGCCACAATGTCGAAGGAATTGTCGGTAGAGCTTTGAAACAGGAATGTTTCGAGGCACATATCTGGGGAAGGGTATCAACAGCCAAACTGAACAATCGGGGGAGAAAGGCATTGGTCAGGGAGGTGACCAAGATCCCGATTATCACTCTGACAGAGCTCCAGAGTTCCTCTGTGGAGATGGGAGACCCTTCCAGATGGACAACCATCTCTGCAGCACTCCGCCAATCAGGCCTTTATGGAAGAGTGGCCAGATGGAAATCACTCCTCAGTAAAAGGCACGACAGCCCACTTGGAGTTTGCCAAATGGCACCTAAAGGGCTGACCATGGAGAAACAAGATTCTCTGGTCTGATGAAACCAAGATGGAACACTTTAGCCTGAATGCCAAGCGTCACGTCTGGAGGAAACCTGGTACCATCCCTACGGTGAAGCATGGTGGTTGCAGCATCATGCTGTGGAGATGTTCTTCTGCGGCAGGGACTGGGAGACTAGTCAGGATCGACGAAAAGATAAACAGAGCAAAGTACAAAGAAATCTTTGATGAAAACCTGCTCCATAGCGCTCAGGATCTCAGACTGTGGCGCAGGTTCACCTTCCAACAGGACAATGACCCTAAGCACACAGCCAAGGCAACGCAGGAGTGGCTTCGGGTCATGTCCTTCGGTGGCCCAGCCAGAGCCCGGACTTGATCTCGATCGAAAATCTCTGGAGAGACCTGAAAATAGCTGTGCAGCGACTCTCCCCATCCAACCTGACAGAGCTTGAGAGGATCTGCATAGAAGAATGGGAGAAACTCCCCAAATACAGGTGTGCCAAGCTTGTAGCGTCATACCCAAGAAGACTTAAGGCTGTAATCGCTGCCAAAGGTGCTTCAACAAAGTACTGAGTAAAAGGTCTGAATACTTATGTAAATGTGATAATTATGTAACTTTTTTACATTTGCTAAAAAACAGTTTTTGCTTTGTCATTATGGGGAATTGAGTGTCAATTGTGTGTAGATATTTTAAGAAAAAAAAACGATTTAATACATGTTTGAATAAGGCTGTAACGTAACAAAATGTGGGGAAAGGGGGGTCTCAATGCGAAAGCACTGTATGTTAGTATTGTGGAGTAACTACAATGTTGTTGATCCATCCTCAGTTTTCTCCAGTCATTAAAGATTGGCCTCATGGAGAAATCCCTGAGCGGTTTCCTTCCACTCCGGCAACTGCATTAGGAGGGACGCCTGTATGTTTGTGGTGACTGGATGTTTTGATACACCATTCAAAGTGTAATTAATAACTTCACCATGCTCAAAGGGAAATTCAATACACCCATATATATGTTTTTTAAATTCTTTTTTTATTTTTTTTTATTTTTTTAATCTACCAATAGGTGCCCTTCTTTGCAAAGCATTGGAAACATTGGAAAACATCCCTGATCGGAGCGGCAGGTAGCCTAGTGGTTAGAGCGTTGGACTTGTAACCGAAAGGTTGCAATTTCGAATCCCCGAGCTGACAAGTTACAAATCTGTCGTTCTGCCCCTGAACAGGCAGTTAACCCACTGTTCCTTGGCCGTCGTTGAAAATAAGAATTTGTTCTTAACTGACTTGCCTAGTTAAATAAAGGTGAAAAGAAAAAAGTGTTTGAAATTCACTGCTGGACTGAGGGTATCTTACAGATAATTGTATGTGTGGGGTGCAGAGATGAGGCAGTCATTGAAAAACCATGTTAAACAATATAATTGCACACATAGTGAGTCCATGCAACGTATTATGTGACTTGTTAAGCACATTTTTACTCCTGAACATATTTAGGCTTGTCATAACAAATGGGTTGATACGTACTAATTCAAGACATTTCAGCTTTTCATTTTGTGAAACTGTCTAAAACCAATTCCAGTTTGACATTATGGGGTATTGCGTGTACTGTAGGCTAGTGACATTTTTTAATTCAGTCTGTAACACAACAAAATGTTGTTAAGTCAAGGGGTGTGAATACTTTCTGAAGACACTGTATCCCAGCTGGGAGCCTGTTTGTGGTCTTTCCATCGACAGACCATGCCCTCTGTTGTTCTGTGTTACACAGTCGACCATGCGCTCCGTCATACCCTTCCCACCTCTCTGCACCCAAGGGAATTATTGATCCCTCTCCATCTCTCAGCACCTCTCTGTTGTGTAGGATGTTAGAGTCTTAACTACATCAAGAGGCCACAGCCTGGCCGTGTGCATGCAGCTGATGCCTCGGGGGGAGGGGGGGGGGGGGGGGGTGGAGTGAGCTAAGTGCCCCTCTTTGTCTATGGCCCCCACCCCCATGTCTTTTCATTGATTAACCATTAAATCTGTCCCAGCTAAAACTGTGTTCCTTCAACGTGACCTGCTCCCCTGTGTTTCCGTTTCGTGCTGCCTGCTACAATATCACAGCCTGCTATGTAGCCTAAGTCAACAGCAACAACAAAATGTTTTGCCTGCGCAGCCCGCCATGAAAACCTGCATTAGCTATGCTAGAAATGTGCCTGTCATTAGCATTAGCAGTATGACTACATTTATTAGGCCAGCCTATTGTGTGGTACCCATGCATAATGTAATCTGGAGAGGAGAGCTTCCCTCTTACATCTGCTCAACGCCGCCTGCAAATAATCAGCAAGTCAACAATTCATTAGGGATCGGTGTTAAGCTGTCAGCTCCCCACGGTGTCCTACCAGCCCTTTCCTCCTACCTACCCACCCCATCTCCTATGGTCTACTGCCACACACATGCGTGCACACACCAGACACACACACAAGTAAGGTGCACATGTACACATGAACTGCCTGTTATTTGTATGTATAAACCTTAAATCAATAAGTTTTGTTTGATGCAATGGACTAGCCACATGTACATTTTTCACTTTGGATTAAGCTATCAATATGACCGATCATTGCATTAATACCTAATGCAATACATTAACTGAAAATGCTTGGGGTGTTAGATGTCACCATTCCCTTTCCACAGGCCCAGGTAGGACTTGCTCTGCTGCGCTGACTGAAAAATGCATGGCGCTTCAGAATCCGAGTCATACCTGCTGGGAATGAGTTTTCCCAGTGTATCAAATCAATCTTTGTTTAGCCCATGAATCCATGTGCTACGGTATATGATATTCCCATAGTGGGGATTTTGTAGGATAGGTAGGTCGTGTGGCGTGGTTTCCATTTGGCTATTTTCTTTATTAATAAGCAAGGTTTTCATAAATGAATTGATTGTTTTCACGCTAGTCTAAATCTGTCTTTGGCTCTGACAAGGCATGGTACAGATGTCGGCTCTTAACTTGATCAATCTTTTGTTGTGGAAAATGTTTGTGCGCATCAGGAAATTCAAATGAGCCTCATGAAACCCACAGTTCTCTTTCTATCCATGTGGGGGCAGTCTAGTCATTTGGACCAGTGGAGCCATATTTGTTCATATTCTGTAGTCTATCCATTGTCACATAATGAAGTGTGAAAATCGAGTTCAATCGTGTCCAGGGGCGCATATACACCGAGTGTACAAAACATTAGGAACACCTTGCTAAAATTGAGTTGCATCCTTTTTGCTCTCAGAACACGCCTCAATTCAGCGGGGCATTGGGCTCTACAAGGTGTCGAAAGCGTTCCACAGGGGTGCTGGCCCGTGTTGACTCCAATGCTTCCCACAGTTGTGTCAAGTTGACTGGATGTCCTTTGGGTGGTGGACCATTCTTGATACACACAGGAAACTGTTGAGCGTGAGAAACCCAGCAGCGTTGCAGTTCTTGACACACTCAATCCGGTGCACCTGGCACCTACTACCATACCCTGTTCAAAGGCACGTAAATATTTTGCCTTGCCCATTCACCCTCTGAATTGCACACATTCACAATCCAAGTCTCAATTGTCTCAAGGCTTAAAAATCATTTTCTTTTTACTTGTCTCCTCTCCTTCATCTACACTGACATCAATAAGGGGTCATAGCTTTCACCTGGTCAGTCCATGTCATGGAAAGAGCAGGTGTTCCTAAAGTTTTGTACGCTCAGTATATAGGCCCACACCGTTCTGGCTCAAATAACTCATTCCCCCCGATTTGACTAGATCTGGACAGTCCATGGATATTTTACCCCCGATCTTGATAAGAAATGACCATACCAGACACTTTAATTTTAGTCCGTGGCTGAGGATCCAACTTTTTCAGGATCTTAGTCTTCTGGACAAAAAGATCCAGAGCATCCAGAAGCCTCTGCGCATGTGTACACGTCGAGAACAGGCTACTCAGACGAATGGTGCTCGTTTTAATACATTTAGGTCAAAGCTGAATCAATGTCTGCAAGATCACATAATGATAGGATTCTACAATACAGAACCAAATATAATAGCATAGTATATTGTTACCGTTAGACAAAGACACCACCGCAATACAATTGTGAATGTTAATTCTTGAAGTTTTACTGGTGAAACTTTCATACATTATCTGCATACAGTGCACATTTTCACATAAGTATTCAGACCCTTTGCTATGAGACTCGAAATTGAGCTTGATTGGAGTCCACTTGTGGTAAATTCAATGGATTGGACATAATTTGGAAAGGCACTCACCTGTCTATATAAGGTCCCACAGTTGACAGTGCATGTCAGAGCAATAACCACGCCATGAGGTCGAAGGAATTGTTTGTAGAGCTTCGAGAGGATTGTGTCAAGGTACAGATCTGGGGAAGGGTACCAAAAAATGTCTGCAGCATTGAAGATCCCAAAGAAGACAGTGGCCTCCATCATTCTTAAATGGAAGAAGTTTGGAACCACCAAGACTCTTCCTAGAGCTGGCGTCTGGAGGAAACCTGGCACCATCCCATCGGTGAAGCATGGTGGTGACAGCATCATGCTGTGGGGATGTTTTTCAGCGGCAGGGACTGGGAGACTAGTCAGGATCGACGGAAAGATGAACGGAGCAAAGTAAAGAGAGATCTTGATGAAAACCTGCTCCAGAGCGCTTAGGACCTCAGACTGGGGGCGAAGGTTCACCTTCCAAACGAGACAACGGCCCTAACCACACTGCCAAGACAACGCAGGAGTGGCTTCGGGACAAGTCTCTGAATGTCCTTGACTGGCCCAGTCAGAGACTGTAATTGAACCCGATCGAACATCTTTGGAGAGACCTGAAAATAGCTGTGCAGTGACGCTCCCCATCGAACCTGAGAGAGCTTGAGAAGATCTGCCCAAATACATGTGTGCCAAGCTTGTAGCATCATATCCAAGAATAATCAAGGCTGTAATCGCTGCCAAAGGTGATTCAACAAAGTACAGAGTAAAAGGTCTGAAATCTTATGTAAATGTGATATTTCAGTCATTTCTTTCTTAAAACCTGTTTTTGCTTTGTCATTATAGGGTATTGTGTGTAGATTGAGGACATTTTTGAATAAGGCTGTAATGTAACAAAATGTGGAAAAAGTCAAGGGGTCTGAATACTTTCCGAAGGCACTGTCGTAAGTAACCATTTGATTTCAATCAGTTTGACGGGGACATGCATTTAGATCTTGAGTTATCGTGTTGTGAATGATGTAGCCTACAGTGAGATATGGTGATAAACTGTAGCATAGCCTACCTGTGTATTTGGCTAAGTGGCACGCACTGTTGAGTTTTGGCCACGAGAGAGAGAAATGCTGTGTTTTTGTGTGTCTTACAGTAACATTATACTATGCTATTATACCGTATTTGGTTCTGTTATGTAGAATACTGTGATCGTTATGTGACTGTGATCTTGCGGACATTGATGCAGTTGGGATGTAAATAATTGAACAAATGAAACAAGCACTATTCATCTGAGTAACCTGTTCTCTACGCGTAAAGTAGAGAATATACACATCCGCAGAAGTTTCAGGAATAAATGGCGTGGCTGCGGATCCGACTTCTCCGCCATCTTTAGTCCCGAAAAAGTTGGATCCGCAGCCACGCCATTTATTTTAAAGACAGTTGTGTTTAATGGATAATGTAAATAAGGACGGCTCAGTTTGTAGAGCATGGTGCTTGCAACGCCAGGGATTTGGGTTCGATTCCCAAGGGGGACCAGTAAGGGAAAATGTAAATAATTTAAGTCGCTTTGGATAAGAGTATCTGCTAAATGACACAAAAAAAAAAGTTAAATATCAGTAGGCTACACAGTTTCCATTCATATGAAGTATCAAAACGATTGCCTAGCACTGAGAGCGAACTCATGATGCTCGGAGCCAAAGCATGCTGCAAAGACCACTCCTCTACGGCAGTTCACAATGCTCTAGCAAGCCGTGGGAATACTTGATGATAGAAGGTTGGTTCGTGACGGCCTCACCAAATCGTAGCCTAGGTACGGTACTACATTGGACAGCCTTCAAACACTGCTTCCAGCTGCCCCCTGGCGGCAAATTCTAAATATTCAATATTAATTCAAATCCTCCTGCAACGAAATGGGTCAAATTAAGACCTGACATCTGTAGGCTACACAGGAGTTTGAGGTTTGCATATGGATCTCAAGTCAAGATTCCAGTAACAAATTGAAACTGCTTGTCATAAATAATTCACGTCTCATAGTAATGCCATCTCACATAATTTCAATTAGCCTGCATTTTATGTTTGGGATAAACTCAATATACAGTAGTGTCTGTTGAGAGATGCAAACAGTAACGCCATTATTCTAGCATGGAATGGTGTTGCTTGTGAGGTTACAGTATCTTGTAGCAACCTATTCATCCTATTCGTTCACTTGTTTCTGTGCAGCCTGACACTCGGATAGTGTTTTGCTTTAGTGCGGTCTGTTAAGACTGACATCAGAGATTGACCGTGTACACTTTCACTTTTTTTCCTCACGCGTGTAAAGCGCTAGTATTGCGTTCTCTTGTGGATTCATCTCCCCCACCGGTCTACATAGAGACCCTTGGGAAAGCAGGATGGCCATAGAGGACTACTGTATGACGACTGCTTCTTTAAATATATGCAGAGCCAGGATATTCAGCGTGATATTGGTGAATTTTTTTGTCATTTTTATGCATGATTAGGCTAATTCTGACCCCATTTAGTAGCTAATGTTGTGACAGTGCTGAATGAGGTCTGCTGCTCCCTAAAGATGCCTCAGTATGATGATGTTTAATTATGAACAAGCCCTAAATACAGCCAGAGTGATGGGAGACGGAGAGGGAACGAGGGAGAGGGGGAAAAGAGAGTGGGAGAGAGATGGAGATGGAGGGGGGAGCGTGTGCCGTTCTGGTAAATTAGGCAGGCAGTGGTGGGAATGTCTTTTCCGATGGTTAGAGGATTACTCCCAGCACTCCAGCGCTCGCCTCATATTGACCTACCTCACCTGGATTCCTTAAAGACACTAATAAATCCTCGTAGAAATCCTATATCTTCCTCCTCTTGGCACACACAGCCAAATAGTGTTTAACTTTAGACACATCCAGTATTTATGTGTTATGATGTGCTTTCACTGAAAATGGAGGGGGTTCTATTTTACCTCAGGCTTATTACTGGTTTACCTCGTTATATTCTGGTCTTTTCTACTGACGGCAGATTCCCTGTCTTGTCTTCCTATCTGTTCAAGCCCTGACGGACACACAGAGGCGAGTATACTTCAGGGCTGTTCTTTTTCTCAAATGTACCTGTAGAGCGATGCTGCCGAGAGAACACCACGTCCATTCTGCTCCAGCCTGAAACCCACATCTGTCTCATTTGCTTTCAAAATACACCAGAAAATCAAAATGTCACCAGAAGGGAAAGCCCGGCGCAAATAACAGGTAGTTCCCTCTCTAAAACCTCTGCGGCGCCTACGTATTCATCCAACCCGTGCATAAAGTATCAACAACAACAAGCCCGTGTTGGACTGAGCAGCTTTCTCTTTCCTCAATCCTCCCCCTCAGCCAAGCCTCCCACATAACTATAGGCTGTGCCCTCTGCCTTCTCTGCTGCAAACTCCCTCCACACTCAAGGACTACCGCAGTGCCACACTGAAAACCAGACCTCTGTCGCCCCCCGCCCCCCCCCCCCCCCCCAACCAACCACATATGACTCATACACATAGGCGAGAGAGATTAGTAACTTACCCGCGGGAGTGAGCCCCCTCACATACTGTATTGAGCGGCAGCAGGTATTCACCTCATGGCTGGGACCCATGTTTTAGAGCAGCAGTCCAGCGTGACACTGTGAGACTCAGATCACAGCCGGTTTTTCATGTGTATTTCCAAGTCCAATAGTCTTCTTCTCCTTTCGTTGTGAGAGAGGCAGAGGGAAAGAGAGAGAAACGGGAGAGGGAGGGAGAGATGGGTAGCTCCAGCTCTGATGCTGTTCCACTGTGTGTATGTGTGTGTGAGAGAGAGAGAGAGAGAGAGAGAGAGAGGGAGGCTCTGTTAAGTTAAAGATGCTGGGTACAGAGCAGAGCGACGGGGCGGGCGCTGTTCCCTGTCTATCTCTCCGTTTCTCCATTGCGGTTAGAGAGCAGATCACTCAGCTGATCAACCATCACTCTGCCCCGCTGCTGCCAGCTCCACCGTCATTAATAACAGAAACGTTTTGGAACCAACAGCTCACTGAAGACGGGACGTTCGGGTATTCGGGTATTCGTGCGGCTGAGTCTGTTTCTGCGATCATGTGGACTCTTAAAAATGTGATAACTTTGTTGCTCCTTGCTGAAAACACCTGAAAAAAGGTGTTGTGGCAAACAAGTCTTTAGTTGCCATGGCAACACCACCCTCCCTGCAGCAGAATGGAAAGAACAGGCTTGGAACCTCTAACCATGGCAATTTGACTGGTAAAAAAATACTTGCGCGGGCCTCCTAAGAGATTTTTCGGAACGCCTAAGTTCAATCAGTGTAAACTTAAAAGACTAAAGCCAGATATAAGATACACTACATGACCAAAAGTATGTGGACTGCTCCTCGAACATCTTATTCCAAACTCATGGGCATTAATATGGAGTTGGTCCCCCCTTTGCTTCTATAACAGCCTCCACTCTTCTGGGAAGGCTTTCCACTAGATGTTGGAAGATTGCTGCGGGGACTTGCTTCCATTCAGCCACAAGAGCATTAGTGAGGTCGGGCACTGATGTTGGGCGATTAGGTCTGACTCACAGTTGGCGTTACAATTCACCTCAAAGGTGTTCGATGGGGTTGAGGTCAGGGCTCTGTTCAGGCCAGTCAAGTTCTTCCACACCGATCTCAACAAACCATTTATGTATGGACCTCACCTTATCCAAACTGTTGCCAGAAAGTTGCAAGCACAGAATCGTCTAGAATGTTGTTGTGTGCTGTAGCGTAAAGATTTGCCTTCACTGAATTTAGGGGCCTAGACGAACCATGAAAAACAGCCCCAGAACATTATTCCTCCTCCACCAAACTTTTCAGTTGGCCATATGCATTCGGGCAGGTAGCGTTCTCCTGGCATCCTATTAGTCCATCGGACTGACAGATGGTGAAGCGTGATTCATCTCTCCAGTGAACGTGTTTCCACTGCTCCAGAGTCCAATGGCAACGAGCTTTACACCACTCCAGCCGACGCTTGGCATTGTGAATGGTGATCTTAGGGTTGTGTGCAGAAATTGGCTTCAGCATGTAGAAAAATCTCTACACCGCCAAGATGGGGGGCCTCTAAAATAATCAAAAAAATTCAGTCATGCTGACCTCGCCAATTGCCAAGCCCCATGCCACGGCACCCACCTAAGCTCCTTTTCGATCCAGAGAAAACCCTGGATACAATGGCTGCCTGGTATTGTGATGTAATCATTGTCATGGTAATGTAGAATGTTTGTTCAATTGATGTTAACTGATGTGGCTTATGCCATGGAATGTATTTTTTTGTAATGTCAGTTGAGTTGAATCAACAAATCACAGCCCATATTGATCGATACACTTCCTGCTTTGATCCTCGCAGTGGCTGCCAGTCCACACATTATATTATCATTGACTTGAATAGGGATACCCGTTCTATTCATTCTATTTCTATGGCAGCACATGCAGTCAGGAGAGGAGAAAATGTGCTTAAAACAGATGTTATGTATAACAGTTTTTGTGTTGCTATTCGAACGGTTATTACGTTGACCGTGGTCATTTGGCTGGCCAATTACCATCATCCAAAAATCCATGACCGTCACAGCCCTAATACACACACACACAGCCTCTCTAGAGACAGGTTAACCCCTGTTTAGCTTGCGGGCTCTGTTCTCTGAGCCGCTGGTAATTCTGATTGGCTGAGCGGGCTGCCAATCAGTCATGATCCCCTGTATCCCTGAGGCAAAGTAGGGAGGGGGGTATGTGGAGGAGAAAGAGAGAGAGCAAATGTGTGTGTATGCGTGGTAGAGAGTGGGAGAAAGGGAGTGACAGTGTGTGTGTGTGTCTCTATGTATAAGTGTGTGTGTGTGGGCCTCTATGTATCAGTGTGTGTGTTAAAGGGAGGGAGTGCAGGGAGGGATGGAGAATGGATGTGGCTTCTTATTAAGACTGGCATTTCTGTTTGATTCTCTGGGCATTTGAAGGCAACGTTTAACAAACTGCGGTTTCTGTGGGTCATTATTCAATGCCTTTGTGTAGACGTCCCTCATTTGGCCAGACACTCTGAACTGAACACCATTGTATCTCTGGCTCCCTGGTTGCCTCACATTTATCTATAAAACCTGTGGATGGAATAGAAGAATTTTGATCATTGTAATACTGTTGATCATGGCCTTGAACATCATGCCCAAGCGAGAGAGTGAAAAACAACAAATCTTTTCTAAATTACCCATTTATTAGACTGATTTTGTGTCCAGAATGCGAATGCCATTGCTTTGTATGTTCTCAAAAGGACTGTCGTTGTTGATATCAAATGAATCGTGTCCTCTGTTGGCTACTTAGAAGTATTTTGTGGCTTGGAGAAGGTCATCGGCATTGGCAATAATGGTTGTAGAATTCATTAACTGAGCATTGCGGTATTACGGGTTATTAAGGGTTTATTATAAACATAAAGCGAATGAGCTCTCTCTACCATGGTGCTGCTATGTTTGTGTTCCCCGGTGGTGTGTGAGGTCCACATGTGGAGGGAGGGAGGGAGGGAGGGAGGGAGGAGGAAGGAGAGCCTGGTACTTGAACCCACCCAATACTCACTGCAGTATAGTCCATTTCTCTGTCTGCTGGTGAGGAACACTGATTCCAGTTCAATCTAGTGTTGTGAATAGGGTCTTTAATTCATTTTGATGAAAGCGTGGAGTGAACAGGGTCGCTACCGCACAGGGTTTATTGGTGCTATGAGCTGATGGATATATCTCTTCATCACATATCTTAATTGATGTCATGTATCTTTATCGTTTCAGGTCTCCCAAGAACCCCCAGCAGAAGATCATCAAGCGGGTCATAGCCCTTGAGGGAGACTTCATCAAGTACGTACACATTATACAGTAAAAACTAAACAAAAGGCAATTAAATCATGTAAAACAAAGGGTGTCTTAAAGGCCTGTTCAGAGACTTCCTATGAGAAGACTACTGCTACAAGGAAACTCATTGTTTACTCTGGGATTTGAAGCTCTGTCTTAAACCTCTATTTCTTATCTACCAGCATCAAATCTTCGGGTGCCACTACTCGTACCACAATGTCGCCATGAGAATCCCTCTGGCAGCTATTTGTGACGGGTGCCGCTGAACAAATTACGAGTCACTTGTATTGCCTGGGAGGAGATGGATGAATAATTAACATGGGGGTTTGATGATGGCCTAAACTAGCGGAGGCTGGTGTGTGTGTGCATGTGTGTTAGCCTGCGGGCCCGCCATGCTATAAATCACAGCTATGGTTTTAATCTTGCTACGCACAGAGACTGTCTGCTCTGCCTGACACAGGAAGAGGCCTCTCAGCCAATTATAGCCCTCTGAGTGGTGTGTGTGTGTGTTTTTGCTATGTGTATCCCTCTGAACTGAGCCCCTCAGAGATATAGAGGGCCATTTCGGAGATTCATCTCCAAAAAATTATGCCGTTGAAATCGAATCGCGGCTTAAAAAAAAAAAACAGAAAGCCCAAGTGTTACGCCACTGTATTGTCAGTGTTGCTACGCTGTGTAAAGCTGATGACTGGAATGCATACATTGAGGGAAATGCGGAGTATATTCATGTGAGGTGTATGAGGAAGAGCTACCTCAAGATGGAGATTCTGGTGTTCGTAGAGGTACAGAACAACCCAGTGCGGTGTGCCAGGCAGACTGTCAGACATGGCTGGTGGACAAGACTATGGCTGTGGGTTCCCATGTCCATGATAGCATACCGCTATCCATGTCCAACACATTTGATTCATTCGCAGTGGTATACTTCCTGGTCTAGATATTGAAACTGAACCTTTGACTTGACCTGTCCAATTCACCTCAGGCTTTTACACATCATCGTCGTCATTATCGTGTTTCATATGTCCCATTATCGTGTGTATCTGTGCCCTATAGGTCTCCCGAGTGGCACTGCATCGCGGTGCTAGAGGCGTCACTACAGACCCGGTTCGATCCTGGGCTGTAAAACAACAGGCCGGGATCGGGAGTCCCATAGGGCGGTGCACAATTGGCCCAGCGTCGCCCGGGTTAGGGGAGGGTTTGGCCGGGATAGGCCGTCATTGTAAATAAGAATTTGTTCTTAACTGACTTGCCTAGTTTAAACAAAGGTTAAGTAACCTCCATCAAACCTCCACTGTACCAGGCAGCTATTGTTTAAACCTGCTACACTGAGAGGTAGAGAGTGCATACATTTTTAACACAACTCATTGCTGAGAATCTGCCCAAACTCCTGAACGCAACCTAAACCCTTTGTAGCTGCTAGACACTGCCAGGCAGTGAGTCGCATACAAACAGCATTAATACAGGGGTCTGTCTATTCGCTTTGAACTCTGTATATTCGCTTTTAACTGCGTCCCTAATGGCACCCTATTTATTAGTGCACTACCTTTGACCCAGACCCAACAAGCTCTGGTCAAAGTAGTGCACTATGTAGGGAATAGGGTTCCAGTTGGGATGCAACCTGTTTTTGTCTTCCCACAAAACTCAAGACTGTTCTTTTTTTCCTGAGCATAGCCGGGGTAGCTCATTAGGTAACACTTTATAATAATGTTCATTAATAAACTATTTGATAAACTATTAATAAGTACGTAGTGTAAGCCCCATTTGAATAATCATTTATTAATACATGTATATGAACACTGCTTATAAATAGATAAATGTCTCGTTAAAGTTACTATAAAGTTTTACTGCAAACTATTCTACTGTACAAACAAGATGGGGACTATTTGTATTCTATGGGATATAGTCACTAGATTTTGAAGTAGCCAGTATTTTGTTTGTCGCATTGTTTGTGTTCAGATGCTGTATGTAGACGCCTGACCCCTGACATTTAAAAGTCACTGAACTTCAGTTTGCTGGAGAACAGACAGGGCAAAAGGTAGCCTAGCGTTTAGAGCGTTGGGCCAGTATCCGAGAGGTCGCAGGTTCGAATACCCGAGTAGACAAGTTGAAAAATGTGTTTGATGTGCTCTTGAGCAAGGCACTTAACCTCAATTTGCTCCAGTGGCGCTATACTACTATGGCTGACCCTGTAAAACAACATATTTCACCACCTATCCAGTGTATGTGGCAATAAAAACATTTTTCCCCTCCCAGCAGCAAAATCAATATTTTTGTCCAAGGTCTAAAGAGTAGTCATTTAGGCTCCTGTAACATTGCCCTGGAAAGGAATAGGAGAAGAATTGTCATTTTAAAAAGTCATTTCTCCCGTAATTTACAATGTTCCGGAGATGAACCATGCATCAGGGCTCAGTCACAGCTAAGTGCACAGGTGATTGATGGCGTACACCACCCTGTCCTCACGCCGCAAAATAGTTGATTGACGCTAAACAAGTCTGGAGGGGAACTGATCAGATAGAGGTTACGTGCCAAATGGACCCTATTCCCTAATATAGTGTGCTACTTTTGACCAGGGCCCAATATAGGGGATAGTGTGGCGTTAAGGGACGCAACCAGAGACTAGACCTAAGGGAGTGTGCTGTCCTGTCCATATCTCATTAGTCATTACACACAATGGATGTTTGTCCTCATCTGATTAGATTCGATTTTTGTCTACAAAATAGTCTGATCTAAAGGGAGGATGACTGGCAGATGGATTATTTAGTAAAAAGGTGATACACCACAATGAAACGAAAATGTCAATTTCCTTAATGCAGATGTAGGTAGATGAACTTTATTCTCAATTTAAGTTTAGCCTTTTGTCTTGTCTAATTTCAATGTGTTTATTGTTGTTTTCAATTGATCCCGTAGCTCAATCAATGTTAAAGACTGCCTTTCTTTCGTAGCTAGGTTCTGAAGTAAATTTGGGTTGTATTAACCTGGCTAATGTGTTTTATCCATGATCCAAACCTCCCGCCCTCCATTTCCCTCTGCAGGACGCTTGGCTATAAGAACCGCTATCTCAGGGTCCCTGATGGCCACTTTTGGATCGAGGGGGACCATCACGGCCACAGTCTGGACAGCAACAGCTTTGGACCGGTAAGCCACTTTTCTGCTCAGTCCTCTACTACTCAATGGGAATGGCACATGCCAGAGCCTTATACTTGGATATAAAAGACTTATATTTGCATATAAAAGCCTTATATTTGTATATAAGTACAAGGCCCATGCCATTGAAAAGCAAAGCAAAGCACAGCTTGTCTGAGTCGTGTCCAGCAGCTCCACATTTGAACTCCAACAATGGGGCCTAAAAAGACCCTGGGAGTCCTTAAAAGGAAAATAATTGAATAGCCATGCGTTGGAGAACAAACCTGGGTTCTAAATTTGTCATTTTTGTGCTGCTTATTAAGACAAAGCTGTTCCCTTAGAGGAAAGAAACTCTGAACAGTTTCTCCATTATGGCAGGTAGGTACAGTTAGTGCTATTAATCTCTGGCAGGCCTCATTGGGCATGTGGGCCCGGCAGCCTCTCCTGCCTGTGGAGAAAGAAGGCTTAGCGTATTTCATTGTTGTATTTTCCATACATATTCTCATCCTTGTCGGGCAATAACAAATGTGTCTTGATAAGGGTCTGAAAGTAGTGACGAGGAGTGAGTGATCGGGCAGCGAGGCGCTCTGTGCTTTTTGGGTTTTGTCAAAGTATTTCAGGGAGCTGTCATTGGATGGAAGAAGGAAGCAGCAGAGCCGAGTAGAGGCCAGGGAATTATCTATCTGTAACATTCCAATCCTATAAAGGAACAACTTTGTACTTGACATTTAACAGGGTCAGCTGCTGGTTTGTGGAGGGATTTATTTTCTGAAGTTGGTTTTGGATGGTTCCATGTCAGTCAGTACTCTCTCTGTCTGTTGCTTGATCTGAACATTGAATTATTTGGATAGAGTTTGGGTGGATTGGGGGTGATTTTGTGGATGACATTATTGTAAGCAGTTTATCGGCCATGAACAGAATACTATAAGGGAACAGCTCATTTAAGGAAACCGTTTCCTCAACCCATTGTCTTATTATACCTTATTTCCCATTGGATCTACAAGCCCTCTGTAATGGTTATATGGTAACTTCTTATCTAGGCCTATACAGTGCGGTACTGTATGTATGCACTATGACCACTATTCGCTTATGCCTGCATGCTTATTAGGCCATCTCACCACCTCAATAAGAAATGCATTGGTCATACTGACATTTTAAAACGCATGAAAGCCATTGAGGGCATTGCAAAAACAGAGTTTTTATCCAAACCCAAATTGTTTAAATGGTTAAATAATTTAACAGTGCACCAGAGGGGTATATAGCCAGATGTGCCCAGGCTTTTCTGAAATGAGCTAGCTTCAGTTAGCTTCACATTCCAGCTCAGGCTTCATCCGTATTACGACGGTGGATATTGCTCATTCGCCTGCCGCTGACTCTAGCAGGCTTGAAACTGCGTGTGCATATCGCACGCAGTGTTGCCAACTCCTCAGTAAGGAAAGTAGCTATTGGCTGTCCTAAAATTCGCTAGAAGTCGCTAAATGACATCATCGCCTAATTTGCATAATTGGCCATATGCATGTAATTGTGATGGACGCTGTAGGCGAGAGGAATAACGTCGTGGGAGAGACAAAAAGTGAGTAAAAACACCCTAAATATGGTTAGAACTACAAATGAACTTCTGTCGATTCTTGTTATTTTTATGTCACAATTCCAACCCTCCGCCGATTTTCAAGTTTTCATAACAATTGGTAATCGGAATTTTTGGACGCCGATTACATTGCAAACCACGAGGAGACTACGTGGCAGGCTGTGACCACCTGTTACGCGAGTGCAGCAAGGAGCCGAGTTAAGATGCTAGCTAGCGTTAAACTTATCTTATAAAAAACAATCAATCTTAACATAATCACTAGTTAACTACACATGGGAGGAGATCCCTCAGGAGACCATCCGCCACCTCATCAGGAGCATGCCCAGGCGCTGTAGGGAGGTCATACAGGCACGTGGAGGCCACACACACTACTGAGCCTCATTTTGACTTGTTTTAAGGACATTACATTGGCTCAGCCTGTAGTGTGGTTTTCCACTTTAATTTTGAGTGTGACTCCAAATCCAGACCTCCATGGGGTGATAAATTTGATTTCCATTGATAATGTTTGTGATCTTGTTGTCAGCACATTCAACTATGTAAAGAAAAAAGTATTTAATAAGAGTATTTAATTCATTCAGATCTAGGATGTGTTATTTTAGTGTTCCCTTTATTTTTATGAGCAGGGTATATAACGGCCTATTAATCGGTATCTGCTTTCTTTGGTCCTCCAATAATAGGTATCGGCGTTGAAAAATCATAATCGTTCGACCTCTACTTTGTATGCATCTCTGTTTGTGGAGTAAAGGTGGCACATGTGACATGCTGGTAGAAATGAGGTAAAACGGATTTAAGTGTGCCTGCATTAAAGACCCCGGTCACTAGGAGCGCCACTTCTGGATTTGCATTTTCTTGTTTGCTTAGGGCTTTATACAGCTCGTTGAGTGCGGTCTTAGTGCCAGCATCAGTTTGTGGTGGTAAATAGACGGCTACAAATAATACAGATGAGAACTCTTGGTAGACATCGCGCACCAGCAGGTATTGACAAATACACTCCCCTTGTCTTACCAGGCATAGCTGCTCTGTCCTGCAGATGCACGGAAAACCCAGACAGCTGTATATTATCCATGTCGTAGTTCAGCCACGACTCGGTGAAACATAAGATGTTACCTTTTTTAATGTCCTGTTGGTAGGATAGTCTCGACCATAGATCGAGTTTGTTTTCCAGTGATTGCCAATAGAATGGATGGTAGTGGCAATTTACTCACTCATCTCCGAATCCTGACCTTCTCCCTCTGTATTTCTTCACGCGAATGGCGGGGATTTATTCTGATGTCCAGAAGCTCTTTTTGGTCATAAGAGACGGTAGCAACAACTTTATGTACAAAATAAGTTAAACAATGTGATAAAATGTAACAAAATAGAACATTTGGTTAGGGGCCCGTGAAACGGCAGCCATCCTCTCCGGCGCCGTTATAGTTTATGTAGGCTTGTGACAAAAAATATATAAATTGAATCCATTTTAAATTCAGGCTGTAACACAACAAAATATGGAAAAAGTGAAGGGGTGTGAATACTTTCTGAAGGCATAAAAATATATATTTTTTTGTGAAATATAAATCCTGTCTTGACTTACATTTCACAGAAAGTGTGTTCCACTGACGTGAAAGGTTCTTTGTTCCTAAAATATACGTGGAACAACCAAAGAGAAAGAAATGTTCCTATTTTCTGTTGTGTTGACTTCATTTTAAATGGGTGCTCTGAACCTTGTTTTGGTCCTAAATGTAAGTATATTTCTCACTAGGAAGTGAATTAACAAGCCTCTCAGTAAAGCGCATACCTGCCACTCCCTCGCTTTCTTTCTTTCTCTTCTATCCCTCTCTTTCTCTTCTGTCCCTCTTTCTTCTCTCTCTCCAACCCCCCCTTCATCTCTTTCTCCCCCCCCCCCTCCCCCTCTTTCTCTCGCTTTCTCTCTTTCCCTTTGTTATTTATACTTGTCTAAAACCCCATAGGCTCTTTGGACTCCCTGGAGAGTCAGGTGCTGTATAAAGTGCTGCGTGAGATGAAGTTGCTGAGTGAGCTGTCAGGTTGGATAGACCTAAACAAATATCACAGTCATACCTTTTGCCAAAATCAGATTATGTCTTGTAGCTTGAAATATGCTGAATGCCTGAAATGGCGTTCAACGGTTGCTTTGCATACAGGTTTTGGGAGTACAAACAACAAAAATAAATGTGACTTTATTGTATTGCGGGGCTTCAATGTCTTACTCTTTTCCAGGTCACAGATTTGTCAGCGGCATTTAAAATGACATTTAAAACTAAAATCTAAAAAGCAAGCATAGTCGTCATCCAGATCAAGTCAATAAATGGCATAGTGGTTATCACCCACCCAACAACAGCAATAAGCTTGTGAGTTGTGTAACAAATCCATCCCTTTATGACAACCTTTAGTGGCTCTTTTCTCACTCCCAGTCTCTAAACTAAAGCCTTCTGAGGAAGGAGTGTTGGTATTCTGGAGCCATTTGTCAGATACCCCTGATGTCTTCAAGGCCGTAGCACTCATTTCTCCTGTGAGGGACCGAGTGGACAAGCTAGTTTAGCCTTCTACGCTCCCTTGCCTCACTCCCACAGCCTTGAAATGTTATTTGAAGATTATATTGTGTATTTATGATAGCCTTGGCATCCGTCTCCAGTCCTTTGTGTGTCAGATTTTTTCTATGCACCTAAACCCCTTGCTTTTGTCTTTCTATATCATTATCCCAAAATGGCTGATTGATGCAGTGCCTTCAGAAGGTATTCATACCCCTTAACTTTTTCCTAATTTTGTTGTACAGCCTGAATTCAAAATGGATTCAATAGATAAACACAATACCCCATAATGACAAAGTGAAAAAATATTTTTAGAAATGTTTGCAAGTTAATTGAAAATGGGGAATTGGGATTCCTGGAAAAATGTTGTCAGAGGTTGCAACAGTAACCAAGGGGTTCGGGCTTGGTGAAGGGCCTCTCTCTCCCCTCTTTCTCTTCTCTCTCCCATCTCCCTCTCTCTCTCCTGTCCGTTCTCTTTTATTCCTCCCTCTGCTCTCTCCCGTCCATCCTCTTATCCCTCATTTACCCTCTCCCTCCTTCTTCCCTCCGTCCCCATGTCATCTCTCTCCCTCCTCTCCCCCTCTTCTCACCCACCTTTCTCTGTTGACTCTCTCCCCTCCTTCATCACCCTCTCCCTCCCACCTTCACCCTATCAATTTCTTTCTCCCCCTCCCTCACTCTCCCCCTTCTGTCTCCCTCCTCCCCCTTCATTCCCTCCCTCCCCGTCTTCTCATTTCTCTCCTCTCTCCCACCTCCAATGACAGAATATTGATACAGGCAACACAGACAGGGAGGAGACAGACATACGCATGCACACAGACACATACAGTTAAGTCAACCCCCCCCCCCCCCCCCCCCCCCCCCCCCCCCCAACAATAATTATTTTGACCAACATCTTCTGAATTAATTCTAACAAGGCTCTTGGTTTCTAGAACTGCAAGACCATTGTATCCAATGGAGTTTTTGCGCTTTTGCGTCGATTGACTTCAAATTTTATTTGGCGGGTCATGGCGGGCCCCCGGTCTGCAGGAAGAGAATAGAGCACCATGTTGAGGATGGATTAATCTATTTCCTGTTGCCGCAGTAAGCTGAATCTCAACACAGGAGAGCATCCCTGTAAGGTCATGATGGGTTGTGTGTAAGGACGGTTAGCTAGCTCAGTTGCAGTCCACGGTTATGTGAGGGCTGTAGGCAATGATTTTATATGGAAGAAAGGCCTTGTTCTCTGTGGGACCTAGTTTTCACTGTGAAGAGTTGAAATTGGTTGACACTCATGTCACATTGACTGGAAATATATTGACATAAGGATCCAGCCTGTGACCCTCATATTTTCCCATTGAATGAAATGGATTGACGTAAGTGTCAATTGGTTGAAACTCATATTTTCTCATTGAATGCAATGTATTGACATAAGCATCAACCCTGTGACATCTTTTCCCATTGAATGCAGTGAATTGACATAGGCGTCAATTGGGTGACACTTACCTTTTCACATTGACTTCGGTGCATTGACATAAGCGTCAACCTTGTGACGCTCTTCTTTTCCCGTTGAATGCAGTGTGGGGAAACGTTCTGAATGGACATATGGGTACAGGAAGAATCAGCAAACTCACTCACGCACACCCCTGTAAATGCACCCGTCAATCAAAACCGACAGCGTGTTTCAGACACAAGCAAATATTTCTCCTTTCCTTAAAATGTGTTTTAAAACAATCTAGGCCTACCTTATGTTTTCAAGAAAGTAGGCTACAATATAATGAGTCGACAAGTAAGGTATGAAGGGGATGGTTTATACTATGAAGATTAAATTGACTATCATTCAAATAGAACCAAGCAAAAGCAACATGTCCATAGCCTATTTATCAGTGAAGCTGATTACTGAGGGGGGAGGGTGTTGGAAAGATTGTTCAAGTACTGTGAGATATATATATATAACGGACTTTGTTGACTTACTGCACCATGTGACGTGAAGAAAATAAATGACTGAGAAGCCCGGCTTATTAGCCCAGCCACATGGGTGGGCACTTTCCTACATTTTGACATTTGTGAGAAGCAGGCCAGGTGCCTCTGTGTGCGCTCAGGCGCGCATGCTCTCCATCAACATTAACAGGGCAGATAAACCAGACCCGTTGCTCACGTGGAGCGTGTAAATGATGGTATGAAATAAACCGAGACTTTCTCACAAGTGTCTCAGGTTGTGAACTCTGCAATCAGTGTTTCCACTCTGCGAATGCGAATGGTATGCGACTGTAATTAATACATGCATGAAGAGAAATTATTGTAACCAAATGACAGGGAATAATGGTAAATTGTCTGTTTTACAAATGGTTGGCTACAGCATGGGCATTCATAAAAGGTCCATTGCGGGCCGACACTGTATATCCTAGGCTACTGTTTTACTTTGCAGGGATAGGAGGTCAGCGTATCGGCCGGGCCTGATCAGTGTATGCAGTCTGTATCAAATTATACTATGCCAGGTTCGAGAGAATTGTCCATTTGACACAACATTAGTGCATTATAGGCCTCAGAGCCTGAACAACCTTGTCAACTGCTGTTTATACATAATTAATGAATAGTCAGACACATCCAACCTTTTTAAAGGCCAAATGATGTATTTACTAGCAAGCAATGAAAACATGCATGGTATAAAATCAAGTTTTTACTGAAATGCCTATAGCGCTCTACCCCCCAGTGAATCTAGCGATTTGGCTGCTCAAGCATCAAAGGACAGTTGGAAAGAGGAGGTGAAGTAGTCAGTTTCATAGACAGATTAAGTTACCAAAAGATTTTGTAATCATTAAACACTCCTGCTATTAGGAAACTTTTTTTTATCCTAAAATGAATGTAGGTAGGCCTATTTTTACATGGTTTTGACAGTTACTTTATTATCATGATGGTCTTCATCCAAAACCACCAGTTACTGGATAATTCAGTTCCAGCCCCAGTTCCACCCAGCACAGCAGCAGCCCCCTGCATGGTGATGGAAGGGAGCCCCCCCCCCCCCTCACAGTCTCTGGCTAGGTTCCGTTTGTGACACGGCCTTTGTCTCTTCTTGCCACCTCGCCTCTCCTCTGTGGAATTGAAGTGTTTATGCTGGCTGCTGTGAGGGAAATTACACTCTGATCCCCAGACCAGGGCTCAACTCTAAAGCTCTCCTCAATGTGCTGCTGCAAGGGGAAATGACTTGAATTACACTGAACAAAAATTGAAACGCAACAATTTAAGAAGATTTTACTATTACAGTATAAGGAATCAATCAACGGAAATAAATTCATTAGGCCCAAATGTATGGATATCACATGACTGGGAATACAGATATGCATCTGTTGGTCATGGATCCCTTTCTTTTTTTTCTTTTTAAGTAGGTGCGTGGATAAAAAAAGTCTCTGGTGTGACCACCATTTGCCTCATGCAGTGCATCACCTTCACATAGACTTGAGGTCTGTGGAATGTTGTCCCATACCACTGCTGGCTTAATTCTGAAGCTAAGCAGGGTTGGTCCTGGATGGGAGACCAGATGCTGCTGGAAGTGGTGTTGGAGGGCCAGTAGGAGGCACTCTTTCCTCTGGTCTAAAAAAAATCCCAATACCCCAGGGCACTGCCCTGTGTAGGGTGCCGTCTTTCGGATGGGACGTTAAACGGGTGTCCTGACTCTCTGAGGTCATTAAAGATCCCATGGCACTTATCGTAAAAAATTTAAAAAAAACAGTTTCCATGTTATATTTGTCTTGAAAAAGACGACCAGCACTATTCACAATGGACAAGTTTCTGCCATCAAGCCTTCTGCAGCCAAGGAACTGCCCCTTTATTCTAATGATCACTTAGAATGAGCGATAGTATCATAGATCTTTGACCAGGGTCTTCTCCTCCCTATATTCCTCTCCGCAGGTGTCTCTGGGGTTGGTCCACGGCCGTGCCTCCCACATCATCTGGCCGCCCAATCGGTGGCAGAGGATCGAGCCGTCCCTCCCCCCTGAGCGGAAGCCCTTGTTGAACTGGCACGGGGACACAACAGAGGAGGAGGACTGAGGAGAGGCCTGCTCATGGCTGTATACATACTGTACCTACTACCTACACACTCTTTCTGTCATACAGTACATGTAAACATGTCATAATCCTTTGATGTGGCACAGTTATGATATCTCTTTGTTGTTGAGAAGCTGAGTATGTCAATGGATCAGATACCCATTACCCATACAGTTGCGGCCAAATATATAGGCACCCTTGCACTTTTCTTAAATAATTGCCTATTTCTTCTACAATAAGTTGAAAAATAAAGTTTGGTCTCCACACCTTGTTTTTGGGATATTCAACATTGCAAAACCTATTTGGTTTTTGTAAATATAAGTTTAACATAAAATAAAGACCAATGGCATGGATGCAATTATTGGCACCCTGGAGCTAGTACTTATCTTGGACAAAGGCTGTGCAACTAACTGCCAAGAAATGCTTATTGTAGCACACTTCTACTGTATTCACCTCTCGCCATAGGTTATGATTCAGATCTGGACTCTTCACTGGCCACTCCAGAACAGATTTCTTCTTGATCCTTTCCAGGGTGATTTCTATGTATGTTTGGGGGTTGTTGTCCTACTGTGGAAGCCAGTTTTTGGACACTGGATTGAACATTGCATTGGTTTTAGTCGTTGGTAAACATAGGAAGACCCCACTGCTGAAGGAGACAAGTAAGCCTGATTGAACTTCTCAAAAACCCACCTAAACAAGGCTAAATCCTGGGGGGGGGGAATGCTCTGTGGGCCAATGAAACTAAATTAGAGCTCTTTGGCAATACAGATCAGCGTTCGGTTTACTGGCCAAATTAAGCGTTCAATGAAAAAAGAACCCTCCCTACAATGAAAGATAAGGGAGGTGTAATCATGCTGTGGTGTTGCTTTGCTGCCTCTGGAACTGGGGACCTTGAACGTGCACAATCCAATGTTCAACCCAGTGTCCAAAAACTGGGTCTCCATTGAAGGTTGTGTCTTCCAGCGGGACAATGACCCCAAACACACATCAAAAAGCACCCAGGAATGGTTAAGAAGAGATGTTGGACTGTTCTGGAGTGGCCAGCTCTGAATTACATCCAAAACCTACGGCGAGGTCCAATATGCCATTTACCCAATATGGCGTGTAAAGGGCACCCATCAAATGTTGAATAATTACAGCAGTTTGCTTCTGAAAAGTGGGCCAAATTGCTAGTAGAAAGGTACAGAAAGCTCATTGATGGTTACAAGAAGCATAAACTTATGTTGACAAAATATATTTTTTTAATGTCATCTTATTTTAGAAGAAATAGGGAATTATTTAAGAAAAGTATGAAACTGTATGTCTGTGGCCAATTGTAAAAAATATTTTAAAAACATTTTGCAACCATGTAATGTGAACAACTGAACGCTGAGATATATATTTGTATGTTGTGTTATCAGAATTTCAGACTAGTGCAGTACCATGTTATTAAATGTATGGAAATATTAAACTAAAACTGGTTGGGCTTTGAAGGAGCCTGTGGCATGAAAGGCTGATTGAAACTACCTCGATTTATAGATTGTACACTTGATACAGTTGGAAGTTTACATACACTTAGATTGGGAGTCATTAAAACTCGTTTTTTTTCAAACACTCCACAAATTTCTTGGTAACAAACTATAGTTTTGGCAAGTCGGTTAGGACTTCTACTCTGTGCATGACGCAAGTAATTTTACCAGCATTTGTTTACAAACAGATTATTTCACTGTATCGCAATTTCAGTGGGTCAGAAGTTTACATACACTAAGTTGACTGTGCCTTTAAACAGCTTGGAAAATTCCAAGAAAATTATGTCATGGTTTTAGAAGCTATGAAATGTTATTACACACATTCAATAAGGTTCTAATGAAATTTCCATATCAACAATCGAAATGACTGAAAAACGCAGTTCAAAACTTGTTTAATCAAAAATGAAATTCAATCTTGATAAATCAAATGCATCATTGGGATGTTGTTCGTAAATCCAAACCGTACAGCTAGACCGCTTTAGGAAATGAAATGCACATATTAAAGACGCTAAAGTATAGGCAATGGTCGAAAATGAGGAAGTAAGCTACAAATTCAAATCTTTCGCTCATATGATAGCCTACTGGTTAGCTCCATGGTGCAGAATGGACAGCAGCACCATTCTCTTTTTCATTCAACAGTGGCCTAACCCACACACACAAAAAAAAAGAGGCCTAGTTGTAAATTAAGTACATCAGGGTGAACCTTTCAGTGACAGCGTTGAAGTCTTTATTCCTTTTGAGTTTGAAAAGTCTCAGTTGACATGAGGGCCTAGGATGGCGCAGTTGTACTTCCCCAACACTCCCAATACATAATACACCAAGGCCGCAGCTTGTTTGTCATCGCACACATCATCATACCAAAGACTTCACTTTTAGCCACAATGCAAAATCATAAAGATCTGGCCTTTGTTTGTCGTATCTAGCAGTTGTCTCATCTACTGCAACAAACGTGGCTGCATTAATCTCCTCTTCAATGTCATTTCGAATCACATCCCTGACTGCTTCAATGAAATCATACTGTATTCTGTTTGATATTCCTGGAAACACAGTGGAAGTCTCAAGTGTCTTGCTAACATTCGCATTTTTCAGCAAAGGTATCCAATAACTCTACATAGTTGCCAAGATTACATGAACCTGTACTCACATCATTACCACAAAATGCTAATTCTTGTTTCTCTAGGTAGCATGTTACTCTAATAAGGTCCTTCAAAATCTCAGTTTTCCCCTGCAAACAGAGGAGGTCCTGAGGACATTCAGCAACGTGTGTAGTTCCTTGTAAGTTACCAGGACATCACTGAGGGCCATGTCAGGATCTTTTTAGGACATTCTTAGTCCTTAGGACACCGTGTGATGGTCCCAAGGGACGTGTTTTAATTTCCCGGTTTGTCCTGAGACATTTTTATGACGTTTTTGGGACGTTGTGTCATGGTCCCCTGAACATTCTTAGGATGTTGTCATGGTACCCTGGAGGTTTTTGTCATGTTGATGGTCCCAGGTTTTCCAAACCATTATAAGTCAGGTAATGAAATGGTATGTGGTACGCTGTTCAACTAAAATAGCGTAAAAATCTTTAATCAAGGACAATATGATTACATTTGGCATGATCACTTAGTACTGTTTTTTTCCATATGACCCCACCTGGGACTTGAACTCATATCATGTGAATTTGGGTTATGCTGATCTTTCACAAAGTGTACAATTTCAGAAGTTCTCTACACATTCATTACCTATAATACATCTCTGCACAGATGGCAAAAGAATGCCATCTGCACTGCTATTTTAGTTATCAGTTAATCTAACTATTTGTAGGATAAATAAAGGGGGCATTGTTAGAGGAATTTAATACTTATATGTGTGTTAACCAATTCAAGTATAACAAAGCAAAATACTTTGTCAGTTTCTAGGAATTTGTAAGGTTCTTATTTGCATAAAATAGACAAAGAGCAGTCTCAAAATGAATCAATAGCGTTTATTCCCGAGAGCTCTGGTCATAATACCCTGTACATTGATTTATATACCTCACATTGTCATAAATGTCCCTCCTCTCAGATACAATGGCAATATAGTTCACAAGCCTTCTCACATTGTCTGCCACCTGTTAAACAATCTACTACAAGCCCAAGGTCTCTCCCCTCCCTGGGTAGGGACAGAATGTCCTGTAAGGAACACAGTATTCCAGCCGGTCTGACGAGATCTCCATTCGTTTCTCACAAGGAACAGAAAGTCCTTGTTCTAATTCTTGACTAAAACTACACACTTTATACTCAGTATTATGATTATAATACGATTCATACAGTAACAGAGTAGTATTCTGTTTATTTGTAGTTCTAAGTTAAATGTATACATAATTTAGTCATTCATAAAAATCCCATAACAGGCATATAAGCAGACAATGAAAGTTCTTACAATATTAGATGACATTACTCTAAAACAGGCTATAGGCTACATGTGCACCACCAAGTCAGAACAGTAGGATAAGTTATGAAGGGGAAAGGGAACACATTATTAGGGTGAGGCACATGTGCTTCTAACAGCTTACTACACAACATACACTTAGTATTACTTTCTTAGCTACGGTCTACATATCTCCCTGGCATATTACATAATTTATGCAGCAGCATACAAGACATTTTTGGACTCACATTTGTGCTGTGTTCAGTTGAACAGGAAGGTGGCACGGTGGTCCTTGTGGACAAATTCATGAAACCTTGTCATCAAAGTCTGGCATACTCTGGATTTATGATGCTTTCAAGACAACTGGGAACTCTGGAAAAAACTAGGTTGAATCATGACATCGGTGATCTTCAGGTCGGAGCCCTCGAAAGAGGCCAGAGTTTCCCACTTGGAATTCCGACTTGGAGTTCACAGTTGTCTTGAACTCACTGTATCCTGAGATTTCCCAGTTCAGAGTTTCCAGTTGTTTTGAACATGGCAAAAGTCATGCTGGATTGACAGAAGGGCCCATGTATTCAACCTTTTCTGACCCATGGTGTTGCTTGTGAATTTGAACCCATTTACGCTTTGAAAATACATCTTTGATCAATCAAATGTATTTATAAAGCCCTTTCTACATCAGCAGATGTCACAAAGTGCTATACAGAAACCTAGCCTAAAACCTCCAAGTAATGCAGATGTAGAAGCACAGACATGGACCAAGACTTGGACCAAACACACTCTCCGCCGAATAGCAGGCAGGGGAAGCAAAATAGGGATTGCTTTGCAATGCTTGCAGTTAGATTCCTTCCAAACCACTCATTGTTTAATTTCATTTTCTAACTCGTGTAATGTTTATGTTCAATGGCCGATGAGCACCGATACGTTTTATCTATAATATCTCTTCAGATGAACAAAGATTAAAAAGTATTTGCCAGTAGGTTGTCAACGTGATTTATGATGACTCCTTGTCTAGCTAAGATTTTGAAAAGTAGATATAACGTTATTTGACGTCATTTAATCTGTGGCCAATGACAAGGTCATTGGAATATTTTAGGCTTCCCTGGTCTTTGTGGTTGAATCTGTGTTTGAAATTCACTGTTCGACAGAGACCTTACAGATAAAGTGCATTCGGAAAGTTTTCAGACCCCTTGATTTGTTTTCTACATTTTGTTATCGTTACAGCCTTTTTCTAAAATGGATTAAATCGTTTTTTCCCCTCAATCTACACACAATACCCCCAAATAAAAAAAATAACAGGTTTAGAAATGTTTGCAAATGTATTAAAAATAAAAAACTGATATCACATTTACATACTTATTCAGACCCTTTACTCAGTACTTTGTTGAAGCACCTTTGGCAGCGATTACAGCCTTGAGTATGACGCTACCATCTTGGCACACCTATATTTGAGGACTTTCTCCAATTCTTTTCTGCCTCTTAAGCTCTGTCAGGTTGGATGGGGAGTGTCCCTGCACAGCTATTTTCAGGTCTCCAGAGATGTTCGATCGGGTTCAAGTCCGGGATCTGGCTGGGCCTCTCAAGGACATTCAGAAACTTGTCCCGAAGCCACTCCTGCGTTGTCTTGGCTGTGTGCTTAGGGTCGTCCTGTTGGAAGGTGAACCTTCGCCCCAGTCTGAGCACTCTGGAGCAAGTTTTCATCAAGGATCTCTCTGTGTAGTACTTTGCTCCATTCATCTTTCCCTCAATCCTTTCTAGTCTCCCAATCCCTACCACTGAAAAACATCCCACAGCATGATGCTGCCACAAACCCGCTTCACCGTAGGGATGGTGCCAGGTTTCCTCCAGATGTGACGCTTGGCATTCAGGCAAAAGAGTTCAATCTTGGTTTCGTCAGACCAGAACATCTTGTTTCTCATGGTCTGAGAGTCTTTAGGTGCCTTTTGGAAAACTCCAAGCGGGCTGTCATGTGCCTTTTACTGAGGAGTGATTTCCATCTGGCCACTACCATAAAGGCCTGACTAGTGGAGTGCTGCAAAGATGGTTGTCCTTCTGGAAGGTTCCCCCAACTCCACAGAGGAACTCTGGAGCTCTGTCAGAGTGACCTTCAGGTTCTCGGTCACCTCCCTGACCAAGGCCTTTCTCCTCCGATTGCTCAGTTCAGCTGGGCGGCCAGCTCTAGGAAGAGTGTTGGTGGTTCCAAACTTCTTCCATTTAAGAATGATGGAAGCCACTGGGTTCTTGGGGACCTTCAATGCTGCAGAAATGTGTTGGTACACTTCCCCAGATCTGTGGCTCGACACAATCCTGCTCGGAGCTCTACGGACAATTCCTTCGACCTCATGGCTATGTTTTTGCTCTGACATGCACTGTCAACTGTGGGACCTTATATAGACAGGTATGTGCCTTTCAGAATCATGTTCAATCAATTGAACTTTAAAAAAATCAAATAAAAACATGTGCTGGTGCACACCCAGAAAATAGTTAGTGTGGAGGAGCTGACTAACGGTGAATAAACTATCAAAATAAAGAAAGTCGCACACTCCATGTATAATCTCCCAACAATTTAATGGGCATTTAACAATGTTTCGGCATCACTGTGCCTTCCTCAGGGTAACGTCATAAATACTTGAACCAGGTTATATAGACACACAGTGCAATTAGTGTAACCAATGACAAACAGCTTACCACAGGTGGACTCCAATCAAGTTGTAGAAACATCTCAAGGATGATCAATGGGAACAGGATGCACCGTAGCTCAATTTCGAGTTTCATAGAAAAGGGTCTGAATACTTATTTAAATAAGGTTTTTATTTGTAATAAATCTGTCCATTTCTAAAAACCTGTTTTCACTTTGTCATTATGGGGTATGGTCTGTAGATTGGTGAGGAACATTTTTAATTTAAACCATTTTAGAACAAGGCTGTATCGTAACAAAATGTGGAAAAATCCAAGGGGTCTGAATACTTTCTGAATGCACTGTAATTGCATGTGTGGGTTACAGAGGTGAGGTAGTCATTCAAAAATCATGTTAAACACTATTATTGCACAGTGAGTCCATGCAACTTATGTGACTTGTTGAGCAGATGTTTTATTTAGGCGTGCCATAACAAAGGGTTTAAATACTTATTGACTCAAGACATTTCAGTTTTGGATTTTTTATTAATTTGTCAAATTCTCAAAAAACATAATTCCAATTTGACATTATGGGTGAGGTATGTGTGTAGGCCAATTACAAAATATCTAATTGTAATCCATTTAAAATGCAGGCTGTAACACAACAAAATGTGGAAAAAGTCAAGGGGTGTGAATACTTTGAGGCACTATATGTCAGTGTGTCAAATATGTAAGTTGAAAAGCACTGTTTGTTTGTGTGGGGGTGTTGGTGGCCCTAGCATATCCAAAAGACAAAGAGCTGTGACTGGATCAGTGGTTCACCAATCAGGGCCTTGATGGACTTGGCAAAAGTAACAAGGGGTGATGTGTAATGAAACTAGGTTGTGAATGCCCTGGGTAAAATGTATGATTATTTTTGCAAACATCAGGTGACAAACCAAGAACTGGAGATAAACTTCCATGGGATCATGACAATGTCCAAAGAACATTCAGGGGACCCTGACACAACATCCCAAGAAAGTACTAAAAACGTCCTCGGGGGATGTTCCCAAGACAAACCGGAAACTAGACAAAACCGTGACACAACGTCCTGACAACTTCAGGCCACCATTTCGTGACGTCCCGGGGACATCCTACGGACTCATTGTTGTTTGCAGGGTAGTTCCCTCTAAGTTCCCACGAAATCACTGAGGACCATGTCTAAACCTTTTTAGGATGTTCTCAGGACTTTCATTTGACTAGTTCTTAGGATGTCGTGTGATGTTCCCAAGGTAATGTTCTCTGGGGATCTTTTTTCTAGTTTCCTGTTTGTTCCGGGGCTTCCCCGAAGACACTTTTAGAATGTTCTTGTGACGTTGTGCCATGGTTCCCTGGGTGTCTGGATCCCGGTTTGTCCCGGGGACATCCCTGAGGCTGTTTAAGACGTTCTTGGGTTGTGTCATTGTCCCCTGGAGGTTTTGTCTAGTTCCCGGTTTGTCCTGGGGACGTCCAAGAGGATGGCTTTTCATAACACCTTTTTCATAACATATTTTTTTATTAGATTAGCATTGCCTACCCTGACTGCATGTCAATGTCTTACAGTACACGTTTAAAGCTGTACAGTACAAGTGCAATTCCAGATGAAGTTGAAATCAGCATGGCGTTTAATTGTATTCTGTGGAATCAATTATGTGATGTGCTTCACATTTCCATATCATAAAATTCATGTCCTATACAGTGTAAATTTTATGATCACTATGTTTGATGTACAGTTACAAGATGCCATGGCTTCATGCCCTGGATTGTTCTGAAGCGAATGTGCCTATGCTTGTCTATTGCGAAGAAACAGCACGCACCTCAATGCACTCATGACTCCTTTCGATGTGCACCAAAATTATGATCCGTTTCCACAAATTGCATTGTGAAAGCCTGACAGTGTAATATCGTATTATAACTTAGCTAGTCGAGTTAGCTATAGAACCAGCTTTGAATCGATGCCCACAAGCCCCAGACTGATTTATAATGGACCGTTTTTGGATTACGTGAACATCCGTAATTGTATGATGGCGGGGATGCAGGATTGTGTTCCAAACAAAACAACTACAAGTGTGCTCGCTCTAGTTCCTCAACGGCACAGCCAGGAGAGCTCCAAAAAACACCTTATAGTTGAAGACTCTTCTTTGAGTCATAAAAGTGCATTGAAATGACTGTGCTGGGGTGTGTGGCCACTTGGAGACACCAGTTAAGTCCTCTCACTTAAACCCTTGTAAATTGGTTGTCTTATGTTGCACCTACTCCACATGTTCTAGGGATATTCTTATCATGTTACTGAATGTATCCAGAGTATTTTCAGATTTCGTTATCAACAAATGCAGCGAAAGGTACAGTAATTCTAAAATGCTAATAAAATCAACAGTGTAATGTTTGACTTCAGTCTTGTGTCAGGTGAACTGTGTCCTCAACTTCGGAATAATAATTGTCCCATAATCCCCAAACAGTTCCCTTTCAATTGCTACCACTGCCATAGTTATGCATATGCTTTTCAAATTTCCTCTGTAAGAAACATTTCAATTTAGCTCCATCCATGGGGTTCATTTCCAACATACCAGTACACCTTAAAAGGCACACTCAACAAGATGACGTAGTCATACTCAGAGGGGCATCCTACTTACAGAAAACAATATCAGCAAATTGTGTTTCAGACTTTAATTATGTCATTTCTGCTGGTTTCTGTAAGTAGGAAGTCGACCCCAGTTGTGTATCTATGATGATGTAGTTTTGCTGTGTACCTTTTAACATTTTACGTGACAATGCTGACGTGATGATGATCGTGTACTGCCAGCAGATCTTAATTAGCTTCATGTGAGTAGGCTGTTTTCTTTATGCGAGAACTCATCGCGAGCGTGCTTTCTTTAGTAGGAAACACTACTCCCATCCCCTCTAGAAACTGCTGATCCATGTTGAGTCCTCCACATGACACATTTGTTCGAACTCGTAATTTGACTTTAATAGACTGCAACAGAGAATGAAGTAGTTCACTACTACTGAGATTTTATAGAAGCATTTTGGAGCCAGAAACTCTTCTTCTGGTAAATGTAGCGAATTGAGCAGTGTGGTTATTGACTGTGGGATGGGAACAGCTGTGTCAGTCTAGCATGAGAGAGAATCAGTCTTCTGCCCGCCCACTGAGTCAACACACACACAATGCTGTGATGATAAAATATGCATAATTAAGATAATTATATTTGAATAGTCTGAAATGTAATACTGTAAGATTTCCAGTCCCAAGACTTTAATTTTCTGTAAACGCATGCAAACACAAGGATTTGTGTGCACACCAATGGCATAACAAATTGTCCCAATGCTTGTTTATAATGGACACATTTGTGATTGTGTCTACCATATTTCATTGCATTAGTTAAGAATGAATATCCAAGATGTTGCTGGTAACTACGGTCCGAGGACTTAATAAAGCATGTTGCAATGTTGAATTATTACTTGCATCTACCAAGTTTACAAAAACGCTGAAAAGGCTGACCTCTTTATACATTTATATTCTGTTACCTTGCCAACAAACCATGCATGCTGCAGCTGCTAAGATACTCTGGTCCTCTTGTTGAGATATGCCCTTATTTAGGCACGCAACCAACTGACTCAGACTCCAAGCAATGGAGTTCTCTTTAGAAGAACATCTTAGCAAACACTGCACAGAGAGAGGCCCATCCTTCTGCTGTCAGCGGATGGAGCGAGAGAGAGAGCGGCCTCCTTCAGACTTAGTCTTATCCACAATTTATGGCTTGTTCAGGATGTGTTGCTTGGAAATACATAAAATTATACGAAGGGAAATGTAATGCATGAAGTGATTTAAGAATTCTGACAATGGTATATGCCAAGCTAATAGGCCCACGAGTCAGCCATATGTCAGTGTGACGTTACTGCTCCCCAGTTCCCCCCGCTTATTAGTATGTTATTGCTCATGTTGTCTATTCTCACTGTTCCTGAGTCCACCGAGGGTGACATTACAATACAATATTGTACCTACAGTAGTATTACCTTACACCAAGGTGCTACTGCCAATCTTAAAGTAAGAACACCTTGCGAACAATAACAAAGAGATGAGTCATTGCTAGACCCTGAACGTTACACAGAGCAGAAGGGAATAAAAATCCTCCATTTCACAATGTCATGTGTTCATACATATTGCAATAGTTTTTGCCCTGGTACTGCCCTCTGTCGGTTTTCCCTACTCTGTAATGAAGTCTTGAGGCAGTCTGTGACGTGCCATGCCTCATTTGGCCGCTTGATTGGTCTCTTTGTTACGGTTTTGACCAGTTTGAAATGCAATTATGATCAATCGGAGCACGGTCCAGGGTCACTACAGCACTTTGGGGCTCATACCTTGCCTCAGAATGTCTTACCCACACCCCCTCTCCTCCCTACCTCCTCTCCTTCCTACCCCCATACTCCGAAGGCGTTTGGGTGATCAAAGGGCGTATAATCTGACCCAGTAATAGATATTAAACAGTGAGTGGAATGCAGAACGCGGGCTTCCGAGTGGCGCAGAGGGCTTCCGAGTGAATGCTTCCGAGTGGCGCAGCGGGCTTCCGAGTGAGTGCTTCCAAGTGGCGCAGCGGTCTAAGGCACTGCATCTCAGTGCTAGAGGCGTCACTAAAGACCCTGGTTCGATTCCAGGCTGTATCACAACTGGCCGTGATTGGGAGTCCCATAGGGTGGCGCACAATTGGCCCGGGTTTGTCCGAGGTAGGCCGTCATTGTAAATAAGAATTTGTTCTTAACTGACTTGCCAGTTAAAGCTTAAATTTAAAAAAAAAAATGTACATAAAGGGGGCTAGGAGCAGAGCGATTGTCTCTTTGACTTGAACCTTGCCATGATGGTTTTTGCCCGCGGTACTCCTTCATAAAGGCTGCAGAAGGTCAAAGCAGCAGAAGCAACCAAAATCCTTTATATCATGTTTGATACCTAACAAGTGGTCTAACCCCTAATGATGAGTAGAAGTGTTTACTGTGAGATATTAATACTGTATTGTTTACAGAGCTACGGGACTTTGGGCGGAGTGGAAGAGGGCGGCAGATGTGTGTTTAGAAGCATGGAATAAATTTGCCCTGGGCTCACGCTGATATAATAACCTAGAGAGTTCCTCTCACTAGTCTATTCTGGGATAATTGTATACGGTTAGTCAGTGTGAGCATTCAGCAGCCATTAACCTGCTATTTCTGATCCTCATCAACACTTCACACCAAGCAGGAGATCAGGGTAGAAGTCAGTCTAAAAGCAAAAGTTACCATTTTAAAAACGAGTGTTGGTTTTTTATTCGACGGTCATAGAGATTGGTCAGTGGAGTGTTAACGCACATTCAAGTCTTTAAAAATCGGAAAGAATAATTAGACCTTTTAAAACCTATATCATTAGCCGATAACGATCGTAAGTGCAACAGTATTCAAGGTCAGCATCTCTAGGTCCATTTTATTCACATACATCATGAACTGCCCTGAAGCTGTATTGGTTGACCTTCATCTACACACTGGTGATCTATCTATGTCCCCTTCACCTCCAGTTCTTGCCTTTACTGCTGACTCCGTACTCAAGGGCAGGGTGCTTTAGGCCTGGTAAAAGATGTCCTCCATTTTGAAAATCTAGAGTTGCATATGACACCAAGACTTTGCCCTCGGCCATGGCTGATGCTAGTGAGACTGTGAGAGTGGAGTCAAGAGTTCAAACCGGAGGTGGGTCAAAAGGAAGACGGTTGCTCCAGGAGTCATATAGAAGTCTGACAAGTTCCTGTGCCAGAATGTGACAACCAAATATGTATACAGCATAATAACTAACTAGCTGTATTGGCGGCAGGTAGCCTATAGCCATTAAGTGTTGGGCCAGTAACCGAAAAGTTGCTGGTTCGAATCCCCGAGCCGACTAGGGACAAATCTGTCTGTGCCCTTGAGCAAGGCACTTAACCCTAATGGCTCATGTAGTCACTCTGGATAAGAGAGTCTGCTCAATGACTAAAATGTATTTGGAAGGTTAAGTCAGCCCTTTGTCTTCGCAATGCTACTGGCAAAATCCAAGCCGCTATATATGCTGTTCTGATACTTGTTAATAATCCTTTTTAGCACAAGAGAGCCCATGTCCAACACTTTTCTCCTCGGTCATGGATAAATTATTCTCTGACAATGACAATAATATTGATTCCGTGAGATAACGACTGCTTTTTGCATATTTAGAGTTGCATGATGCTAAGATTATTGCAGCCTTGGATAAAAAGTTCATTATCTGCAGGCGATGTTCTCGTCTTGAAAGATAATGTCTTTTTATTTTTTTATGTTATGCTCTTATTGCAATTTAAAACTGTAACGATAACATTCAAATTGCAGTATCACCAGCCATTTTGAATTAACCTTCAATGGATCTGTATATCCTCCATAAGCCACAACCTTTATACTTTATCAAGAAAGTATCTTTTAACATGCATGTGTCATCTTAAATTGATCCAATAATGTAATATTTAAAGATAATGAAGTATGTATTTAGAGTGAGATTAAAACACAGTATTATTATCCCAATTAAGCATGAATCCACAAGTTGACAAACTGATATTTGAGGATGATGGCCAATTCTAGAAAATCCTGTGGGGTTTCAAAATTCTCCAGGTCTCATGAAGGGTTCTACAGTAGGTTCGTGTTTGTTTAAATGTTTTTATGAATATCACTACCAATAATATAATTAACACATTTTGGATGAAATATCTACTGTCAAAAAGAGGAGAATATCTTCTTACTGTTTCTTAACTCATAATATTGAGCATATTACACTCACTGGAGTATCTGACATAGGCTTTGAAAAAGCATCAGCAAACATCCTACCATTGCTACAAGTGCCGCTGGCTGCTGGTAAGATTTCTTGACTTGGCTATACATTTTTGCCAACACAGATGCAATAGATGGTATTAAACAGCTGCTCTTAGAAAAAAATGTGTTTGGAGTTACCTTTCTAGGTAATAGGCTATGTTAGAGTTTACACTTCCTCTTCCAATTATAATTTGGGGAAGTCAAAGTAATGAAAAACGACAAATCTATAAATGTTAATTTCTTATCCGTGCTATTATCATTCACCTGGTAACACAAAATAGGTGATTTTGTATTATTTTTTGTTAATGTATGATGGGAGGAGGTCCCTGGGCAAGAAAAGGTTGAAGACGCCTGCTGTATTGGATCGACATACAACTGAGGTAAAAAACGATTTTAAACTGAGCACAGTGTTACCCAATCACTGTGGCAATAAGCCTTGTTGAACTCCTTGTGTAGCCGAGGAAGCATATTTTGGGCCTCTTGTTGTGCTAGCAGTTGGGATAAATGGTGATCCTTTCATTAGGTATGACAATGCAGCGGAGGCTGCTGAGGGGTGGACGGCTCATAATAATGTCTGGAACAGAGTAAATGGAACGGTATCCAACACATGGAGCCCATGTTTTTAATGTATTTGATACTATTCCACCTATTCCGCTCCAGCCATTACCACGAGCCCTTTCTCCCCAATTAAGGTGTCGCCAACCGTTTATGCTGTAGCTAAAGTAGGTAAATGCAATTGGACAAGTTCAAGTTTGTTTATTAGTCATATACTGTACACATGATATACGTGGATTACATGCTGACCACACCGCTCGCGTCACAAGATAAATGGATACATACATGTTATTCAATCATTGCACCCACACAGTTCGCGCGCTTCAACAAGCGTCTGCGTAGCCAGGTGCTAAAATAAAACTTGGTTCTATTTGTGATCCTTGATGCACTGCAAGTCCCGCCTCTCTCATCTTCTCATTGGGTTTTAGGAGCATATAGCCACATGCCATGTCCTCATTGTTTTTTAGGAGCATATACCCACGTGGGTGATTGAAAGATGAGCTGAGGTCCACACTCCAGTCCAGTTGGTAGTGGTAATGCACCTTAAAGTTGGTTTCCAACCGCCATATAAAGTCCAAAGAAGAAGAAGCCTGAAGGTGGAGAGATTACCAGAAACAAACTTTTATCCTTTTATCTGTGGATTAATTGTGTTTTCAGGGAAAATAGCAACCCAATGTTTATATCCCAGGACAAATTAGCTAGCAACAGCAAGCTAGCTAGCTAAATTGCCATAAATGTTTAATGCTTTTCGACCTGTCCCCAAATTAATTTAGTTGGTTCAGAGTTCGTTTTGATATTTGTTAAACGATATCTTAACCGCCATCGATAAGAAACCATACTGTGCAGCCGTATTCATTGACCTGGCCAAGGCTTTCGACTCTGTCAATCACCACATCCTCATCGGCAGACTCGATAGACTTGGTTTCTCAAATGATTGCCTCGCCTGGTTCACCAACTATTTCTCTGATAGAGTTCAGTGTGTCAAATCGGAGGGCCTGTTGTCCGGGCCTCTGGCAGTTTCTATGGGGGTACCACAGGGTTCAAATCTTGGACTGACTCTCTTCTCTGTATACATCAATGATGTCGCTCTTGCTGCTGGTGAGTCTCTGATCCACCTCTACGCAGATGACACCATTCTGTATACTTCTGGCCCTTCTTTGGACTCTGTGTTAACAACCCTCCAGATGAGCTTCAATGCCATACAACTCTCCTTCCGTGGCCTCCAATTGCTCTTAAATACAAGTAAAACCAAATGCATGCTCTTCAATCGATCGCTGCCTGCACCTGCCCTCCCGTCCACCTCACTACTCTGGACGGTTCTGAATTAGAATATGTGGACAACTACAAATACCTAGGTGTCTTGTTAGCCTGTAAACTCTCCTTCCAGACTCACATCAAACATCTCCAATCCAAAATTAAATCTAGAATTGGCTTACTATTTCGCAACAAAGCCTCCTTCACTCATGCTGCCAAACATACCCTTGTAAAACTGACCATCCTACCGATCCTCGACTTCGGCGACGTCATTTACAAAATAGCCTTCAATACCCTACTCAATAAATTGGATGCAGTCTATCCCAGTGCCATCTGTTTAGTCACCAAAGCCCCATATACTACCCACCACTGCGACCTGTACGCTCTCGTTGGCTGGCCCTCGCTTCATACTTGTCGCCAAACCCACTGGCTCCAGGTCATCTACAAGACCCTGCTAGGTAAAGTCCCCCCTTGTCTCACCTCGCTGGTCACCATAGTAGCACCCACCTGTAGCACACGCTCCAGCAGGTATATCTCTCTGGTCACCCCCAAAACCAGTTATTACTTTGGCCGCCTCTCCTTCCAGATCTCTGCTGCCAATGTCTGGAACTAACTGCAAAAATCTCTGAAACTGGAAACACTTATCCCCCTCACTAGCTTTAAGCACCAGCTGTCAGAGCAGCTCACAGATTACTGCACCTGTACATAGCCCATCTATAATTTAGCCCAAACAACTACCTCTCCCCCTACTGTATTTATTTATTTTGCTCCCCCATTATTTCTCTCTACTTTGCACATTATTCCACTGCAAATCTACCATTCCAGTGTTTATTTTTTTATTTTTTTACTTGCTACATTGTATTTACTTCGCCACCATGGCCTTTTTTGCCTTTACCTCCCTTATCTCACCTCATTTGCTCACATTGTATATAGACTTATTTTTCTACTGTATTATTGACTGTATGTTTGTTTTACTCCATACGTAACTCTGTGTCGTTGTACCTGTCGAACTGCTTTGCTTTATCTTGGCCAGGTCTCAGTTGTAAATGAGAACTTGTTCTCAACTAGCCTACCTGGTTAATTAAGGGTTAAATAGAAAATATATCCTTTTTTTTTAATTAAAGCCTGTGGCATGTGCATTATGCATGGGGAATTCTTGATTCTACTTGGATTATGTTGGAGAGGCTTCCATTAAAGAACACCCTCTGTGTGTTCTGTTGCAGGGTAACTCTTATCCACAATATAGCAGGGGGTGTAAAGCCATAACACATACGTTTTTCCATCAGCAGACTATGATCGATAATGTCAAAAGCCGCACTGAAGTCTAACAAAACAGCCCCACAATCTTTGTATCATCAATTTCTCTCAGCCAATCATCAGTCATTTGTATAAGTGCCTTGCTTGTTGAATGTCCTTCCCTATAAGGGTGCTGAAAATCTGTTGTTCATTTGTTTACAGTAAAATAGCATTGTATCTGGTCAAACACAATTTTTTACAAAAGTTTTGTGACAGTTTGTAACAGGCTGATTGGTCGGCTATTTGAGCCAGTATAGAGGGCTTTACTATTCTTGCGTAGCATAATTACTTTTGCTTCCTTCCAGGCCTGAGGGCACACACTTTCTAATAGGCATTGATGAACCAGCTAGCGAGTTAAAGTTAGCCTACTACATCTAACTACATATTGAACGTCCATCCTCTTAATAAGCCAGCGGCACAATGTATGATTTTATGGTTGGATCAGAATTGCCGTTATAATCGTTGGCCGGTACACAAGTCCAAATCCTTATCTCCATCAATGATTCATTTTGGAAAGGGACAATTTTAGCTAGCTAGCCACTGGAGGACAACTATACAACAATTCACATTTTTCTGTCAATTGCATTTTGATGTGATTGGAATTGGCTTCACACAAATCCCAAACTTTCTTCCATTGACAATTTTTTTTGGGTGCGCCAGGACCATTCACAGTTGAGCTCATTCAGGTTAGTTCAATGCTGATTGGTTATTCTTTTCAACAACAACAAAAAATAAAGGGAGGCCAAATGGTCGCTTGCTATCCTTGCAATTGAATTCAATACTATGGGCAGCAACAATGTCATACTCTCAGACAGCATCAGATAGATGGGCTACACGTACGAAGATAGAGGGACACTGTTTTGCTTACTCTGATGAGTTCTCAGGTGAGATACATTCAGCCACTTACGAATTGAAGTAGAATTATGAAACACAGAGGCAAACTATCTGTTATTTTTTTCTTGGTCAGATTTTTTGGGAAGCCTGAGTTCACTTGGGATCCATGAATACACACCACTGTAACCTACAGATTAAATCAGTTTTGATGAACTTCAGTAGGGTGAAAGTGCACGGCAATGTGCTTGATGCTCCTTTCCAATAAATATCAAGGGTCTTATTATGGTCACATGATGATCGATCCTTGGCTGCTCTTTTGAACATAATAATCTCATCTTGTAGGCTAGCCTATCTGCCAGCTGTTGGCTAGAGCACACGTGCCAAGACCAGAGTGGGCACATTTGCCATATATTGCAAAGAAATATACACTACCGGTCAAACGTTTTAGAACACCTACTCATTCAAGGAGAATGCCAAGATTGTGCAAAGCTGTCATCCCGGCAAAGGTTGGCTATTTGAAGAATCTCAAAAATATATTTTGATTTGTTTAACACTTTTTTGGTTACTACATGATTCATGATTGTGTTATTTCATAGTTTTGATGTCTTCACTATTATTCTACAATGTAGAAAATAGTAAAAATAAAGAAAACCCTTGAATGAGTTGGTGTTCTAAAACTTTTGACCGGTAGTGTATATTTGGCAAAATCATCAGCAGAGGTGAAAATGCGATGGAATCCCATTTAACTTAAACATTTTATTCGGTACATGGGTATTTAACCGCAAAAGTTATTTTTATGTGCACAACATCATCACGCACAGCCTTTTGTCCGCAACAAGTCACTTAGATGGAAACAACATCTCTGGTGGGAAAATGTTTTTATGCAGATTTTAGAATATTCGCATGAAAATCTGTTGCCAATTGGATGGAAACCTAGCTAGTGTTAAACATTCACTTTCCAACACAACTGAAGAGATTAAATCAGAATATCATTTAAATTATAGAAAAGATTAAATAGAAATAAATGTTTATTTAAAATAAAATAAATCATTTTATGAAACCGTAGGCCTTCTCCGAAGGCCCTTACTGTTCGTCACTGTTAAAGGAGCTGTAAAAGTGCTATTAATGAGAAATTTGGCCCAAAAAATTCTCATTCTGTCCTGACCCAGGTTTATTCAACAAAATCAATGTTGCAAAAAAAGCATTGTGACATGTATGTAAATGGCAGCTATAGAGAAATGTTCTAAAGATCAACTAAATGTTTATCTGTTCGATTGGGGATTTTTCTTTGTCAACCTTTATTTATTACAACAAATGATGATAGAAGCTGTGCTTTTCGAATAAATTATGATTGTAGAATAACGTGTGATGTCATCGCGTAAACAAACTACAGTATAAAGCGCCCCCAAAGATTCTTTAGAAATTCTGTGGCTCAACTCCACATATAATTCTAAATGCCCACTGCTTGTTAAATACATTTCTTTCAACTATAAAAATTATGTTTATTTGCAGGACAAGGATTGTCTTGACTTTCAGGAATGCCTGAATTTTACTGGTTGGCTGGATGTTTCATCATCCAATTATTTCAGATCTACAGGAGTGCAATGTTCACCACATGCACGGGCTGTGGCAAAACATTGGAACATGAAAACGTTACATCTGCTCCTGCCATGCCCTCTACTTCTCATCCTGAACCTCCCTAAACCTGCCACCACTCCCCCAGTGCTCTCTCCCTCTGTGTGTATGTGATTGTGTGTGTGGAGACAGGTGTGCTGGAAGCAGAGCGGATTCCCACCAGCTGCAACCTGTTCCATAATCAAGAACCCTACAAATACTCAGCCCTGCCGCTGCCAGATCATATCCTCTACTCAGTCAGTCTGCATTTCTAGCTGTTTGTTCCTGCATAGATTTTGTTATCCTGTTGTGCCTGTTTTCCCTAGCCTCACACTGCTTTTTCTCTCCACTACAGTCCCGTCTGTTCTGACACTGGTACCAGTCTCCAGTCCCTCATCTCCTCAGTCCTGCTTCCCTGCCCTGGATCCCTGCTCTACTGCTTCATTGGATTCTGCTCCAGACCTGCTTACCCAGTTCCTAATCTCCTTGCCCCCAGTCTCAGTCTGGATTCCCTACTACCCAGCCGAGGTTCCCCTGGACTGCACCCCATCTCCTTTCCCACTTTTCAATAAATACATTGGTTACATATCCTTGTCTCCTCATCTGAGTCTGCATTTGGGTTCACCTGCTCCGCCCAGCGTTTCAGAGAATTATTAGAATATGGCAAATGTATAAGTAATTTCTTGCATTCTCTCCATGCTGGCTTTTGCGGGCCACCTGAGACATGAAACATATAGATGGGAGGGCATACAGTCTGTCACCAATTTATTAATGCACAATTTGCCTAAATGGATAATGGAAACAATTCAACCACTTCATTTTTATTCGACACTAGGTTTTTGCAAGAATTATTTTTCTCACAATGTGACATCATTATGTCCAGCTGTTTTCATCAACCCAAGGCAGTTAAATGGAAACGCACCGTAGCAGGCAGTTGTTGCATCTATTTTCTACTTCAGTGACGTGAGGTCGGTGGCTGGGTAGGCACTGGCTATTATCAAAGGCAGATTTACTCACAAATAAACCTTGATCAAGCCCAAGTTCACCATACAACCAGAGTGACATAAGCTATTAACAGAAATGTACAAATATTTCCACCAAAAATATAAAAATTCCAATGTAGCCAAGATACACAAGTGATAGCCTCCGATTGCGGCATATTTCATATCATCTGACAAAATGACACACTACTCAACTCAGCCATAGGCCAATGTAGCATCCACAGTTACAACTGAGAGGAGGCACTAAAATACTAATGTACACATTTCATCAGAATAATTTGCAATGGAAACTCCATAACCTTTCACAATGGATTTACAATTCTTCCAATGCACTGCACACGGCAGTGACACAAACATTCACACAATAATATGTGAAGTGGTTCCATTTTCATAGTGGCACAAACATTCACACAATAATATGTGAAATATTAGTACACACACTTATATAATAAATAAGGTTCTAATGACATTTCCATATCAACAATCAAAATGACTGAAAAATGCAATTCAAATCAAAAAATTGTCTTATCAAAACAAAATTCTAGCTTGATAAATCAAATGCATTCAGAGGGATGTTAACCCGCAAATAGCAGAGGAAAATGCATTTAGGCCTACCTTTACTTCTATTAAATGAAGTCCATTCTTCTGTCCTTAAGGGTAAACCTCTCAGTATCAGCATTGTTGAAGTCACAGCAGAACCCTATGTCAATTATTTTATTCTGCATACACACAGCAGGCCCACCGTCTTGTGGAAGACGCATCCCGAGATCTCTTTTGGTTCCATTTTCATAGTGACACAAAAAGTCACACACACAAACAGTAGCTAGTAGCAAAGTTCTCCCATGCAGCACACATGTAGGCAGCTCCATCCATTAGGGCATCCAGGCGGCCAGAAAGCAGAATAATCCCACGCCAGTGCAACCCCATGCAACCACGCACTTAGAATTGTTGTAGTGTATTTAGTCGCATCTATCTTGTAGAAGCCAAGGCTCGGGTCGTATTGAGTGGCGGGGGAAGCCCCATTCCCACTATGTCCACACAGCCAAAGTAAATGAGTGTAAAAGTCTGGGTAAAAAGTATTAATTGGTAATGACGTTTCAGTCAAGTGGACAGTCCAGTACTTAGCCTTCCTGACAGCTACTGTAGCAGTATGGGAGATGGTGGCTATCTTGCCTGTCATGAATAAAGTAATGTCTTGTAGAGCTCCTGTATGCTGGCTCTGTCTGGTCTAAACTTTCATTATAGTTAACTTTCCACTCTTTGAACCCACCAAACGACTCTTTACATTATTCCAACTTGGAATTATTCCAACTTGTTTGAGGTGCAGTAGTGTCTGGTTGTTTTTGCTAGCATTGTTCAGTTCAAGGGATGAGCATGTAGACGCCCATATGTGCAGTGTTTACCCCAGGCAATACCGTGTCTTTCTTTTTCCCAACGCAGTTAGGCCAAAGCCACGCCCGGTTATTCAGAGGGCGTGTCACTGATTAATAACGTGTGCCCTTGTTTTTCAAGATTGAAAAATATAATAACATAATGTCGTGGACCGAGCTAGCCATTAACGTCCCTTAATGCTCAAAGACAGATTCAATGGCTGTAGCATAGCATATTCGACTGAATGATTAGCTAATAACTATTTGAGAAATTATGAATAATAAGCATATGCTTTTACCTGATAATAGACTCAATGATAATGTTACAACTTCAAATACAGAGCTAGTAACGTTAAGTAGCCTAGGTTAATTTAGCTGACCTTCAATTGAAGGAATTCAGCAATGTGAGTTCTCTGAGACATTTTTACAACTCATTGAAACTGAAAATAAATACATGGGCAAATGTTCCCAAACATCATGATAATAGGCCTGCATTACGGTAGGCAGATAAATTATTATATTATACTTTCCATCCTTACCTTGGAAGGTCACTGTCTCTGCGCTGATTGCCTGTGAGTGAGACGATGCTAGCTAGCCAATGGGAGCGTAGTAGAACGTCCCTCTGAATAACGTGGTGGAGTTTTGGCTAAATCGGTTCAATGCAACAAATTATACTACTTCTAGCTAGGCAAAGTAATGACTGGAGTCAGGAAAAGCAGCACGCATCAAATCAAAATGTACTTGTCACGTGCGCCGAATACAACAGTGAATAGTTTACAGTGCAACAGTGCAAAAAAGGCACTAGGTGAACAATAGATAAGTAAAGAAATAACAACAACAGTAAAAAGACAGTGAAAAATAACAGTAGCGAGGCTATATACAGGCACTGGTTGGTCGGGCCAATTGAGGTAGTATGTACATTAATGTATAATTAAAGTGACTGCATATATGATAAACAGAGAGTAGTAGCAGCGTAAAATAGGGGTTGGGGGGGTCACACAATGCAAATAGTCCGGGTAGCTATTTGATTACCTGTTCAGGAGTCTTATGGCTTGGGGGTAAAAACTGTTGAGAAGCCTTTTTGTCCTAGACCTGGCACTCCGGTACCGCTTACCATGCGGTAGTAGGGAGAACAGTCTGTGGCTGGGGTCTTTGACAATATTTAGGGCCTTCCTCTGACACCGCCTGGTATAGAGGTCCTGGATGGCAGGCAGATTAGCCCCAGTGATGTACTGGGCCGTACACACTACCCTCTGTAGTGCCTTGCGGTCAGAGGCCGAGCAATTGTCGTACCAGGCAGTGATGCAACCGGTCAGGATGCTCTCCATGATGCAACTGTAGAACCTTTTGAGGATCTGATGATTTGAATGGATGGAAAGAAATGGATGAATGGCGCCTTTGCTAAGGTTTTGATGCAGTTAAGCAAATTTTGAGATTTTGAGCTTTAAAAAACAACAGAGCCATTGAGAGAAAAAAGCATTAGACATGCAAAAATAATGACAATTATTTATATAATTACATTTTAATTTGTTATTAGATTATCACAGGGTAAGCACTGCCATGCCGTGGGGATATGTCTGTTGAAGGTGGCAGTTCTAGGGGTGAAAATCATACTTCAACTGGATCTATAAGAAGCACATACCAATAGATTGATGTTTACTCTATTGCTATTGTTCTAAATAGCAATTCAAAAGATTCATTCATTTCACTTCCGTGTATTCAATTTGCATATCTTTCCACACGATGGAGGCCTCCAGACATGACAGCTTGTAACCGTTCAAAATGGCTCATCCAGTCTTCCCAGTAAACAAGCTGTCTTGTTTGTAAGAAAACATATAATTCAAATAAGCTTTTAATCTGTTCAAGAATGACCCGGAGGACAGCCACTGTCATAGCTCCTTATTCCAATACTCCAGAAAGCCCCTTGGATGAGCATCGTCCTCTTATTGAACACGACAATCATATTACCAACATAGCAATAGAAAGCAATAGAAATTAAATGGTAAATTGAATTCATAAAACCGAGTGAAGAGAATGTGGCTTTTCCAGCGGAGAAACTTTTTTTGTTGTTGGTCAAAATCACTTACAGGAAGGTTTTTGGGGCCTGGCAGTTTGAGCTATTTTCTTTCACACACTACTTCTTATTCATGCTGCAACATGTCTAAACTGAGTACAGGTCATTGCGCTGTGAGCGATGCCCATCTGAAATGTAATTCCCCTGCGCTTGGAGGCGCGCTACCTCCAAATGTGGGGGAGCTTTCAACCATGGAGGTGTGAGAGACCGCCTTGACTCCAGCACACCCCACTAGCTCCTAAGGTTGAATATAGCGTAGATAAGACTAAACTTGATCTATTGATTCTGTAAACAGCAGTAGCGATGGTTCATTTACATCATGGATGCAATGTAGATTCACTGCATAATGGTTCACCAGCCAGTCACAGAATTAATTAAGCAAATTGGTTTGTTTTCAGGGAGGGTCTGGACTTTTTGTTTTTGTTTTTAAGGGTAGAATAAAATTCTCTGACTGCATTTCATATTTCGGCAGCTTTAATATTCATGACATGTTATTATTCAAGACATCATGATAAAGGATGTGCTGCTGGGAGACATGGGTCACCAGTTCTTGAACCATAGCCTCTTCTGGAAAGAATTATGGATTCTGATATGGCTACTCAACCCAACCCAGTCCAAGTCAAAGGTCCACACAGTAAAACAGAGCATACCTAATGCCTAGATAGGATTCCTCAGTCTAGCCAGGGATCCCTGGACCTCTGGCTTGCTTCATTATATAACCCCAGGGTCTTTATGGTATCGGTATCTCCTAGTATCACAGCCAAACCCAGCCTTGTCTCATAGACTACACGTAACATAGTAAACGTAAATCCGTGACACTCAAATTAGAATGATGTGTTACGTTTGGTAGGGTTACATAAAGCCCTATTCGGGCGGGATAAGTTTTACAGGGGGGGCCATGTCAGTCATTTCTAATTGGCAGGAAGGTTATTATCCCAGCCTTAAAAACTCCAAGGTCCTCTGCGAATCGTCATCCCCGAATCGTCATTGTCACCACTGTGAGGGATATTACAGAGTTGAACAGGTGTTGCACCCAGTTTATTTAATTGTATTTATTTCACCTTTATTTAACCAGGTAGGCAAGTTGAGAACATGTTCTCATTTACAATTGCGACCTGGCCAAGATAAAGCAAAGCAGTTCGACACATACAACGACACAGAGTTACACATTGAGTAAAACAAACATACAGTCAATAATACAGTAGAAACAAGTCTATATACGATGTGAGCAAATGAGGTAAATGAAGTAAATACAATATAGCAAGTAAAACACTGGAATGGTAGATTTGCAGTGGAAGAATGTGCAAAGTAGAAATAAAAATAATGGGGTGCAAAGAAGCTAAATAAATAAAATAAAATAAATACAGTAGGGAAAGAGGTAGTTGTTTGGGCTAAATTATAGGTGGGCTATGTACAGGTGCAGTAATCTGTGAGCTGCTCTGACAGCTGGTGCTTAAAGCTAGTGAGGGAGATAAGTGTTTCCAGTTTCAGATTTTTTTGTAGTTCGTTCCAGTCATTGGCAGCAGAGAACTGGTGCCAAAGAAAGAATTGGTTTTGGGGGTGACCAGAGAGATATACCTGCTGGAGCGCGTGCTACTGGTGGGTGATGCTATGGTGACCAGCGAGCTGAGATAAGGGGGGACTTTACCTAGCAGGGTCTTGTAGATGACATGGAGCCAGTGGGTTTGGCGATGAGTATGAAGCGAGGGCCAGCCAACGAGAGCGTACAGGTCGCAATGGTGGGTAGTATATGGGGCTTTGGGTGACAAAACGGATGGCACTGTGATAGACTGCATCCAATTTGTTGAGTAGGGTATTGGAGGCTATTTTGTAAATGACATCGCCGAAGTCGAGGATTGGTAGGATGGTCAGTTTTACAATGGTATGTTTGGCAGCATGAGTGAAGGATGCTTTGTTGCGAAATAGGAAGCCAATTATAGATTTCACTTTGGATTGGAGATGTTTGATGTGGGTCTGGAAGGAGAGTTTACAGTCTAACCAGTAAGTGTAAGAACATGGGAACAAATGCTTAAATCAAAGTGCTGCGCACGTAGCCTGCAGATGAATGATCTGTTTTCTCATATATCAACGTTCCTAGTGCCATACTTCTCTTGTAAAATATGAAGTGGACAATATTGTGCCAATTAATTGATAAATTGCCAAATATGTCAGGTAATTAAATGTCAGCGTAGGTTACTGTTCATAGTTCTTATTCGTATGCATTATTATTTTGACTTTCTCCAAACTGAAGGCCATTAGGCCAATATTAGGCTATACCTAGAAGAGCCTTCAGGCTTCCATCATAATGTTCAATTGTGAATGAGGGGAAAAAATAATTACCGGGGCAGTTTGGTCAAACTAATCCCGTCTGAATCGTCCACTGGAAAAACGGACATGCTGGGGTAATAATTACGTAACCTACGTTTTGTAGTAAAACTAGTCCCTTGCCAATAGAGCTTTAATAAGACAGAAGGTTATTTAAGACAAAAACTAAAGTCAGGGTGGAGGGGTCAGTGTATAACGCGAACGTCTAGCAACCCAAAGGTTGGGTGTTCGAATCTTATCATGGACAACTTTAGAATTTTTTACTAATTAACAATTTTGCAACTACTTACTACTTTTGTAGCTACTTTGCAACTAATTAGCATTAGCTAATGTTAGCCACCTAGCTAACATTAGCATTAGCCACCTAGCTAACATTAGCCACAACAAATTGTAATTCATAACATATCATACATTTTGCAAATTCGAAAACATATTGTATGAGTTGCAATTCATAACATATCGCACAAATTATAATTTGTGACATATTATGCAAAATGAATGATGGACATCCAGAAATGAATACACACCATACAAAATGTAACATATCATACTAATTATAGTGTCCCGGATTGACTGTGTTATGTCTACCCCCGAGTCCAGATTGCCAAACCAGATACTATAACCAAGTAGTCTCTTCCCACAGCCACTGGAGTGCCATTAGTCTGGCAAATAGCGCTAGACTAGTTATAGCCCTAACCATTGGTGGGAAAAGTACCCAACTGTCACACTTGAGTAAAAGTAAAGATACCTTAATAGAAAATTACTCAAGTAAAAGTCACCCAGTAATATTCTACTTGAGTAAAAGTCTAAAAGCATTTGGTTTAAAATATACTTAAGTATCAAAGGTAAAAGTATAAGTCATTTCAAATTCCTTATATTAGGCAAACCAGATGGCACCATTTTCTTGTTTGTTTAATTTACAGAAAGCCACAGGCACACTCCAACATCACTTACAAATGAAGCAGGTGTGTTTAGTGTGTCGACCAGATTTATTTTTTATTTAACTTGGCAAGTCAGTTAAGAACAAATTCTTAACTACAATGACAATCACTCGGCCAAACCCAGGCCAATCACGGCCGGTTGTGCACTGAGATGCAGTGCTTTAGACCACTGCGCCACTCGGGAGCCCCAAAAATAAAGGAAAAGGAAAAAAGTAAACGTGTAAAAGTACAGATAACACAAAAAACGACTTAAGTAGAAAATACTACTTAAGTACGTTACACTACTGGCCCCAACAGGCATCTCAAATGCCACCCTCAGCGACGGACTGGTGCCCCAGCCCCAGCATAGAGCAGAACCAATTAACACTCAATTCAGCCGCTCATTTTCCTGCAGAGAGAGTGACAGGCCGGTCAGCCTGATAAGAGGCTCAGCAACATGTTATACCAGCAGCATTACCAGGCTGTTCTACAACTGGAGCTGTCACACTTATCTGTCCCAGTGCTATCTCTATGTCTAAAACTGGTGTCATCAACAGACAATTTACAGAGGTTAGAGGCTAATTATGCTAGCTAATACAACTCAGTGTATGTTTTCTGTTATCACACAATTCACAACATGTTTGGGTGTACCCAAGGGGGTAGGTAATCTATGTGTAAATTATGGAATTAGATGTATTTCTCGAAATATTGTTAGGCTATAACACAGTGGTCAGATCAAGTTGTTGATTGGGTTTGCTTTTCTTCCGAATTCCTGGTACACAGTGAGAAAACAAGCAAATATTTGAGTCTCCTTTCCTTGGCACTTATCTCACCAAGGGAATTCACCGGAACACATAATGCAGCCTGGGACCCAAAGGCCTCTATCTCTAATCTTATTCACTTCCTCCCCCCGCCAATTGTTTTCTCTATATCCTTTGCTCCCCTCTTCTCGCTCTTTTTTCCCCCTCTTCTCATTCTTTCTTTCTCTTCCTCTGTCTTGCCCTTACCCTAGTGTGAGAGAGGAAGCTACACAAAATGTCCATGTAAAGTTATTGTATTGTGTTTTACAGAGGTGGCATGCATGGGTGTTAGTCAGTGAGTGGTGACATACATGCCTTGACCTCTCATGACCTGTTCAGACAAAGACAGGCCATCCCAATCAGTCTTCTTTACTGGACAGGGCTCTGTAAAGGTCAGGGGTCAGGTATTGCAACATGCCTCATATAACACACACATACACATAGTGGACATGAGTCGGGCTCATGGTCTAGTGATGACGTAGCCCTGCTTGGACTTCAAAATCTGTGTCACCCTAGGCCCGAAAGGTCATTTCCTTTTGGTCTAATGATCAATACATTGGTTTCTCCTGTGGGAGACCTGGGTTCAGATCCCTCCCGTGACAATGGTGCCCAACTTTGGACGGTTTCTCGTGGGGGAGGAGGTCAAAGAGAGCGAATGTAGTGGACATGACTCAGGCTCATTGTCTCATGCAGAGGTATTCCTGCCTGTGACTTCAAAATCAAATGTCGCCCAAGGGGAAATGTTTTCTTGGTCTAAAGATCAGATGTTGGTTTCTCCCGTGGGAGACCAAGGTTCAGATCCCGCCCGTGACACATAAACTTCATGGATTTTAGAAAAGGTTAACATATTGTATTGCTAGAAGCTTTATGAATTTACACAGGTAGCCTAATTCTGATATTTTGTCCAATTAATGTCAAAAGATCTGATTGGTCAAAAGACCAATTAGTGAAAAAATATCAGAATTGGGCTGCCTGTGTAAAGGCAGTCTGAGGAAGTCTCAGGTGATTGATACATAAGATGTACACAGCTGATGTTCCCTTGTAAACAGTAGTGTACTGCTACTGCCCTCTAGTGACAAATTACACAAAGTCACCGTCGGAGTACAATAGTAATATCTACAGTAGTGGTATTCAAAGTTTTCCAGAGGGGAACCCGTTTTTTTTTGCCAGAATTTCTGGTGACCCCATTTGCTTTTTCGCCAGAATTTCTGATGACCCCTCCCCAAATCTAATAATACAACCTTAAAATGTATACATTTATATTTATTTTTACACCAACTAAAGAAAAAGAACATTCAATTAATTATATTTACGTCTCTCTTATCAAATTATATTTTGTTTTATTGGTCATTTTTGGGGGGGGAAGCCTGGCTTCCCTTGGCCTCCATGAATACCATGTATGCCAAGGGAAGCCAGGCTTCCCCCAAAAATGTACCAATAAAATAATGTATATTTCATCTCTTTGTGTTTCATCTTTTTTTTTTCAATTCGCAAGAGGCTGAATGTATCTCACCGGATCGAGCAAAACAGTGCCCCTCTGTCTCTGTATGTGTAGGCCATCTATCTGATGCTTTCTGGTCAAAAATGGTTTGAAATTGTTGTTGTCCGAAGCATTGAATGCAAGGAAAGCCAGTGAGCATTAGGCCTCCTTGATATTTTTTTTAGACAGTAATAGCCAATCAGTGTTGAGCTAAACTGAGTGAGCTCAACTGTAAATGGTCATTGTGCACCAAAAAAGTGTCAAGGGAAGCCCGTTTAGATTTGGCTTCACACCAATCACATCAAGCCAAACGTCACTGACAAACCATTTTTTGTTGTGTTGTTGTCCTCCGGTGGCTAGCAATTAAATGCCTGGCGAAAACCTAAACACTGCGTTCCACAGTAAGAACATCATACCAACGGTCCAGCATGGTGGTGGCAGTGTGATGGTTTTGGGGAGGCTTTGCTGCCTCGACACCTGGACCACTTGCCTTAATAGAAGGGACCATTATGCTGCTCTGTATCAGAGTATTCTACAGGAGAATGTCAGGCCATCCGTCTGTGAGCTGAAACTGAAGCGCAGCTGGGTCATGCAGCAAGACAATTATCCCAACACACACAATCAAGTCTACATGAAAATGGCTAAAAAGTTTTGGAATGGCCTAGTCAAAGTCCAGACCTAATCCCAATTGAAATGTTGTGGCAGGACTTGAAATGAGCAGTTCATGCTTCAAAACCCACAAATGTCGCCGAGTTACAGCAGTTCTGCGTGGAAGAGTGGGCCATAATTCCTCCACAGTGGCGTGAGAGGCTGATCAACAACAGGACGCGTTTGGTCGGAGTCATTGCAGCTAAAGGTGGCACAACCAGTTATAGAATGTAAGGGTGCAATTACTTTTTTCACAAATAACTAAATACTTTTTGTATTTAGTTATTTGTAAACTCAGGTTTCCATGACCTAATATTTAAGTTTGGTTGAAGATCTGATAACATTCAGTATCAAAAATATGCAAACATTTAGAAAATCAAGGAGGGGGCAAATCATTTTTCACAGCACTGTAGGTACTGTACCAAAACACACAATATGCTCAGTTGTGATGACATTCATACAATGTTTAATTTACGATAGGTTGCATTCCTACAATGTTGTAATAATGTTGACAGAACACCTGCTCTAAGTTCTTTAAAGGTTCCCAGAACATTTAATTAAGTTATGGGAGTTGCCCTCCCTTCCAATTGCATTGCTGGGAATTCTTTGTTGTTGTACTTCATCATCCTCAAGTCTCATTATGAATTTCACAGAATGTATGCAGCACACAACGTGCTGTAATTAGTGTGTTTATTATGTCAATGTGAGAGTCATTGCGTTGAAGCAAACACCTCCATCTTCCCTTCAGTCGAGCAAAAGCCCTATACAGTCATGCAAGAACTACTGAGCCTCTCATTAAATTTGGTCAAGCACAGGTGGGATTCCCTTCTCTCTCTGAGTAGAGCTTCATCAGCCACGGAAGAAGTACGTAGGCAGCGTCTCCTAATATTACAAGTGGCACATTCACTCCATGAAAGGTCTGTCCATCTTGGGAGGAGTCTCCCCTCCTGACCCTTGGTAAATAGTGCTGAGTTGGCCAGCACATGGCTATCATGAACTGTGCCAGCCCAACCAATGTGTATGTCCCAAAACATTCATTTGTGACCTCCAACCCCTTGTAGGACCACTGATTAATGATTAAAACCCCTTTCTGTTATACAGTGGGGCAAAAAAGTATTTAGTCAGCCACCAATTGTGCAAGTTCTCCCACTTAAAAAGATGAGAGAGGCCTGTAATTTTCATCATAGGTACACTTCAACTAATACAGACAAAATGAGAAGAAAAAAATCCTGAAAATCACATTGTAGGATTTTTAATGAATTTATTTGGAAATTATGGTGGAAAATAAGTATTATTTTCCAACTTATCTACAATGGCCAAACCCGGACGACGCTGGGCCAATTGTGTGCCGCCCTATGGGACTCCCAATCACGGCCGGATGTGATATAGCCTGGAATCAAACCAGGGACTGTAGTGACGCCTCTTGCTCTGAGATGCAGTGCCTTAGACCGCTGCATCCATGTGTGTGTATTAACTATTTAACTGTACTATAATGCTTAAAAGGCCACAAAAATGGTAAATATCGGTTCTCTGTATATTTATTTTTTGCAAGGAAAATATCGGATACCGGTATGTAATATCGGTGCATCACTAATTTGTTTAACACTTTTTTGGTTACTACATGATTCCATATGTGTTATTTCATAGTATTGATGTCTTCACTATTATTCTACAATGTAGAAAATAGTAAAAATAATGAAAAACCCTTGAATGAGTTGGTGTGTCCAAACTTTTGACTGTTACTGTACTTGTAATTTCTATTGATACATATAGTAAAAGTATAAATAATTTCAAATTCTTTATATTAAGCAAACCAGATGGCACTTTTTCTTGTTTTTTTATTTTATTTACTGATAGCCAGTGGCACACTCCAACACTCAGACATAATTTACAAATGAAGCATGAGTGTTTAGTGAGTCTGCAGATCAGTGGCAGTAGGGATGAGGGACGTTCCTTCATAGGTGTGTGAATTGGACCATTTTCCTATCCTGACAAGCATTTCAAATGTAACGAGTACATTTGGGTGTCAGGAAAAATAAATGTAGTGAAGGAAAAGTTATCAAAAATATAAATAGTTAAGTACAGATACCCCCTAAAAAACGACTTAATTAGTACTTGAAAGTATTTGTACTTAAGTACTTTACACCACTGCAAATAAGTACGTTTTTATGACATTCATAGCATATATTTCAGGTTTAGCATAATGCTCCATTGATGTTCACAGTATATACATTTTACCTTGCCTTGGAGGTCCTCAGAACATTTCAAGAACATTTAGAAAATGTTATTTTATATTTTACCTAATATTACCACAACATTCTCAGCATACAAATGTGGAGCTCCTTAAAGCGTAAGAAAGCAGATTGGAATACATCCCCATTGGAATACATCCCCATTATGTTTCTCTCCATATTTAATGGCAATTCGCATTTTGAAGGTGATCTAGAGACACATGGCATTATAATTAAATTCATAGGACATTTGAACAGCATTTAATCATACAAACACAACCAGGGCCGGATTAAGAAATCATTGGCCCTGGGGCTTTGATGGCCGATGTGCTCCTGTTGGCAATAGCCTTTCTCACAATGAGCTACTTAGAAAATCAGTACTGCTCTTCGCCAGAAATTGGGAGTTGTTGAGATTTTTTTTCTTCTATTGGGTCTTCAATTATATTTAGAAAATAGCAAAAGGCAAACAGACAGCCCCAACCAAGCATGAAAATATAATCCATAGATGATAGTTCCCATTCAAATCAGGACTGACAGCTATTGCTAGTGAACCCATGAGTTTAACACAAAAAATGCCAGGGTAAGAGTTTCCAAAATCCAACTATGGATTATGCCTATTTTTGTTCGTTTGTTTGCCACTTGAGCCCGACTCACACAATTGACCAGTCACATGTATTTATTATGCAGTATATGCAGCATTTTTTATTAATCCATTTCCCAATCAAGGCATGGCCCCCCCAGTTACCCACGTGGGCCCCCTACCTCCTCTCCTCTTCCCATCTGATGAGTAGCAGTGCAGCAGCAGCAGGCTGGCTACACTCGTTGAGAGTGGGCTCCTGAATCCTCCTGTAGTTGGCGGTTGTAGTGTAAGAAAAAAATATGTATATGATATGTTGTTGTTTTTGCCTATTGGGCCCCCCACGGTCCCGGGAAGCCTCTGCATTAATCCGGACCTGAACACTATATTCTTTACACTTCATATGTTGACATTCTGCACATTATTTCCTTCATAGGATATTTGAACAGCATTTAATCATACAGACACAACCACATTTGTTACACTTCATGTGTTGACAATCTGTACATTATTTAATTCATAGGACATTTGAACCGCATTTAAATCATACAAACACAACCATAGTTGTTATACTTTATATATTGACAATCTGCACATGTGGGGTTTGTACCTGCAATGTTTTGTTTCCAAGCCAGGTATTTTATCCTCCTCGCCACCAGGGAAGCTCTCTTACATATTTTTTTCTGTATATAGCCATGCCAGTATGGTCAATCCAGATTTACATGCTTCCTGTTTAAACTTCTGACACATAACTAACCCAGGGAAATACTGGTAACTGGACCCGATTCTAGGCAAACCTTGACCTAGAAAATATAAAAAACTATCGTCCTACATCGAATCTCCCATTCCTCTCAAAAAAATAAATAAAGCTGTTGCGCAGCAGCTCACTGCCTTCCTGAAGACAAACAATGTATATGAAACGCTTCAGTCTGGTTTTAGACCCCATCATAGCATTGAGATTGCACTTGTGAAGGTGGTAAATTACCTTTTAATGGAGTCAGACTGAGGCTCTGCATCTGTTCTCGTGCTCCTAGACTTTAGTGCTGCTTTTGATACCATCGATCACCACATTCTTTTGGAGAGATTGGAAGCCCAAATTGGTCTACACGGACAAGTTCTGGCCTGGTTTAGATCTTATCAGTCAGAAAGATATGTTTGTCTCTGTGGAAGGTTTGTCCTCTGACAAATCAACTGTAAATTCCGGTGTTCCTCAAGGCTCCGTTTTAGGACCACTATTGTTTTCACTATATATTTTACCTCTTGGTGATGTCATTCGGAAACATCATGTTAATTTTCACTGCTATGCGGATGACACACAGCTGTACATTTCGATGAAACATGGTGAAGCTCAAAATTGCCTGTTTCAAGTACAGCTTTTTTCCATCTACGTAACATTGCAAAAATCAGAAACTTTCCAAAAATGATGCAGAAAAATGTATCCATGCTTTGTCACTTCTAGGTTAGACTACTGCAATGCTCTACTTTTCGGCTACCCGGATAAAGCACTAAATAAACTTCAGTTAGTGCTAAACACGGCTGCTAGAATCTTGAGTTGAAATGAAAAATGTGATCATATTACTCCAGTGCTAGCCTCTACACTGGCTTCCTGTTAAGAAGTTAAGGCAGTGTTCGGAAATTCAGATGACTGACGTGCCCAAGGTAAACTGCCTGTTACTCAGGCCCAGAAGCTAGGATATGCATATAATTGGTAGTATTGGATAGAAAACACTCCAAAATTTCGAAAACTGTTAAAATAATGTCTGTGAGTATAACAGAACTGATATGGCAGGTGAAATCCCGAGGAGAATCCATCCGAAGACCTCCCAGTTTGCAGTTCCTATGGCTTCCACTAGATGCCAACAGTCTTTAGAAAGGATTTCCGGCTTGTTTTTTGAAAACTGAGCTAGAATTTGTAGTTTTTCTTGGTGGCTCTCATTTTGACTGTAATGTTGTGGCGCGGGTGGATGAGGGTGCGCACTTCGTTATTTATCTCCGGTTATTTATCTTCGGTAAAGAACATACTATTCTCCGTCTTAAATTTCATCGTTTATTTACATATTAGGGTACCTGAGGATTGATTAGAAACGTTGTTTGACTTGTTTGGACGAAGTTTATTGGTAACTTTTGGGATTCTTTGTATGCATGTTGAACTAGTGGAACGGGTGGATTACTGAATGAAACGCGCCAACTAAACTGACTTTTGTGGGATATAAAGAAAGACTTTATTGAACAAAATGACCATTTGATGTGTAGCTGGGACCCTTCAAAGGTAAGTGACTTATTTTGTCGCTATTTCTGACTTTCGTGACGCCTGTGCTGGTTTGGAAAATGTTTTTAATACTTGTGTGTGGGGCGATGTCCTCAGATAAACGCATGGTATGCTTTTGCCGTAAAGCCTTTTTGAAATCTGACAAAGCGGCTGGATTAACAAGAAGTTAAGCTTTTAAATGATTTAGGACACTTGTATGTTCATGAATGTTTAATATTACAATTTTGTAACTTGAATTTGGCTCGCTCCAGCTTCACCGAATGTTGTCGATTAACGGGATCCGTGCGCTAATTAAGGCAAGGGCTAATTTCAAGGTTTTACTGATAACCTACAAAGCATTAAATGGGCTTGCTCCTACCTATCTTTCCGATTTGGTCCTGCCGTACATACCTACACGTACGCTACGGTCACAAGACGCAGGCCTCCTAATTGTCCCTAGAATTTCTAAGCAAACAGCTGGAGGCAGGGCTTTCTCCTATACAGTGGGGCAAAAAAGTATTTAGTCAGCCACCAATTGTGCAAGTACTCACACTTAAAAAGATGAGAGAGGCCTGTAATTTTCATCATAGGTACACTTCAACTATGACAGAGAAAATGAGAAGAAAAAAAATCCAGAAAATCACATTGTAGGATTTTTTATGAATTTATTTGCAAATTATGGAGCCTGATGACTCCTTGCTGTCCCCAGTCCACCTGGCCGTGCTGCTGCTCCAGTTTCAACTGTTCTGCCAGCGGCTATGGAACCTTGACCTGTTCACTGGACATGCTATCTGTCCCAGACCTGCTGTTTTGAACCAAAGCAAATACTGTTTTGGTATAAGCAGAGCCATAATCGACTAGAATCTTTCAAGGACTGAATTCAATAGACCCACTTTAGAATGCATCGTGTCCTGTTTTCATGACTCACATTAATAAGACATTGTTAGTTTGAGGATCACTGGATCAAGTAATAAACAGACAGAATGACTCATGGATAGATTTAATGCCAAAGTGTGAAAGCGGCAGTAGCATCAACTTAATTCAGGCCAGGCATTAATGCTCTGTACTCCTGGGGTGAGAGAGACTGATTAAAGCTGTAATATCTATGACAGAACCCAGTCCCTGGTCTGGCTATAGCTCCCAAACAGAACATTTCAAATGCAGCATGTTACTATGCACATTTCTTGTCTGCCAGACTAATTCAATGGATAGATAATTGTTCCTGATTGTGGACTACATTAAACAGAGGGCCGAGCATGCCCCCATCCTCATCAATGGGTCTGTAGTTGAGCGGGTCAGGAGCTTCAAGTTCCTTAGTGTCCACATCACCAAGGAATTAACATGGTCCATACACACCAACACAGTAGTGAAGAAGACACGACAACGCCTCATCCCCCTCAGGAGGCTGAAAAGATTTTGCATGGGCCCTCAGATCCACAAAAAGTTATACAGCTGCACCATTGAGAGCATCTTGACTGGCTTCATCACCGCTTGGTATGGCAACTGCTTGGCATCCGACCAGGTGCTACAGAGGGTAGTGTGTACGACCCAGTCCATCACTGGGTCCGAGCTCCCTGCCATCCAGGACCTCTATACCAGGCGTGTCAGAGGAAGGCCCTAAAATCTGTCAAAGACTCCAGCCACCCAAGTCACATACTTTTCTCTGCTACCGCATGACAAGCAGTACCGACAGGACACTAAACAGCTTCTATCCCCAAACCATAAGACTACTAATAGTTAACCAAATAGCTACCCGGACAATCTGCATTGACCCTCTTTGCGCTAACTCTCTCATCACAAATGCTGCTGCTACTGTTTATTATCTATCCTGTTGCCTAGTAACTTTACCCCTACCTATACATACCCCTGCACATCGACTTGGTACTGGTACCCTGTGTATATAGCCAAGTTATCGTTACTCATTGTGTATTTATTCCTTGTTTCTATATTTTTCTCTCTGCATTGTTGGGAAGAGCCCATAAGTAAGCATTTCACTGTTAGTCTACACCTGTGGTTCACAAAGCATGTGACAAATAACATTTGATTTGAGACAGTCCATTCAGTAGACTACTTCAGCCCTAGAAAGACTTTGGGATCTAGAGGGGGCAGGTTTGGTGGTGCTGGGAAACCTGGGGCTGACTTATAATCCTTTAACTCTTACTGAAGGGCATACCTTCATCGTACTCATCATCATTATCGTCGTTCATGGCAGCAGGGCTCTTACTCAGATATCTCCTGCGAGAGGAGACATCGAAAAGGGTTAGGGTTCTGGCTGAGGCTAGGGTCAGGGTTGAACCGGGATGTGAACATTAAGCTAGGGTTAGGCTTGTGGTTAATGTTGGTATCCTTTAGCTCATGTTGATTTAGCTTGCCTGGTGCAATGGAACCAATGGAATATTCCCAAAAGTGCAACTGCAAACCCTGCCCGTCTGTCAAATTCACTGGCCAAAGTATTTGAAAGACAAGTACTTTTTGAAGCCGGACGTGTTAATGTTATGGGGCCAGAGGACATGGGTGTGCTAATGGGGTCCGTGCTACCCAGAGCCTCATCACCATTAGGGCTGATTAGCCAGCGCTGCTAATAGATTACTACCATTAACAGGAGCATGAGAAACAGAAGGAGCTAAATGGATATCGATGGAATAGAGAAAATTAAATGAAAAAAAAAAAAACTGGGTAACATACAGGACAAAATATTCAAACAAAAACATCCATAGTCAAATGTGCACAAGTAGAGTATTGAAAGGTAATAAATAGGAGGAAACCGTTTTAATTGGCATCATTCACACTGTCCATAATAGACTGCAATTTGAAAATCCAGGCTAGCAGATTAGGAACCTGGAAGTGTTCCATTGAAGTCTATAGAAAACAGTGCTTTTAAATAAGCAGACACAGTACCTGCATGACCTTAGCAGTATCTCATCTTTCCTCTGCTGCAGCATCTTCTATCTCTTCTCGGCTGACTTGGAGAAGCGGCAGCACCTGAGCTCCAAAGTCACAACCTTTGAAGTCCCGCTGGCCCCACCCACATCCTCTGGGGAGAGGCTGACCTGGGAGACTATGCGATCCACAGGCTGGAGAGGAAGAGGAGCAAAGCAGACATTTTAGGGACTATCCTGGAAGTTGGGTCTGTCCAAATGTACTGTTGAAGTCAGGCATCCCACTCAAAACATTTTATAAGCAATTTATGATATTGGCTCATAGGATGAATTGACCCTGAATTCTGTTTCAGTACTTCCCTATGTTAATCTACCAGCCAAGAAGACACATAAGCTCACATAAGCAGACACAAACATCTTATGAAGAGGTGGAGAATGTGGGACTGACCTGTGTGAGAAAGGGTTTGTGGTGGGACTGGGACTGGGACTGGATTGACCTGTGTGGGGAAATGCACCACGATGCGTCCCACCAGGAAGTTGTCAGTGGTGACCTCTACAGAGGCGTCAGCTGCAGGTCCTGGAGCACCAGATGGTAGGGAACCCAAGGAAACATCTGCCGATCTGATGGTCCTAAAGATATTGTGATACCATTCACCCCCCCTCTCACTTAGTGCACAGGGCACTGGAAGCACACAAGTCATGGATCAATGGACCATGGCATTAAGCTGGGATGAGAAATTGGGTGGCCAGCTTGCAATGCGAGAACCTTGTAAGGGTGAAATACATGTAAGTTCAAGCTCATAGAATATTCATGAGAGATATACTTTCTACACTGTATTTGGGTGTCTTGTGTTTAGAGAAAAGCCTGAAGAGTCGCTAACTGTTTATCTGCATATTGTATGGGTGTTACTTTCGCGCATGCTCTTAGCCCAACAGATACTAAGGCCTGATGCAGAAAACAACAACAAAACTAGTAGGGACTACTGATGTCATTTATTTTCATAGGAACATTAACATTGATGAGGAAGCCAAACTGTTGATTAATGTATCCTTTCCCAGTTAAATAAAATGCATACATACGTAAATGGAGTAGTTCTGACAGCTAAGAGAAATTAAGATACTGGATGAGTTTTGGGGCCTCACTGTCAAAGTGGAAAAAGTGGTTGTGCTGGTTGAGGTGTTGCCGTGCCTTGGGCCCGGGGCCTCCAGGGCCCATGTTATCCTCCAGCAGGGGCTCCCTCTGCCTCTCCTCTCTCCCCCTTCCGGCCCCCTCACTGATGTTAAGAGACATATGGCATGTGGGACACGACGTGTACTGCTCCGACCAAGAGCGCGGGAAGGAGCTGGGCACACAAAGGCATTTATATATTCTACATATATTCTACATTTACAATACCAGTCAAAGGTTTGGACACACCTACTCATTCAAGGGTTTTTCTTTATTTTTACTATTTTCTACACTGTAAAATAATAGTGAAGACATCAAAACTAAGAAATAACACATATGGAATCATGTAGTAACCAAACAAGTGTTAAACAAATCCAAATATATTTTATATTCTTCAAAGTAGCCAACCTTTGCCTTGATGACAGCTTGCACACTCCTGGCATTCTCTCAACCAGCTTTATGAGGAATTTTCCAACAGTCTTCAAGTAGTTCCAACATATGCTGAGCACTTGTTGGCTGCTTTTCCTTCACTTTGCAGTTCAACTCATCCCAAACTATCTCAATTGGGTTGAGGTCGGGGGATTGTGAAGGTCAGGTCATCTGATGCAGCACTCCATCATTCTCCTTCTTGGTCAAATAGCCCTTACACAGCCTGGAGGTGTGTTTTGGATCATTGTCCTATTGAAAAACAAATGATAGTCCCACTAAGTGCAAACCAGATGGGATGGCGTATCGCTGCAGAATGTTGTGGTAGCCATGCTGGTGAAGTGTGCCTTGAATTCTAAATAAATCCCTGACAGTGTCACCAGAAAAGTACCCCCACACCATCACACCTCCTCCTCCATGCTCCACTTTGGGAACCACACATGCAGAGATCATCCGTTCACCTACTCTGTGTCTCACAAAGACACGGCGGTTGGAACCAAAAATCTCAAATTTGGAATCATCAGACCAAAGGACATATTTCCACAGGTCTAATGTCCATTGCTTGTGTTTCTTGGCCCAAGTAAGTCTCTTCTACTTATTGGTGTCCTTTAGTAGTGTTTTTTGTTGTTGTTGCAGCCATTCGGCCATGAAAGCCTGATTCATACAGTCTCCTCTGAACAGTTGATGTTGAGATGTGTCTGTTACTTAAACTCTGTGAAGCATTTATTTGGGCTGGAATTCTGAGGCTGGTAACTCCTAATGAACTTATTCTCTGCAGCAGAGGTAACTCTGTGTCTTCCTTTCCTGTGGCAGTCCTCATGAGAGACAGTTTCATCATAACGATTGATGTTTTTTGCGACTGCCCTTGAAGAAACTTTAAAAGGTCTTGAAATGTTCTGGATTGACTGACCTTGATGGACTGTCATTTCTCTTTGCTTATTTGAGCTGTTCTTGCCTTAATATGGAAATGGTCTTTTACCAAATAGGGCTATGTTCTGTATACCAACCCTACATTGTCACAACACAACTGTTTGGCTCAAATGCATTAAGAAGGAAAGAAATTCCACAAATTAACTTTTAACAAGGCACACTTGTTAATTGAAATGCATTACAGGTGACTACCTCATGATGCTGGTTGAGAGAATGCCAAGAGTCTGCAAAACTGTCATCAAGGCAAAGTTTGGCTACTTTGAAGAATCTCAAATATAAAATATATTTTGATTAGTTAAATACTTTTTTGGTAACTATATGATTCCATATGTGTTATTTCATAGTTTTGATGTCTTCACTGTTATTCTACAATGTAGAAATAGTAAAAAAGAAAGAAAGAAAAACCCTAGAATGAGTAGGTTTGTCCAAACTTTTGACTGGTACTGTGTATATTATACATTTATATAGCACTTCCACATTGGATGGTGGAGGACTCACATCATTCATTCACTATCAGTTGATGTCCACCAGCCCAAAATATTTTACCCAGCCATTTAAACATCAATATATACATATACAACAGCCTTTGCAAACGAAAACAGATAGATGTTGCGGTTGTTCAAATGTGCACAGCGGTGGAGAAAAAATTGTTACAGTTTACAGACAGCTGCTCGCTTGTGGAAGAGATGTCCAAACGGCAGCTTGCGTTCTGTAGTCATGGAGTCCCAGCAGATAGCACAGTCATCATTGTTGGCTACCAGCTCATCAGAGGTGGCCACGGCAAACCTGCAATCAACCAATCAGCAACATATTTAGACAAACAACACTCTGTCCATTATCTTCTTAGATCACGGAAATCCGTTTTCTGCTTCCAGTTTGCCTTCAAATGTGCCTCAGAGCACAGAGACACCGTATAAAAGGTCATCTAAACACGTACTGTAGGCTACACACGTACTGCCACGCTCTTTGAAGACGGATAAAGCTAGCGGATTGAGCAACAAACCGGGCCTCTCCATGTTGTGGATGACGCGGAGGTAGTTCTTGTGGCGACGGACTTCGTCAAGCAGGTAGCGTAGCTGCAACGGAGATCACAACGCTAGCCATGGAGATACAGATGGCACCCAACAGCTGAGAGGTTGGAGGGGTAAGAAGGGGAGAGAAAGAAGACCTTACGGTTACAACAAGAAGGGACCTAAAGATGGAAGGACCTTAGCAATAACGCTAGTAACGCAAATAGTAATAACAGATGTGACAGAACGTCTGAGGACGGGGGTTTTGAACTGTGGATGTGGTGCGTGGAGGTCCAGCCCCAGGAGAGCCAGCTCCATCACAAAATCAGTGGAGTAGATGTATGATACCTTACTCTAGTCCCCTCATGGTTCAGGTCCCACAGGTGGATAAGAGTACCTGGAGGGAGCAGGAACATGTGGTTCAGTGTGTGCGTGTGTACCCTTTTCAGATGTACCACCAGTTGGTAATGGGTTCATACAAGATATGCATTATTTTGGTAATTGCCAGCACAATCACTTACCGGATAATGACATGTCCAGTTCTAACGGACACCAGTACTTACTGAAAGGAAACATGAGAAAACAATGAAAGCAGGGAGCATCATCAGATAAGTTAATGCTGTACACATAAAACAGAGAAGCACTTCACTAAACATGTTGATCCATATACATTAGAGCAACAAAGGTAAGAGGATCCAACCGAATTTTTAAAGTTGTCTCTAAATTAAAACGCGTCGGAAACCACCCGGTAACCATTTTGTCATTGATAAGCACCTACATTTAAACACAGTGGCTGTACATTAACATTCTATACAGTGCATTTCGGAAAGTATTCAGACCCCTTAACTTTTCCCACATTTTGTTAAGTTACAGCCTTATTCTAAAATGGATTAAGTTGTCCCCCCAACCCCCTCAATCTACACACAATACCCTCTAATGACAAAGCAAAACTGTTTTTGAGACATTTTTGCAAATGTATATTTAAAAAAAACTTTCATATCACATTTACATAAGTATTCAGACCATTTTCTCAGTACTTTGTTGAAGCACCTTTAGCAGCGATTACAGCCATGAGTCTTCTTCTTGGGTATGACTACAAGCTTGGAACACCTGTATTTGGGGAGTTTCTCCCATTCTTCTCTGCAGATCCTGTCAACCTCTGTCAGGTTGGATGGAGAGCGTTGCTACACAGCTATTTTAAGGTCTCTCCAGAAATGTTTGATCGGGTTCAAATCCGGGCTCTATTTGGGCCACTCAAGGACATTCAGAGACTTGTCCTGAAGCCACTACTGTGTTGTATTGGATGTGTGCTTAGGGTCGTTGTCCTGTTGGAAGGTGAACCTTGACCCCAGTCTGGGGTCCTGAGCGCTCTGGAACAGGTTTTCATCAAGGATCTCTCTGTACCGATCTCTCTGTACTTTGCTCCATTCATCTTTGCTGAAAAACATTCCCACAGCATGATGCTGCCACCACCATGCTTCACCGTAGAGATGGTGCCAGGTTTCCTCCAGACGTGACACTTGGCATTCAGTCCAAAGAGTTCAATCTTGGTTTCATCACACCAGAGAATCATGTTTCTCATGGTCTGAGCGTCCTTTAGGTGCCTCTTGGCAAACTCCAAGCTGGCTGTCATGTGCCTTTTACTGAGGAGTGGCTTCTGTCAGGCCACTTGTTACGGATACAGGTATCCTGTGTCTGTGTGTGTGTGTGTATCCTGTGTTCTTTTCTCTCCTTCTCCCCTCACAGGTGAAAATCATCACTCCCCAATCAGTCACCAATCCAATCATCAATCAGAAGACACACCTCCTCCTGTTTCCTACCCTATCACAGTTCCTTTCCCATGGTTTAAAAACCCCATCATTTGTTTGCTCTAGAGCTCAATCTCTCTGTAAATGCCATGTCTGTAGGTCTCTGTGTTTCACTCTCTCTTTGTGTATTAACCTCTCTTTTGTTTGAGCACCTCCATAGCACTTTGTCATCACCTGTGAGTATTGTTTTTGGTTATGGTGTTTGATTGCTGGTGGGAAAAGGGGAAACCAAGACAAGTCGCCCATGGGCATACACTACCCGTAGGTAGATTTAGTTAAATACACTAGTTAGAACTGGGCGGACCACCCACTGAATTTTTGGTTAGTTAGCTGTTGTTAAAGTAGGCTAGTCTAGCTTAGGGGTGTTTTTGAATACTTATTGTTTCTTTCCTTGGGTCCAGCTCAGCCCCTTTTCCTGCCCCCCCCCCCCCCCCCCTAGACTGTCGGGCCAAAAGGGATTCGTAACGCCACTCTACCATAAAGTCCTTATTGGTGGAGTGCTGCAAAGATGGTTGTCCTTCTGGAAGGTTCTCCCATCTCCACAGAGGAACTCTGGATCTGTCAGAGAGACCATCGGGTTCTTGGTCACCTCCCTAACCAATGCCCTTCTCCCCCGATTGCTCAGTTTGGCCGGGCGGCCAGCTCTAGGAGTCTAGGTGGTTCCAAACTTCTTCCATTTAAGAATGATGGAGGCCACTGTGTTTTTGGGGACCTTAAATGCTGCAGACATTTTTTGTTTCTTCCCCAGATCTGTGCCTCGACACAATCCTGTCTCGGAGCATTACGGACAATTCCTTCGACCTCATGGCTTGGTTTTTGCTCTAAAATGCACTGTCAACTGTGGGACCTTATATAGACAGGTTTGTGCCTTTCAAAATCAAGTCCAATCTATTGAATTTACCACAATAAAGTTGTAGAAACATCTCAAGGATGATCAATGGAAACAGGATGAACCTAAGCTCAATTTCGAGTCTCATAGCAAAGGGTCTGAATACTTATGTAAATAAGGCATTTCTGTTTTGTTTTTTTATAAATTTGTTAACATTACTAAACCTGATTTTCAATTTGTCATTTTAGGGTAGTGTCTGTAGCTTGATGAGGGATTTTAAAAAAATAATAAAGTAAGACTGTAACCTCACCAAATGTGGAAAAGGTCAAGGGGTCTGAAAGCACTGTATGACGCCAGAGCTCTGGCTCTCTTCTTTATATCGCTGTATGGGTTTCATGTGTACGTGTGTACCTTGCGCAACAAAAACATACCCCCATCCCTTCTGCTAATTGGGCCATTTTAGCAAATGTGTTGTCTGAGTGAGGGGAATGCTGTAAATCGAGAGGAGTCAATGTGTTCTGAAAGATGAGATGTTGGGTTTTTTAATAATACCGCTTTGATGTCATACAAGCAAACCACAGACCCGTGGGTTCAAATGTGCACTTCACATGAACATATTTGGAACAGACTGAGCGTTTGATTGTCATACTGTGAAGACAATTTGCCGCAGAACACACACTTGAATGAAACTCATGACTCCATTCTGTGCGCACCAAAATTACAATTTGTTTGACTGAAGGGTTTTATGAAAGCCTAACACTGTAAGATTTTATAACTTAGCTGGTCACGTTGGCAATAGAATAAGCTTTAAAATGATGCCCACCTGACTCAGAGTGATTTATTATGGAATGTTTTTGGATTGGGTAAACAATAGTAATTGTGTGATGGTGAAGGGCTGTGTTGCAAATAAAAAAACTTCAAGTGTATTGCTTCAGTTCCTCATCGGCACAGCTAGGAAAGCTTAAAAAAGCACCTTATAGTTGAAGGCTCTTTCCTTGAGTCATAAAAGTGCATTGAAATAACTTAGGAACCATGCATATTTTGGAGAGGTGTGTTGCCACTTAGAAACACCAGTTAGACCATTCACTCCAACCCTTGTAATCGTTTTTTATTATGTTGCACCTGCCACCAAATGTACATGAATATTTTTACATTACTAATGTATCCAGAGTATTTTCTGATTGTGTTATTGACAAATGCTGCGAAAAGTACCAAAAAATGTAAATGCACATACAGTGCCTTCAGAAAGTATTCACACATCTTGACTCCCCCCCCCCAATCTACACAAAATATTCTGTAATGTCAAAGTGTAGGGACAATTCTAAAAACAATTATGAAAAATTACAAATCTAATATCTTGATTAGATAAGTATTCAATCACATGAGTCAATACGTTATAATCACCTCTGTCAGTGATTACAGCTGTGAGTCTTTCTCGGTAAGTCTAAAATAAGAGCTTTCTACACTTGAAATGTGCAATATTACCCTTTTACTTTTTTCAGAATTCTTCAAGCTCTGACAAATTGGTTAATGATCATTGCTAACACTTTTCAGGACTTGCCATTAGATTTTCAAGCAGGTTTAAGTCAAAACTGTAACTCGGACACTCCGAAACATTCACTGTCTTCTTGGTAAGCAACTCCAGTGTAGATTTGGCCTTGTGTTTTATGTTATTGTCCTGCTGAAAGGTGACTTCATCTCCCAGTGTCTGGTGGAAAGCAGACTAAACCAGATTTTCCTCTAGGATTTTGCCTGTGCTTAGCTCCATTCTGTCTCTTTTTTATCCTTTTTGATCCTTAACAATGACAAGCATACCCATTACATGATGCAGCCACCGCTATGCATGAATATATGGAGAGTGGTACTCAGTAATGTATTGTATTGCATTTGCCTCAGACATAACACTTTGTATTAGTTTAGTGCCTTGTTGCAAACGGGATGAATGTTTTGGAATATTTTTATTCGTTCCCCTTTGTCAGTTAGGTTAGTATTGTGGAGTAACTACAATGTTGTTGATCCATCCTCAGTTTTCTCCTATCAACGCCATTAAACTCTGTAACTGTTTTAAAGTCACCATTGTCCTCATGGTGAAATTCCTGACCAGTTTCCTTCTTCTCTGGCAACTGCGTTAGGAAGGATGCCTGTATCTTTGTAGTGACTGGGTTTATTTATACACCATCCAAAGTGTAATCAATAACTTCACCATGCTCAAAGGGATATTACATGTCTTGAAGAAGATATTTGACAGTCTAGGTTTGAGATAAAATATGTCACCAATTACTGTTCCAAAAGGATTTTAAAGAAATTCAAGAAACATATTTTGTCAGGTATTCTACTGAATAGTGGCACTCTAAACATGTGCAAATTCCCATAGCATCACAGACATTTTAAAAGTGCAGGGTTTGTGCAACATTGCTATGCCTTCATTTTTTGTCTTACATGAATGATTTACATACTGTATGAAGAGAAAGCTGAAGTCTAGCTATCCATTGATGTAAATAAATATCACTTGTCTGATTCCCAGTTAATCCACTAGATGGCAGTAGTAGATCACATGATGTCTCTTGGCCACTTCAAACCAGTTGTGTCTGGTTTTGGTAGTGAGTTACTGTGCCAAAATGGCTGAAATGGTTTTCAAGCCTGACATCTTAAAATTACCTTAGCAATCAGGGCTAACTACCTTAGCAATCAGAGTTTTCACGTTTTTTGTTGTTGTTGAAATAACACACAGACAGGTGAAGACACTTCAAACGTCTTTTCCCATTCACTTTTCCTCCTGTAAACAATGATCTAACTAAACAGAGGATGGGGGGCTGGGGGGAGATTCTTATGACATAAGAGAGGGGGGAGGGGGGACCCCCCAAACTCAATGGGCCTTGTACAGGGCCCAAAACAATCGCTCTGAGTTTTTACCCATCTACCAATAGGTGCTCTTCCTTGCAAGGCATTGGAAAACCTCCCTGGTCGTTATGGTTGTATCTATGTTTGAAATTCACTGCTCGACTAAGGGACCTTACAGGTAATTCTATGTGTGGGGTACAGAGATGAGGTAGTCATTTAAAAAAAAAATATGTTAAACACTATTATTGCACACACAGTGAGTCCATGCAACTTATTATGTGACTTGTTAAGCAAATGTTTATTCCTAGGCTTTTTTAAAATTATTATCTAGGCTTATCATAACAAAGCGGTTGAATACTTATTGACACAAGACATTTCAGTTGTTTGTTTTTTTATTAATAAAAAATGTAAACTACAGTTTGACATGTTGGGGCATTGTGTGTAGGCCAGTGACAAATCTCAATTTAATACATTTTAAATTCAGGCTGTAACACAAAATGTGGAAAAGTCTGTAAATATGCATGTATACAAATTAAGGCACTAATATCAACCGTGTAATGTTTGGATTCAGTCTTGTGTCAGGTGAACTGTTCTGTCCTCACTTTTGGTCTGAATCTCCAAAGTGTTCTCTTTCAATTGGTAACAATGGTCATTCTGTTTGAAATGTTTCAACTTTGCCCTAATCCAAATTGGCCATTTTCCCTGATGATTGACATTGACAAACACAGAACACATTCCTGCTAACCTGTTTTTCACTGATGCGGAACAGCCAAAAGACAATGGACTGTATCTACTTTGCAATAAGCATCAGGACACAGCAGGCTGTATTCACCATCACATGAGCAGCATGACATATTGAACTGAAACGTTCATCATCAAATGAAACACAGCAAATGAACACAATCCCAAATCCATTATTTTAATATCAAGGTGAAAGTTTTCCTTGGGTTGTGAGGTGAAAGTCTCAATTGCAATGGTGTTGTTCTTATTCAACACAATTAACAGACAATTCAGTACTATTCAAAGCTTTGTCATCATCGACAACATCACCACTTTCTACAGGAGTACTGCCAGGTGTCTGAGACAGTAGAGTAGCTACTCAAGAGTATCCTGGCGAGCAATACAGTGCACAAAGCCGTGTATGTCTGCAAACTGGGCCATGGGGATCTCTCCAAAAACAGCAAGGCCTGTTGATCTGTCGCGAGGTTTGCCAAAATCGACAAACCACTACTTTGGGGAGTTTTAGACTTGATTGAAGGGATCAGAGTGCAACCCCTACTATTTTGAAAGCTTTTTGTCAATCATTATTCAAACTAGCTAACGTTAACTTTATATTAGCTCGTTTGTAGGTAATAAAGTGGTAACGTTTGATATGTATCATCCTTGGATAGCTAAGTACAATAGGTATAGACCACAGGTATATTAACATTTTAGCTAGCAACCCAAGACTAAGGGGCTAGCTAGCTACTAGGCAGAGGATTAAAAACACTGAGTAATATGACTCGTTCACGTTGATAACGTTATCGGCAAATAGCAGTGGTTCAATCTTCTCAGTGTAACAGTTGGGTTATGGGGCAATTTGGAGTACAACACATTTCTCATTCCTGGATTGAGGTACTTTTCCCGAGCTATATCTCACGCCGGGTTCCGCGCTGTCTTAATATACACAGGATTGCCGTCTAGTGTCGACCATCCTCCCTAGCGAGTTTCTGTAACAATTTCTTTGAGTTTCCATCTTCCGGTACTGGAATGTTGACATACTTCCGGTTTCGGAGCCTTTGGATCAGAGAGGTCTCTAGTTAACATGTTGTCACAGGGCTCTCCTTCAGGGTCATGCATGATACCTAAATGTTCTCCCATTCCTGTGTGTTGCAACATCGTGCATGTGTTGATCCAGTGGGAAAAATGGCTGAGAGAGTATGTACAGTTGAAGTCAGAAGTTTACATACACTTAGGTCGGAGTCATTAAAACTCGTTTTCCGGAGCCTGTGCCACCAGAGACCCTGGGTTCGCGCCCAGGCTCTGTCGCAGCCGGCCACGACCGGGAGGTCCATGGGGCGACGCACAATCGGTCTAGCGTCGTCCGGGTTAGGGAGGGTTTGGCCGGTAGGGAAATCCTTGTCTCATCGCCGGGCGCAATGCGCGCTAACCAAGGTAGCCAGGTGCACGGTGTTTCCTCCGACAAATTGGTGCGGCTGGCTTCCGGGTTGGAGGCGCGCTGTGTTAACCTTCGTCTCTCCCGAGCCCGTACGGGAGTTGTAGCGATGAGACAAGACAGTAATTACTAACAACAATTGGATACCACGAAAAAGGGGGGTAAAATAAAAAATAAATAGTTTTTCAACCACTCCACAAATTTCATGTTAGCTTTTTTTTGGGGGGTTAGGACTTCTACTTCTACGTGTTGTTCATTTTTTCCACTTATAATTCACTGTTTCACAATTCCAGTGGGTCAGAAGTTTACATACTGTGCAGCTTGGAAAATTCCAGAAAATTATGTCATTGCTTTAGTGACATGACATGACAATGCTAAGTGACATAATTTGAGTCAATTGGTGGATGTATTTCAAGGTCTACCTTCCAACTCAGTGCCTCTTTGCTTGACATCATGGGAAAATCAAAAGAAATCAACCAAGACCTCAAAAAAATTATTGTAGACCTCCACAAGTCTGGTTCATCCTTGGAAGCAATTTCCAAATGCCTGAAGGTACCACGTTCATCCGTACAAACAATAGTTCGCAAGCATACTTCCAAAGTTGTGGCAAAATGGCTTAAGGACAACAAAGTCAAGGTATTGGAGCCCTGATCTCCATCCCATAGAACATTTGTGGGCAGAACTGAAAAAGCGTGTGTGAGCAAGGAGGCCTACAAACCTGACTCAGTTACACCAGCTCTGTCAGGAGGAATGGGCCAAAATCCACCCAGCTTGTGGAAGGCTACCTGAAACATTTGACCCAAGTTAAACCATTTAAAGGCAATGCTTCCAAATACTAATTGAGTGTATGTAAACTTCTGACCCTCTGGAAATGTGATGAAAGAAATAAAAGCTCAAATAAATTATTCCCTGTACTACTATTCTGACATTTCACATTCTTAAAATAAAGTAGTGATCCTAATTGACCTAAGACAGGGCATTTATACTAGGATTAAATGTCAGGAATTGTGAAAAACTGAGTTTAAATCTACTTGGCTAAGGTGTATGTAAACGTCCAACTTCAAATGTATAACCACACCTACCCCCTCCTTTTGTATGTTTTCAAAACCACTCACAGATACACAGAGAACAGGCTTATTAATTTTTTTTTTTTTTTATTGAACAAAAACCTGATGAAATGCACTGAACAAAAATATAAACACAACATGTAAAGTGTTGGTCCCCCATGTTTCATGAGCTGAAATAAAAGATCCCAGAAATGTTCCATACACAAAAATCCTATTTCTGTTAGTGAACATCTCACCTTTGCCAAGATAAGCCACCAATGTCCTTTCAGACAATTTGGCAGTATGTCCAACCGGCCTCACAACCGCAGACCACGTATGTGTATGGAGTCATGCGGGCAAGCGGTTTGCTGATGTCAACATTATGAACAAAGTGCCCCATGGTGGTGGGGTTATGGTATGGGCAGGTATAAGCTACGGACAACAAACAATTGTATTGTATTTCTATTGACTGATATACTCATATGAACTGTAACTCGGTCAAATCAATTAAATTGTTGCATGTTGTGTTTATATTTTTGTTCATTATAACTTTGACTTTGATATAGCTACTTCACACCTAAGCATACTGCCAAAGTATCATATAAATCTGGATAATATACTGTACATTCTTTGGAAACTAAAATAGAAAATAGGCATACAATACCAGGCATTAGAAGGTTATGAAAATGTATCATTATTCTAAAGAATCATACAACTGCAAGAGCTACAGTATCAAAAATAAATTTAAATCGAATGTATTTCACCAATAAATATTAAATTAACACAGCATTTGGTATTTGGCCTTTTTCAGCCTCTTCATTGACGTCAATGTTCTTTCAACACCAAATACATAATTTTCATGCATTTACAGACAATTAGTTGTCATATTTCAGCTGTGCCTTAAGGGCAACAAATAAAACATCTTTGGTATGAGAAGTATTTCCATCTTAAAATATATTTTAGTTTGACTTGAAAATCCTGAACTGTTAGATAAGCAAACAAACAGGCATACCCACCGGGCACACTGGTTGAGTCAATGTTGTTTCCACGTCATTTCAATGGAATGACATTGAACCAACGTGGAATAGACGTGGAATTGACATCTGTGCCCAGTGGTTACATTCTCTACAGCCTAACCACCTCCACAGGTGTATGTATTACCAGCAACTGGGTTAATTGCACCAGTTAAACCACAATGGGTTTTGCCGTCAATATTATGGTCAGTTAGTAATAGAACCGCCAAATGCATAGATAACACAATTCAACTCCTGTCCTGAGTAATGATGATGATTAATAGAAACCGAATGAAGGCCACAGAATGGAAGAACATTATCACTGGAGTATCACAGTATCCCATCCATAAGTATCCTGTTCTGGTTGATTGGACTCTGCTGCTCCGCCACCGAGCTGAGATATGTCTCTATCGATGATCTCATTCACTGTAAAAGACAGACACACCGGGGTTTAGTTTCAAGGCTCTTGTCGTGTCTTACTTTATAGTTGTTTCAGTCATCTGAGGGCAGCATTGCCAATCTTCTAAATCTAAACCAAACGGAAAACGGCAAAATAAGTCAATTATACATTTTTGCAGTACGAAAAAACTGGGCACACACACGGGCTGAATCAACGTTGTTTCAACCAGTGTGTGTGCAGTTTGTTGTAACGCTAAATGTATAATTTACTTATTTTGACGTGAACCAATGTGGAACAGACGTTGAATACCATGCATTGTTGATACACATTGCTTTCTTTTAGTTTTAACAGTCTCCCTCTGCAGATGTCACGCATGATGAAAAAAACAACAAGGATTGAGGCCTGGTCTAAAGGTTAGAGATGGCTGAATGGTGAGAACACATTTTGGAGCTTTATCAAAGGGTGGGATCCATGTCGAAGGCTGAGGTTCCAGTCTGCATTTGTGATGTCTATTTATATTCCCTACAGTGCAACAAAAACACATGGATCAAATGGTCACATATACACCGTACTCATAGCCTTTCCATGAAAAGGTGTGTTTGCAACCCGAGCCGTGTATGAGGGTAGATGATAGACAACACATGTAAACAAACAGGCTAGCACTGAGGGAACGGAAATAACCAGTCCCTGTTTTTTTTTTCAACCAATAGACTAACAGGAACTCCGACAGCTTGACTGCACCAGCTCCCTTCCTCCAAGAACACGTACAAGACAATGTAACGGCCGAAAATTAGTCATTAAGAAAAACAAAATCATTGAAACTAAAAGATCCCACAACTGTACATCAATGAAATCACTTTAATTTGAAATTACAAATTGATTAAATCCTTTCAATTAAATGATTATCTTATCTCACCTAATGAGACATAAACTCGCTGTTTCTTAATTTAAGTATCAGAGTTGCAGAAACCCTGTAGGGTGAAAGTCAAGTTCAAAGAGGACCCTTCCACCCAGCTCAGGCCAGGGGTCCTATTTTCAAGCCGTATGTAGTGGGGGGGGGGGGGGGTCTTATGAAAGCCTGTCTGTCATTACTGCCCTGTGACAGCTGTGCCACAGATGGTAACTGAAGCAGATTAGCGTGCAAGGTATCTTTAGCCTCCTCTATGTGACTATAGTTTGTAGGCTATACTAACATACACACAGTAAAAAGTGTCATCTCCTTAGCTAGCAATCCGGGCTTCTGCCTATAATTAACCTATATCATAATGCACGCATACACACATACGGTATGTGCACAAGTGCACACACACGTATGCATGCACGCACACACAAATGCACACACATGGGCTGGCAGCCATGCAGCCCTGTAGAGGAGCAAACAAAGACCTAGTGGGCATATGGTGACAAGAATACTGGGCCACAGTGACTGTGTTGTCGGGACAAACACAGTCCGGCCAGCGCGAGGTGATTAATTAAAAAATCAGGTCGGCATGGTGAGATCCTGAGAGCTTTATGGTTCATCGCCTGGCCCCTAAAGGCCTGTAATTACAGCCAGCCCTACTTTAAGCTGGGTAAATCCATATGAATTCAATCACTTTTTGACAGCACCTCTTTTGATTTGAATGAAACCTCCCATACATATTTGCCCGAGGTAGAAGTGCTCAGAAAGTGATTTTTTGGAGATAAAGGTTCTAAAAGTTGACCTATTTTGTATACCCCACCATACGACGAGGCGTCCATGTCTACATCACTGGAAAATATAAATGTTTGAGATTGATATAATTTAAAAGCTTCCAAACAGAGTTGTCATACTATTGAAGACATTTTTTTTGTGGTATTTAAAAAAAACTTAAACGTCAACTATCTAAAAACGAGTACTCAGATTTATTCATAATTCACATATGTTGTAGTTTAGACCCTATTTTACATAATCTGAGGTTGTTGTGTTATGTTCACCATCAGTGGAGACACAACATACTCTTGAATACAGGATGGGTGTCATGTTTTGGCTCATAAATGTACTAAAATGGTACCACAAAGCTGATGGGAGGTCCACACATCAGAGAATGTTGACTTGAATGGGAATATCTGTTCTTTTAAATTATACTGTCAATCCTCCATAAGAAACCTACTAAGATCCTAGAAATATAAATAATAGAAAACACATGACCATTGAAGTTGACATTCGACAGTGGGTGGACTGGCGGCCATCTTTGTGGTAGTAATTAGAAGTTAAAATGTTAATTCAATTACAATTTCAATGGTGTACCAGCTAAATTGCAGTGGTCTGAATGGATAGGTCCATTCTAAGAATTATATTTCTATGATTGAAATTACATCAAACCTGTATTCAAGAGCAAGTGTCTCAACCGATGGCAGGCACAACAAAAACCTTAGGTGATGTAAAGTAGGATCTAAGCTACAATATGAAAAAATGTGGGTTTTACTAGTTTTTAGATAATTGACAGTTCCCCTTTATATTCCTACCAGTATACGGGTTGAAAATGGCAGATTGGGGCACTGATCAGAACCTAAATTAGACAGCGGCTGTACAGGAACATGCTATAAATGATGTCAAAGCTCAGGCTCTGTGCTTCACAGAGCTGTATGGTTATTGACTGACAGCCGTTCTGAACTTGAGCACAGCACATGACTAGAAGTTACCTCCATCTCTCCCGCTAATTGGACAACATTAGCAAACTGTTGAAAGAGTGAGGGAAATGCTGTAAATTAAGAGGACTCAATGTACTTTGAAAGATGAGACGTTGGGGATTATAATAAATACAGCTATGATGCAATACAAGCAAGCCAAACACCCGTGAGTCCAAATGTGCACTTCACTTCAATAATCATAAAACTCATGTCCTATACAGTGTCAGCGTTTATGATCACTATGTTTGATGTACAGTTACAAGATGACATGGCTTCATGCCCTGGGTTGTTCTGAACAGAATGTGCCTATGTTTGTCTATTGTAAAGAAAGTTTGCAGCAGAACACGCACCTGAATGCATGACTCCTTTCTATGTGTCCCAAAATGACCATCTGTTTCTCTGAATTGCTCTGTGAAAGCCTAACACTGTAAGATCGTATCTTTTTTTAAACCTAGCTAGTCATGTTGGGAAATAGAACAAGTGTTGAAGTGAAGCTCACCTGACCCAAATTGTGATTTATAATGGGCCGTTTTTTTGGATTGGGAAAACAAACAGTGATTGTGTGATTGCAGGGTTGTGTTCCAAACAAAACAACTACAAGTGTGCGCTAGTTCCTCAACGGCACAGCTAGAAGAACAAAAAAAAAGTGCATAAAAGTGCATTGAAATGACTTAGGAACTGTGTACACTTTTGGAGAGGCGTGTGGCCACTTGGAGACTCATGAAACCAAAAGTGTAATGTTTTTGATTCACTTGGATTCGATTTTGGATGAACACACGATGTCTGGCAGATCATGGCGGTTGTCCATGACAAACCAAAGTATAGATCAATTATCTCCCATAATAATCATTTTGTAGTCCCGAGCTGTCAGAGCTGTATGGCTCATCCGTGGTCGACATATGTCGCTCGTTTTGGTCAATACTGGGCAAGATTAAAATACACCGTCAATCTCGATCCACCAAGTTGCGACTATGTTAGAGAGACACTCTTATTCCAAACCAATTAGATTTGTGCAGTTGATGTTTACTGATTCATTGCATTTCCGAACAGGAGAGATTTACAGCCCGTCTTTAAGGAAGAACCCCCATTACGCCGCTTCCTGGAGTCCATTTAGCTCAAGAGACAGCCACAAATTAGAAGGACGGGACAGTGGAGTCCTCCATTGTGCTGGACGTCAAGATGGTCTTTGTAAAGTTCTGGACGGGAAGAGTTCCAGATCATGACGTCGAACTGTTTCTAAATGGGTATTGCACAATTTTACAACCTGCAGTGAAACTGGTAGATAAGTTCGGGATATGGTATGGAGTACGCAAGTACAAAGTGCGCAAAACCACAAGTGGGCAGTCGATAACAATCCCTAACTCAATATCCCTTGACCCGTACAAGGGGAAGATCTCCTTCCCTGGACAAACCCCTCGGTGTTACATCTGCCAGAGGCTGGACAACCATGTCAAGGACTGCCCAGAGGTGAAGTGTTGGGAGATGTGGAGACCTTGGACACAAATCCAGGGACTGTGAGTCTCCAAGCAAGTGCACCTTGTGTGGAAAAGAGGGCCACGACTTCTGCAAGTGTCCCCAGTCTTATGCCTACAAAGCGAGGGCTGGTCCCCAATCCAGCCCAGAGGAAGAGCTGGAAGAGGAGTCAGAGCCACCAACCTCAACAGTGAGTTCCATCCACCACGCCACGGCAGAGCGCGAGGTCACCACTACAGGTCAAAGCACAGCTGAGAGGCAAGTGCCAGTGAATGCAAGAGAAGCTGAGGGAGCTGAAAAAGAAAGTGAAGGAGACCAGGTCTCCCAGGAAGGTGTCAACTAGAGTATCCAATCCTCCAGGTCTAGCTGCAGTGAGAGCAAGGAAGAAGAGTCCTTTGAGGACGCGAACGAGTCAGACTTCAGTACTGATCCCCCGACCCCTGAAAGAGAGACAGATTCCTTCCAACCCCTGCTCCCTTTCCCCGCAAGAGTTAGTTACGCCGTTTACACTTCCAAACGCAGTTCAATCCAAAGCCAAGTTAAAAAGAAAAATGAGAAACCAAGTCCCCAGTAGAAGGTAAGCAAATAATCTAAATGAGCTGAGAATATTAGCTTTTGGCAGACATCGATTAGTTAATACTGGACTGCTTCTTTAGAGGAAACGAAAATAACAGTGATACATTTATACACAGCATCTAAGAAAAAGCTATTATTTATGAAACTAGGGGCTATTTATGTGTGCGATATTATGTGGGGATTTTCGGTGTGGTGATGATCGGGTCTCTCAGACAATGATCGGGTCTCTCAGACAATGATCGGGTCTCTCAGACAATGATCGGGTCTCTCAGACAATGAAATATTAACTGGAACAGTCTCTTGAACAAAACTATTTATAAAGCGATCTTTTTTTCTGGTTGATTTCCGTACGATGTTTACCAGTGCATGCTGTAGTAAATTGGAGTTGTTTTGACAAAAGTAAATTGTGTCTTATGCCCAATTGTCATGATGAACAGAATTTAGAACACCTTTTAGTGAAATATTACAGAAATAAAGAAATATGGGATTTGATGAGAATGACCGGGTTTGATGGAGGCCTATGTATAAAGGCTGTGTTTCACGGGGTCTTCGATATTCACATGGATGACATTACTAAAGAAGTATTGTGGACAACAATATGCATTGACATTACTAAACAAATATTGTGGGCAATAATATGCATTGTGAACAATAACATTTGGTTCAAATTATGCCTATAAGACTATAAAACAACTTGTTGAGGTCAGTTGAGGTCAGGACTCTGTGCAGGCCAGTCAAGTTCTTCCACACCGATCTCGACAAACCATTTATGTATGGACCTCGCTTTGACACAAAGTTGGAAGCACATTATCGTCTAGAATGTAATTCTATGCTTTAGCATTCAGATTACACTTCACTGGAACTAAGGGGCCTAGCCCGAACCATGAATAACAGTCCCAGAACATTATTCCTCCTCCACCAAACTTTACAGTTGGCACTATGCATTTGGGGAGGTAGCGTTCTCCTGACATCCGCCAAACCCAGATTCAGCCGTCGGACTGCCAATGGTGAAGAGTGATTCGGGCACTCCAGAGAACGTGTTTCCACTGCTCCACAGTCCAATGGGGAGCTTTATACCACTTCAGCCGACGCTTGGCATTGCGCATGGTGATCTTAGGCTTGTATGCAGCTGCTTGACAATGGAAACCCATTTCATTAGCTCCTAACGAACAGTTCTTGTGCTGACCTTGCTCCAGAGGCAGTTTGGAGCTCAGTAATGAGAGTTGCACTACGCACTTCAGCGGTACTGTTCTGTGAGCTTATGTGGCCTACCACTTCACAGCTGAGCCGTTGTTGCGCCTAGACATTTCCACTTCACAATAACAGGACTTACAGTTGACCGGGGCAGCTCTAGCAGGGCAGACATTTTATGAGCCGACTTGTCAGAAAGGTGGCAACCTATGACGGGGCCATGTTGAAAGTCCCCGAGCTCTTCAAAAAAAGTGGTCAAATGATGCACATGCTAAGCTACAGGACTCTTTTGCTAGCACAGACTGGAATATGTTCCAGGATTCTTCCGATGATATTGAGGAGTACACCATATCAGTCACTGAGTTTTTCAATAAGTGTATCGAGAACATTGTCCCCACAGTGACTGTACGTACATACACCAACCAGAAGCCATGGATTACAGGCAACATTCGCACCAAGCTAAAGGGCAGAGCTGCCGCTTTCAAGGTGCGTGACTCTAACCCAGGAGCTTATAAGAAATCCCGCTATGCCCTCTGACGAACCATCAAACAGCCAAAGTGTCAATACAGGACTCAGATCGAATCGTACTACACCGGCTCCAACGCTCGTCGGATGTGGCAGGGCTTGCAAACTATTACAGACTACAAAGGGAAGCACAACCGAGAGCTGCCCAGTTGCACGAGCCTACCAGACGAGCTAAATAACTTCTATGCTCGCTTCAAGGCAAGTAACACTGAAACATGCATGAGAGCATCAGTTTGTCCGGATGACTGTGTGATCACACTCTATGCAGCTGATGTGAGTAAGACCTTTAAACAGATCAACATTTACAAGGCAGCTGGGCCAGACAGATTATCAGGACGTGTACTCCGAGCATACGCTGACCAACTGGCAAGTGTCTTCACTGACATTTTCAACCTCTCCCTGTCTGAGTCTGTAATACCAACATGTTTCAAGCAGACCACCATAGTGCCTGTGCCCAAGAACACTAAGGTAACCTGCCTAAATGACTACCGACCCATAGCACTCACGTCTGTAGCCATGAAGTGCTTTCAAAGGCTGGTAATGGCTCACATCAACACCATTATCCCAGAAACCCTAGACCCACTCCAATTTACATACCGCACCAACAGATCCACAGATGATGCCATCTCTATTGCACTGCACACTGCCCTTCCCCACCTGGACAAAAGGAACACCTATGTGAGAATGTTATTCATTGACTACAGCTCAGCGTTCAACACCATAGTGATCTCAAAGCTCATGACTAAGCTAATGACTAGACTAAACACCTCCCTCTGCAACTGGATCCTAGACTTCCTGACGGGCCACCCCCAGGTGGTAAGGGTAGGTAACAACACATCCGCCACGCTGATCCTCAACTCAGGGGGGCCAGATCATTGGTAGGCCTGATCACCGACAACGATAAGATCGCCCGGCAACCGATACTAGAGCACCAAGTCTAGGTCCAAGAGGCTTCTAAACTGCTTCTCCCCTCAAGCCATAAGACTCCTGAACAGCTAATCAAATGGCTACCCAGACTACTTACACCCCCCACCCCCAAGCTGCTGCTACTCTGTGTTATCTATGCATAGCCACTTTATTAACCCTACCTGCATGTACATAATTACACCAATTACCTCGACACCGGTGCCACCGCATTGACACATTGACTCCGAACCGGTACCCCCCTGTATATAGCCCCGCTTTCTGTTATTTACTGCTGCTCCTTAATTATTTGCTTTTCTTATCTCTTACTGTTTTTTGGTATTTTCTTAAAACTCCATTGTTGGTTAAGGGCTTGTAAGTAAGCATTTCACTGTGAGAGCTACTACACCGGTTGTATTTGGCGTATTTGGTGTATTTAGTACGGGCCATTCCACTACCAGTGTTTGTCTATCGAAATTGCATGACTGTGTGCTTTGTTTTATACACCTGTCAGCAATGGGTGTGGCTGAAATAGCCGAATCCACTCATTTGAAGGGATGTCCACATACACTACATGGCAAGAAGTATCATATGATCCCCTTACCATCATCTAGTGTGATCTCCTGGAGTCCCATGGAGCCAAGAGGCAGCTTCTCCTCTGGTTCCTGCTTGATGTTCACCCTCCCTCTGTCGTTTGAGAAGAGGGAATGGGGTGCCGGGGGACACTCCTGGGGGTCGATACCAGAGGCCAGCCCCTGAGCGCTGCTGGGGGACAGGTGCCTCAGGGGACCCCCAGAGGAGGCTGATGCTAACGGGGAGGTGGAGCAGGTTGCTGCTACTCCAGGAGTGGGAGAATACGAAGCAGGCAAGTTTTTGTCAGAATGGTAGCTCAGATTATACTCAGCCTGTAGAGCCGCTAGGTCAGAGTCTGAGTGGGAAAAGTGGTATTTTAGAGACTGCAGCTGGGTTGCATTCTGGGTGTGGGTTCTGGCAGACTGGAGAGTGGCAACAGAGAGATCAGGTCCAATGAGGCTCTGGTACATCACACTTTCCCTATGAGGGCTGGAGACAGCTGGCCTGGGCTGGGCAGACTGAGGTCGAATGACCTGGAATGCGGCAGGACCAGGTCTCATGGGAGAGCTGGCCTGGCCACTATAAGGCACATTATGTTGTGTGGCCTGGTAGACAGGCTTTGTCCGAGGGGGTGGCATTGAATCAGGTGTATGCATAGGGCTTATCCGCTGGTATCCCATACTGGGACTGTAGCTGTGGAGGTGAGGGGAGTGCTGAAGAGGCGAGGAGCCTGAGGGAGTGTATGCTGGCTGGGAGGGCGGACCACAAGGCACAGGGTGACCATCAGAGGAACCATACAAGGGCCTGTCCTGAGTGAAGGCCCCGTCAGAAGAATTCTGCTTGCTGCTTGTTGGATATAGGCCAGGGAGATTGTTGCAAGTAGACAGATAGGTTGAGTCAGTGAGCTCCTGCTTCACCCGAGGAGCCACAACTGCATGGTCACTGGCAGTGGGATAATGGTGTGGAGAAGCACCAGCCAAGTATGTGAAGCTTTGCCTTTGGCTTCTTCTCCTCTTCCCGTTGCACACGTAGAACTGCACCTGGACTGCAGAGCTCACAGTGGTGTTGTGGTAGGTAGGAATCTCAACCACGATTCTGGACTGCAAAGAGAATGTTTCCAAATGATTTATCATCTATTCAAGGGATCCAGGGTTTGGGAGGTTGATTTCATGTAGGCTAACTTTAATCATGTAATTTAGGTTTCTACTTACTCTTTTACTCTTGTCTCGAATAACTTTTCCGTCAACTTCCCACTGTGTGCGTCCATCTGGAGAGATAAAACATCACAATTAACACACTGTTGTATTGTGTTAATGGAAGAATATTTTCCTTTTTTTGGCATCGGTTTTTACACTTTTCACACTACTGAGCCAAGTCACGTAAAGCTGCACTGTGCTGGCCTGGTTATGCACCACCATAGTTGTTGGACCACCTCGGTGGACTCGTGGTTACAGTATTCACCCTGAGATCATAGGAGCACTTGCTCCTATGAGCCGGTCCGGCTCGCACAAGGCAAAGCTACTTTACTATAGTTGCTGGAATGGTGCTGGAAAGAACATATCCAAGTGAGTATGGTTCGGGACAAGGATAAACCAGACTTATCCTTTAGCCTTTCTATGAACTCGATAAAGTCAAGGCAGCGTCAGCGTCTCTTACCAGGGCCTTTCTCCAGGAAGATGACCTTTGACTCGGGGGATATGTTGGAGCCAGTAATTATCATCTCCCCACCCCCACTGACCAAGCAGCTGAGGGGACTGCAACTCTGCATCTGGGGAAGGTCTGTGGCCGAGCGCTGGGCTGCAAGTCAATTACATTTAACTATTACATATACTGAACAGTGAAGGACATAGACATATCTGATATTGTCAGAAAGCTTAAATTCTTGTTAATCTAATTGCACTGTCCAATTTGCAGTAGCCATTACAGTGAAATAATACCATGCTATTCTTTGAGGAGAGTGCACAGTTATGAACTTGAAAATGTATTAATACACTAATTAGGCACATTTGGACAGTCTTGATACAAAATTCTGAACAGAAATGCAATGGTTCATTGGATCAGTCTAAATCTTTGCACATGCACTGCTGCCTTCTAGTGGCCAAAATCTAAATTGTGCCTGGGCTGGAATAATACATTATGGCCTTTCTCTTGTATTTCAAAGATGGTTAAAAAAGAATGCTTTGTATTATCTTTTACCAGATCTAATGTGTTATGTCCTCCTACATTAATTTCACATTTCCACAAACTTCAAATTGTTTCCCAAATGGTATCAATATGATGCATATCCTTGCTTCAGGTCCTGAGTTACAGGCAGTTAGATTTGGGTATGTCATTTTAGGTGAAAATTGGAAAAAAAGGGTCTGATCCTTAAGAGGAGGTCTGGTCACAAGTTATAGCCTTTAACTAATTATTATACCAAACACTAAATATAGATTATATAAATGTAAAGATTATTTCTGGTCAAGTCCCATAATCGGGAAAAACTCAGGACTATATGAATAATGTATGTGGATCTTTGAACGCATGTACATTACCAGTCAAAAGTTTGGGCACACCTACTCATTCAAGAGTTTTTCTTTATTTTTACTATTTTCTACATTGTAGAATAATAGTGAAGAAATCAAAACTATGAAATAACACATATGGAATCATGTAGTAACCAAAAAGGTGTTAAACAAATCAAAGTATATTTTATATTCTTCAAAGTAGCCACCCTTTGCCTTGATGACAGCTTTGCACACTCTTGGCATTTTCTCAACCAGCTTCATGAGGTAGTCACCTGGAATGCATTTCAATTAACAGGTGTGCCTTGTTATAAGTTAATTTGTGGAATTTCTTTCCTTCTTAATGCATTTGAGCCAATCGGTTGTGTTGTGACAAGGTATGGGTGGTATACAGAAGATAGCTCAATTTGGTAAAAGACCAAGACCAAGAACAGCTGAAATAAGCAAAGTGAAATGACAGTCCATCATTACTTTAAGACATGAAGGTCAGTCAATCCAGACAATTTCAAGAACTTTTAAAGTTTTTTCAAGTGCAGTCGCAAATAAAATATATTTTGATTTGTTTAACACCTTTGTGGTTACTACATGATTTCATATGTGTTATTTCATAGTTTTGATGACTTCACTATTATTCTACAATGTAGAAAATAGTAAAAAATAAAGAAAAACCCTTGAATAAGTAGGTGTGTCCAAACTTTGGACTGGTACTATTACTACAGTATGTAGGCCGGCCTACTGAATAAAAGGTACTCACAGCACTCCACAGGAATAGAGGCAGCTTGCAGACACAGGACCTTGCCGCTGGGCTGAGGGATATACACACGGAATGCCACTCGCACACGCGTGTTCTTCCTCCCGATGTCAGTCTCCCCCTTCCTGAGCTCAATGTCAGAGTTCCTCAGCTTCAGGATGCCTGCACAGTCAATACTGTAGAGGGAGAAATACAAGCATGAGACAACATTCTATAAAGGCCCATATAAACATTTCCATTTTAATATTTACAGTAAGCTAATAATAATCCTACTTTTGGGGGTGCTTATATTTTTCCTGTTATACACAAGTGTGTAATGGATTTTTTATTTTTTTTTGCCTGTCCCAACTACCCCTGAGACACCCGCAGGGTGTGGGGTCATGTCCAGGGTGGCATTGTACAGCCCCCCTGGAGCAATTAGGGTTAATTGCCTTGCTCAAGGGCACAGCAACAGATTTTTCCCCCACCTTTCGGTTACTGCCCAACGGTATTCAAACCAGCAACCTTTCGGTTACTGCCCAACGCTCTAACCTCGAGGCTGCCTGCCGCCCTTAATAAAGAATGACCATAATGCTTTAAATAGTTCACATTCTTCACATGTCATTTTATGATGTTATGTCGTTTGTTGAATAGTGACCAATAAGTATCAGATAGTGCGAGAAAATAACGCCTGGATTCTTCTATTATGTAAGGCAGCTACATTTCCGTGACAAAATAGTTATGTTCTGTCTGTTTCTATTTGTTCTAGGTGTAGAAATATGCTTATTCTTAGACGAAAACCCATTCCCATTTTTAACATGCTATCATCTGTTCTAAATCGTTCAAAAATGATGAGAATTCACAGTGGAAGCCATTTTACATTTTAGATCATAATACCAATAAATCACAAGCACAAATGTTCTATTTTTAGCCTTGTGATGCTTTGAAAACATAAATATGACATGGTTATGACCCGTACCTGGTGGACATATTGTTTTCGGGGAGGAGAGAGATTTCCAGAACCTTTGTACTGCTTATTACGCTTTCCTGGCAAGCAGTAGCCACCGTCTTTCCCGTTACTCTGTGCACCTGGTAGAAGACATGTGGTCTCAAGTACCGATCGTCTGCCGTTCCAATGAAAATCTGCAGGTTGACTGGCTTCTCGTTGTATCCAATGAGCTGAAAATGACACCAATCCATAGAAATCATAGAAATCATATACGCATTCATATACGATTTACAAATACACGAATACACCATGTTTCACTTCTTCTTATGAGCACTCTTGTTCTCTGCACTGTACATTTAAATAAGTGTGTTTGGGTCTGTTTAGAAACAGTATGCAAAACCAATGCCAAAGCTCTGTACTGATAGCAATACACCCAGACAATGTCTAAAAATGTGACCTGCGCTATGCAATGTACATCCTGGATTGCCTGCAATGAAATTACCCAATTCAAACCATTTGAGGTCACCAAAAATAAATTGTGCCCCTGAAGAGCCAGCCTGAGGTTGAGGAATGTCCAACACGCCTACGTGATGCAATGTACAGGGAAACACTGATTGTGGCATTACAGAGGACTAGAGTGTGAAGCTGTGTGGCTTTAACACTAGAGTAATGAAGCCACCCAAAAATAAACTAGCTGGTATATATTACATGAGAGCCAGGCCTCAATGAAGCTTTGCTTATCTCAGCCTGCATCTGTTCCAGCCTGGCTGCACCTTGATCCATAGATGGTAGTTCAGTCCCACTGCAGTCCTACTGGCAAATAGTGCTCTGCTAGACGGTACCCACTGGCAAATAGAGCTCTGCTCAATGTTAGGTGATACTCTGAGCCCTGATCCAGGGATTGTATTCCAGCCCCACTGGCAAGTAGTGCTCTGCTAAACGTTAGGTGATACGCTCTGGTGATATACCCAATGTGATGCCCAGTGTGATACCCCGAGCACAGACTACTTAAAATGGTAAAAGATCAAAGGGTGTGGTTGTTGGTGTATGTGCAGCACTTTGGAGTAACTAGAGTACGAGCTGTGACCATCCATGGGTTTAAATGCATACACCTTGGATCCCTCCTCTCTCATGTAGTGAGTCACAGCACAGGCTAGTTGTTTACTAGAGTTATGGCTTCCAAGGCCATGCTTGATGTGGACTTGAATATACAGAACACAAAGCTCACATGTACACACACACACACACACACACATGCTTGCACGCGCCTGTGTTAAATGAAGAGCTGTTGGGCTACAATAACAGGCTGTCTGTCTGAGGGTTACCATGTATCTGTCGTTTACAGAGAAGGAGAGCAAGAGAGCGAGAAACTACAGTGCGAGATTAGGGCCGCCAGTGCTCTTGTGGTTGGTTGGGTTTGAATAAGCTACGTCACCCCCCATATTTACTGAGCCTAATACATGAACAAGTGTCACAAACCCCTGATAACATTGTTCAATAAATGTCAATTTCAAGTAATAACAGGGAGGGAGTAATTGCACAAAACACCTACTCAAGACAGTTCATTGTAACAAGAACACCTCCTTTGATATCTCAGGATGTCACACGTTGATTGACACCTCAAGGTTACAATTGCAAACAGCAGTTTATCAAAACACAACTTGTTATGTGAACCAGGCATAAAGTTTAGCGCAATCATATTGATCTTCTTGGTCAGAGTCCTGACATTTCACATTCTTAAAATAAAGTGGTGATCCTAACTGACCTAAAACAGGGCATTTTTACTAGGATTAAATGTCAGGAATTGTGAAAACTGAGTTTAAATGTATTTGGCTAAGGTGTATGTAAACTTCAGACTTCAACTGTACATTTGTCATGCAGACCTGGATTCAAATAGTATGTGTTTAAATACTTTAGCTGTGCTAGATTGAGCTTTACAAGTGCAAATACTATTTGGACCCAGGTCTGGTGTCATGAGGTTGGGAAAGACTTTCTCTTAACCTTGACTACAGGGTGTCCTCCTGAGGCAGCCTTGACAGCCCCCCGACTCCCCTCTGTCTCGTAGTGGGCCCTGTGGTGGCCCCGTGGCTGCACATCCACCTTCAACTCGCACTGGCCAAACTGGCTGGGCAGGGGCCAGTCCAGTGGGGGTAGGGAGGAGGTCCTGGGTGGGAAGGCAACACAGGGTCATATTACTTAGGTAGCAAATGGAAGAAAACAGACAAACAGAGAGGGATTGCCCAACTTGCCCAATAAGAAATTATTATTTTCCATTGCAAGAATGTTTGCTACAGTGTGCGTTAACGACTACAACCCAGACATTATTTCTCATAAACATACTGTCATTCAGCATAGGGGTTGGTATCTTGTTCTTCACCTCTAGTTATGATCTCTTGGCCCTTGGCTTTGCTAGGGCTGCTATGGTAGTACAATGTCTGCACCATGCTGAGTGATCGCAGAAATGAGTGTTCACCTGGTGGATAGCATGATGAAGCACACGTGAGAATTGATGCTTATGTAATTATGAAAAACAAACCTGAAAAGGGGTGTGTTGCCAGGTTTGGGTTTGTTCCAGGTGAAGTGTGAGGGAACCGAGAGAAAGAGTTCTTCAAAAAGGCCATCCTGTTTTAGAGTAGACCCAGACTCATCTGCAGGTGAGTCCAGGTGAGGCAACACGACTCCTTGTTCTTCGGGCACCAGCCCCGAGTCTCCCTGTCCATGCAGTAAACCCATGTGAGCCTGCTGAGAGGTCCTCCTGGTTTTGGAGGGAACGTCTACCTCAGGGAGGTTGTACAGAAGGGCCCCCATGGCACCAGGGCTTCCAACCGCCCAGGTGTCCTCTGTTACGCTGCCCCTGGGAGAGTGGCTGGGGGTGGGGCAGGGGGACTGATGAGGGGATGGGGAGGGGGAAGGTCCCTGTCCGTAGACGTCTGCGCTGGAGTGTCGTCTCTTCCCACAAGGTGATGTGGGCCTTGAGCCGGACCTGGAGGTGGGGCGCGGGTTAAGCCAGTTCTCGTCTGTGACGCTGTTGCGCGGAGAGTGACAGGGGGACTGACGGGGCGACTGGCGAGGGGACTGGTGGGGCGAGAGGGAGTGGGTGTTCATGAAGTACTGCTGCTGCCACAGCTCTACCCCGAATCCCCCCACGGCCTGGCCTTGTGGGGAGCAGCCAGGGGAGGTCAGGGGAGAGGCCAGCGGGGAACCCATGGTGAATCGGGCGGCCGCCTCGTTCAGTTCAGCCTCCACGTCGTCGTAAACGTGCGAGAAGGACTCGCAGGAGGACACGTCGGACAGCCAGCTCCTGGAGGACAGGCTGCTGCAAGGGCTGGGGTTCAGGGACGATGAGTCCCTGTAACAGGGGTCCAGGGGTAGGTAGAGGTGATCCCTGGACCAGGACCGTTCACGACCGCACTCACCCCCGCCGTCTGCCCCGCTGATGGGCACGGCATCCTGGCTGGAGCCCAGCTCTTGGTGACTGTGACTGATAGATGTGATCTGGATGCTTGGGCAGTCGAACGCCTTGGGGAGGTGTCCCATGGGACAGTATCTGGAACTGTGAACTTCATAGCTGGAGCTGGGGTGGTAGTTACCATAGGTTTGGAGAGGAGCTTGTTGAGAAGCAGCCTGGTGGTGCTGCTGGCTCTGTTGTAAGTCTTGGGCCTGGCCAATAGGCTGATTGACCATAGACTGGGTGGTATAGTATGGCGTGCTGTCACCAGGGTCTGGACCTGGGTATAAAAAAAGGACACTTAGAAAAAGGTGTTCCTGCGGCTGTCCCCATAGGAGAACCCTTTTGGGTTCCACGTAGAACCCTCTGGAAAGGGAACCTGGAACCAAATGTGGTTCTTCAAAGGGTTCTCCTATGGGGCCTGCCAAAGAACCCTTTTTGGTTCTAGATAGGAGTGTAGGCAAATTGAGGGGAGGTTCATTTTCAATGCAAAGTGTCTAGTCTTTAGGGCATACAGCAGCAGATAAAATTGGTGCCATTGCTCCCTGCATTACCCCAGAGAGGAGATAACAGACAAACAAATGATAATTCTCTGATCAACTACTCACCATCTACTACTCTGTCTTTTGATCGATCCTTTAACACAGACAGCCTAGACTAGTCATCCATAACCCACTGGGAATGTTGTCATAAATGCCATTTCAGAGTCTGTCCACAAATTGTGGGGAAGACTAGACATAGAGATTGACCTGTTTGGCAGGGGCTCCTGCGGCTTGGCGGTGGATAGATTAACAACAGCAGCGCTCGCTCACAAGTCTAAATCACACAACTAACTAACTGTACGTTATCACCGGTGTCAACTTAGCAACAGCAACAAAAGCGGCGGCCTTCTAGAGCTGGTCGTCAATATGGACCAAAGTCCATATCATGATAAAATGCCTGCATTTATTCCATAACAATAAATAGAATGATACATTTATAACATTCATGTGCACCAAGTCATCCTACTACTACTAGTTTCATGACTGTAGCCATCAATGGTCCAAATTACCCATATTAGCAAACTTATTTCACCTCAAACTTCACATTCCTCTAGTATAGGCTACCTATCTTCATGAACAATATCAGGAAAATGCCTGCGATAAAGTGGTCGTGTCGATACTTTTAAACTCCACAGCCTACCGTCTACACTAGTTCACACAAGGACAAACGTAACCACACACTGTCCTGCTCTGGCCTGGTCTGCACACAAAATGCAAAGATGGTGAGATGTCAAAGGGCTGTGTGTGCCACGATATGGAGCACATAAAAGAACAGCCCTTCGCCTTGACTTATTTGCAAAATGAATGTAATGAATATAAACGTTATCTGATGCAACACCGGCTTGGCTGCCCCTCTGGCTGGGTGGTAGAATGTGTTGGCGCCTGACTGAGATGCGGGTGCCATTTACAGGAGTTGGAAATAAGGAAGGAAACAGACAAGAGAAATGGCCGATGGAAAACAGGAAGTGGGTGGCTATCATGTTTTATTCTCTTCTATTACAATAGATATTAAAGATATAAAAAGTAAAGTCTTATTCAACTTAATCTGTAGGCTACTCTAGGCTTATTTGGCTACTCAATTGATAGCCAAGGTTATGTAGAGGGCTACAGTAGCCGACACATTGGTCAATGAATGCAGTCTACAGTCGTGGTTCGGCTCTATGACCAGATACCACAATCTAGCCAAGGCGAAACAAACCCCAATGTCACTGACATTTGACCCATTCCCCAGGCCTTTCCCCTGAAATCTCTGTGCAAGACCCCCCAAATGACAAAATGGGCAGTTGTCAATACAATAGGGTTTTACTCGACAAATTACACAGTGATACTGTATATTGAGACATTCAGATTTTGCATATATCCAAATGTAAACTGGACCAGGATCTGATTAAATATAATCAAATGCAACTGTGTAATAAACTCCATGTCATTCAAGATGTCTGGTGCGTCATTATCAGTGGCGACACGTCATTCAGGGCAGTTAAGCTAATATAAAAAATATATATATAAAAAAGATCATAATTATATATATTTATATTCTGTTTGCATGTTATTTTGGCATTAATACATGTCACATATCCTAAATATATAATTGAGTTAATAAAGCCACATACAAACATGGTCTCTTTTTGCTTTCTTGAGAAAGGCAGCTCCAAACTGAAGAGGATTTAGCCTAGCTCCGTGCTTTCAGTGTTGGTTTCACATTGCTTCCTCCGACAAGCTTGTGCGGCCTCATAACTAACTGTTCTGACTTGGTGGTGCAAATTTAGCCTATAGCCTGTTTTAGAGAAAAGTCATCATTGAATATTGTAAGAGCTTCCATTGCCTGCTTATTATTATTATTATTTTTACCTTTATTTTACTAGGCAAATCAGTTAAGAACAAATTCTTATTTTCAATGACGGCCTAGGGTGGGTTAACTGCCTGTTCAGGGGCAAAACGACAGATTTGTAACTTGTCAGCTCGGGAATTTGAACTTTCAACCTTTTGGTTACTAGTCCAATGCTCTAACCACTAGACTACAGCTATGCCCCATTTATTTATCCTATGGTTGTGACTTGGTCTGAATTCTGTCGCTGTACATTTCAAAAGTGCTGAACAAACCGTTATATTGACTACGCCCGTGTCTTAATCGATATTACGGATTGCCTCTTATCCGCTCTTCGTCCCCTTATGCCATAGTTTGTACATCTCAATTGTCAGTAGAAACCACATTTGTTTAAGCAAGTCAGCCATATCAGCTATATTTTTTAAAAGGCAGTAAAAGAGGCTGAATGAACTGTTTCGCTGCCAGACAAGGCTCCGCTGATAGCCAGGTGTAGCAGTGGTAAGGTGTTGGGACAGCTTTATGTAGGTCCTAACAGTTTGTGGGCACTGTTTGTCACCGTTATAATGCAATGAATCTATTGTTTAGTATTGTGGCATGCATGTAAAACAAAATTGCCCCACCAAGATTTACATGCTAAAATCGTCACTACTTGTTATGCACATTGATTACAGTACAATAATAAAATACTAGTGTGGTATTTTATGTTAGAACTTAATCCTAACATTTAAAGATATAAAAAGTACATTCTTATTCAACTTAATCTGTAGGCTACTCTAGGATTATTCGGCTACTCAATTGATAGCCTAGGTTATGTAGAGGGCTACAATAGCCGACGCATGCTTCAATGCATGCATGCTTGCTTCTTTAATTTTAATGAGATTTTTGTTGTTTTGAATTTGGCACCCTGCACTTTCACTGGCTGTTGGCGAGGTGGGACGCTAGATCCCAGAGAGGTTTAATACCATAGTACCCTCCAAACTCGTCATTAAGCTCGAGACCCTGGGTCTTGACCCCGCCCTGTGCAATTGGGTCCTGGACTTTCTGACGGGCCACCCCCGGGTGGTGAGGGTAGGAAACAACATCTCCACCCCGCTGATCCTCAACACTGGGGCCCACAAGGGTGCGTTCTCAGCCCTCTCCTGTACTCCCTGTTCACCCATGACTGCGTGGCCATGCACGCTTCCAACTCACTCATCAAGCTTGCAGACGACACTACAGTGGTAGACTTGATTACCAACAAAGACGAGACGGCCTACAGGGAGGAGGTGAGGGCCCTCGGAGTATGGTGTCAGGAAAATAACCTCTCACTCAATGTCAACAAAACAAAGGAGACGATCGTGGACTTCAGAAAACAGCAGAGGGAGCACCTCCCCATACACATCGACGGGACAGTAGTGGAGAAGGTGGAAAGTTTTAAGTTCCTCTGCGTACACATCACGTACAAACTGAAATGGTCCACCCACACAAACAGCGTGGTGAAGAAGACGCAACCTCAGGAGGCTTAAGAAATATGGCTTGTCACCTAAAACAGTCAAACCTTTACAGATGCACAATCGAGAGCATCCTGTCGGGCTGTATCACCACCTGGTACGGCAACTGCACCGCCCTCAACCGCAAGGCTCTCCAGAGTGTAGTGCGGTCTGCACAATGCATCACCGGGGCAAACTACCTGCCTTCCAGGACACCTACAGAACCCGATGTCACAGGAAGGCCAAAAAGATCATCAAGGACAACAACCACCCGAGCCACTGCCTGTTCACCCCGCTATCATCCAGAAGGTGAGGTCAGTACAGGTGCATCAAAGCTGGAACCGAGAGACTGAAAAACAGCTTCTATCTCAAGGCCATCAGACTGTTAAACAGCCACCACTAACATAGAGAGGCTGTGTCAACATACAGACTCAAATCTCTGGCCACTTTAATAAATGTTCTTAATAAAGGTATCACTAGTCACCTTAAATAACGGCACTTTAATAATGTTTACATATCCTACATCACTCATCTCATATGTATATACTGCTCTATCGCTCATCCATATACAGTGAGGCAAAAAAGTATTTAGTCAGCCACCAATTATGCATGTTCTCCCACTTAAAACGATGAGAGAGGCCTGTAATTTATCATACTTTATTTTCAGTATACTTATTTTCCACCATAATTTGCAAATAAATTCATTAAAAATCCTACAATGTGATTTTCTGGATTTTTTTTCTCATTTTGTCTGTCATAGTTGAAGTCTACATATGATGAAAATTACAGGCCTCTCTCATCTTTTTGAGTGGGAGAACTTGCACAATTGGTGGCTGACTAAATCCTTTTTTGCCCCACTGTATTTATATGTACATATTCTTATTCATCCCTTACATTTGTGTGTACAAGGTAGTTGTTGTGAATTTGTTAGATTACTTGTTAAATATTACTGCATTGTCGGAACTAGAAGCACAAACATTTCGCTACACTCGGATTAACATCTGCTAACCATGTGTATGTGACCAATAAAATATGATTTGATATTAGTCAATGAATGCAGCCTACAGTCGTGGTTCGGCTCTATGACCAGATACCGCAATCTAGCCAAGGCGACACAAACAGAACATTTGCACCAAATTGGTAACTTTGTAAAATTCTATTAAAGCTTTGTGGAATACGGATACATTGTAAAAAATAACAAAAATAAAAACTCACCTGCGGGGCCTAGCTGTTGCGCGTCCTCTCCGAAAATAAGTCTGAAGTCCAGTTCCTCATTGCCGCTACAATTTACAGTAGTCATTCGGTCTTACGAGTCGGTTCTTTACAGTTCTTTATTCCTGGGTTGTTTCAAAACTAGACTCAAAATGTTAACGATACAACAGGAGGAAAATTTGTTTAGTTTACACTATGTTTACACTATAAACTGCAACAAGAAGCCTATCCGAAGTTGTAAATAACTAAAGCGATTCCTAAATGCGTGTCCCCTCCAGGCGACATTTATTATGAATCTATTATATTCTCTTGATACTTCACCAGTTCAGTTCTCGGACTAGAAAAGACGCAGACAATGGTTCGACCGTAGTTACTCTTGATGAAGTAGGCTGGTAGTCTACTCCAAACTTCCACATTACAAACAAAGCATTACAGACAGCTTGGTTCATGACGTCAGCAAAATACTACACCCGGCATCACCCCGCGTACTGTAAGTAGCTGGTGAGAGAGTACTGTAGGCCTACAAGCTACTAGACCATTTTAGAGTATCAAATCACCTGACAAGACAATTAATGTATTTCTGGAGACTGCAATCAATCAACGATACGAATACTTATCTCGTTAGAAGCAAACAGTTTTAAAAACAAATAAACCATCCGTGATCCAACAGCAGACACACACACCACTCATACCACAATCAAATCATCAACCTTTATAGTTTAACAGTGATAGAGCAACAACCACTTTATAAGGATGAAAACTGCAACAAAAAAAGTAAGTTTTCACCAATTGTGAAAGGCCTTACAAAATAAATACTGTCTGATAATTCTAACTAGCTTTATACAGCTCCTGTACTGCCCTCCTCTGGCACCTTTTATTACACACTCCTGTCAATAACAATAAAACAAAACCAATAATTACCTTGCTTCTGGTCAATATGATGTGGTGCTGAAAGTTGCTAAGTGGTTTTTCTATCGTGACATTACAGCAGAATACATTCAGTATTGCAAGCATAAGGAGAATGTGTGATTTCAAGTAGACTGCCATACTGTCTTGTTACGTATTTGACCAGTTAAAAAAAAATAAAAAATCTAATTATCGGTTTTGGTTATCAAATTTTAAAAAATAAGAATAGGGCCATTTCTTAATCCCCTGTAGAGCATGCCTTCTTCACACAAACACCAAACATGCTTGTTGTCTATAAACAAAATAATCCAGGAGAGAAAATAAATAGCATGGAACGCCTCATGCTAATTGATGTTTGACTATTGGGGTGAGAGCTGACAGTTCCAGTTACTCAGTGTCTCAGTTACTCAGAGTACGCTGCTCTTGTAGGCAATGTCTCAAACTCACAACAATATGGCCGCTACTGTATCAATCACTCCCCCTGGCAAGAGCTGACCCCTGCTGCAAATCCGCCACCATTTAATATAAAAAGGAGCATACCGTCTTATTGCGGTCGTAAAGCATTAGTCATTTTACACAGTGCAGCATCACTCTGTGCTTGTCTGGTGCTGTACACCAGTTGGAATAGCTGGTGCCCTGTTGTCTTCCGCAGCTGTTGCTCCTTTGGATTTTTAGACAGGGGTCTTTTCCTGGCTCCATTACTCTACAGTGGTGTCCTCGTCATCTGGCTTCTCATTCCTCTTCTCCTCCCTCTTTCTCTTGCCCACCAACCCAGAGTACTCTTCACCCGCCCGCCCCTCTGGCAGTCCCAGAACACGTAGACATACTATAGCAGCAGCCTGTTCTGCATTTTTCTTTGACTTCACCCTGCATGGATATAATAAAAGAGAAAGTGTTGTGTTAAGTCATTTGGCATTATTATGAGTGAATAACACAGCTATTAAGCATTATTATAGCATTGTTACGTAATATGCATTACTATAACAGTGTTATTAAGCATTACATTCACGGGGTTTAACTTGGGACACACCCTGGGTGACTTAGCACATTCACTGCAGTGCCTTCAGAAAGTATATATACCCTTTGACTTATTCCACATTTTGTTGTTACAGCCTGAATTCAAAATGGATTAAACATATGTTTTTCCTCACCCACCTACACGCAATACCCCATAATGACAAAGTGAAAACACGTTTTTAGAAATGTGTGCAAATTGATTGAAAGTGAAAGTGAAATCTCATTTACATAAGTATTCAAACCCCTGAGTCAATACTCTGTAGAAGCACTTTGGCGGCGATTACAGCTTTGACTCGTCTTGGGTATGTTTCTATCAGCTTTGCACATCTGGATTTGGCGATTTTTTTTTTTTCCCCCTCATTCTTCCCTGCAGATTTTCTCAAGCACTGTTAAGTTTGATGGGGAGCAGCGTTGAACAGCATTCTTCAAGTCTTTCCACAGATTTTCAATGAGATTGAAGTCTGGGCTTTGGGTGGGCCATTCAAGGACTTTCACATTATTGTTCTGAAGCCATTCTAGCACTGCTTTAGCTGTATGCTTGGGGTCATTGTCCTGTTGGAACGTAGATCTTCGCCCCAAGCCTAAGGTCATTTGTACTTAGAAGCAGGTTTTCATTGAGGATTTGCCTGTATATGGCTCCGTTCATTGTTCCCCCTGTCCTTACCGGTCTCCCAGTCCCTGCCGCTAAAAAGCATCCCTATAGCATGATGCGGCCAACACCATGCTGCCACCACCATGCTGACATTCCAAATATATTTTCAATACATTTTCTAAAAACATGTTTTCACTTTGTCATTATAGGGTATTGTGTGTAGATGGGTAAAAATAGATATATATTTAATCCATTTTCAATTCAGGCTGTAACAGAACAAAATGTGGAATAAGTCAAGGGGTATGAATACTTTCTGAAGGCACTGTATAAACTCACCGCAGAGTGGATCTGTACTTTTTCTTTGTCACTAACTATGGATTGGAACGCCCGGTCTTGAGAGTGCTGTACTTGAAAACATCATACACAATACATTTTGTTAGAAAGCAAACGCACATATCAACACTACACATAAATGCTTTTGACAGCTTGTATGTTGTAAGACCATGGCTAATATAAAGTGGTCAACTTACCATCTCATATCGTGGTTGCGCCAGTTTCTTCTTGCGGCTCCACTCTACCGGGAACATCTTAGGGCTAAACTCGCCAGGGTACTCCCCCCTAACACACAAACATCACACTACTGTCATAATATGTACAGTCATAGTAATATGTACAATCATAATGTACAATATGTCATATTTACAGTCAAACGTCATAAAGTACCAGTCGAAAGTTTGTACACACCTACTCATTCCAGGGTTTTTATTTATTTGTACTATTTTCTACAATGTAGAATAATAGTGAAGACATAAGAACTATGAAATAACACATATGGAATCATGTAGTAACCAAAAAGGTGTTTAACAAATCAAAATATAATTGAGATTCTTCAAAGTAGCCACCCTTTGCATTTTTGACAGCTTTGCACACTCTTGGCATTCTCTCAACCAGCTTCATGAGATAGTCACCTGGAATGCTCAAATATCAAATATATTTTGATTCGTTAAACACGTCTGTAAATATGACATATTGTACATTATGATTGTACATATTATTATGACTGTACATATTACGACAGTAGTGTGATGTTTGTGTGTTTAGGGGGGAGTACCCTGGCGAGTTTAGCCCTAAGATGTTCTCGGTAGAGTGGAGCCGCAAAAAAAAAATATTATGCTACAATGTAGAAAATAGTCAAAATAAAGAAAAACCCTTGAACGTATGTGTCCAGGTGTGTCCAAACTTTTGACTGGTACTGTATATATTACAGGAAATACCTGCCTACATAGATACTAACAGGTGACTTAACTAGGAACTTACTATAGCAGGGGTGGGCAATTATTTAGGCTCGAGGGCCACATGGGGATTTCAAAATTCAGCAGAGGGCTGCACAGATTTTTGTGTGGACTGATTTGTTAGGCAAAAGCTATTTGCGGGCCAGAAAATGGGCAGTTATTTGATAATATAGATCCATTATCATGTCTATATGCTTTCTATTATGTTTTAGGCATTCAAGAGTGGCCTGCAAAAAAACTCAAACAGGAAGTACCAGTGACACGCTCAATACAGAAGTGGTCAGATGAAGTGGATGCTAATCTACAGGAATCTTTTGCTAACACAGACTGGAATATGTTCCGGGATTCATCCGATAACATTGAGGAGTTTACCAAATCAGTCAACGGCTTCATTAATAAATGCATCGACGACGGCGTCCCCACAGTGATCGTATGTACATATCCCAACCAGAAGCCATGGATTACAGGCAACATCCGCACTAGAGCTACCCGACCCAAGCCCGAGCCCCGACATTTTAAATCAGGTTAGGGCCGGGTAGGGTCCTGTTTTCTTCATCAATAACTAGGGTACGGGCAGGGCTCAGGTATCACTAAACTGATCATTAACATTTTGAAGCTGAGCCATTTGCTCATGCTCTGCTGTGCAGTGCAGTCAAGTGCTTCAACCTTGTCAAATATAAAACAGGAGAGATTATTTCGCAGAAAATAAATGTGTATTGAGTTTTGTTGTAGTTTAGAGTGATAAAGCAGCTAACAGCTAACTGCTCTCTCATATCTCTTCATTGAGCAGCGAAACCAAAGCGTAGCCATTACTATGGCTACACAGACTCAGAACCGCCATGAGCAGAGTGCATGCAGGGTGCAAGTGACAGACATTGACATTGAGGAGCAACTAATGGATTTACTAACGGAGGAAGTTCTCTGATTTCGGGTTTCGGGCAGGGCCTTAAATTTGGCAGAAGCAATTGGGTAGGATATGGCCTGAACATCACAGGCATGGGTATGGCTTGGGCTTAAAAATCATGCCCGTGCAGGGCTCTAATCTGCACTGAGCTAAAGGCTAGAGCTGCTGCTTTCAAGGAGCGGGACATTAATTCAGACACTTATAAGAAATCCCTCTACGACCTCCGATGAGCCAGAGTCAATACAGGACTAAGAACGAATCCTACTACGCCGGCTCTGGCGCGAGTGGGATGTGTCAGGGCTTGCAAACTATCACAGATTATAAAGGGAAACCCGCCGCGATCTGCCCAGTGACACTAACCTACCAGACGAGCTAGAGCTAAATGTCTACTATGCTCATTTCGAGGCAAGCAACACTGAACCATGCATGAGAACACCATCTGTTATGGAAGACTGATCTCACTCTCCGTAGCCAAGACCTTTAAACAGGTTTTAATATTCAAAAGGCAGCGGGGCCAGACAGATTACCAGGACACGTATTCAGAGCATGCGCTGACAAGCTGGCAAGTGTCTTCACTGACATTTTCAACCTTTCCCTGACCCAGTCTGTAATACCTACATGTTTCAACCAGACCATCATAGTCCCTGTGCCCAAGAATGCCAAGGTAACCTGTCGAAAATGACTATCGCCATGTAGCACTCACATCTGTAGCCATGCAATGCTTTGAAAGGCTGGTCATGGCTCACATCAACACAACCATCCCAGACACCCTGGACCCACTCCAAATCACATACCGCCCCAACAGATCCACAGATGATGCAAACCCAATTGCACTCCACAATGCCCTCTCCCACCTGGGCAGCTGTAATTGCACCTATGTGATAATGCTATTCATTGACTACAGCTCAGCATTAAACAGCATAGTGCCCTCCAAGCTCATCACTGAGCTCAGGACCCTTGGACTAAACACTTCCCTAAGCAACTGGATCGTGGACTTCCTGATGGGCCGCCCCCAGGTGGTGAGGGTAGACAACACATCCGCCACACTGACCCTCAACATGGGTGCGTGCTTAGTCCCCTCTTTTACTCCCGGTTTCCCTCTCGACTGTGTGGCCACACACGACTCCAGCACCATCATTAAGTTTGTGGTAGGCCTGACGACGATGAGACAGCTTATAGGGAGGAGGTACAGTGGCCTGCGAAAGTATTCACCCCCTTGGCATTTTTCCTATTTTGTTGCCTTACAACCTGGAATTAAAATAGATTTTTTGGGGGGGTTTGTATCATTTGATTTACACAACACTTTGAAGATGCAAAATATTTTTTATTGATAAACAAACAAGAAATAAGACAAAAAAAATGAAAACTTGAGCGTGCATAACTATTCACCCCCTCAAAGTCAATACTTTGTAGAGCCACCTTTTGCAGCAATTACAGCTGCAAGTCTCTTGGGGTATGTCTCTATAAGCTTGCCACATCTAGCCACTGGAATCTTTGCCCATTATTCAAAGCAAAACTGCTTCAGCTCCTTCAAGTTGGATGGGTTCCGCTGGTGTACAGCAATCTTCATACCACAGATTCCGCTGGTGTACAGCAAAAGTCATACCACAGATTCTCAATTGGATTGAGGTCTGGGCTTTGACTAGGCCATTCCAAGACATTTAAATGTTTCCCCTTAAACCACTCGAGTGTTGCTTTGGCACAATTAGGGACATTGTCCTGCTGGAAGGTGAACCTCCGTCCCGGTCTCAAATCTCTGGAAGACTGAAACAGGTTTCCCTCAAGAATTTCCCTGTATTTAGTGCCATCGATCATTCCTTCAATTCTGACCAGTTTCCCAGTCCCTGCTGATGAAAAACATCCCCACAGCATGAGTTTGCGCCAGACATAACGTTTTCCTTGATGGCCAAAAAACTACATTTTAGTTTCATCTGACCAGAGTGTCTTCTTCCATATGTTTGGGGAGTATCCCACATGCCTTTTGGCGAACACCAAACGTGTTTGCTTATTTTTTTCTTTAAGCAATGTCTTTTTTCTGTCCACTCGTCCGTAAAGCCCAGCTCTGTGGAGTGTACTGCTTAAAGTGGTCCTATGGACAGATACTCCAATCTCCGCTGTGGAGAATTGCAGCTCCTTCAGGGTTATCTTTGGTCTCTTTGTTGCCTCTGTAATTAATGCCCTCCCTGCCTGGTCCTTGAGTTTTGTTGGGCAGCCCTCTCTTGGCAGGTTTGTTGTGGTGCCATATTATTTCCATGTTTTAATAATGGATTTAATGCTGCTCCGTGGGATGTTCAAAGTATTGGATATTTTTGTATAACCCAACCCTGATCTATACTTCTCCACAACTTTGTCCCTGACCTGTGGAGAGCTCTTTGGTCTTCATGGTGCCGCTTGCTTGGTGGTGCCCCTTGCTTAGTGGTGTTGCAGACTCTGTGGCCTTTCAGAACAGGTGTATATATACTGAGATCATGTGACAGATCATGTGATACTTAGATTGCACACAGGTGGACTTTATTTAATGATGTGACTTCTGAATGTAATTGGCTGCACCAGATCTTAATTAGGGGCTTCATAGCAAAGGGGGTGAATACATACAGTGCCTTGCGAAAGTATTCGGCCCCCTTGAACTTTGTGACCTTTTGCCACATTTCAGGCTTCAAACATAAAGATATAAAACTGTATTTTTTTGTGAAGAATCAACAACAAGTGGGACACAATCATGAAGTGGAACGACATTTATTGGATATTTCAAACTTTTTTAACAAATCAAAAACTGAAAAATTAGGCGTGCAAAATTATTCAGCCCCCTTAAGTTAATACTTTGTAGCGCCACCTTTTGCTGCGATTACAGCTGTAAGTCGCTTGGGGTATGTCTCTATCAGTTTTGCACATCGAGAGACTGACATTTTTTCCCATTCCTCCTTGCAAAACAGCTCGAGCTCAGTGAGGTTGGATGGAGAGCATTTGTGAACAGCAGTTTTCAGTTCTTTCCACAGATTCTCGATTGGATTCAGGTCTGGACTTTGACTTGGCCATTCTAACACCTGGATATGTTTATTTTTGAACCATGCCATTGTAGATTTTGCTTTATGTTTTGGATCATTGTCTTGTTGGAAGACAAATCTCCGTCCCAGTCTCAGGTCTTTTGCAGACTCCATCAGGTTTTCTTCCAGAATGGTCCTGTATTTGGCTCCATCCATCTTCCCATCAATTTTAACCATCTTCCCTGTCCCTGATGAAGAAAAGCAGGCCCAAACCATGATGCTGCCAGCACCATGTTTGACAGTGGGGATGGAGTGTTCAGGGTGATGAGCTGTGTTGCTTTTACGCCAAACATAACGTTTTGCATTGTTGCCAAAAAGTTCAATTTTGGTTTCATCTGACCAGAGCACCTTCTTCCACATGTTTGGTGTGTCTCCCAGGTGGCTTGTGGCAAACTTTAAACAACACTTTTTATGGATATCTTTAAGAAATGGCTTTCTTCTTGCCACTCTTCCATAAAGGCCAGATTTGTGCAATATACGACTGATTGTTGTCCTATGGACAGAGTCTCCCACCTCAGCTGTAGATCTCTGCAGTTCATCCAGAGTGATCATGGGCCTCTTGGCTGCATCTCTGATCAGTCTTCTCCTTGTATGAGCTGAAAGTTTAGAGGGACGGCCAGGTCTTGGTAGATTTGCAGTGGTCTGATACTCCTTCCATTTCAATATTATCGCTGGCACAGTGCTCCTTGGGATGTTTAAAGCTTGGGAAATCTTTTTGTATCCAAATCCGGCTTTAAACTTCTTCACAACAGTATCTCGGACCTGCCTGGTGTGTTCCTTGTTCTTCATCATGCTCTCTGTGCTTTTAACGGACCTCTGAGACTATCACAGTGCAGGTGCATTTATACGGAGACTTGATTACACACAGGTGGATTGTATTTATCATCATTAGTCATTTAGGTCAACATTGGATCATTCAGAGATCCTCACTGAACTTCTGGAGAGAGTTTGCTGCACTGAAAGTAAAGGGGCTGAATAATTTTGCACGCCCAATTTTTCAGTTTTTGATTTGTTACAAAAGTTTGAAATATCCAATAAATGTCGTTCCACTTCATGATTGTGTCCCACTTGTTGTTGATTCTTCACATAAAAATAGAGTTTTATATCTTTATGTTTGAAGCCTGAAATGTGGCAAAAGGACGCAAAGTTCAAGGGGGCCGAATACTTTCGCAAGGCACTGTATGCATGCACCACTTTTCTTTTTTACATTTTATTTCACTTCAGTAAAAGTAATTATTTTCATTTCACTTCACCAATTTGGACTATTTTGTGTATGTCCATTACATGAAATCCAAATAGAAATCCATTTAAATTACAGGTTCTAATGCAACAAAATATGAAAAACTCTGGTAAGGCGGATTAATATTTTTGCTTGGCACTAAGTAACCTGGCAGTTTGGTGCCAGGACAACCTCTCTCTCAATGTCAGCAAGAGAAACGAGCTGATCCTGGACTACAGGAAATAGCTGGCCGAGCATACCCCCATCCACATCAACGGGGCTGTAGTGGAGCGGGTCAAGAGCTTCAAGTTCTTCGGTGTCCACATCACTAAGGAATTAACATGGTCCGCCCACACCAACATAGTTTGTGACGAAGGCACGACAATACCTCTTCCCCCTCAGGAGGCTAAAAAGGATTTTGCATGGGCCTCCTCAACTTCAAAAACTGTACCATTGAGAGCATCTTGACTGGCTGCATCACCACTTGGTATGGCAACTGCTTGGCATCTGACCGCAAGGCACAACGGAGGGTAGTGTGCATGGCCCAGTACTTCACTGGAGCCAAGCTCCCTGCCATCCAGGAGTTCTATACCAGGCGGTGTCAGAGGAAGGCCCTAAAAATTGACAAAGACTCCTGCCATCAAAGTCATAGACCGTTCTCTCTGCTACCGCATGGCAAGCAGAACTGATGTACCATGTCTGGAACCAACAGGACCCTGAACAGCTTCTACCACTAAGCCATATGACAGCTAAATAGTTAACCAAATAGCTACCCGGACTACCTGGATTGACACTTTTTGCACTAGCTCATTTGACTCATCACATATGCTGCTGTTAATCTATCCTGTTGCCTAGTCACTTTACCCCTACCTATATGTACATAGCTACCTCGTACCCCTGCACATGGATTCGGTACTGGTACCCAGTGTATATAGCCAAGTTATCGTTACTCATTGTGTATTTATTACGTGTTTATTATTTCTCTCTGCATTGTTGGGAAGGGCCTGTAAGTAAACATTTCTCTGTTAGTCTACATCTGTTTTTTATGAAGCAAATGACAAAATAAATTTGATTTGAGTGTTTTTTTCCCCCCCAAAAACATCAAACCTCCGTGGGCCGTATGTTGCCCACTCTTGTACATTAGGATCGTACCATATGATTTCAATCACTTTCTGACTGTACCTCTTTTGATTTGAACGAACTCTTCCGTATGTTTACATTTTTACTACTTTATACACGTAAGTGAATTTGCCCCAAAACTTTTGGTCCTCTAAAATGGGAGGACTATGTACAAAAAAATGCTGAAATTTCTAAACGGTTACCCGATATGGATTAAAAATACCCTCAAATTATAGCTAACAGAATGCACCTTCATAGCCATTGTATAATTTCAATTCAAAATTTCTGTATTACAGAGCCAAAATAACAACAAAATTGTCACTTTGCAAATACTTTTGGAGCTCACTGTAATTTAAGTTAAAGCTAATTTTTTTTATCAAAGAATAGTTTGACAACCCTGTTTGTAAGCTTTTAAATGACATCAAACTCAACCGTTTATATTCTTATGGTAGGGTATGCAAAATGGGTCAACTTTGAGCACCTCCATCTCCTGAATATTTTCCAAAAAGTCAAAAAAGGTAACTTTCTGACCACTTCCACCATGGCAAAAGATGTATGAAATGTTAAAATCAAAAGCGGTGTAGTCAGAAAGTAATTGAAATCATATGGAACCTAAACAAATGTTTACAAACTGGTCTGAATGTCCCCCAAGTGACAACCGGCATCCCCAAAAAGAGTGATGAGGAAAAGCAGTTGTACTGTAAATAGGGCAAACCTTTCAAATTTCACACACATTGTGGTGACATCACTGTCTAGGACAGGGTGGTCCAGGTGATTAAGGTTGGTTTGGATGGCTTCCTTTCTGGCTTGTAGTTCTGCCTGGGAGTTCTTGTGGTATTCCTGCAGCCCATAGCCCTCACTGGAAAACATAGGTGTAGATTTAAATACCCAAACATCAAACTTGAGTACCATACCAATACTACAATGTCTGAGTACCTTTTACCAAAAAAAGTTCACAAATCAAATAATATATTAAATAGAACTACATTTAATAGGAAATTAACTGGAATTCACAGTTCAAGTTCTCGGACATCATGATTCAAAAGACGTGTGCCAGATCTCTTTGTTTGGGCAGACTTTAGTTGCTTCCCCAGTGGACACTCCACAGGCAGTACAGGCAGTACTGCCTGACACAGGCAGTACAGGCATGGTTATCATAGCGGATGGCCTCCAAATACAAAAACCAAAGGCATTTCTTAATATACTTTGTCGTGGAAACTTCCTGTATTTACCGAATCATGGGAGCAAACCACACACAAGTCAGAGTTATTATAAAGTCCATCGTTAATTATATGAGCTCCATCACAACCCTGTGACTCTCAGATCAATTCAGTGTCTATCAATGAATTCTTTGAGAGTCCTTACACATTGCAACTGAGATCCTTTATAGCAAAGACACACATAGCCAGACAGCATTGGCCATAAATTATCGTTCAGCTTTGTCTCCTAAACTATGTTCTTTTCTCGCTCTCAGAACCATAAAACAAAACAAATCAACAGGTATATATCAAATACCCCCTCCTTGACAAGATCACATAGACACAGTGACTGGCAACACAGACATTGTGGAGCCAAGAGATAATTGATTTAAAAGATATGTTTACATATGAAGACAAGCTTGACCCCTCCCCTCTCTGCGGCCCAAATAACTTAGTCCTGACAGAGAACAGATAACTGCAAATGGCCACCACTATAGTACAACAAGATACATTCTGATGAGAAGTAACTCATAAGCATATCATGAAAATAAAACATCTTATCTATGTTACCCAACTAATTCTGATTATTCCCCAACAACTTCTAAGATGACACAATTTATCATTTGCTTGGTAAAGTTGGTATATAGCAAGTCATCTCTGATTTACACCCTCTGTATTTTGTGATTGAGTAATTATCAGGTGAAAAGACAAACCTTGAATTACCTATGCAACTTTCCTAGGTCATAGTGCAATTGGTCGATCCACAATTAGGGCAGTCATAAAAGTTGTCAGCCGGTAATTGTCATGCAAATGCCTGCCAGTTTCACGGTAATTTACCGTTAAGTAACATAAACATGTTTAGCATCTCCAGGCTTCCATGCATACAAGCTGCTAATGCAAAGAATGCTATTTAGGCTATGATCTGAACGCAGTCATTATGTGTAGGCTAACTTTAGAATTAGCCTAGTTAGCTAACTTCTCTCAGGTTGATGCAGTAAAGACAGGTACTATGTAATCGGATGGGATGATAAATAACTAGCAAGAAGTTAGTCTAGCGCGAGTTAACAGGGTTTGCGGTCTCTTTCTCTATGCCTGCTGTCTCTCAGTGCCTAACCCTTTGCTGTTCCAAGGCTCACACACACCCTGCATGGCCTCCGCTCCCTATAGCCTACAGCAGCTTGCTCTGTGCCTCTCTCTCTCCCTTTTCACCATGGCTCTGGTTAAATAATGTAACAAAACAATTGGCTTTTGTGCTGCATCCCTCACTCTGATCGGACCAGTCCACAAGGGCTCCTGAGTGACGCAGCGGTCTAAGGCACTGCATTTCAGTGCAAAAAGTGTCACTACAGTCCCTGGTTCAAATCCAGGTTGTATCACATCTGGACGTGATTGGGTGCAAAATTGGCCCAGTGCTGTCCGGGTTTGGCTAGGGTAGGCTGTCATTGTTAATAAGAACTAGTTCTTTACTGACTTGCCTAGTTAAATAAAAAAAATAAAAGGGGGATGGGTCTGGTTGTCCTTTAGGAATGGGTTGTAAAAATGAACTTATTCATATCAGGTCCGGGGATTTGCGTATCCATTTTGGAACAGACCTCTAACTCCCATCACCATTTGTCTTCATCATTCATATTATTCAAATTCAATCATGAAGCGTTTAGAGAGTGATTAGCTCAGCAGGACAGTAGAGGGCTGAATAACTGGCCAATAATAACAGGCCAATAGCGGGGGCCGTTAGCAAGTTTGGTAAGCTACCCATCAGCTCTATTCATTCAATGGCTGCAACACTGTTAGGGTTAGATTTAAAATACATTTTTAAGAAGAGAAATTGTATAAATAGGCGGGGTTTAACCATCATTGCTACTTTGTGGCTGTGGAAGTTAGTGACGGCTCGATAAGTAGGCACATGAGAATTATTAGAATATGGCAAATAATCAATTGCATTCAATCCATGCTGGCTTTTGCGGGCTACTTGAGACATTAAAGATATGTGGGCAGGGCATACAGACTGTCGCCACTTTATTCATGCGCAATTTGCCTAATAGGATAATGGAAACACTTGCGCCACATAATTTTTACATCAAATTTCTATGCGAACATTCTAAATGACGACAAAATAGAAATCACTGGACAAGTTCATGACAACATAGCTACAGTCATGTTGGGTCCCATCTTTGACATGTTGAACACATAAGGACATGAGTCCTGTCTATGTCAAATATTGTCATGCCCTGATCTGTTTCACCCGTTCCTGTGATTGTCTCCACCTCCTCCAAGTGTCACTTATTTTCGACAGTGTATTTATCCCTGTGTTTCCTGTCTCTCTGGGCCAGTTCGTCTTGTATGTTTAGTCAAGTCCACCACCGTGGTGTTCCCCCGTACTCCCTTTCTATTCTCTTTTGCTAGTCTTCCCAGTTTTGACCGCTGCCTGACTCTGGACTACTTTCCCGCCTGCCTGATCATCCTGCCTGCCCTGACCTTGAATCTGCCTGCCCTTCGGTATCTATTGGACTCCGAACTGGTTTTGACCTTTGCGTTGTAAGCTAATGTTTGAGGAGAGCAGGCTGCAGAATCTAGACAATAGAGAATGGGGAATGAGATATGGCTATTGCAGTGCCCAGATGAGGTGAGAGCAAACTGCTACAGAGATAAAAAGGTAAGATTTATATCTTGAGTAGCTATATTTCAAGGTTGAACCAATGCAGTAGGTATTTTATTAGTTTGTTAAATTAGCTGCTTTTCCTGAAACTCTATCTGATCAAGTTGTTAGCTCTAGTTATTGTTCTTATGCAATGTCAAGTACAGCGAGGAGGAAAACCTGTCGGACAATTACTAGCTAGTTATATCAGACATTGTAGTGGCTTGCTAAATGAGTTGCTTTTCCTGAAAATGTCTCTAAAGCTACACTCTTAAACAAAAGGTGCTATTTAGAACTTTAAAAGTTATTCAGCTGTCTCCATAGAATAACTTTTTGAAGAACCCTTGTTGGTTCCAGGTAGAACCCTTTTGGTGGTGTCACGTCCTGTTAGTTCCTTTTTTATGTCTCTATTTTAGTTTGGTCAGGGCGTGAGTTGGGGTGGGCATTCTATGTGTTCTATGTTTTTGTATTTCTGTGTTTGGCCTGGTATGGTTCCAAATCAGAGGCAGCTGTTTATCGTTGTCTCTGATTGAGAACCATACTTAGGCAGCCTGTTTTCCCACTATGATTTGTGGGTAGTTTTGTGACTGTTTCGTTTTAGTTCATTCTCTTGTTATTTTGTGTTCAGTTGAATGCCCAGCACGGAGTGCCTGGATACAGCCCGTAGTCGTGATATATTGGCCATATATCAGAATCCCCCAAGGTGCCTTATTGCTATTAAAAACTGGTTACCAAAATAATTACAACAGTAAACAAGTAATATTGACTCATACCCATGGTATATGGTCTGATATACCATGGCTTGCTATCTTGCCATCTGTCTCATGTTGTACCGATCATCAACATTAACAATACTGAATTCTGTTGAATTGTCAACTGGTCCAAATTCTTGTTAGGAAGATGTTGCTATCCAGAATGACATGTTTATGACTGTTGATGTTCACAGGAATCTCCAAATGCTATGTTGAAAGAGCACCACGGATGAAGGAGGCGGAGGAAAACAGACAGCTTCTATCTACCATACCTTCACCAAGTCATGCAATGTTTGCTTCATGAACAATTGTTACATCTGAAATAAATACAGAATTATTTTAGTTTATTCTGTTTAATGTTTTTTTATGCTGGATGTGGGTAATTTAGCAGTTCTATTGTATAATGTATTGTTTTGAAATGTTTAACTGTTTATTAACTATCTATTCAGTCAACTCACATTATTTTAGCAAACATAAAATAAGTATGTTTGTACTGTTACTTTTTACATGCTGAAACAGTCATTCGTTTTGAGCTAGACTATGATCGGGGAAATGTCTACTACCCTTAAAATGTTGCTGATGAATGAAATTAGCACCGTTTCTAATAGTTTGTTGCTACTGTCTGGTGAGGAAGTGAGCAATATGAAATACATTGGAGGAAGGGAGAATGAATGTGAAATCAGAACTTGGACAATGTCAGGGAATTAAGTAGGTAAATGTACTGCCTGCAGTATCAATGACAAAAGAAACTGTGCAGAGGTAGCCTTAAGATAACATTAGATATGTGCATGTTACGTACTGGACAGACGGCTAGCCAGATATTTTCAAAACATTGGATTACCAACTTCAGCGGTAGCATCTCAATTTGCACCACATTTTCACATGGACGTACATTCAATACTGAACAAAAATATAAATGCAGCATGTAAAGTGTTTTCATGAAATAAAATATCCCAGACATTATCCATACACACAAGAAGCTTATTTATCTCAAATGTTGTGCACCCTGGTCCTTCCTCCGCTTCCTCTGTAAAAGTTTATAAATTCCTCTTTAGAAAACATTTTAATTCAGCCTTTGTGGTTTTGAAAGTGTAGTGACTATTGCTTTAATTGATTTATCAAACAAATGGGGTTTTGGAAAAGTAGGTACTTCTCAAAACAATCCCATCTGGTGGATGGAAACAGTCATTGTGTTTATATACACATAGACTTGATATTAGAGACAAGGAAACATTATGGATAGCTAATTAAAAAGAAAAAATACCTTTGAATTACGAAGACTTTGTGCTTTTTTTCAATACATAAATGCGAAGTTAGCTATCAAATATGTTTTCGCCAATTATCCAAAAACTACAAAAATGCCATTCCTTACCCAATAGACTGAACAGGTGTAATGAAAATGTGTAAAAATTCCCATAACAAGCATTCTAATCACCTGTAAATGTGACCCGATTCAGGAAACGAGGCGTATGTCGCAAGTCACGACTTCACAGGAGAGATGTTTGAACGGAAAAATATTTGACGTTTGTTTTTTGGCAGAAATGCCTTAATATCAAACTTGCAAGCCATCTGTAAATATGAATAAAAAAATTAAATTACGAGCCTAGTTGGTTTAGCCACTGGAAAAGTGAGAAACCTTCACGCTAGCCATGATTGGCTGAGATAATGAGTGGGCTGGACATGCCGAGAGATGAGTTCGGATTGGTCTACCATATAGCATGCGTCTGTCTATTGGAGCTGGTCAGTATGTCTTGGTAATTGTGTCAAATGTGGCTTTTTTAATGTATCGCGTAGTAAAACTACACAAACCTGTCAAGTTAAAGTGTACTGTTCGCTAGCTAACTTTAGCTGGCTGGCTCGGTAGCTAACGCTATGTGTATGCTCTCCCCTTTCTGAAGGACCGAGTTTTGAAATTTGTGGAATTCGAGTATGATAGCCAGTCTGGATTACGTCGTCAAACTAAGGGCAACCATGCATGGCATCAGACAGGAAACGCGTCCAACCATGATGTATACTGGTAAAATAGTCTAGCTAGCTACATTTTCAGATATTACATGTTTCTAATTTTGACAGAAAGTGGTTTAATTTCAAGTGTACTGTTAGCTAGCTAACGTTAGCTGGCTGGGTAGCTAGCTAATGTTAGCTGGCTGGGCTGCTAGCTATCGTAGTGTATATTATTCTTCGTATCTCAGACACATTTGCTTGATTAGTTATAGTCATAGAACCTGGTTAGTTAGCTACCTGCAGATTCATGCAGGCTAGTAACGTCATGAGTTGTAATTATGGTCCATTGTTTAGCTAGCTAGCTACATGTCTTAACAAAATACTCCATGCAAGAATCCATTTCAATAGAATGTCACTGCAACTGTTGATAGACGTACTAGCTGGCAAATTTGCTCTGGCTATCTAACGTAAACTCACCCCATTCCGTACAAATGTGCGTAACTGTGACATTCAAACGAGGCTGCAATGAAAACGAATGGGAATGTAGTGACTGTGTTGGCATCAAAAATCCGGGGTGTGAACTACGTTTTGATTCAGCGTTGATAGACATGGTAATGGACTAACAGTATTGGAGAAAATATTTTAAAAACTGACCCCTCTGACGCTGTACGTTACATCATGACGTGTCACTACGTAACGTACAGCGCACATTTGCAACTAATTTTGTGCCGTACAGCCTCTTTCCACCACCCTTCTCTCGCAGATTAAAATCATGCTTAACCATATACACTTGTAAGAAAACTTAATTATTCATGATTTTTGTCTAAATTAATATAATTATTGCTAATAATAAACTAATATTTCATGACTAGGGTGCCAATTGCATTCTTTTACATGTCATTACTGCGAGCCATCATCACATTCAAAAGCCGGAACAGCTGCAGTTCACTTGTGAGGCTAACGTTAGCGCAGCCCTAAATCCCTCTTCAAATTTGACACAAACCTTCAAACAGGTATGTGATGAGACATTACATAAACTCTTTATGTTTTATTTACATTTTAAAGTTGATTAGTTGGACAAATCGGGTGAAAAAACCTGTTTCTGGGCCTCCCGGGTGGCGCAGTGGTTAAGGGCAATGTACTGCAGTGCCAGCTGTGCCTCCAGAGACTCTGGGTTCGTGCCCAGGCTCTGTCGGTACCGGCTGCGACCGGGAGGTCCGTGGGGCGACACACAATTGGCCTAGTGTTAGGGAGGGGTTGGCCGGTAGGGATATCCTTGTCTCATCGCACACCAGCGACTCCTGTGGCGGGCCGGGCGCAGTGCGCGCTAACCAAGGTTGCCAGGTGCACGGTGTTTCCTCCGACACATTTGTGCGGCTGGCTTCCGGGTTGGATGCACGCTGTGCGGCTTGGTTGGGTTGTGTATCGGAGGACACATGACTTTCTAAATAAATAACCTGTTTCTTCACACAAGATATTTCCACCTTTCAAGATCACTTTGTAGCCTTAGCTCCCCACCTAACGTTTTTTTAAATGTCGGGTGGGAATTATGCAGAGATGGGCATCATGAAGGTCTCGTCATTCATTTTGTTGGAAAGGAGAGAAATTGTGCTTTACATTGGTATTGCTATTACAGTTGATCTGGAAGTATTATGTTTTTTGGGCGCAAAAATAAGGTAATTTGTACGGACCAAGGCGATGTACAAAAGTGAGCGAGTTTACGTTACTCCGATTTCAGACCATGTAGCTAGCTACATTTTCAAATATTACACATTTCTAATTTTGACAGAAAGTGGTTTCATTTCAAGTGTACTGTTCGCTAGCTAACATTAGCTGGCTGGCTCGCTAGTTAACGTTATGTGTATGATCTTATTCTTCGTATCTCAGACACATTTGCTTGACTAGTTATGGCCATAGAACCTGGAAATCTAGAAATCTAAATAACTTCACAGATCTTTATTGTAAAGGGTTTAAAAACTTTCCCATGCTTGTTCAATGAACCATAAACAATTAATGAACATGCACCTGTGGAACGGTCATTAACAGCTTACAGATGGTAGGAAATTAACGTCACAGACACTAAAGAGGCTTTTCTACTGACTCTGAAAAACACTAAAAAGAAAGATGCCCAGGGTCCCTGCTCATCTGCGTGAACGTGCCTTAGGCATGCTGCAAGGAGGCATGAGGACTGCAGATGTGGCCAGAGCACATTGTAATGTCCGTACTGTGAGACACCTAAGACAGTGCTACAGGAAGACAGGACGGACAGCTGATTGTCCTCGCAGTGGCATACCACGTGTAACAACACCTGCACAGGATCGGTACATCCGGACATCACACCTGCGGGACAGGTACAGGATGGCAACAACAACTGTCTGAGATATGCGAGGAATGCACAATCCCTCCATCAGTGCTCAGGCTGTCCGCAATAGGCTGAGAGAAGCTGGACTGAGGGCTTGTAGGCCTGCTGTAAGGCAGGTCCTCACCAGACATCACCGGCAACAACGTTGCCTATGGGCACAAACCCACTATCTCTGGAACAAACAGGACTAGCAAAAAGTGCTCTTCATTGACGAGTCGTGGTTTTGTCTCACCAGGGGTGATGGTCGGATTCGAGTTTATCGTCGAATGAATGAGCATTACACCGAGGCCTGTACTCTGGGGCGGGATCGATTTGGAGGTGGACGGTCCATCATGGTCTGGGGCGGTGTGTCACAGCATCATCGGACTGGCATTGCAGGCAATCTCAACACTGTGCGTTACAGGGAAGACATCCTGTAACATCCCTCATGTGGTACCCTTCCTGCAGGCTCATCTTGACATGACCCTCCAGCATGACAATGCCACCAGCCATACTGCTTGTTCTGTGCGTGATTTCCTGCAAGACAGGAATGTCAGTGTTCTGCCATGGCCAGCAAAGATCCCGGATCTCAATCCCATTGAGCACGTCTGGGACCTGTTTGATCCAGACGTTCTGGATCCATTCCCCCCAGAAATGTCCGGGAACTTGCAGGTGCCTTGGTGAAAGAGTGGGGTAACATCTCACAGCAAGAACTGGCTAAATCTGGTGCAGTCCATGAGGAGATGCACTGCAGTACATAATGCAGCTGGTGGCCACACCAGATACTGACTGTTACTTTTGCTTTTGACCCCCCCTTTGTTCAGAGCCACATTATTCCATGTATGTTAGTGACGTGTCTGTGGAACTTGTTCAGTTTATGTCTCAGTTGTTGACTCTTGTTATGTTCATACAAATATTTACGCATGTTAAGTTTGCTGAAAATAAACACAGTTGACAGTAAGAGGACGTTTCTTTTTTTGCTTAGTTTAGCTAGCCAATGTTAGGCAGTTAGCTTGGGTGCTTGACTGTCGTTGTGAGGTCAGAGCTTTCGGAACAACCCTACTTGTTGGCCAGAGTGCCCAGTGTGCGCTTAGAACGTGAAACGCTATGAATTTACAAATGGACAATCTGACAGCACAGTTGCAGTCACCAATGCTCTGGATAACATAACAGCCTAACCAGCTCTGCTAGGGCAAGTAATGTTCAGTGAGCTGTTCTCTGTCTCTTAGAAGTCTGGAAGTAGCTGACAGGTTAGTACAGAACACATGGATCAACCCTTAAAGAGATGGGTGGTGCTAAGTCTTAAGAGGGTGTGAACAATGTTGAATGGGTGAGGACAAAGAAGGGCTCTCCAATAGTAGTACCAAAACACTGAATGGCAGTTTTCTCAAAAGAGAGTTTACAAGTTGATCAACTATCAAAGCAGAATTACTTTCCCATTGTTTCCTCAAATGCAGTGTATGATATACACTTTTGTAGCTCTGAGTCTCTACTTTTATCCAATGTAAAAAAATAATAATAATTTAAAATGTTGCTACATAAGACCGAATCCAGGTTGTGAGTCACAAATGCACAATGAACAGGTGTAATGAACGCATGTAAAATGCTCATAACAAGCATTCTAATCACCTGTAATTGCACATTGAACAGATGTAATGAACGCGTGTAAAAATGACCAAAACAAGTGTTCAAATCGCCTGTAAACACACACTGGACAGGTGAAAAAAATCACGTGTTCAATAAATTACATTTGACACTAGAAAATAGCAAGTGAAAAACTATCGTTGCAAGTGTAAGACAAATTAAATCTCTTGACCTTCCACAGTAGTGTAGCAGTTTGCTTGTGTTCAACTAGAGAAACGTGTAAGTCAAATCAAATCAAACATTATTTGTCACATGCGGTGTAGACCTTAAAGTTAAATGCTTACTTACAAGCCCTTAACCAACAGTGCAGTTCAAGAAGAGTTAAGGAAATATTTACCAAAGTTTAAAAAAATAATCAAAAGTAACACAATAACATATAAGGGTACCGGTACCGAGTTAGTGTGCGTGGGTAAAGGTTAGTTGAGGTAATTTGTGCATGTAGGTAGGGGTGTAGTAGCTACGCATTGATAATAAACAGCGAGTGGCATTTATTGCTCGTAAAATAATTGGAGGACACACATCTGGCACTTACGATATGAAGTTTTTCATCCACAATTAAAATAACTCACCGTCATTTACAGAAAGTACATTGCAGTGGCCTTCATTAGAAACTTCCAAAGACGCGTGTTGACTCGCTATTTCCTTGGGTCATCAAACCTAGTCGACTCAGTATCGAAATATACCCGCATAGAACAGGTATACTCAATATGAGAGTAATGTGTTCTAAATATAATAATTCCATTGAATAAGTCCCTGGTGTGTTGTGTGCAGCATACCTCACTGTATATTGTTTATAAACCAGGCGAACGTAAAAAAAAAAAAAACATAAGTTATGTAAGGGATAATCAACGATGGGCTATGCATTCTATGGAAAATAATGAATGACACGGAAGGTGTGTTCCAAGAACAGCTAGCGGGGATAAAACTGTCCTTCCAAGGAATTATATTATTTTCCAGAGGCCCCTGAGTTGATTACCCTTTTATACCATGGCTATACTTTAACACATTTGTCGCTAGAAATAGGTTAATTTGCCGGTAGAAATGTGTTTAACATCCACTGAAGTAGCTAGCAAGTTTACGAGATAGCTACAGTAGTTGCCATGGTAACCAAACCATCAGTCCTAGTTTGACATAATGTAAATCGAATTAAACAATGCCAATACTGTTTTCAAATTGAATTTTGCTTTCAAAAGCAGCCAAAAACATAGAACATGTAAGCAGTGGCGATTTTAGCATGTAAAGCTCACTACACAACATACACTTAACGTTTGTATTACTTTCTTAGCTACAGTATACATATCTCCCCGGTAAATTACATAATTTATGCAGCAGCTTACAAGACATTTTTTGGACTCTACTTGTTGTGCTGTGCTCATTTGAACAGGAAGGTGGCGCGGCGGTCCTTCGTGGGCAAATTTTGTCAGCAAACTTTGTCGTCAGTCTGGCATTCTCTGGATTTATGGTGCTTTCAAGACAACAGGGAACTCGGGGAAAAAACAGGGTAGAATCGTGATGACGTCGGTGATCAAATAAAATTGTATTTGTCACATGCGCCGAACACAACAGGTGTAGTAGACCTCAAATGCTTACTTTACAAGCCCTTAACCATCAATGCAATTTTAAGAAAATAAAGTTAATTAAAATATTTACTAAATAAACTATAGTTTTTTTAAAAAGGGGGAAAAAAGAACACAATATAATAACAATAATGAGGCTATATACATGGGTGCCGGTATCAAGTTAATGTGGGGGGGTACCGGTTAGTCGAGGTAATTTTTCATGTAGGTAGGGTTAAAGTGAATTTGCATACATAATAAACATTGAGCAGCAGCACCGGAAACAACGGGTGGGGGGGGGGGGGGGGGGGGGGGTGACTGGACTTGTTGACAATTTTTGGGGCCTTCCTCTGACTCTGCCTAGTGTATAGTTCATGGATGGCAGGAAGCTTGGACCCAGTGATGTACTGGTCTGTACGCACTACCGCCTGTAGCGCCTTACGGTCAGATACCAAGCAGTTACCATACCAGACGGTGATGCAACCGGTCAGGATGCTCTTGATGGTGCAGCTGTAGAACGTTTTGAGAATCTGGGTACCCAAATATTTTCTGTCTCCTGAGGGGGAATAGGCGTTGTCGTGCCCTCTTCACTACTTTCTTGGTGTGTTTGGACCATGATAGTTTGTTGGTGTTGTGGACACCAAGGAACTTGAATCTCTCGACCCGCTCCACTACAGCCCTGTCGATTTGAATGGGTGCGTGTTCAGCCCTCCTTTTCCTGTAGTCTACAATAATCTCCTTTGTCCTGCTCACGTTGAGGGAGAGGTTGTTGTCCTGGCACCACACTGCCAGGTCTCTGACCTCTTCCCTATTATCATTGTCGGTGATCAGGCCTAGGGATGTGTGAGGCGGTGATTGTCAAGCAAATGCCTGCCAGTTTCACAATAATTGACCTTTAATTAACAAACACATTTAGCATCTCCTGGCTTCCACACATACCTTTGGAACATCTACATTTTAAAAAATCAAATAAATCCATGTAATATAGCCTACACCTTCACAATAAATCCATTATTTATTTTAGACAGGTCTAAAGAAGCATGATATGAAGAAAATATAGTCTATTTCAAAATAAATGAATATCATACTCTGAGTTGTCCTTATGTTAGGTCCTGATGTGGCTATGCCAAATGGCTGTGGGCTACACTAGTTCGTTTAGCAGACCAGATTTGCTTAGAATTCCGTGGCATTATTTTAAATTATTTTATAGTATGAAGAAAATAATTGAACAAAGCTGAAAAAAATATAAATATTTTCTCCAAGCGATTTGAGGGAGTGCGCACATGCGGCTATTCTGTGTTGAGCGGTTAACAAAGAAATAGCTACTCCTATATGCTTCAATTAGAGTTATTAATGTAACTTCAGTTCTACAAACATTGGGCTATATGTTTAGATTTTTAATACATTGTAAGGCTGCATGATGTGACTAATGATGATTTGAAAAAAGGTGCTTGAAAGGCATGAGCTCTGCTTTGTTTTTTGAGCAGGCTGTACACACTTCATTAGTCTCTCATTCACAGTTTGACAAGCACTTGATAATTCCTCAAATTTCACGGTGGCATCCCCTTTGTGGCTGTAATGAACCCTAAAAAATTCCATGCCTTTTGCAGCCTGTGGTCGTTGTGCCTTTCTTCTCACTCACATGGCTCTCCATCACGTGATTATGCATGTAATGCTTTTATTATAAAGGTGCATTTTTATGGTGAAAAGTATCTTCCCCAAACTCAACACTCATGCGCTGCTTATGTATGCCACGTAGGCTCTAAACACCCTGTAAAGCGGATTAATGTGTTTAATTTTAAGAAGTTATTGGGCTACTTTAGTTGTGATACAAACATATAGGTCTATGGGCTAGGCTACAAGAGGTGTATGACTAAGGTTCCAGGTGGGAAAGGGCAGTGTGGAGTGCGATTGAGATTGCGTAATCTGTGGATCTGTTGGTGCGGTATACAAATTGGAGTGGGTCTAGGGTTTCTGGGACGATGGTGTTGATGTGAGCCATGACCAGCCTTTCAAAGCACTTCATGGCTACCGATGTGAGTGCTCTGGGGTGGTAGTCATTTAGGCAGGTTACCTTCGCTTTCTTGGGCACATGGACTATAGTGGTCTGCTTAAAACATGTTGGTATTACAGACTCGGACAGGGAGAGGTTGAAAATGTCAGTGAAGGCCCTTGCCAGTTGGTCCGTGTATGTCTTGGTGAATGTTGACCTGTTTAAATGTCTTACTCGCATCGGCTGAGGAGAGCGTGATCACACAGTTTTCTGGAACAGCTGGTGCTCTCATGCATGTTTTAGTTTTATTTACCTCAAAGCGAGCAAAGAAGTAGTTTAGCTCATCTGGTAGGCTCGTGTCACTGGGCAGCTCTCGGCTGTACTTCCATTTGTAGTCTGTAATAGTTTGCAAGCCCTCCCACATCTGACGAGTGTTAGAGCTGGTGTAGTACGAGTCGATCTTAGTCCTGTATTGACGCCTTGCGAGTTTGATGGTTCGTCGGAGGGCATAGCAAGATTTCTTATAAGCTTCCGGGTTAGAGTCCAGCTCCTTGAAAGTGACAGCTCTAGCCTTTAGCTCAGTGCAGATGTTGCCTGTAATCCATGGCTTCTGGTTGGGGTACGTACATACGGTCACTGTGTGGATGACGTCATCGATGCACTTATTGATGAAGCCAATGACTGATGGGGTGTACTCCTCAATGCCATCGGAGGAATCCCAGAACACATTCCAGTCTGTGCTAGCAAAACAGTCCTGTAGCTTAGCATCTGCTTCATATGACCACTTTTTTATTGATCTAGTCACTGGTGCTTCCTGCTTTAATTTTCACTTGTAAGCGGGAATCAGGAGAATAGAATTATGGTCAGATTTCCCAGGGAGAGCTTTGTACCTGTCTCTGTGTGTGGAGTAAAGGTGGTCTAGAGTTTTTTTAATCCTCTGGTTGCACATGTGACATGCTGGTAGAAATGAGGTAAAACAGATTTAAATTTGCCTGCATTAAATTTGCCTGCATTAAAGTCCCGGCCAATAGGTGCGCCGCTTCTGGATGAGCATTTTCTTGTTTGCTTATGGCCTTATACAGCACGTTGAGTGGGGTCTTGGTTGATAGTGTTGTCTAAAAACGGCAGCCATCCCCTTCGGCGCCATTATTTTATCTCCGATACATTTTATCTATAATTTCTCTTCATTATTTATCTTCATATGACAAGGATTGAAAAGGATTTGCCAGTAATTTGTCGACTTAATTCATGATGATGACTGCTAGCTTGCTAGCTAAGATTTTGAAAGTATGATGTGACATGTTCAGTCCAATCAAAGCTACTGTAGATATAACATGATTTGACGTAATTTTATCTGTGGCTAGTGACCTTGAGCCTTCTTGGATGGGCACTTCTAATGTAACTCTATGGCAGCACCCAAGGAGCTGGAATTTTCGAGCTCAACCCTTAGATTTTGCGGTGACGTAGTGTCCCCATTAGTGACATAACACTGAGCCAATTACAGCGCAACTAGAGAACATTACCAACCCCTACACTCCGCATTTTCCGCTGCCTATCCCACCACCACAGAAAGCACTAGGCTGAAACACCTGCATTTTGGAGCTGCCTTACCCAAGAAAGCAAAAAAGAGACCATGTTGGTTTGCAAACTGATATGTGACACATATTAATGCCAAAAATAACATACAAAATAGGCCCCCAAAAAATATACAGTCCCAGTCAAAAGTTGACACACCTACTCATTCCAGGGTTTTTCTTTATTTTTACTATTTTCTACATTGTAGAATAATATTGTGAACACATCAACACTTTGAAATAACACATATGGAATCATGTAGTAACCAAAAAAAGTGTTAAACAAATCAAAACATATTTTATATTTGAGATTCTTCAAAAAGTAGCCACCTGTCACACACTGACCTTAGTTAACTTTGTTTTCTCTATTATTTGGTTAGGTCAGGGTGTGACAAGAGTGGTTTGTGTTGTTTTTTTGGATTGTCTAGGGTTTTTTGTATGTTTATGGGGGTTTTCTAGTCTATGGTTGCCTAGATTGGTTCTCAATCAGAGGACCATATTTAGGTAGCCATATTCCTTGGATAGTTTGTGGGTTGTTATTCTATGTTTAGTTGCCTGTGCTGCACTAGCCATATTGCGTCACACTTTGTTTAGTTCTGTTCAGTGTTCTCTCTTTAATTAAAGAGTTATGTTCGCTTACCATGCTGCGCCTTGGTCTCCTCACTATGACAACCATGACACCACCCTTTGCCTTGATGACAGCTTTGCACACTCTTGGCATTCATTCACATAAGAATTAACTATAGCCATTGAATTCTAGCGTGCAAATATTCCGTGCTTTTTATGGAAATAATACACGTTCTAGAATGCTCTTCAAGCCAATGAGAAACATGTATTCAACAATGCGATGGTTAAAATATTTCAAAGTGATGTAAATACTTTTTTATTCTTGTCTCTGGCTGGCAGTTACCAGTACACTATTGGCACATTTAAACAGTTGAATACTATATAGTGTATGGTAAATGAGAATGGCAATGAGAAAAAGCATTTCCGATAGGTATTTGATTTATTGTGCTATTATTGTTATTTTCTCATTTACAAAAAGTGCACTAAAATACATTCCAGTTAACATTCCAAGTACTGAACCCATTGTAAACACCTGATGCTTTACAAATAACTTAGTGTAAAATCTCTTCATACCAAGACTGCTCTAGAAATCTGAACTAAACTGCATATAAAATAGTAATAAAACCTTGCATAAGCAGTGTGTTTTACCTGACTGGGGCTTAATGGTTATGGCAGCTGTTGGAGAGAGAGAGAACTTAATGTTGTACTTACAAACTAAATAATGATACAATATATATATATATATATATATATATACAAAAGTAAGTGGACACCCCTTCAAATTAGTAGATCCGGCTACGTAGGCCACACCTGTTGCTGACAGGTGTATAAAATCGAACACACAGCCATACAATCTCCATAGACAAACACTGGCAGTAGAATGGTCTTACTGAAGAGCTCAGTGACTTTCAACATGGCACCGTCATAGGATGCCACCTTTCCAACTAGTCAGTTCATCATATTTCTGCCCTGCTAGAGCTGCCCCGGTCAACTATAAGTACTGTTATTGTGAAGTGGAAACGTCTAGGCAACCGCCAGGTGCTGTAGCGTATAGCGCGTAAAAATGGTATGTTCTCGGTTGCAACACTCACTACCGAGTTCCAAACTGCCTCTGGAAGCAATGTCAGCACAAAAACTGTTTGTTGGGAGCTTCATGAAATGGGTTTCCATGGCAGAGTAGCTGCACACAAGCCTAAGATCACCATGCGCAATGCCAAGCATCGGCTGGAGTGGTGGAAAGCTCACAGCCATTGGACTCTCAGTGGAAACGCGTTATCTGGAGTGATGGGTCACGCTTCACCATCCGGCAGTCCAACGAATGAATCTGGGTTTTGCGTATGCCAGGAGAACGCTACCTGACCCAATGCATAGTGCCAACTGTAATGTTTGGTGGATGAGGAATAACGATCTGGGACAGTTTCATGGTTCGGGTGAGTCTCCCCTAAATTCCAGTGAAGGCAAATCTTAACGCTACTGCATACAATGACATTCTAGACAATTCTGTCCTTACCACTTCTTGCCAACAGTTTGGGGAAGGCCCTTTCCTGTTTCAACATGACAATGCCCCGTGCACAAAGCGAGGCCCATACAGAAAGGGTTTGTTGATATCAGTGTGGAAGAAATTGACTGGCTTGCACAGAGCCCTGACCTCCACCCCATTGAACACATTTTGGATGAATTGGAACGCCGACTGCGAGCCAGGCTTAATCGCCCAACATCAGTGCCCGACTTCACTAACGTTTTTGTGGATGAATGGAAGCAAGTCCCTGCAGCAAAGTTCCAACATCTAGTCTCAAGCCCTCCCAGAAGAGTGGAGGCTGTTGTAGTAACAAAGGGGGGACCAACCAAAAATTTGGGAATGAGATGTTCGACGAGCAGGTGTCCACATACTTTTGGTCATGTAGTGTATCTTAATTCTAAATCATTTTATCTGGTTATTTGCATAACATATTTCCTTTAGTAATTGTCTGAAGTCTGAAGTTTACATACACTTAGGTTGGAGTCATTAAAAATGTCTTGCAAGTTGGTTAGGACATCTACTTTGTGCATGACACAAGTAATGTTTACAACAATTGTTTACAGACAGAGTACTTCACTTATAATTCACTGTATCACAATTCCAGTGGGTCAGAAGTTAACATACACTAAGTTGACTGTGCCTTTAAACAGCTTGGAAAATTCCAGAAAATTTTTCATGGCTTCAGAAGCTTCTGATAGTGTCACGTTCTGACCATTGTTCATATGTGTTTTCCTTGTTTTAGTGTTGGTCAGGACGTGAGCTGGGTGGGCATTCTATGTTGTGTGTCTGGTTTGTATATTTCTATGTTTGGCCTGATATGGTTCTCAATCAGAGGCAGGTGTTAGTCATTGTCTCTGATTGGGAACCATATTTAGGTAGCCTGTTTTGTGTTGGGTTTTGTGGGTGATTGTCCTTAGTGTCCTTGTTCCTGTCTATGCGTTAGTTTTCACTAGTATAGGCTGTTTTGTTACGTTCTTTGTTTTTTTGTAGTGTTTAATATTGATTCGTGTTTTTTCGTTTTGTTCATTAAACATGGATCGCAATCTACACGCTGCATTTTGGTCCGACTCTCCTTCACACCTAGAAAACCGTTACAGAATCACCCACCACAACGGGACCAAGTGGCGTGTTAACAGGCAACAGCAACAGCGGGAGGAAATCCTAAACGGAGAAGGACCCTGGGCTCAGCCTGGAGAATATCGCCGCCCCAAGGAAGAACTGGAGGCGGTTAAAGCGGAGAGGCGCCGGTGTGAGGAGGCAGCACGGCGACTCGGAAGGAAGCCTGAGAGTCAGCCCCAAAAATTTATTGGGGGGGGGGGGGGGCTCAGGGAGAGTGTGGCAGAGTCAGGAGTCAGACCTGAGCCAACTCTCCCTGTTTATCGTGAGGAGCCAAGGAGGAGACCAGAACCAGAGCCGGGGTGTTGGAGGTGAGCGAAGCAGAGACTGTGAAGGAGTTAATGGGGAAATTGGAGGAGAGAGAAATGAGGGAGTTGCTGTGTTGGTGCTTTTTGCATGGAATTCGCCCGACGGAACGTGTCGGGGATTTGATGGCACCTGAGTTAGCGCTCCATACTCGTTCTGAGGTGCATGTTAGTCGGCTGGTGAAGTTGGTGCCAGCCTCACGCACCAGGCCTCCTGTGCACATCCCTAGCCTTGCACGTCCTGTGCCAGCACTGCTCTCAAGATCTCCAGTACGCCTTCACGGTCTAGCCCATCCTGTGCCACCTCCACACCCCAGCCCTCCGGTAGCAGCTCCCCGCACCAGGCTTCCTGTGCGTGTTCTCGGTTCAGTACCACCAGTACCAGCACCACGCATCAGGCCTACAGTGCACCTCGCCTCTCCAGCGCTGTCGGAGCCTTTCTCCTCTCCTGCGCTGCTGGAGTCTCCCATCTGTTCAGTGCAGCCAGAGCCTTCCTCCTCTACAGCGCTGTTGGAGTCTCCTGCCTGTTCAGCGCAGCCAGAGCTGCCAGCCTGCATGGAGCAGCCAGAGCTGTCGGTCTACATGGAGCAGCCAGAGCTGTCCGTCTACATGGGGCAGCCAGAGCCGCCAGTCAGCGTGGAGCAGCCAAAGCCGCCAGTCAGCATGGAGCAGCCAGATCTTTCAGTCTGTCCAGATCCACCAGTCAGCCAGACTCTTCCAGATCTGCCAGTCAGCCAGACTCTTCCAGATCCGCCAGTCAGCCAGACTCTTCCAGATCCGCCAGTCAGCCAGACTCTTCCAGATCCGCCAGTCAGCCAGACTCTTCCAGATCCGCCAGTCAGCCAGACTCTTCCAGATCCGCCAGTCAGCCAGACTCTTGCAGATCCGCCAGTCAGCCAGACTCTTGCAGATCCGCCAGTCAGCCGGACTCTTCCAGATCCGCCAGTCAGCCGGACTCTTCCAGATCCGCCAGTCAGCCGGACTCTTCCAGATCCGCCAGTCAGCCGGACTCTTCCAGATCCGCCAGTCAGCCGGACTCTTCCAGATCCGCCAGTCAGCCGAACTCTTCCAGATCCGCCAGTCAGCCGGACTCTTCCAGATCCGCCAGTCAACCGGACTCTTCCAGATCCGCCAGTTAACCGGACTCTTCCAGTGCCGCCAGTCTGCCCAGCACCGCCAGTCTGCCCAGTGCAGTCAGTGCCGCCAGTCTGCCCAGCGCTGTCAGTGCCGCCAGTCTGCCCAGCGCCGCTAGTCTGCCCAGTGCCGCCAGTCTGCCCAGTGCCGCCAGTGCCGTCAGTCTGCCCAGCGCCGCCAGTACCGCCAGTCTGCCCAGTGCCACCAGTCTGTCCAGCGCCGCAAGTGCCGCCAATCTGCCAGGATCAGTTAGATCCGCCAGGATCCACCAGTCTATCAGGATCTACCAGTCTGCCAGGATCCGCCAGTCAGCTAGGATCTGCCAGAACTGCCAGTCAGCCAGGATCCGCCAGTCTGCCAGGATTCACCATTCAGCCAGGATCTGCCAGTCAGCCAGGATCTGCCGGAACCACCAGCCAGCCAGGATCTACTAGATCCATCAACCTGCCGGAGCTTCCTTTCAGTCCTGAGCTTCTTCTCAGTCCTGGGCTTCCTCTCAGTCCTGAGCTTCCTCTTGAGCTTCCCCTCAGTCCCGAGCTTCCCCTCAGTCCCGAGCTACCCCTCAGTCCTGAGCTACCTCAGTCCGGAGCTGCCCCTCAGTCCAGTGGGGTCCGCTGTTAGGTTTCCTAGGCCAAGGTTAGCGGCGAGGCTCGCCACTCAAGGGACGCTAAGGAGGTGGACTAAAACAATTATGGAGTGGGGTCCACGTCCAGCGCCAGAGCCGCCACCGCGGACAGATGCCCACCCAGACCCTCCCCTATAGGTTTAGGTTGTGAGTTCGGAGTCCGCACCTTGGGGGGGGGGGGGGTCCTGTCACGTTCTGACCATCGTTCATATGTGTTTTCCTTGTTTTAGTGTTGGTCAGGACGTGAGCTGGGTGGGCATTCTATGTTGTGTGTCTGGTTTGTATATTTCTATGTTTGGCCTGATATGGTTCTCAATCAGAGGCAGGTGTTAGTCATTGTCTCTGATTGGGAACCATATTTAGGTAGCCTGTTTTGTTTTGGGTTTTGTGGGTGATTGTCCTTAGTGTCCTTGTTCCTGTCTATGCGTTAGTTTTCACTAGTATAGGCTGTTTCGTTTTCGTTATGTTCTTTGTTTTTTTTGTAGTGTTTAATATTGATTCGTGTTTTTTCGTTTTGTTCATTAAACATGGATCGCAATCTACACGCTGCATTTTGGTCCGACTCTCCTTCACACCTAGAAAACCGTTACAGATAGGCTACTTCACATAATTTGAGTCAATCGTAGGTATACCTGTGGATGTATTTCAAGGAATACCTTCAAACTCAGTGCCTCGTTGCTTGACATCATTGGAAAATCTAAAGAAATCAGCCAAGACCTCAGAAAAAAGTATTGTAGACCTTGACAAGTCTGGTTCATCCTTGGGAGCAATTTCCAAACTCCTGAAGGTGCTACGTTCATCTGTACAAACAATTGTACCTAAGTATAAACACCATGGGACCAAGCAGCTGCTCAGGAAGGAGACTCGTTCTGTCTCCTAGAGATGAACGTACTTTGGTGCGAAAAGTGCAAATCAATCCCAGAACAACAGCAAAGGACCTTGTGAAGATGCTGGAGGAAACAGCATCATGTTGTGGGGGTGCTTTGCTGCAGGGGTGACTGGTGCACTTCACAAAATAGATGGCATCATGAGGAAAGAAAATGATGTGGATATATTGAAGTAACATCACAAGACTTCAGTCAGAAAGTTAAAGCTTGGTCATAAATGGGTCTTCCAAATGGACAATGAGCCCAAGCATACTTCCAAAGTTGTGGCAAAATGGCTTAAGGACAACAAAGTTAAGGTATAGGAGTGGCCATCACAAAGCCCTGACCTTAATCCTATAGACAATTTGTGGGCAGAACTGGAAAAGCGCGTGTGAGCAAGGAGGCCTACAAACCTGACTCAGTTACACCAGCTCTGTCAGGAGGAATGGGCCAAAATTCACCCAACTTATTGTGGGAAGCTTGTGGAAAGCTACCCAAACTCAAGTTAAACAATTTAAAGGCAATGCTACCACATACTAATTGAGTATGTAAACTTCTGACGCACCGGGAATGTGATGAAAGAAATAAAAGCTTAAATAAAATCACTCTACTATTATTCTGACATTTCACATTCTTAAAGTAAAGTTGTGATCCTAATTGACCGAAAACAGGGAATTTTTACGATAATTAAATGTCAGGAATTGTGAAAAACTGAGTTTAAATGTATTTGGCTAAGGTGTATGTAAACTTCGGACTTCAACTCTATCTATCTATCTACAGTATATAATTATCTACAGTGGCAAGAAAAAGTATGTGAACCCTTTGGAATTGCCTGGATTTCTGCATAAATTGGTCATAAAATGTGATCTGATCTTCATCTAAGTCACAACAATAGACAATAACTAATAACACACAATAACTAATAACACACCAATTATTGTATTTTTATTTTCTATATTGAATACATTATTTAAACATTCACAGTGTAAGTTAGAAAAAGTATGTGAACCCCCGAGCTGACTCCTGAGTCAGGAGTCAGCTAACCTGGAGTCCAATCAATGAGACGAGATTGGAGATATTGTTTAGAGCTGCCCTGCCCTATAAAAAACACTCACAAAATTTGAGTTTGCTATTCACAAGAAGCATTGCCTGATGTGAACCATGTCTTGAACAAATGAGATCTCAGAAGACCTAAGATTATGAATTGTTGACTTACAGCTGGAAAGGTTTACACAAGTATCTCTAAAAGCCTTGATGTCCATGGTAAGACAAATTGTATATAAATGGAGAAAGTTCAGCACTGTTGCTACTCTCCCTAGGAGTGGCAGTCCTGCAAAGATGACTGCAAGAGCACAGAGCAGAATACTCAATGAGGTTAATAAGAATCGTAGAGTGACTCTAAACACTAAACAAGAATGGTGCTCATGGGAGGACACCACGGAAGAAGCCATTGCTGTCAACAAAAAAAAAACATTGCTGCACGTCTGAAGTTCGCAAAAGAGCACCTGGTTGTTTCACAGCGCTACTGGAAAAAATATTCTGTGGACCGATGAAACTAAAGTTGAGTTGTTTGGAAGGAACACACAACACTATGTGAGGAGAAAAATAAGGCACAGCACACCAACGTGAAAACCTCATCCCAGCTATAAAGTGGTGGATGGAGAATCATGGTTTGGACAGTTTGCTATCATCGACGGAAAAATGAATTCCCAAGTTTATCAAGACATTTAGCAGGAAAATGTAAGGCTATCTGTCCGCCAATTGAAGCTCGGTGATGCAACAGGACATTCACCCAAAACACAGATGTAAATAAACAACAGAATGGCTTCAACAGAAGAAAATACGCCTTCTGGAGAGTCCTGACCTCAACCCGATTGAGATGCTGTGGCATGACCTCAAGAGTACGGTTCACACCAGACATCCCAAGAATATTGCTGAACTGAAACAGTTTTGTAAAGAGGAATGGTCCAATATTCCTCCTGACCGTTGTTCAGGTCTGATCCGCAACTACAGAAAAAGTTTGGTTGAGGTTATTACTGCCAAAGGAGGGTCAACCAGTTATTAAATCCAAGGGTTCACAAACTTTTTCCACCCTGGACTGTGAATGTTTACACAGTGTGTTCAATTAAGACATGATATAATTGTTTGTGTTTTATTAGTTTAAGCAGACTGTGTGTGTCTATTGTTGTGACTTAGATGAAGATAAGATCAAATTTGATGACCAATTTGTGCAGAACTACAGGTAATTCCAAAGGGTTCACATACTTTTTCTTGCCACTGTACCTATCCATTTAGTACAATCAAGGTATGCCAATTCACATCTATTTATAAAGAAATACAACAAATCACAAGTTTGTTGTATTGAATGAAGAACACATAGTTGTTAAAGAACTCTGTTTGGGGCCGAGAAATTCAATGGCAGTACAGTACTCCCCTGGAAAAGCAAATGCCTTTTGTATGTTTGTCAGTTTCCCAGCACATGTAAGGATGTTTAGTTTTAAGTGTGGTAGAAATAAAACATAAAATAAGTTAACTTGATATTACAATCTTAGTTTAGAAACAAACATTCGAAAAGTGCAGCAAGCATTTTGTGATGAGTTTTACTTCCACATATAAACTGGAGTTTGGGTCATTTAGTCAGCTGTGAACATTACAGTTGTGTGTATTTATACTATGACATAGAATCAGTAGTGTAAAAGGCAATGGCAAGCATTATACTAAGTAAAAACACAGTGACCCTCAACTACAGCCTATCTATCATTCAGTAGTATACAATCAGAACAAATCTATCTTGTTTGCTGCTGCTGGCTAAAAATATTAATTTCCAAAGGAATCAAGTCAAAGGCTCTGAAGTCTATGTTCACAGATAGTTCTGAATATGTTCACAAATCCGAGGAACCCATTTTATGTAGCAAATTAACAACTGGCAAGAAGCAGAATATGGAAGACCAGTGCTTTTTCAAATTCTCGTAAGGAACACACAAAGCGTTAAGCGTTCCAAAATACATTAAGAGATAATATTAATTAATAACACGGAACCCAAACCGGCTGCGCCATTGTGCATACATTTATTTTGCCCCCCCACACCAAACGCGATCACGACACGCAGGTTAAAATATCAAAACAAACTCTGAACCAATTATATTAATTTGGGGACAGGTCGAAAAGCATTAAACATGTATGGCAATTTAGCTAGTTAGCTTGCACTTGCTAGCTAACGTTAATTTGTCCTATTTAGCTAGCTTGCTGTTGCTAGCTAATTTGTCCTGGGATATAAACATTGAGTTGTTATTTTACCTGAAATGCACAAGGACCTCTACTCCAATAATTAATCCACACATAAAACGGCCAACCGAATCGTTTCTAGTCATCTCTCCTCCTTCCAGGCTTTCTCATCTTTGAACTTATATGGTGATCGCATCTAAACTTTCATTGTATTACCATGACAACCGGCAACAAAGTTCGTCTTTCAATCACCCACGCGGGTATAACCAATGAGGAGATGGCAGAGGCAGGACTTTCAGCGCGATCTGCGTCAGAAATAGGAATGACTTCTATTTTAGACAGCCCTTGGCAACGCAGACACTCGTTGGGGCGCGCGAGCAGTGTGGGTGCAATAATTGAATAAAATTGATTTCTAAATTGATTTTACGACGCTCGCGCACGCGACGTGTCCGGTCAGCATGTAAGGAACACATTTCTCCCTATAAGGCACAGTGATACACAGTAAATCTCAGGTCAAAACCAAAATACTGCCAATGTTGAAAAGTTACAGAAAAGGCACAAACAGTTCCTTAGGGAATATGAAGTCCGTTTCAAAACGTGATACTGTTGGCATTAGCTTGTACTTGACGTCTTAGTAGAAAAAGAGAAGAAAAACATTTGCAAGTGGCCCATGCATCAAAACGCAGGCAATTCCACTTAGCAGTAAAGAAATGTATATGAGTCTCAGGTGACCAAAGACCAGACAAGGGGCTCCACTAAAAGGAACGGACCATGTCATCATACAGTGACAGAATATACAAAAAGAAACATACTTCAGAAGGCAAAAAGAGTTTAAGACTTCCCAGAGAGAATGTTGGAAGATTTGTCAGGCCATTCTTCGATTGGACTGATCTCGATGGGGTCGAACTGGGGGAAGACCACGAAACACAGCCTCTGTGCCACGTAGGTTGCTGACTCTGTGAGAAAACAGGGCCCACTTTTAGCATCACATCAAGGTGTCTGACCAGACAACTAAAATATGATTCCTTTTAAATGCCATATATCTGGGTCTACTGAAATAAAGAATGGTTTGATACTTGTCATATACAGTATACAGGGTTTAGGGATGTTGGATACTATTAAACACTTGGTTGAATTTGAATTCAGAAATTCAGACACGTTTGGGGAAAAGTAAGAGCCCGTGATTATTAAGACAAACATGCATTTGCAGGATTGAAGAGGACACCCACCTATGAAGTCATAGATACACTTTGGCTTGGACTTCCAGTGCACCCCCAGGAAATAGACTGGTACACCAGTGAGCATGATGACCAGCCCAACACCACACACCACTGGCTCAGAGTACAGACTGAAGCCCAGCAACATGGCCCAGAACATCAGGTAGGTGACAGGGACAAGGAGGTTTACCTGATGAGCAGGGATGAGAACAGATTCATTTTTATAATGGAGAGAGTGTCACGTGCCGCTCCACCTTTCAATGAATAAGTAGGTGAGAACAGGTTCAATGTATTGCTGTAGTTTGCTCTTATTTGTCAATTACTGTGTCAATCATTTAACTGACATCTTGCTATATAAAAACAGTTGTAAACTTTACAGAAATGTCAGAGGGGCCATGATTGAACCATGAGCGGAGTAATAATACCTTAATTGGTCTGTAAAGTTTGGGCTTCTTCCATCGGTAGTAGAGCAGGCCTGCGATGGTGACTCCATAGGAGAGGTAGTTGATGAAGGACACATAGTTGATCAGGTTGTGTGTCTCTCCTATACACAGGATTACAATGGTGGCAGTACACTGCAAGACAAAGAGAGAGAGAAAGGGAGTGAGAGAGATAAATAGACAAGAGACAGACAGGGGGAAGGAGGAGAGAGAAGAGAGGTGAGGACAACTGATAAATACCTGAGTGAGGTATGGAATACAGAGGAAGCCTACCGTAGACAGTGGTTAAGGGATGTAACAGCGGCATTGAGTTGGCCAGTGAGTGTGCACTAGAAATAGTAGAATAGAATAGTAGAAATTAAGTATTTGTTTCTTACACAGCAGAGGAGAGCTGGGATGGGGGTGCAGTTCTTAAAGTGGATCATGGCCAGCAAGCTGGGTAGATGTCCCTCTCTGGCCCCAGAGAAACACAATCTAGAAAGACCCATAAAAATATAGAGGACGTAAAGACCCATGTACAATCATTTAACGAACTTTAAAAACATGCATGCACCTCCGTTTCCAGGACGTATCTCAATCCAAAGGCAGCATCCTTGTGGATTGTGACACAGCCTAGAGGACATTCCCAGGGTTGAGCTCCTCAACTCTATTCCACATCAGGTAACACATCAGGTATCCAAGATGGCGTAGCAGTCAGACATCTTTGTCTTGTCTCGTCCCATGTGCATATATATTTTTCTTCGCATCTTTTTAATATTTTTCCTAAACCTCAACTTCAAAATACTCTCCTGCAACCTGCCTCACCCAATGTGGTGTGGATCTGTTTTTGTTTTTTCCTAAAGTATTTCTATTTACCTCTGAACTAGAATACCTCAACTGAAGCTAGCTAGCTAACTAGCTACCAGCTATCAGTCAGCTAACCACTGCTAGCGGTCATCAGCTAACCTTTAGCTCGGAAAGCTCTCGCCAGTTCGTACAACGCGTTTCAAACCAGAGCATACCGGACCTATTTTTCTCTCCATACCACTGATTTCCTTCCACAAACTCTGAACCTTTTCATCTGGATCATCACAGCTAGCTAACCGCAACCCGGGTTGACTACTACTGGCTAAAGTTTTTGTCCCGGAGCTAGCACCAACTAGCCTGGGGCTAGCCCATGCTAGACCCATCTCCCGGCTCACTCCTGGGCTACAATATCCGGACCCCTTCTACTGCCGGTACGGGGCACGGAACCCCACCGTTCCTCTACGACTGGAATACTGACATAATCTTCCCGAGGATTCCAACAGGCCCCTCAAGCGCAACGTCCGCTGAAGGCCCATTCTGCTAACCTGCTAGGCCTGCTTGCTACCTAGAGCTACTTGGAACCCTACTAACTCCACGACTGGTCTATCGACGTCACTGTAAGCAGAGGCAAAAACAGACTTACCCCCATCGCGACGTCCCCCAAAGGCTAACCTCCTAGCCCCGGTCAACTAACTGCTAGCTTGCCTGCCCCGGTCTGCTAACTGCTAGCCCCTGCTAACTGTTTGCTTGCTAAACCAGTCTGCAAACTGCTAGCTTTCCAGACCCAGTCTGCTAACTGCTAGCTTGTTTAGCCCCGGCCTGCTAACTGTCTGAATCGCCGTGTCCCCAGTCAGCCCAACCACTCACTGGACCCATATGTTCACTTGGCTACGCATGCCTCTCTCTAATATCAATATGCCTCGTCCATTACTGTCCTGGTTAGTGATTACTGTCTTATTTCACTGTAGAGCCTCTAGCCCTGCTCAATATGCCTTAACCAACCATGTTGTCACACCTCCTACATATGCGATGGCATCACCTGGTTTAAACGTCTCTAGAGACTATATCTCTCTCTCATCATTACTCAATGCCTAGGTTTACCTCCAATGTACTCACATCCTACCATATCTTTGTCTGTACACTATGCCTTGAATCTATGCTATCGTGCCCAGAAACCTGCTCCTTTTACTCTCTGTTCCGAACGTGCTAGACGGCCAGTTTGTATAGCATTTAGCCGTACCCTTATCCTACTTCTCCTCTGGTGATGTAGAGGTTAATACAGGTCCTGCAGTGCCTAGCTCCACTCCCACTCCCCAGGTGCTCTCATTTGTTGACGTCTGTAACCGTAAAAGCCTTGGTTTCATGCATGTTAACATTAGAAGCCTACTCCCTAAGTTTATTTTACTCACTGCTTTAGCACACTCTGCTAAACCGGATGTCTTAGCCGTGTCTGAATCCTGGCTTAGGAAAACCACCAAAAAATCTCCATCGCTAACTAACATTTTCCACCAAGATAGAACTGCCAAAGGGGGCGGTGTCGCAATCTACTGCAAAGATAGCCTGCAGAGTTCTGTATTACTATCCAAGTCTGTACCCAAACAATTCGAGCTTCTACTTCTAAAAATTCACCTTTCCAGAAACAAGTCTCTCACTGTTGCCGTTTGCTATAGACCTCCCTCTGCCCCCAGCTGTGCCCTCGATACCATATGTGAATTGATTGCCCCCCATGTATCTTCTGAGCTCGTGCTACTAGGTGACGTAAACATGCTTAACACCCCGGCCATCCTACAATCCAAGCTTGATGCCCTCAATCTCACACAAATTATCAATGAACCTACCAAGTACAACTCCAAATCCGTAAACACGGGCACCCTCATAGATGTCATCCTAACTAACTCGCCCTCCAAATACACCTCTGCTGTTTTCAATCAAAATCTCAGCGATCACTGCCTCACTGACTGCATCCGTAATGGGTCTGCGACCAAACGACCACCCCTCATCACTGTCAAACGCTCTCTAAAACACTTCTGCGAGCAGGCCTTTCTAATCGACCTGGCTGGGGTATCCTGGAATGACATTGACCTCATCCCGTCAGTAGATGATGCCTGGCTATTCTTTAAAAGTGCCTTCCTCACCATCTTAAATAAGCATGCCCCATTCATGCCCCATGCCCCAAAAACATACTGGGGCGTTCTGCATTAGCATCGAACAGCCCCCGTGATATGCAACTTTTCAAGGAAGTTAGGAACAAATATACACAGGCAGTTAGGAAAGCTAAGGCTTTTTCAAACAGAAATTTGCATCCTGTAGTACTAACTCAAAAAAGTTTTGGTACACTGTAAAGTCCATGGAGAATAAGAGCACCTCCTCCCAGCTGCCCACTGCTCTGAGGCTAGGAAACACTGTCACCACTGATAAATCCACTATAATTGATCATTTCAATAAGCATTTCTCCACAGCTGGCCATGCTTTCCACCTGGCTACCCCGGTCAACTGCCCGGCACCCTCCACAGCAACCCGCCAAAGCCCCCACCATTTCTCCTTTACCCAAATCCAGATAGCTGATGTTCTAAAATAGCTGCAAAATCTGGACCCCTACAAATCAGCCGGGCTAGGCAATCTGGACCCTCTCTTTCTAAAAATTACCTGCCAAATTGTTGCAACCCCTATTACTGGCCTGTTCAACCTCTTTCGTATTGTCTGAGATTCCCAAAGATTGGAAAGCTGCCGCGGTCATCCCCCTCTTCAAAGAGGGAGACACTAGACCCAAACAGACCTATATCTATCCTACCCTGTCTTTCTAAGGTCTTCGAAAGCCAAAACAGATTACCGACCATTTCGAATCCCACCGTACCTTCTCCGCTATGCAATCTCGTTTCAGAGCTGGTCATGGGTGCACCTCAGCCCCGCTCAAGGTCCTAAACGACATCATTACTGTGCAGCCATATTCATCGACCTGGCCAAGGCTTTCGACTCTGTCAATCACCACATTCTTATTGACAGACTCGACAGCCTTGGTTTCTCAAATGATTGCCTCGCCTGGTTTACCAACTACTTCTCTGATAGAGTTCAGTGTGTCAAATCGGAGGGCCTGTTGTCCAGACCTCTGGCAGTCTCTATGGGGTTGCCACAGGGTTCAGTCCTCGGGCCGACTCTCTTCTCTGTATACATCAATGTTCTCATTCCAGACTCACATTCAGCATCTCCAATCCAAAATTAAATCTAGAATTATAACTATATCGCAACAAATCATCCTTCACTCATGCTGCCAAACATACCCTTGTAAAACTGACCATCCTACCGATCCTTGACTTCGGTGATGTCATCTATAAAATAGCTTCCAACACTCTACTCAACAAACTGGATGCAGTCTATCACAGTGCCATCCGTTTTGTCACCAAAGCCCCATACACTACCCACTATTGCGACCTGTACGCTCTCGTTGGTTGGCCCTCGCTTCATACTCGTCTCCAAACCCACTGACTACAGGTTATCTTACAAGTCTCTGCTTGATAAAGCCCCGCCTTATCTCAGCTCACTGGTCACCATACTAGCACCCACTCGCAGCACACGCTCCAGCAGGTATATCTCACTGGTCACCCCCAAAGATAATTCTTCCTTTGGTCGTCTTTCCTTCCAGTTCTCTGCTGCCAATGACTGGAACGAACTGCAAAAAATCTCTGAAGCTGGAGACTCATATCTCCCTCACTAGCTTTATGCGCCAGCTGTCAGAGCAGCTCACAGATCACTGCACCTGTACATAGCCCATCTATCTACCTACCTCATCCCCACACTGTATTTATTTATCTTGCTCCTTTGCACCCCAGTATCACTACCTGCACATTCATCTTCTGCACATCTACCATTCCAGTGTTTTAATTGCTATATTGTAATTACTTCGCCACCATGGCCTATTTATTGCCTTAACTCCCTTATCTTACCTCATTTACACTCACTGTATAAAGACTTTTTGTTTTCTTTTGTTCTACTGTATTATTGACTGTTTTGTTTATCCCATGTGTTGTTGTATGTGTCAAAGTGCTATGCTTTATCTTGGCCAGGTCGCAGTTGCAAATGAGAACTTGTTCTCAACTAGCCTACCTGGTTAAATAAAGGTGGAACATTTAAAAAAAGAAATGTAAGCAGTAGAATCAGATGTTTCTTTTTTAAGATAAAAATACACCTTATTGAACAGCAGGGATAACACAAGCAACACAAACATAGGCACAGACACATGCATACACACACATACACGTGGATTTTGTGTTGTGGTTTTGGAGTAGGAGCCCGAGGGCACACAGTGTGTTGTGAAATCTGTTATAAATGTATTGTAATTAGCTGCCTTGGCAGCAGCTAATGGGGATCCAAAATAAATACAAATACCTTGAGGAGGTGAAGAGGTAGCCGTTGATGCCTCCGAACGTGGACAAGGCTACCGAGATGGGCATAATGACAGAGAACATCCCCAGGAGCTTCTCTCCAAACGTCTGCAGCAGCACAAGGTTTATACATTTAGGACAAAAAACAAGCCTTGAATAGAGAAAGTATTTTTAATAAATTAATGGCATCTTTATGTGAACATGCGTTGTGTTGAACATTCATTAAAGGTCAATACATCAAATAATGACACCATTAAAGTACAGTACTCCAGGCAATATTTGTCGTGTTGTAAAGCAAAGCGAACAGCGTTACTCACGACGGCCACAGCGTTGGAAGAGAGCAGCTCCTCGGGTGACATGGCGGAGAAGTAGGCGATGTTGGTGAGCGTGTACACAAAGGTCACCAATGGAATTGAGATGTAAATGGCACGAGGTAGGTTCCTGATGAGGTAATCCACATGGTACAAAGCCTACTGATGAGTTCATCCACAAACTACTGATGAGTTCATCCACAAGGTACACAAACTACTGATGAGTTCATCCACAAGGTACAAAAACTACTGATGAGGTAATCCACAAGGTACATAACCTACTGATGAGGTAATCCACACGGTATAAAAACTACTGATAAAGACATCCACAAGGTACACAAAGTACTGATGAGGTAATCCACATAGCATACAAACCATGCAATCAACACAGTCTCATAAATCATGCATTGTTGGGGAAGTAAGAAGGCAGCTGACATGCAATATACATTATATATACACAAAAGTATGTGGACACCCCTTCAAATGATTGGATTTGGCTATTTCAGCCACACCCGTTTCTGCCCTGCCCTAGCTTCATGAAATGGGTTTCCATGGCCGAGCAGCCTAAGATCACCATGCGCAATGCCAAGCGTCGGCTGGAGTGGTGTAAAGCTCGCTGCCATTGGACTCTGGAGCAGTGGAAACACGTTCTCTGGAGTGATGAATCATGCTCCACCATCTGGCAGTCCGACAGCTGAATCTGGGTTTGACGGATGCCAGGAGAACGCTACCTGCCCCGAAGCAGGACAACTGTAAAGTTTGGTGGAGGAGGAATAATGGCCTGGGGCTGTTTTTCATTGTTTGATTAGGCCCCTTACTTCCAGTGAAGGAAAATCTAAACACTACAGCATACAATAGCATTCTAGATGATTCTGTGCAACATTTTGGTGAAGGCCCTTTCCTGTTTCAGCATAAAATTTCCCCTGTGCACAAAGCGAGGTTCATACAGAAATGGTTTGATCGGTGTGGAAGAACCTGAATGGTCTGCAATTGACTGGGCTGAATGGAAGCAAGTCACCACAACAATGTTCCAACATCTAGTGGAAAGCCTTCCCAGAAGAGTGGAGGATGTTATAGCAGCAAAGAGGATACCAACTCCATAATAATGGCCATGATTTTGTAATGAGTGGTTCGACGAGCAAGTGCCGACATACTTTTGATCATGTAGTGTACTTTATCTTGTGTATATAAAAAAATATAACTCTTTATATATATTTATTTTGCATTATATCACTTACATTTCTTATCACTATTTTAATTGATATACCACTGCAAGATCACAACATACAACTGTGCATCGCCCCACAATGCTTGCTTTCATGCCGGACTGGTTATACAGTACACAGCATTGGATAGATAATTGCGAATAAAATAGAATAGAATGCAAAGTAAAATAATGTTTGGTGAACCAGAAGCTCACCTTCGCGGTTCAACCACTTCCTCTGTGACATAGTTCAGGAAGTTCCATCCACTGAAGGCGAAAGAGGCCTGGAGGAAAGCCAGAGCGATCTGCCCAACTGAGGGAGTCCTGCTGAACTCAAAAGCCACATGAGGCGTCAGTCCCTCGTAGTTGCCTGAAGGGATACAAATTCACCATCAATGTCGAGGTGATGTTTTAGGGAATTAGCATGATAGCCTCTTTGATCAATAAAAACGGGTAAATATTACAGACGTGCAAGTTCCTATTGGTTTGTTGAAGGTGCTATTAACCTTCGGCACCTGGATCATGTTCAGTAGGCATATAATGGAAGAAAGCAGTCCGAAACTGGGAGGTATTATCTGAACTTGCTAAATAAGAAACCCTCATTTTCGCTTTCAGTCACAAAACGTCTTGCTACAGTGTGCATTAATGAAGATAATTCTATAGAGAAGGTGAGTGTGTGTCTCACCCTTGCAGATCTGCACCAGGCCGACCACTATGATGAGACCCAGGGCCGCCAGCTTCCCCACCGTGAACACATCCTGGATCCTGGTGGCCAGACGCACACTAGAGCAGTTCACCCAGGTCAGGAACACTGCAAACACACATGCACACACAATACTTTTAAGCGTTTCATTGAGAAAACAAAATACTATTTAAACCCTAAACCCAAGTTATGTACAATCCTAGAGGTGGGCACATTGTTTCACCTCATCCATCACTGTCATTGGCTCGCCTCTCTCTCTCATGGTGGCCTGGCTCTCCCAGACAAAGGGGAGCTGTCAAGGCCACCAAAACAAACCGCTTCCAACGCAACAGAACAAAATCCAGAAAGGAAAGGTGGGCAGGTCCCTCCAGGTCATTGGCATCCAGTTCCCCAAAAACAAGTGTGAATAATGTCCTCTAAAAGCAGGGATTACACGCGAAAAAAAACCTGTTGTTTCACCTCATGGGTCATAACGCTGTTGGCTTGTTGGCTTTTCTGCGGCTCACTCATAGTACATTTTGCTCACTCATGGTACAATGGGGTTTGTGTGTGTTTTTTTTCTCTACTTAAGAGGGTTCATTGGAGGTACAGTGCAGGTACTCTTGGGCTTGGTTCCAAGTAATTAGTAATAGTAGCACGACCACATGGTCAATAGAGTGAGGGATGCAACCCAGTGAAAAGCAACACACAAATCACAGGCGACAAAATTGGCTCTAACTTCAACAAATGGGACAGACACTGTACTTGACATTGAAACTGAGGCCTAGGTTCAATCAGATCAAGTGCTACCCAGCAAAAGCAGACACCTGCTTGCGTTAGAAGTTCAGAACGAGAAAGTGTAGGCTATATAGAAATAATAATTGAACTAAATAATGAGAGTTTCTATAGTGTTAATGAAGGTGTAGATTTCATCTCACATTCCAGTGTTCCAGCTTGTACACATGGCTGCATGGGATTTCTGTTAACGCGACTCCATTTTTGGTATAATGCTAGGAGCCAATTGTGGATTTGACAGCTCTAACGCAGTTCCACCTCCGACACTGCCAAAGCAACTGCTATGCCGATGTCTGCTAAAGTGGATCTGATTGAATAGAGCCCTAAGTACAAGTTTCCTCAGGTTTACAGAACTGGCTGCAGTGATGTCATTCTGACGTCTTTATGGCATGACGGTCAGGTTGGTTGTAAAAAAAAATTGATATCTTTTAAGCGAACCAATAAATAAGTCTACAACCAGATAAAAATCTAATATTCTGGAAAAAGAACTGAAAAAGAATTAGGAACCAGAAAGTTAGGTCACCCTGACATCCCATGGCCTAATTTGACCACAGGAATCGTTTGTCCATTGGGATGATTCCCTACATCCTTCAGAAACTCTACACTTCATCGGTCTTTGTTTCCCTAACTTCACTGCCCACTCCTTCCTCCTGTCCCTCCCTTCCAATTTCTATTTGACACACCTATGCATTGTTTTTATATTCCTGTCTCCAACTCTGAAAGTTTTAAAAGACTTCCAGGCAATGGTTATGCAAGAGATATTTCACTCTGTTGTACCAGATAAACTTGAGGTCGAAAGAAACGCACACCTGTTTAGGCGAGGTGCTGGCTAGCGGAGTAGAACACTTGAAAAAGGGAAGGAGAGGCACGCCCTCTAGGAGCTCAGGTGCAGTCATTTAATAACCAACGTTTCGACAGACAAACTGTCTTCATCAGGGTATATTAACAAACACTGCACGTCACTAGTTTATATAGTGTCAAAGGACACACAGAGGTGTCTGTAATCATGGCCCGGGTGTGGCTTGATATCATTGGTTAATTTACAGATATAAATAGAACATATAAAAAACAGAAATGGATAGCATATGATCATAGATACAATTTGGCTGCATAAGCCTGCAAAGATTTACATTGAATAGTAATGAATATAACATGAATAGCTTCAGATCAAAGTCTACCTTGAGACCGAAGGGAGCAAGGGTCTTTAAATTAAAGATCCAGTCAGCCTCTCGTTTTCACAATAAATTGTTGAGGTCACCCCCTCTCCTAGGGAGGGTAACGTGTTCGAAGCCGATATAACGTAGGGACGAAATCGAGTGGTTCCCTTCCAAAAAGTGAGCTGCAACGGGGTACATCAAGTTTTTAGATTTGTACTTCTAATTCGTGCTTCATTTTACCCACATAATATTTACCACAAGGACAAGGTTAAAGACAAATAACTGCTTTAGTAGAGCATGTGATAACACCTTTGATTGGGATCTGTTTCCCTGTTTGGGGGTGTATGAAGGATTTACATTTGTAAGTGCCATTGCACTGAGCACAGCCATTACACTTGTAATTTCCATCTAGTAGAGGCGCAAATAGATGTTGTGCAGGGGTATTTTGGGGTGGTAAATCAGAGTTTACCAATTGTTCTCTGAGGTTTCTGCCCTGCGAGAATACAAACAAAGGAAGGCTCGAAAACACATGACTGATACTGTCATCAGATCTTAGAATGTGCCAATGTTTGTCAACGATTCCCTTAATGAATTTCTTCCGAGCACACTTAATAGCGGGTTGTAAAAACGCAAGAATGCTTCTTTTTGCGAGATCCCAATCAAAGGAAAAATAATGTATTCCATTGAGCTTATTTCAGCCATTACCAGGGTGTGTTTGACAGATAATTTGATAGGTGGTAACTTTAACGGAAAAAAATGACAGGTACAAGAAAGACTATGATCTAGTCGCAGGAGTAAAATGAAAGCAATCAATCCAGCGAGATTAATGTGACAAGTGGATTTTGGAACCCCTCATACACCGGAAATATATGTCTGAAAAAGACATTCTCAGGTGGGGTGCACAGTATATCTTTTTGGGGTTACCTTAATGTTAATTTAACACATTTCCTTTACATAAGTGAGTTCAGGCACAGGAACATGGTACTAACAGAGACAGACTGTTGACAGCAGGCGTGTGGCCATGTAGGGAGGGACACAGTCGGGGAATACAGGCTGAAGGACATAGTTAGAGAAGGTGAGGGCGATGACAGCCAGGGTCGTGGGGTACATGATGAGCACCGCACTCCACAGGAGGAGAAACCTGGGAAGGGAGAAAAACAGTCATATGTCACTGCTTTGGTCCAACTTTGTGTTTTTTAATGAACAATTTGTTTATCGCATAAACTGAACAGTCAATTGAACATTCAACCAACTCTTCTGACCCCCAATACCAAGCAAATCCAACCTTGTGCTGTTTCATAATAAGCTTACAAACTATACACATTGGATGAGAGGTACCTACCCAACAAGGCCTCCGAAAATTTCTGTGACGTAGGAGTAGTCCCCCCCTGACTTGGGGATGGTGACCCCCAGCTCAGCATAGCAGAGGGAACCCAGGGCAGCTATGCAGCCCCCTAGTACCCACACAATCAGTGCTAGACCCACTGAACCCGAGTGCTCTAGAACCCCCTTAGGAGAGATGAAGATTCCAGAACCAATTATGTTCCCTGTGGAGAGGGAGAAGGTATTACTAGAATACACACACACACAAAACAAGCAAAGTGGAAATATTGCTAAAAACAATATGACTATTATAAAATCTTCCTATTTGCAGGTAAATCTTTACAGAAACTGTATCATGTGTTAATCAGTTATGTTGAAAAGGTTTGGGAAACAATAAAGCAGAATAACTTTAGCTGGACTGTTTAGATATATTGGTGTGTGGAAAGGGAGGGATGTGATATCATCTGCTCTGTACACTTCCCCCTGAGCGAGCTGGGGGTTGCTTGCCATAGCCCGTTTTGAGGAGCTAAGAAAAAAAAACGAAACGACATAGCTTTCTCTCTTCAAATATACGTGACAGAAATAAACCTTCTCTGATGATCATCGCAAGTTAACAACATCGTCCATAGAGGACTTCAGAAATGGAACAATCATACTGTTGATGTGAACGAACAGATCAAGCAGTCACACGGTAGGAAGTGATACCATCAAACCCAAGAGGCTTCAACATCAACCACACACATTGTTGAAGTAATACAATGATCTGGATTCCAATATGGCTGTACCATGTCCAAGGGTGTATCAGAAATGGCACCCTGTTGAAAAGTAGTGGCATTATGGAATAGGGTGCAATTTCAGATGCAGATCAAGAGTATCCCAACCAACACATTCAGGGTAGTAGCACAGCAGAAGGCAGCCAAGTAGCACAGACCTTAATTACATAACTGGACATACGTAAATTGTTTACTTATAACTGTCGAGCTCAGTCAAGTCGCCCTCGGGAATTCAATTCAACTCATCTATTACATTATTTCTAGACTCTACCAGCTTTCTCTTTGGTTTGTGACCCTGTCAGAAATGCTGAGACTGGGAGTAGCCTGGTCTCATAGAATAGACGTAACATAGTAAAAGTAAATACGTTTGGTGTGGTTACATAACACAGAAGGCTACTTAAGGGCAAAACTAAAGTAGGGTGGTTGGCCGGGTGTTAATGCGAACATATAGCAACCCAAAGATTGCATGTTCGAATCTCATCATGGACAACTTTAGTATTTTAGCTAATTAACAAATGTTCAACTGCTTACTACTCTTAGCTACTATGAAACTATTTAGCATGTTAGCTAAACCTTCCCCAAACCTTAAGCCTAACCTTAACCACTAGCTTAGTCAACACTAATCACCAAGCTAACGTTAGCATTATCCACCTAGCCAATGTTAGCCACAACAAATTGTAATTGGTAACATATAATATTTTTTGCAAATTCGTAACATATTATACAAATTCTAATTTGTAACATATCATACAAAATGGATAAGGGATGGATTAACATTTACAGAAAAGGTACCTTGAGGAAAATGGGGGATGGTCATGCTTTTTTAATTTCAGTCAAGGGGAGGGTTTAGTATTTTTTTAATCTAGTCCAGAGGAGGGTTATGTCATTTGTAATTGATGAAATTTCTATATTTCTCCGTCTTTTAGAATTCATGGCTTATTAGGCTACATATCGATGTGTGCCCGATGCCGCCCCTCATCTCTGATTCTCAGCGGGGCACGCATAAATAGCCTTCAAGTGCGCCTAAAGGCTATTTAGTGTGGTCTCAATCAAATGATCCATAGACTGTAGACTATAGGCTGCGAAGTGCATGCTCGAGAGAAGCACAGAGCAAAGTCATATTTCTAAGATAGCTGCTGGGATGGTGTAAATACAACTAGGCTGCATTACACACTGCAATGGATATGCCAACCCTGAGCCCCGGCCTGCTCTGCTCTTGCTGATCAAAAACTGTTTTGGGTGCTGTGCTCTGGAGGTCTATAGTGGCAATTCAGGAGGAGAGTCAAAGGCTTCTTCCATTTCTTTTTATTAGGCCTAGTCCAAATAATGCACAATATTGCGTGTGGACTAGCCTATAGCCTATGGTCAACTTTGATAGCTTGCTACTACTATAATAGATTTAATTAAAAACAGTATGTTTATTGCCCATGATGTTTTTATCAGAGTTATTACCGCAAGACGCTACAGATGGTAGTGCGTATGGCCCAGTACATCACTGGGGCTAAGCTTCCTGCCATCCAGGACCTCTACTAGGCAGTGTCAGAGGAAGGCCCTAAAAATGGTCAAAGACTCCAGCCACCCAAATCATAGACTGTTCCTCTATGCTACCGCACAGTAAGTGATACCGGAACGCCAAGTCTAGGTCCAAAAGGCTCCTGAACAGCTTCTACCCCCAATCCATTAGACTGCTAAACAGTTATGGCTACCCGGACTGTTTGCATTGACCCCCTTTTTCACGCTTCTACTACTAGCAAATTATTATCTATGCATAGTGAGTTTACCCCTACCTACATGTACATATTACCTCAATTACCTCGACTAACCTGTACACCTGCACATTGACTTGGTACCGTTACCCCCTGTATATAGCCTTACTATTGTTATTTTATTGTGTTACTTGTGTAGTATTGATTATTTTTGTATATATTTTTTTACTATAGTTTATTATAAAAACTTTTTTTAGCAAATATCTTCGTACTTACTTAACAAAAAATTCTGCATCGTTGGTTAAGGTCTTGTAAGTAAAGCATTTTACGGTAAGGTACACCTGCTGTATTCTTCACATGTGACAAATCAGATTTGATTTGATTTGATATTGACCTCACAATAAGTCAGATTCAAGTAACTTACATTGTGGTGCTGAAACTTGAAGCAGCGGCCGCAGCAACAATCAGTTGGAAATGGACAGCTCATGGTGCTGAAAGTAGGCAAATTCGAGTAGGCATAATTCATTTAAACCATCTTCATTTTAATTAGACTTTACTAACAACAAGAGGGCTTTGTGTTGGAACCTTTTTCTTCCTATTGAAGAAATAAGAGGTAGGCCTACCTGTTTGACAGACAAAATTAGGCTATAGGCTGCTATATCCATAGATTTGTCGGTCAATTCATCCACCCACCATGCACTCTTTAATTAGCCTACTTCTATGTCAGTGAAGGGCTGCTAGGTTAAAACCAAGGCTGCGTTTCAAACTCATAAAATACATACCCCCGTCCACTTGCCTTATGACTTTGGGGGAATGCCTGCGGCCATATTTGTCGTCGGTCCAAGTGATTAGCCAAGCAAGGGAAGTTTGCAACGTAAGCCCCTCATCCCTCGTTTTTCATGGAGTTTGCGAGTGTACAATTATGTTCACTTCGAGGCCTGAAACGCCCCATAATTCAATCCGCGACAATTGCACAAGTTCCAGCTAGGCAGGCTAACGTTAGTCAGCTAATTCATTTGCTAGCTATCACAGAGTAGGCATATATTAATAAATATATGGTTAATATAAGTAGACATGCAATCATAATTGACTGTAGCGCATATAAAGCACGCACAAGCTACCAGTGGCTGAAAACACGAATTTCCGGGCAAGGGCGGTCCATTTAAAATTAATTCCTTCCTCCCTCGCCCCTTGCCCTGCAAGTGTAAACTCGTCAGACGTTATGATATGTCATCAGAAGCATCCATCTAATTTGAGGGCTGAGGGGAGAGGGTGTGTCAGTTAAGTGTTTGGAATGCAGCCCAAGACTCAAATTAAGGGTGTATGAGAGGGTATGCCGTACGCTGCATTTAGACGAGGGATGCAAAAAAACGTCATACCAGTCGGCATAGCCGGACAAGAAAGCAAGAAAGATGTTTAATGCAAAAGCAAGCCAGCACGACGGTATGCGTTACCATTGGGATTTCAGTAAACAAACATTTTAAATAAACATCTGGCAGAAAACAACGCTACGGAAGACGGCAAAGGTTGAAATATTTGGACTCTGGCGGCAAGTCCTATGTACCGTGGCGGCTGAAAGCATTCACGGCCAGCCTCAACGCATTTACTATCGTTCCCTAATCAAAAACAATGACATGCGGTTTGCAGTCAACTGCCTACCTCGTGCCATCTAAACGCAGCAATAAGGTTACATTTTATTAAAGAAGATTTTGAAGAAAATCAAACAGATCCGATTATATAAAGTGATCTACAGTATAACAGTGCTTTGGTCCATGATGCTTTATGCTGGATACAAGCTGTAAAATACCCGGGAAAGACGTGACTTGGATATCATTGTTTAGTTTGTTTGACATTCAAAGGCTGAGCTACAACCTTCTATAGCAAGGAGACAAAAAATTGACTTCACTTGGGATTTAAACTTTTTTTTTTTTACATTTTATTTAACTAGGCACGTCAGTTAAGAACAAATTCTTATTTTCAATGACGCCTAGGAACAGTGGGTTTACCTGCCTTGTTCAGGGGCAGAACGGCAGATTTTTACCTTGTCAGCTCGGGGATTCGATCTTGCAATCTTCCGTTTACTAGTCAGACCCATTGAGTTTTTACACATTTTGTTTTTACATTACAGCCTTTTTCTAAAATGGTAAAAACAAGTAAAAACTGGTTTTCAATGGAAGAAGTTTGGAACCACTTCCTCACATCTTCCTAGAGCTTGCTGCCGGGCCAAACTGAGAAATCGGGGGAGAAGGGAGGTGATTAAGGCCCGCTTGGAGTTTGTCATAAGGCACATAAACGTCTCAGACCATGAGAAACAAGATTCTCTGGTCTGATGAAACCAAGATTGAACTCTTTGGCCTGAATGCCAAGTGTCACGTCTGGAAGAAACCAGGCACCATCCCTACGGTGAAGCATGGTGGTGGCAGTATCATGCTGTGGGGATGTTTTTCAGCAGCAGGGACAGGGAGATTAGTCAGGATCGAGGGAAAGATGAACAGAGCAATGTACAAAGAGATCCTTGATGAAAACCTGCCTCAGAACACTCAGGACCTCAGACTGGGGCAAAGGTTCACCTTCCAACAGGACAATGACCCTAAGCACACAGCCAAGACCATGCAGGATTGGCTCAGCAGCCAGAGCCCGGACTTGAACCCAATCTAACATCTCTGGAGAGACCTGAAAATAGCTATGCAGCAATGCTTCCCATCCAACCTGACAGAGCTTGAGAAGATCTGCAGAGAAGAATGGGAGAAACACCACAAATCAGGTGTTCCAAGCTTGTAGCGTCATAGCCAAGACTTGAGGCTGTAATCAATGCCAAAGGTGCTTCCACAAAGTACTGAGTAAAGGGTCTAAATACTTATGTGATATATCCGTTTTTTTTTAAATGAATTTGCAAAATAATTTTACAAATAAAAGGTTTTGGCTTTGTCATTATGGGGTATTGTGTGTAGATTGATTAATTTTAGAATTAGGCTGTAACGTAACAAAATGTGTAAAAAGTCAAGGGGTCTGAATAGTTTCAGAATGCACTGTAATCCAATTATGTCAATATCACTTGCTTAAGCTAGTCACTTTCTGTGCAATAGAAAATGTTTAAACCCAGACAGCTTTTAGGAAAATACTTGTGACATTCTCTCGTTGGGTTAAGCCACGGAAGAAGAGTAGCCAGCAGTTAAAACTGACATTTTTCTGCATTGGTAGGGCTACTCTGTCTGGGGTGGAAAGGTCGGCCCAACTTTTGAAAGTGCCATGCTCAGATTCCAAATGACGTCTCAGATGTAATTATTTGCAAACAGGGACAGTCTAGTTGCAAACAAGACACACTGATTTGTCATTGGAGAAATATGATAAGATTAACAAATATCTCTCTGTCAATGTTTTGCCTGTAATTACGGTCATTTGTGTGGTATTAAAAAATATTGTGCTAGTATGTAAAATTACGTAGAATTGCATGACTTTTTTATAAACGGCAATGTTTTCTCTGATCTGCAAATACGATGATAGATTCATGCAATGATTATACTATAAAGGAGATCTCTCTACCCCTAATCTTGTCCACGATGGTCTGTGAATCAAAACTCTTGCGTTGCCATGTAATGCTTACAGGACAAAGAACCGTTTCTGTCCAAGAAGGTACGGTAAACATGTTCTCTGCTGTCACCTTTTGTTTTAATTATTATTTTTGGTATGGGGAGGGTCACTTGTTTTTTCCCCAAAGGTTCAGGATTGAAGTAAAATATATTTGTTAAAGGGAGGGCCATCCATTTTCATTTAATTTCTCCATGTAACACTTATTATAAATAATGTTCACTCCCTAATGGACATCCACAAATGAATACATACGAAACTTAACATATCATACTAACTGAAGTGGGTCGGTTTTACATTTACTATGTTACGTCTACCCCTGAGTCCAGGTTGGGGAGTAAGATGTATAACTTTAAAACAACAGGGTGGATGCTAGCATGGGCTTCCTGGTCTGGATTGCTCAACAGTTGGCAGTCTGTACTCGGTCTCTCTTCCACACACACAAGGAGGCAGGAGCCTGATTCAAAGGGATTTCTGACTCTTTGCTCGTGTTTGAGGTCTTAATTCAGGACTGATCTTGATCAAAAACTGCACTAGTGTAACTAACTAAAAGCCACAAGAGTAGGTTGGGGAGTAAATGTAAATTAAAAGCATCACTGTCTGTATAAATGACATAAAGAGCATAGGCCTATTCTTATACAACTTTTAGTTTAATAATCGTTTTACAGTAACCCTGAAACTAAAGTCAGAACATATGTAATTAACAGCCCAGGACTTTCATCAGCAGTCTGGGGCCCTGAATATCAAAACCAACTAAAGTTACATTTATCAGTCATGATAAATATGCCTCTTCCAAACTGTATAGTGGTATTTACCCTACTGTAGGTGTAACTTGGGCCTATATCTTCATTTGCACCCTTCAGCAAGTGGATTAGATTTATTATAGCAGCCCCCTGCCATTTCCTCTGCTTCAGCAGACAATTTCCTTCTGCTTGACAACCAATGTGCTACTAATTAATATATTTTGGCCACGTAAGCATTGAGGTAGACATTTAATGCACATCGATTTCTCATGTAGTCGCACTCGCGAATATAGGATACTGACTTTAATGACACATAACCCATCAATGGAAAACGCATGTTTTCAGCAATTTGGCTGCAAATGGCAAACTTACATCAAAGTTATTTTATCAAATAAAGCCATGACCAAACACCCCCAAGTAATAGATTCTAAAATGCAATACACTTTTACCAACCTTACCTATGATTATTGTACAGGCGCTTAAAAGTCCTATTTCTTTTTTCAGAGTCACTCTATCAGGGATTTCGTCACGCTTGTTGTTCCCATCTTTCAAGATCTTCAGTGCAGCTGCTGGCTCTTGCCGTGAGCAGATACTTCTTTTCCGCTTTTCTCCATCCATGTCTGCGACCATATCAAAGGCTTTCTCGAATTCCTCTCTTGAACTCACACACGGTATTGATGCACACTCAATAGGGTGCGCATGCGCAACAATCTGTCGCTGTCCAGGGTAGAATGCTAACTACCCTACTCTCGTTCCATCAACTACTTGAGCGTCGCTGGACGTTTTCCACTAAATCTCACGCGGAGATCCTTTCGAACTGTTTGAATACCGACGATAATAGCTGAGGCTTGCGTGCATCAGAGTTTGGGGCACTCTCCTAGTTGAGTAAACCCCCCATCTTGAACACAACTGTGTCTGCATAATCTCGATTGCTCAGTGTTCAGGCCCCCATTTCAGAGTACACCAATTCACTTAATCTTCTCAAATATTATTGATAGGGAATTTGAAGGTATTTAATCTTGTGAATTGCAACCAGACCGTCCAATAAAAAGAAATACATGTTCAAGAAAATGATTCAACAGTGACCACAGTAAACACAAGTGCACGCCATTATGGAATATACTAAATGATTGACCATCTAATCAATATTTCAAAGAGAGTGAAAGAGCAAATGCAAGGTTTGATTGAACTATCTTCAGTCCATCAAAGCAAAATTTAACGAGCATGCACACCGTGCATTGCAGGCCTATATCTACTACAGTGTAGGAGAAAATTGATCTCAAACTGACTCCAAAGAAAAGTAGCTTAATCAATTTCAACAAAATTGCTATTTTGAATTGTGGGAAAAGAGAAAGTGTAAATAGATTACAAAATATGTGGATGACAGGGATTTCCCCAAAACAAAACAAAAATGAATCATGTACCTGCTTTTAAATCATTTACTTGTGAACATAACATATTTTGGCAAATACGTTTCATGTCGGATACACTCCCATTCACACAACTCCGCCCCTATGTTTCCTTTTGTATCTAAAATTAGGCCCAGTCATGTTATTGATGCAACTCTGAACAGCCTCCTGATGAACTGTTCGGAAGAAGAGACTCAAAGAGAGGCAGACTTGCTCCTCTGCCCCACCAGCGCATGCTTCCCAAAGAGGGTCTTCTTCATGTTTCCCTTCGTCTCTGAAAGGACCCTGGTGGAATTTAGGAAGTCAAATTGAGCGCTCGTACCAGGCCTTTTCTCTGCCTCTCTCGCTAACACCACAGACTGCCCAATAAAGGGCCTGGATTCAGCTGATCCTGCTAGAAGGCCAATAAAACGGCCAGCTGCTTTGTGTGCAGGGAGTGAGGAAGGACGAACACTGCCAACAGTGTGCTGCGACGCTTAAAGGAGGAGGCCGAGCAGAAAACCAATACGTCACAGGAGCCACTCTGGGTAACTGAGGAAATGTGGACAGAGGGAAGGAGTGTTTAACTGCCAGCAGAGTGTTATCTCATTGTGGAGTGCAAAGGTTCACAGCATTACACTGTGTCAAAAGTTTAGATGACGCTCTGAAATGAAATAATACATAAACAAATAAAGCAAACAAAGACTGTCCAGACCAAATGTAATAACATTAATAAAATCCCCAAATTAGTAAAGTTACATTTTTTTTTAGGTCCAGTACATAAAAAAAATGTAGGTTCCAGTTTTTAAGAATGGATATGAGCTGAGGTAGCAGTTAATTAATTCAGTCAATTCATGCTTTGGCCAGCATGCCAATGTTACTTCTTGTTGGATTGGGATGGAATGGAGTGTCACAGGGGGAAGTCACTGGCCAGGGAAAGCTCCATGCAGCCAGCCCAGGTCACATGGTCAGACTGGAATAAAAGGCAGTCCTGACTGTGGATTTGGAAAGAAGGCCTTCCACAGCCTTGCCAAGAAAGTACTCCTCCATTGAGACAAAATGCTTCAGTGCAAATGGATTGAACTAAGCCAGGGGATCTGTGGTTTCTGTTTGAGCTCCAAGGAAGCCCTGACATGGGTTGGAAAAAGGTTGTCATATTGTATTTCCGTTGGCACCCGCTATCAGTTCAAGTAAAACAGGCCTTGCTTAAGGTTGTATTGTTCCAATGGAAGTTTATGAATTGTTCTGGATAAGGAAAAGGCATCTTACTCCATCTAGTGGTCAGTCAGTCAGTCAGTCAGACACACACGCACACACACACACACACACACACACACACACACACACACACACACACACACACACACACACACTTCCAGTGTAGCGCACCAATGTCATGGCCCCTTGGGGCCCAAGAACTGCAACACATTTTGCATACACCGAGAAACACCAAAACATTTTGTCTGTATAAACAAAGGCATGTTACATTCCATCGAGATGTGGAAAAAAGATACATTCCAAACTAGGGAGTCTTTATCTTTACAACATTGTGTTAGGTTCACGTGTGCCCCCTCCTTACACACTTGAACATAAACAAGTAATGATTTGTCAATGAGCTGTGCCGTGCTGTCAGAGTCAGACTAATGGGTTGTGGAAGAAGTTGCGTATGTGCTGAGCCATGGCCTGGCCCACGATGGGCTCCAGTTCATGGGTCCCTGCGTTGTACAGCTGGTGGATGCTGTAGTAGTGCTGGAGCAGGGCCATTGCTTTGACCATCCCTACTCCAGGGATCTGCTGAACCAGGGACATGACCAGGGGGTCCAGCAGCCGAGACACACTCCTCCTGAGGAACGGGTTGTCTTTACTCTCTCCGTGTACCTGCAGAGGAGAGGACACAATTCATCAGTCAATCGTCACACACAGTTAGACTATGGTCGATCTGACTGTATGTTAGTTCGAGTTTAACATATATTTGTGGAATCAGGATCATCTTTGTAAAGTGACAATGCTGGACCAAACTCTTCGCTAGTTTTCTCGCATGTGTGATAGTTTGACTTACTATCTGTATGAGAAGCTGGGAGGCTTCCAGCTGGCTGGCAACAGGTAGCAGTTTGAGACCGAGCTCATACACCACAAACTACTGCATGACAGGAAAGTACTGTTCACTGAGCCGGGTCTTCTCCACCACCACCACGATGGAAAAACAGATGCCGTATATAGATACACTACAATATTATATATCAGTAGTTCAGCCATATACAACACTGGCGATCTGAACTAGATTATGCTGTAGGATATGAAGGTAAGTGCAAAAATAAAGAAAACACCAACATAAAGTCATGGCAAAAAGTTTTTAGAATGTCACAAACAAGTTTACTGCTTCAGTGTCTTTAGATATTTTTGTCAGATGCTACTATGGAATACTGAAGTATAATTACAAGCATTTCATAAGTGTCAAAGGCTTTTATTGACAATTACATGAAGTTGATGCAAAGAGTCAACATTTGTAGTGTTGACCCTTCTTTTTCAAGACATCTGCAATCCGCCCTGGCATGCTGTCAATTAACATCTGGGCCACTTCTGGGCCACATCCTGACTGATGGCCACCCACCTCTTGAGGATTGACCACAGTTTTCAATAGGATTACGGTCTGTGTCACGCCCTGACCTTAGAGATCCTTTTTATTCTCTATTTTGGTTAGGTCAGGGTATGACTAGAGTGGGTACTCTAGTTTTTTGCATTTCTATGTTGGCCTGGTATGGTTCTGGTTAGCTGCCTGTGAGCAGCCCAGAACGTCACGTTTCGTTTTCTTCTGTATTGTTTTTGGTGAGTTTCATATTTATTAAACAAATACGCTGCGCCTTGGTCCACTCATACCAACGAACGTGACAGAAGATCCCACCACCCACGGACCAAGCAGCGTGCCCAGGAGGAGCAGGGATCCTGGGTCTGGGAGGAAAGCCAGGAGTGGAGGACATCCTGGACGTGGGGCGAAATCATGTCAGGAGACAGAAGCCTGCAATGGAAGCAGGCGGAGGCAGCGAAGGAACAACAATGACGACACCGGGGTTCGCGGCCACGACGGAAGCACGAGAGGCAGCCTCAAAAACACATTTTGGAGGTGGCACACGGGTTGGTCGGCGGAGCCGAGGTGTGAACCAGAGCCAGTCCACATGGGGTGGTCGGCGGAGCCGAAGGTTGAACCAGAGCCAGTCTGGGAGAGGAAGGTGAACTTGGAGGGAAGGGAGTGAATCAGAGACAGTTAAGGAGTTGATGGGAAAATTGGAGAAGAGAGTTATGAGAGAGCTGTTGTGTTGGTGCATGAGGCACAACATTCGCCCTAAGGAGCGTGTCCTCAGTTTAACGCCACCTGAGTCAGCTCTCCATACTCGTCCTGAGGAGCGTGCTAGCCATCTGGTGAAGACTGTGCCGGCCCCACGCACCAGGTCTCCAGTACGCCTCCCCAGCCCTGCACGTCCTGTGCCAGCTCTCCGCACTCGCTTTGAGGAGCGTGTTATCGTTCTGGTACAATGTGTGCCGGTTCTATGCACCGTGTCTCCAGTGCACCTCCACAGCCCGGTACATCCTGTGCCAGCTCCCCGCACTTGCCGTGCAACGTCTGTCATCTGTCCAGGACACGTTGTGCTAGCTCTACGCTCCAGACCTCCAGTGCGCCTCCACAGCCCGGTACGTCCTGTGCCGGCTCCACGCTCCAGGCCTCCTGTGCGACTCCCCAGCCCGGTACGTCCTGTGCCAGCTCCACGCATCAGACCTCCTGTGTGCCTCTACAGCCCAGTATGTCCTGTGCCGGCTCCACGCTCCAGGCCTCATGTGCGTCTCCCCAGCCCGGTACGTCCTGTGCCAGCTCCACGCACCAGGTCTCCTGCGACGGTCGGCAGTCCAGAGCCTCCTGCAACGGTCGGCAGTCCAGAGCCTCCAGCGACGGTCTGCAGTCCAGAGCCTCCAGCGACGGTCTGCAGCCCGGTGCCTCCTGCGATGGTTCCCAGTCCGGAGCCTCCAACGACGGTTCCCAGGCCGGAGGCTCCAGCGACGGTTCCCAGGCCGGAGCCTCCATCGAGTGTTCCCAGGCCTGAGCCTCCAGCGAGGTTTCCCAGGCCGGAGCCTCCAGCGAGGGTTCCCAGGCCGGAGCCTCCAGCGAGGGTTCCCAGGCCGGAGCCTCCTGCGAGGGTTCCCAGTCGGCAACGATCCACGGTCCGGAGCCTCCGGGGACTATCCACAGTCTGGTTCCACGGAGGCAGAGGGATCCGCGAGCGGAGTGGGGTCTACGTCCCGAAGCAGAGCCGCCACCGAGGCTAGATGTCCACCTGGACCCTACCCCATAGAGTCAGGTTTTGCGGCCGGAGTCCGCACCTTTGGGAGGGGGGGGGGGGGGGGTACTTTCACGCCCTGACCTTAGAGATCCTTTTTATTCTCTATTTTGGTTAGGTCAGGGTGTGACTTCCGGCGCCGACAGAGATGGCCGCCTCGCTTGGCATTCCTAGGAAACTATGCAGTATTTAGTTTTTTTATGTGTTATTTCTTACATTGGTACCCCAGGTAATCTTAGGTTTCATTAAATACAGTCGGGAAGAACTACGGAATATAAGAGCAACGTCAACTCACCATTAGTACGACCAGGAATATGACTTTCCCGAAGCGGATTCTGTGTTCTGCCTTCCACCCAGGACAACAGAATGGATCCCAGTCTGCGACCCAAAACAATGACGTCGTAAAAGAGGGAAACGAAGCGGTCTTCTGGTCAGGCTCCGGAGACGGGCACATCGCTAAGCATCAGTATAGAGACAAAGTAGAGTCACAATTCAATGGCTCAGACACAAGAGGTATGTGGCAGGGTCTACAGTCAATCACGGATTACAAAAAGAAAACCAGCCCCGTCTCGGACCAGGATGTCTTGCTCCCAGACAGACTAACTTTTTTGCCCGCTTTGAGGACAATACAGTGCCACTGACACGGCCCGCAACCAAAACCTGCGGACTCGCCCCGTAGCACTCCTTCACTGCAGCCGACGTGAGTAAAACATTTAAACGTGTTAACACTCGCAAGGCTGCAAGCCCAGACGGCATCCCCAGCCGCGCGCTCAGAGCATGCGCAGACCAGCTGGCTGGTGTGTTTACGGACATATTCAATCAATCCTTATCCCAGTCTGCTGTTCCCACATGCTTCAAGAGGGCCACCATTGTCCCTGTTCCCAAGAAAGCTAAGGTAACTGAGTTAAACGACTACCGCCCCGTAGCACTCACTTCCGTCATCATGAAGTGCATTGACAGACTAGTCAAGGACCATGTAACCTCCACCCTACCTGACACCCTAGACCCACTCCAATTTGCTTACCGCCCGGGTAGGTAACAACATCATCACCCCGCTGATCCTCAACACTGGGGGCCCCACAAGGGTGCGTTCTGAGCCCTCTCCTGTACTCCCTGTTCACCCACGACTGCGTGGCCATGCACGCCTCCAACTCAATCATCAAGTTTGCGGACGACACTACAGTGGTAGGCTTGATTACCAACAACGACGAGACGGCCTACAGGGAGGAGGTGAGGGCCCTCGGAGTGTGGTGTCAGGAAAATAACCTCACATTCAATGTCAACAAAACAAAGAAGATGATCGTGGACTTCAGGAAACAGCAAAGGGAGCAGCCCTCTATCCACATCAATGGGACAGTAGTGGAGAGTTTTAAGTTCCTCGGCATACACATCACGGACAAACTGAATTGGTCCACCCACACAGACAGCGTGGTGAAGAAGGTGCAGCAGCTTGTCACCAAAAGCACTCACAAACTTCTACAGATGCACAATCGAAAGCATCCTGTCGGGCTGTATCACCGCCTGGTACGGCAACTGCTCCGCCCACAACCGTAAGGCTCTCCAGAGGGTAGTGAGGTCTGCACAACGCATCACCGGGGGCAAACTACCTGCCCTCCAGGACATCTACACCACCCGATGTCACAGGAAGGCCATAAAGATCATCAAGGACAACAACCACCCGAGCCACTGCCTGTTCACCCAGGCTATCATCCAGAAGGCGAGGTCAGTACAGGTGCATTAAAGCAAGGACCGAGAGACTGAAAAACAGCTTCTATCTCAAGGCCATCAGACTGTTAAACAGCCACCACTAACATTGAGTGGCTGCTGCCAACACACTGACTCAACTCCAGCCACTTTAATAATAATGGGAATTGAAGGAAATTGATGTAAAATATATCACTAGCCACTTTAAACAACTGCTACTTAATATAATGTTTACATACCCTACATTACTCATCTTATATGTATATGTATATACTGTACTCTATATCATCTACTGCATCTTTATGTAATACATGTATCACTAGCCACTTTAAACTATGCCACTTTTGTTTACATACCCTACATTACTCATCTCATATGTATATACTGTACTCGATACCATCTACTGCATCTTGCCTATGCCGTTCTCTACCATCAATCATTCATACATCTTTATGTTCATATTCTTTATCCCTTTACACTTGTGTGTATAAGGTAGTAGTTTTGGAATTGTTAGGTTAGATTACTCATTGGTGATTACTGCATTGTCGGAACTAGAAGCACAAGCATTTCGCTACACTCGAATTAACATCTGCTAACCATGTGTATGTGACAAATACATTTGATTTGATTTGATTTGACTAGGGTGGGTACCCTAGTTTTTGCATTTCTATGTTGGCCTGGTATGGTTCCCAAACAGAGGCAGCTGTCTATCGTTGTCTCTGATTAGGGATAATATTTAGGCAGCTTTTTTCCACCTGTTTTGTGTGGGATCTTACAGGACTGATGGTAGCGCTCACCTTGTCTTCTCCGGACAAGCTTTTTTCCGGATGCCCCAAACAATCGGAAAGGGGACTCATCAGAGAAAATGACTTTACCCCAGCCCTCAGCAGTCCAATCCCTCTACCTTTTGCAGAATATCAGTCTGTCTCTGATGTTTTTCCTGGAGAGAAGTGGCTTCTTTGCTGCCATTCTTGGCACCAGGCCATCCTCCAAAAGTCTTTGGAGGCACTCACACCTGCCTGCTGCCATTCCTGAGCAAGCTCTGTACTGGTGGTGCCCCGATCCCGCAGCTGAATCAACTTTAGGAGACGGTCCTGGCGCTTGTCGGACTTTCTTGGGCACCCTGAAGCCTTCTTCACAACAATTGAACCGCTCTCCTTGAAGTTCTTGATGATTTGATAAATGGATGATTTGGGTGCAATCTTACTGGCAGCAATATCCTTGCCTGTGAAGACCTTTTTGTGCAAAGCAATGATGACGGCACTAGTTTCCTTGCAGGTAACCATGTTTGACAGAGGCAGAACAATGATTCCAAGCACCACCCTCCTTTTTGAAGCTTCCAGTCTGATATTCGAACTCAATCAACACGACAGAGTGATCACCAGCCTTGTCCTCATCAACACTCACACCTGTGTTAACGAGGGAATCACTGACATGATGTCAGCTGGTCCTTTTGTGGCAGGGCTGAAATGCAGTGGAAATGTTGTTTGGGGATTCAGTTCATTTGCATGGCAAAGAGGGACAGAGAGAATACAGTAGACGGCACCTATCAAACGTTTGACTTATGACCCTATGTCCGGGTGATGTGTGCATGCCCATCCTGTCAGGACATCCTGGCGGGAAGTTATCACGTGGTTATGCCCATATAAGGGCATCCTGCCAGGACATCCTGTTCCTGTTCTCACGCCTTAAGAGTGAGTGTTAATTTATGCATATAGTGCATCTATTCCTTTGAAGCTGTCACGCTTTAGTTGGTGTTTATTTAACAAGATAGTGCATCTGCATATGTTAAAGCATGTGTGTGCAGTTGATCTATCCTAGGGTGTGTGTGTGTGTGTGTGTGTGTGTGTGTGTGTGTGTGTGTGTGTGTGTGTGTGTGTGTGTGTGTGTGTATATATGTCTCTGCAGGGGTGTTTGAAACAATGTTTTTTATCTAAACAATTCAACAACAGGAGGGCATATATACATAAAGATACCCAAACAACAGGTGATTTTTCCTATGTTGGGGATCAAAGGAGAGCTGCTCTCCAGGGGGTGGCGGTCACAGTCAATCATGCCAGCCTCTTTTTGAAAGGGTAATTGTACTCTTTAAGTTGGGCCCTTTACTTATAACTTAAACAGATTCATTTTCTACCCCGCTTACTAATTAATGCAGTGGGATAAATCAGGTGTTTATTGGTGGTCTTAAACAAATCTATTTTGAAACAAAAGTGTACACTTTACACACATGTTTATTGACTTAAAAAAAACGACCACAGTAACATATAGTATAAATGCTACAAAACCTGCTAATTCGTATGTATTTTCCAAAGCCTGTCTGGATGTGAACTACTTACGGAGCGGGGCTTGTGTGGGATATCCTTCGAGCAAGAGAGCCTGTCTTGACGGCGGTGATTTGGAAACGGCAGGATGTCAGGGGTAAACCTATAACCGGGCCCTTTATCTGCAAGAAAGGAATAGTACAATTGTTTAATTAATTATAACATGTTTTAAAAGGTCTGTACTAAAGATTTAGAATTAAATAAAGGGTATTAAAGCTGTATCTCACCCTTTAACGAACTGGAATCTGTCGTTTTCTCTCTCTCCCCGGTCTATCGCGGAGAAAGGCTTTTCTGGGAAAATGGGTATGTGCGTTTCAAAACAATGTCTTATTTTATATGAATACAGTCTTTCCTACAACAGACAGTTATAAACATAAACATGAACATTACATCAGCAGATGTCACAAAGTGCTTATACAGAAACCCAGCCTAAAATGCCAAACAGCAAGCAATGCAGATGTAGAAGCACAGTGGCTAGGAAAAACGCCCAAGAAAGGCAGGAACCTAGGAAGAAACCTAGAGAGGAACCAGGCTCTGAGGGGTGGCCAGTCCTCTTCTGGCTGTGCCAGGTGGAGATTATAAGAGTACATGGCCATTAAGGCCAGATTGTTCTTCAAGATTTTCAAACGTTTAAAGATAACCAGCAGGGTCAAATAATAATCACAGTGGTTGTAGAGGGTGCAACAGGTCAGCACTTCAGGTGTAAATGTCAGTTGGCTTTTCATAGCTGAGCATTCAGAGGTCAAGACAGCAGGTGCTGTAGACAGAGAGAGAAGGAGGGAGTGAGAGAGAGTTGAAAACAGCAGGTCCAGGACAAGGTAGCATGAAATTGGACCAGATGGACTGGAGACAGCCAGGAGTCATCAGGCCAGGTAATCCTGAGGGTCCATGGTCCAAGGGCTCAGGTCCTTCTGGAGGGAAAGGAGAGAGGGAGAGAGAATTAGAGGGAGCATACTTAAGTTCACACAGGACACCAGATAAGACAGAGAATTACACCAGACAGGACAGACTGACCCTAGCCCCGCAGCACATAGACTATTGCAGCATAGATAATGGGGCTGAGACAGGGGGGGGGGGGGACTGGCCTCATCCGACAATACCCCCGGACAGGGCCAACCAGGCCAGGCAGGATATAACCCTGCACACTGTCAAAGCACAGCCCCCCCACTACTAGAGGGATATCAGTAGACCACCAACTTACTACCCTGTGACAAGGCTGATTTTAGCCCACAACTATCTCCTCCACCGCATAAGCACAAGGGGACGCAAGACTGTACAGTAAGATCACGTCAGTGACACAACCCACTCAAGTCGAGTATAGCTCAAAAAAGCCTGGCACGACGTGATTCACTCCTCCTAGGGACGACACGGAGGAGCACTAGTAAGACAGTGACTCATCCCCCGTAATAGGGTCAAGCAGAGAATCCCAGTGGGGAGCCGGCCAGGCAGAGACAGCAAGGGCGGTTCGTCATTCCAGTGCTTTGCCATTCACCTTCGCACCCCTGGGCCAGACTACACTCAATCATAGGACCTACTGAAGAGATGAGTCTTCAGTAAAAACTTAAAGGTTGAGACAGAGTCTGCGTCTCTCACGTGGATAAAAATTTAGCTCTGTAGGAGAAATCCCTGCCTCCAGCTGTTTGCTATGAAATTCTAGGGACAATAATGAGGCCTGCGTCTTGTGATGGTAGCGTTTGAGTAGGTTTTGTACGGTAGGACCAAATCAGGGAGAGAGGTAGGAGCTAGTCCATGTAATGCTTAGTTGGTTAGCAGTAAAACCTTGAAATGAGTCCTAGCCTTAACAGGAAGCCAGTGAAGAGAGGCTAGCACTGGAGTAATATGATCACATTTTTGGGTTCTGGTCAACATTCTTGCAGCCGTATTTAGCACTAACTGAAGTTTATTTAGGCTATCAGGATAGCCAGAGAATAGAGTATTGCAGTAGTCTAATCTAGTAGTTACAAATGCATGGATTAGCTTTTCTGCATAATTTTTTGCTAAAACATTTCCGATTGCCTCCCGAGTGGCACAGTGGTCTAAGGCACTGCATCGCAGTGCTTGAGGCATCACTACAGACCTGGGTTTGATCCCAGGCTATGTCACAACCGGTCGTGACTGGGAGTCCCATAGGGCAGCACGCAGCGTCGTCCGAGTTAGGGGAGAGTTTGGCCGGGGGGTGCTTTACTTGGCTCATTGTGCTCTAGTGACTCCTTGTGGTGGGCCAGGCGCCTGCAGGCTGACTACGGTCATCAGTTGAACGGTTTTTCCTCCGACACATTGGTGCTGCTGGCTTCCGGGTCAACGGGCAGGTGTTAAGAAGCACAGTTTGGTGGGTCAAGTGTTGGAGGATGCATAACTCGACCTTCGCCTCTCCCAAGCCCGTTGGATCGTAATTGGATCGCAATTGGATATCACGAAATTGGGGAGAAAAATAAAATAAACACAAAGTTTCAGATTTTTGCAATGTTACGAAGATGTAAAAAATAAGCCCTTAAAATATTCTTGATATGTTCGTCAAAATGGTTAAATAAAAAAAATCCATGGCCTAGCATTGTGCCACAATGATGAGTATCCTTGTTTTAGATGTGAAATTCCACATATCTTGTGGAAAGATTACTTGTGTCATGCACAAAGTTGATGTCCTAACCGACTTGCCAAAACTATAGTTTGTTAACAAGACATTTCTGGAATGGTTGAAAAACGAGTTTTAATGACTCCAACCTAAGTGTATGTAAATGTCCGACTTCAACTGTACATGAGAATCATGTTTGTTGACTACAGCTCCGTGTTCAACACCATAGTGGCCTCAAAGCTCATCACTAAACTATGGGCCCTGGGACTAAACACCTCCCTCTGTAACTGGATCCTGGATTTCCTGACGGGCTTCCCCCAAGTGGTAAGGGAAAGCAACAACTCATCTGCCACGCTAATCCTCAATACGGGGGCCCCTCAGGGGGTGCGTGCTTAGTCCCCTCCTGTACTCCCTGTCCACCCATGACTGCGTGGCCACGCACAACTCCAACACCATCATTAAGTTTGCCAATGACACACCGGTGGTAGGCCTGATCACCGACAACAATGAAACAGCCTATAGGGAAGAGGTCTGAGACCTGGCAGTGTGGTGCTAGGAAGACAACCTCTCCCTCAACGTGAGCCAGAGAAAGGATCTAATCGTGGACTACAGGAAAAAGAGGGCCGAGCACGCCCCCATTCACATCAACAAGACTGTAGTGGAGGCGGTCGAGAGCTTCAAGTTCCTTGGTGCACACATCACTAACAAATAATCATGGTCCAAACACACCAAGACAGTCGTGAAGAGGGTACAACAACGCCTATTCCCTCTCAGGAGACTGAAAAGATTTGACATGGGTCCTCAGATCCTCAAAAGTATTTACAGCTGCACCATCGAGAGCATCCTGACTTGTTGCATCACCACTTGGTATGGGAACTACTCGGCATCCGACTGCAAAGTGCTACAGAGGGTGGTGCATACGGCCCAGTACATCACTGGGGCCAAGCTTCGTGCCATCTAGGACCTCTATACCAGGCGATGTCAATAACACTGCTAAACAGAGTCAAATGGCTACCCTTACTATTTTAATTGAGCCCCTTTTCTACTCACTGTTTTGTCGATGCATAGTCACTTTACCCCTACCTACATGTACATATTACCTCAATTACCTCAACTAACATTTAATAAAGATTTGAAAGAATTTGAAGTTGGGAAAGCCTGAATGTTTTAAAGTTTGCCTTGTAGCTTAATTGGCCAAAGAACAGATCCATTTTGAAAAGCTATGTCTGTATTCCTATGGTTCTCATTTAAACCCATGTTAATTTTTGCAAATTTAAAACAGTTATAGTTCATAAAGTACACATAGTATCAAAAATCGAGTCTGGACATTAGGCAGTTTGTTTCGTGTTAATAGCTTAAATCGTTTAAGCTCTCGAGTGGGCGAATAAATTATATATAGATATATAAAAAATGTATTTCACCTTTATTTAACCAGGTAGGCCAGTTGAGAACAAGTTCTCATTTACAACTGCGACCTGGCCAAGATACAGCAAAGCAGTGCGACAAAAACAACAACACAGAGTTACACACAAACAAACGTACAGTCAATAACACAGAATAATAATAATAATAGGACTATGTAAGAAATTTTGAGTTTTATTTTGCTTTCCAAGCACACCTAATAATTTTTTTACGACCAAGAAGATTCCACTTGAACACCCCGCCAACTGGTAATTACTAACGGAAAACTCCATCATCCCTGAGCCACAACTTCCTTCACATGCTGGCCTCTGACGTCACCTACTATGGAAATTACCTTGATAACAGCATTGTCAGCAGTTAAATGCAATAGGAAAAAAGAAAGGAGGCTGCTAAGGGGAGAACGGCTCATAACAATGGCCAGAGCAGAGCAAATGGAATGGCATCAAACACCTGGAAACCATGTGTTTGATGTATTTGAATCCATTCCACCTAATCCGCTAATCATTACCACGAGCCCGTCCTCCCCAATTAAGGTGCCACCAACCTCCTGTGAATATATTAATATGGTTTTCGAACACTATAATTTGTTGCCAAGCATGATTGCTGTACTTTTAGTTTATGGTTGACACAGCTTGTTGGCCATTAGCCAATCTATGTTTCACAATGAGATCAACTGCCCCCAAAGATAACTGCCCCCAAAAAACAGATTTTTTTGTAACCATCAATGAGGTTGCTGCACCTTCCACTATTCAGCTGCAAACTTCTCTAATTTGTTGGTAAAGATAGGATGACCCCACTACTGAGGAGACACGAAATTCCCCCATTGAACTTTGCCATACCCCACCTAAACAAAATGGGGAAATGTTATGTGGACCAGTTAGTTTAGAAAAATCTGAGCTATTTTTGCAATACAGATCAGCGCCATGTTTACTAATGACCAAATTAAGCATTATCCCTTTAAAGGAGATGGTAGGAAAAGACATTTTGGAAGGATGAAGTCCTGAGGAGAACTAGACCCCAGTGAATTTTTTTTGTGGCCTACATGTTTGTTGTTGTATCACACTTAAATATAGATCACGTTGTTCTGTAACAATAACTTCTGTATCTACCAAACAAATGCAACATTTTAAGCCATTACAATAGTCAGTGGTAGGGTGGGGGGGGGGGACAAACGACCTTTGACAATCTTATTCAATCAATTTATGGTGATCCAAATAGATTTCTCAGGGCAGTCATATATTATTTTAGGACCACATGTTGACTTGCCATATACTGTAATTTGATTTCATACACTGCACGGTGGTGTCATCCTTTCCTTTGACGTTTCACGAACCCTCAACACCGACCGACATGTTAGGACCTGAGGGATTGGTTTGCTGCGCCTGATTGGTTGACTAAACCAAATTAGCGAACGTTTTCCTCGTCATCAAGTTAGAGAGACCGGTAGTGCTGACAGCCAGGCAGGCATCAAATGGTAGACTTTCTTCTGTTTACACGGTCAGGCTTTTGAAGAAGTGCTGTTTGCAATGCGATTCCGGAGTGTTTAGCAGATAAAGAGGTACGTTATGGACATAGCTATATTGTGTTTGTATGAATGTCCATCCAAGCCGACGTTGCTGTTGTTGTGATAGAAAACGTTAGCTAGCTAAAAGATGAGCAGCTAATATAACGTTAGCTAGCTAAAAGCTAGCCAATGTAAGAACACAAATATTTGGCATTGAAACCTCGACCCATGTAGATGCTGCAATCCATTTGCTATATATTGCTACGACTTTGAGTGAAGTGTTCCTCTTGATCCGGGCAGCTGTTATGAATTCTGTTTTGCTTGATTCCACTTTCAAAACAAGCATATGTTTGACATTGGTTGTCACTTACAGCTTATTACAGGAAATTGCGACCACATTTCACAATTTTCGGGCAACCTTGTTTAGTAGCCATTACCTGGAAGATCTCAACATGTGGCACTGTAGTATCCCTGGGGCACCTGGCCTATCCATTGAGACTAGACGGAATACAGCTTTTGTCATTTTGGACTTTTTGTAGCAGGTTAGAATTTAACATGGCAGGTTAGGAGAATTCGGCTATGGTTAGCTAAAAACAAACGACTTTTGACGTCAATTTAACAAAAGTTGTATTTTTCTAGCCATGTCCGTCCAGCCTATCCACAGTGAGGTCTTGGGAAGACTAATAAGAACATAGGCCGAATGATCAATTGCACATGAGTGGGTGCAGAGCAACATGTGATTTGGGCTACTTACTTGTACATGCAAAAATGGTTGAGACCTACATGGAAGTTCCCCCAAGAATGCAGAAAAAATTATATGTAGGGCCTGTCATGCTCTGTAGTATTAACTTGGCAATGGAAACTGACATACTGTTTACTCTATACTTGAATATCAAACCAAAGAATAGTAAAATAATACAGAGCTTGCAGATACAATTCAAACAGTGACCTTAATAAACCGTGAGAGTCTGATACTATTGGGAAGTTGTGGACAATTGTGTTAAATATGTATACCTCCATATACTACAGTGCCTATATAATAGACCATAATTGAGTAATAATTTAGTAGTATTGGCCAAGGAGTCTGTAGCCTGTGTGTCAAAGGTCACCAGTCTGTCTTGAGAATTCCTAGACCATGAGGTCAGTAGTGTAACCTCTGTTACCCAGAAGTAAAATTCTCTTCTCTCATGAAAGTTTGTCACTTCCTGTTTTATTGCTGGGCGGAATGCAGTAGAGCTCGTCAGCTTGTAGTCCTAATAACCAGAAATGAGTTACCTCTGGTTCGTTCAGCCATTTCTATGGGGAAAGCAAGGCAGTTAACCCTCAACAACAACTGGCACAGATGGCGTCAATTTAAAGCAGCCCCCTGCACCTCGCTGATTCAGAGGGGTTAGGTTAAGTGCGGAAGACACATTTAGGTTTAATGCATTCAGTTGTGCAACTGACTAGGTATCTCCCTTTCCCCCCCAAAAACATATTTTTCTTTTAATTAATTTTTACAATACAGACAATTTTGACTTTGTGGCTGTGGAATCTAGTGGAAATTGGTTTATCATCTGCACCCGGGCTTGAAAATCACCAGTTCAACCACTGCCTTCGTCCAATCCTGATTTGTCCAAAAATCTGGAAATGTTGAATTGTAGTGTCCAATGGAAATGCGAGAGCGCATGGTGAGTGGATGTGTCGTTGTGAAAACGGCCTGGTTCAACTTCACTAAATTGTGTACGGTAAGTGTATCTTTTGTATTTGGAAGATTCTTTCTCGCTTATGTGATAGGGTTTCCAAAACTCTATCGCTAGCGAGGATTAACCCCATCAGTCCCAGCAAAAATTGGCTTTTCATTTATCTGACTTTAATTTATCTACATGACCAGCCCATATATTTAGCCTCACAATTAAGTGTTTTGCCATTTTATTTTCAGGGCAACCAGGGCTACAAGTAGAACACAAAACGGTGGTATTTAAAAGCCTTTGATGAGCACAATTTAAGATGGTCATCCACAGAATTTGATTTGTGGGCACATAAAACGATATCCAGTTTTGGAATGTTATCCGTGGGATACCGAGCTAGTGATCAAAACTCTAAATTACATTATATCAATTGCAGTTATTTTATTATTCTGTTGGACAAGCACATGACATAGCCCTACTCTGCAATGTTGTTGGGAAAACAACTTTCCATGGAAACAACAGGATGGATGTTACAGATGGTGATATTGGCTGTATTGAGGAATCAAAACGAGAGTCTGACTCTGTAAACATTGCCATGGCTTTGGCAGAGGAAATGACGTTTTCTCCTATTTTTTTAAAGTGCAATTGAATCGGTAAGTTTGAAACCTTGTGTTTGAATTACAATGATTGTTTCTGCTCATCCTGGAGTCTATCAGTATGTTCAGAGAGGAAGTGAGAGGCACAACTCGCCGATAATACTGTTTTTTTTTCATTGTTTCGCCCACCAAGCAAGGAGTTTTTGTATGGAGGTCAATGTGTCGAATTTGTTGAATGGCTTATTTGCTAGTTAAGATTTATTTGATCTAATAGAAGTTTCATAATGCTTAAGTTGTTACGAGTGTACAGATATAAGTAGAACACTTGACAGTCTCAAGATAACCTTTTGTCATCAATATTAGATTGATGTACAGCTGGGGTGTCAAACTCATTCCATGTAGGGCCGAATGTATGCTTGTTTTTGTTATTTCCTATCGATGTGTGTCCAATTTAAAACCTAGACAACCAAGTAAGGGGAGTTCCTAACTAATCGTTGACCTTAATTGATCAATCAAGTACACGAGAGGAGCGAAAACCTGCAGACACTCATCCCACCATGGATTCAGTTTGACAGGTGATGGTCTATACAGGATGAAAGGCCAGACTGAGAATACGTTATTTCCCATTACCTTGAAGAGAACGGACATTTGTATTTATGCTCACAAAGGCCAGATCCCATCACCAACTCACCCATCGTGAAATGCCTGCCTTAGCTTTCCTGAAGTGGAAAATGTGCTGTAAGCCGTGGCGTTCACCCCCCGCTCCCATGGCATTATCATTCCTAGGATTCGTAAAGATGATGTTGATCTCAGCGTTTCAAGGCCTGTTTACGAGGCGCAATCACGTGAGTAGCCTGATGAACTGATCTTAGATGAGACTTGAATGGATTTCATACTCTTTTGTTCCCCATTTTGGGGATGATGCTCACATGTTGTTATGGTGTTTTCAATGGATTGATTGGAATCTTACATCAGAAGAACATGTGACACAGTGCCTGCCATATGACCTGGCTAAATTTCATATTTACAGGCATTGCGCTACACCTGCAAAAACATCTGCTAAATTTGTGTATGTGACCAATAACATTTTATATGAGATTATAGTTTTGATTCAAAAGGAGATGAGGCTAACATCGGAACATTTATAACTTGACTCAACAAGCAGAGATGTAGAGCCCTCCAAACTGGCAGACCGGCTCCAAACCCAGAACGGGTTCAATACGGGCTGCAGGTCCCGAATTTTGTCATTTTATTTTTCTAATTTACTCGGTCGGGCTTCGACCCCTGATATCATATAAACACACATAAGCCATGGAAGAATGCATAGAATTACAGGTATTTAGCTTCAAACAGCTAAAAAGAATCTCTGCCTCATGCAAAAAATGTAAAATTGGCGGAAATTGTCTTTAAAACTGCAACATTTTCTCTCCGCCAACAGACACTCACTCCACTTGTGAAGTGCAGATTTGTTACTACGCCGATAAATTACATTATCCATCCGGGACTTTTGTCACCTAGGACATCTGTGTGACCAGACCTTCTCAAATAATACTTGAGTACCCCTGATGCAGACAAGACAGTGCACACAAAATAGACCTAGCTTATTATATACAATTTGTTGTTTATGCACAACCATGTCGTCTACAAAGCTACCATCTGCACTAATAGCTGGGACAAAGCAGAGACCAACCAGACAAGACAATCTCCTCTCTCCTATTAGGCCGATTCAAGCAGTAATGAGACTGACCTCGAAAGAAAAGTCATATCTCACCGTTATTTTTAAACATTTCATTTAACCAGGCAAGTCAGTTTAGAACAAATTATTATTTATGTTGACGGCCTACCGGGCAGAACAACAGATTATTTTTTTACCTTGTCAGTTTGGGGATTCGATCCAGCAACCTTTCTGTTACTGGCCCAACGCGCTAACCACTAGGCTACCTGCCACCCCCCAACAGCCTGTTAGTTAGATCATTCCCGTGTGTCTTTGTGGGCGACTGACTGCTTCATTGAAATTTGATATCTGTTGCAAGGTCTCCCAAGCATGTCATACAGAGACAAAATCTAACGCCCCACGTTGGGGGATCATGCAATTATGTGGTGAACCAACTTTAAGTAATTTAATTTCCCGAAAACGTTAACAAGCTTAGCCGAGAGGCAGCTGGCTGGCGAGGTGAGGGAGGTGAAAAGTGACCCTGGAGAGAGAGAGAGACAATCTTCCTGTTGTTCCTGCTGTGGTTTAAGATGCCTCAGGAAAGAGGAGCGCGAGCTTCTGGACCTAGCTGCTCCCGTCTTTGCTTCTTTGTCCTCTTCAAGTAGAGTAGGCCTAAGCCTTTGACCAAGCCAGAGCAGCCCATAGGGCAGGAGCAGGATCTCTTGTTTCTGTAGCTTGAGGAAGCTTGATGGACACACACCACATTTGAATTGTTGCTAGGGTGCCAGTGAAAAAATGTTAGCTGGTCAGATTAGTTTCTGGTTCACAATGATTAAATTTTTTCAAACAGCAATTGGTATGCAAACCAGGTTTTCAAAAAGTTTGACGTCTTGGTTGTATCTTCAGGTTGCGCAGTTCAGTCATCGTGCACTGTTTTGAATCAACATTTCTAAAGGCTTTCCCAAAATACCTTCCCAATTAACTGTTGACTGCAAAGTAGGTCTACCTGGGAGAATGAAATCATGATTTGTATCAATCGCGGGGCATTTGTTTAGCAAACTATGCCATCACATGTAGCCTACACTGTACATTGTGCAGTACAAACAACGGTCTCTTGCTAGGTGCGTAATGGAATTAAAGGTCAACTAAAGACCTCAAAAGTGGTTTAAGAATTGTTGTGGACTGAGAGCAACAAGTGTGATTTTCAGTAAAAACCTGAACTCGGAAACCTGGAAAAACAAAACACGGGCCCTACTGTGCTACTGACTGTTCAAAATCGCTAAATATTGTGCAAAAGTTTTTTTGTTCTCTAAATAATCACTTTAAATATCATATTGTCAAGTTAAAATGTAATTGTTTGTGCATGGAGGGTAGATCATTATAGGAAAATGTAAAGGTAACATCCGCTTTCCCTGGCCTTTATTCTTTTGAATGCGTGCCAGTAGCTTTCAGTTGGCACTGAACCTGGGGTGCCACTTGCAAATTTACCTGGAATGTCAAGCCTTGCAGGGGCATGCTCATTTAAAAGTTGGCTAGTCATTATTAGTATGGTTCTGTATGGATTGCAGGTACATTGTGGGAGACAAGTCAAGTCACTAAACATTTGTGCAACCAAATCACATGCCGGTGCCATCAACACTAGTCTGTCGTCTTGGCAGACACTATTGATATTGAAACCCCTCTTAGCCAACCAGCAGTTTAGTCCTAACCTACTTCATGTCAACAACTCTAATATGTGACAGACCGTCTTGGTTCAGTCTTATGTAGCGAAATTTGAAATGGTTTTTTACATTGGATGAAAGTAGAGACTCAGAGCTAGAAAATGGTATATCATACACTACAGTTGAGGAGCAATGGGAAAGTAATTCTGCTTTGAAAGTTGACAAACTTGTAACCTCACTTTTGAGAAAATGGCCCTTGAATGTTTTGGTAAACCTACTGGAGAGCTCTTCTTTGTCTACACCCATTCAGCATAGTTTACGCCAAGTTAATGATGAGCTAATTACAGAAAATAGCTTACAATTGTGAGTGTGATGAAATAAAAGCAGGGCGTTCTACCTGAGGATTTTAGAACTTGGACACTCGTTGGCCTAATGTGATATCCTAATTTGACTTTGGTCCAGGCCATGTTCATCACATTACTGTCTCTGGTAGATTTGATTTGATATCGTTTGCGTCTAAGTTTATTTGTCACATGCACATAATACAGAAGATGTAGTGAACATGTTTTCATTAGGCTCTAACTATCAATGCAAATGGCTCTGAGATACGAATAATATTACTACACAGCCAACTAACGTTAGCTAGCACATCTTGAAATGAAAACTACTTTTTGACAATTAGAAACTTATATCTGAAAGTGTAGCACGCTAGACTATCTTACCTGTATACATGGATGGACGCTTCTCCCACTCTGTCACGGTTGCCATGGTTTCCCTTTCCTTTCCCTTAGTTTGAAGATGTAATCCGGAGACGGGTGTTTTCTACAACAGCCTATGTGTTCTCTTTTCGACAATTTGCAATCAAACGGCAGAATTTTCTCCATCTCCTCAGCTATCATACTTTAATTCCACTGATTTCAAAAGTTGGTCCTCCAGAAAGTGGAGAGCAACACTCAGCCAGTTCTACTACGTGATATTTTTCAAAAAAGCTGTGTTAGAAAGGATTACCAACACATACTGACCAGCTCACGTTATAGACAAAAGCTTGCTACATGGCAGACCAATCATCTCTCGGCATATCTCAGCCAATCATGGCATGGCTAGCGGGAATGTTCCAGCCTTTTTCCAGGGCTAAACCAACTAGGCTTGTATTTTAACAATTGTATTTACAGATGACATGTTTGTTATTAAGGCGCATGAAAGTTCACATGTTCCAGAAGACTTTTCTGCCCCAAAATTAATTTTGATAAAAATAAAAACGTTTACGTTCAAATGGCTCTCCTGTGAAGTAGTGACACGTGACATACACCTAGTTTCCTGAAACGAGTCTCTTTTGAAGCAACATGAATGCATGTTTTGTCAGCTGAATTTCCTGGTATGGAACCCTTCCCTCCCACCACATATTTACTGTAAACTGTCCTCTCTTCCTCCCAGGAGCCAGAGATCCAGTTCCTTATGGCTCTGTATGATGAGAACCTCCAGAACAACCCTTTTTATCTGGCGCTGGAGAAGCAGCGTCCTGACCTGTGCAGCAGAGTGGCAGAGCTCCATGGCATCGTGAGTGACTGACAGCTATGGCTGTGGGGCTACATATGTGCTCAGCCTTTTACATTATGTACAGTGGGCTAAAAAATGACAGGCATCCCTGACTGGCAATGCACAAACAATACTTTAAAAAAATATAAACTATATAATTATAGAGAAACTCAAAATACCAACATGTGAGAAATACTGTACTTTATTATTGTTTCAATGGAACCAAAATCAATTTACTTAGTGCTTAGTGCAACCACCTCTGCAAGGATAACAGCATGGTCTTTTCCTGTAATGTTTGACAAGGTTAAGGAACACATTTGGAAGGATTTTGGACCATTCCTCTTTGCAGATCCTTTCAAGAGCCATTTCTGTGTGGATCTTGAGGTATGTTTCGGGTCATTGTCTTGTTGGAAAGTCCACCTACGGCCAAGTTCCAGCCTTCTGGCAGAGGCAACCAGATTATCAGCCAAAATTGCCTGATACTTGGTAGAGTTCATTATGCCATCAATCTTAACTAGTGCCCCTGGACCTCTGGAATTAAAACAGCCCCAAAACATCCCTGACCCCCCTCCATATTTCACCATGAGTATGAGGTGCCTCTCCTTGTATGCATCTCTGTTTCGACTCCAAACATGCAGATGCTGTATCTGACCAAAATGTTCAATTTTGGTCTCATCTGACCAGAGCACCTTCTTCCAGTCATAATTTAAATGACGTTTGGCAAACTCCAAGCTCTTGTGTCTGTGTCTTGGGGTCAGAAAGGGCTTTCTTCTGGCAACCCTTCCAAAGAGCTTGTGCTTTTTGAAACCTGGTGACCCCAAGACGCCACCAAGGCCTGCAATTCTTTACAGTGGTTCTTGGGGATTTTGTTGCTTCTCTCACTATCCTCCTCCCTATCCTGGGGGGCAAAATGCATTTGCGTCCTCTACCCATGAGGTTTTCAACTGTTTCATATCTTTAGAATTTTTAAATAATTGCCCTGACAGTGCTCAGTGGTATATTCAATCGTTTGTGGATCTTGTAGCCATTTCCAGATTTATGAAGGTCTATGACCATCTGTCTCTTTTTAACTGCTAGTTCTTTTGTTTTCTTCATGGTGTTGGATGACAGAGGGATATTGCATGTGTTTTACCTCATTTTTATACCCTAGTGAAACAGGAAGTGATGTAATGGCTCTATAGTTCCTTAAGTCTTAGATGGACTTAAATAAGTGGAATTTAATTTGGTTTAATTTTGCTGGATGTTATTTACAATCATCTTTAAGAGTGCCATTAATTGTGAAACCTTGATTTGGAGGACATTGATTTTGAATGAAATCAATAAATTATGTTGGTTGGTTCCATTGAAACATTAATAAAGTACAGTATTTCTCACATGTTGGTATTTTGAGTTTATCTCCATAACTAGATTGTTTATAATTTTTAAGTATTGTTTGTGCATTGCCAGTCAGGGGTGCCAGTAATTTTGGAGCCCACTATATGTATTAGGGACTACGCTCAGTAGAATAGTAGCTTGTTCAGACAAGCAGTGGTGTTGTGGCAGGTGGAGTGGAGCCCCACCAATATCTAGGAAATGTGCATGCAATTCTGTTATTTCACGTTACAACAATCTATCATATCAGTAAATAATAACATTTTATTTAAAACATTTGATTGACCTAATAAAGCAAATGTGGTCGCTTTCCCATTGCATTGTTGGTTTGGTACATTTTCGTTGAATAAGGCAGCTCCAAAATGCAGCCGTTTCAGCCTCACTGTGCTTTCTGTGGTGGAGGGGCAGACAGAAAATGAATTACAGAGCGTAGATGTCATTGATTTTTCTGTGGTTGCGCGTGATTGTCTCAGCACCTGCTGGGTGAGCTAGCCAGCAAAAGTCCATCTTCGGTGCGACATTGATTAATCGGCATGACCGATTTTAATTAGGGCTGATTTCAAGTTTTCATAACAATCGGTAATCTGCCTTTTTGGACGCCGATTACATTGCAATCCACGAGGAGACTCCGTGGCAGGCTGACCACCTGTTACCTGAGTACAGCATCAAAAGGACCTTGTGGCTGCAAGGAGCCAAGGTATGATGCTAGCTAGCATTAAACTGATCTTATAAAAAACCAATCAATCAATCACATAATCACTCGTTAACTATACATGGTTGATGACTTTACTAGGTTAACTAGCTTGTCCTGCGTTGCATATAATCAAAGTGTTGCCTGTTAATGTTTTTTACTTAAAAAGTAATTGGCCACATAAATCAAGGTCTTATGTCTTTGATTAAGGTCTTTGGTTGGGCTGTCAACATCATAGCTGACTAGTTGTTTACTGTTGTTAGGTTCCAATTCTGAGTGAAAAACTCAATGGACACTGAAAGTTTAACCAAGTTTAATTCTTCCCAGAGGGTCATCCCCCCCCCCCCTTCCTCATCACTAATCCATGGCTCTCTCCCCTTATCAATGCCTGCACATGTGATTGCTTCACTGCACTCAATATTTCAATAGGATACCTGATATAATGTAAATGTTATACATTACCCTCTCACCCTCAGTGACATGAATAAACATGAACCCAACATCATGCACTGTTAGCACATCTTCAAGCTAGGTAGCTTAGCTAGCTGAAACATGTCGACTAGCTTAGCTATCTCCTAGCAAATAATTGTCAAACTTAGCGTTATGAAGGAAATGTAGAGAGAAACTCTTGGTTGGGCGGTATACTGTATTTTGAAATATCATCAGTGAGTTTCCAATACAAATTTTGTGTTGGTTATAAATGTTAATATTAGTACTTAAAATATAAAAATAAAAGCTTTTATAGATACCTGCAGTCAACTTGTGCACTAGGTAAAAGAAAAAGCAGATTATGTTCATAATTTTGCCTGTTAATAAGAAATAATCTACGCTTACTAGTTTCCCAAAACAGCTGTTTGAGCCAGTCACGTGTGTTTGTTTACAAAGAAGCACAAAGAGCAACTTAAGTGAGGTGATCAAGTTACAGTTGTATGAAATTTCTACATTGTAGAATAATAGTGAAGACATCAAAACTATGAAATACCACACATGGAATCATGTGTTAAACAAATCAAAATATGTTATATTTGAGATTCTTCAAAGTAGCTACCCTTTGCCTTGACAGCTTTGATGACAGCTTTGCATACTCTTGGCATTCTCTCAACCAGTTTCATGAGGAATGCTTTTCCAACAGTCTTGAAGTAGTTCCCACATATACTGAGCACTTGTTGGCTGCTTTTCCTTCACTCTGCTATCCAACTCATCCCAAACTATCTCAATTGGGTTGAGGTCGGTTGATTGTGGAGGCCAGTTCATCTGATGAGGCACTCCATCACTGTCCTTCTTGGTCAAATAACCCTTACACAGCCAGGTGTGTTGGGTCGTTGTTCTGTAGAAAAACAAACGATAGTCCCACTAAGCGCAAACCAGATGGGATGGTATATCGCTGCAGAATGCTGTGGTAGCCATGCTGGTTAAGTGTTGTGGTTTTAGACGTGTTTTTAATTTGTTCTATGTACACTCTTTATTTGAATATTTATGAAATGCATATTGTTATATTTGGTAGCACTTATTTGTTTTCCCTCGACTCCAACCCCATTCGATGCGTTGGAACAGATATGGGTATGGCTAGGTCTACATAAGGGTGCAATTAATTTATTTTTACTCAAAAGCTCTGACGAAGGCTGTGAGGCTGATATGTAAAAGCTTGTTAAAGGGCAGTGATACTATCGAGCAGTGTGGGTTTCTTTTTTTCCCTCTTTTTTTTCATACTATAAAATAATGCCACGGAATTCTAAGCAAATCTTGTCTGCTAAATTAACTAGTGTATCCCACAGCCATATGATATTTCTTTTTTTTCATTTTTGTTTCATACTATAAAATAATGCCACAAACTTTTTTAAATGTAGATGTTCCAAAGGTCAGTGGGTGCCGTAGAAGCCAGGAGATGATAAATGTGTTTTGTTAATTAACGGTCAATTACCGTGAGACTGTCAAGCAAATAACTGCCAATCTCCAGCTGACAATGTTATGATCGCCACAGCCCGATCTACTGCCAAGATTCTTTTAAATCATGACTTAAAAAAACATAAGCCTTTGCAACATTAACCTGTTAAAAACAGTTATGTCGCAAGGAGGGTTGTAAAGTAGGCTAATATGCCCAATACATTATCACTGCAGATTGGCTGTGCTTGAATTGCCCTGCCAATGTTCTTTTCAGACCATTTTGAAATGTTAGGTATATGATCACACGTATAGTAGATCATTTGTTGTATTACTTTTGAGGCACAGCTAAGTGAGCATAATAATTAGCTTTTTATTTTACTGGACCGATGGCCTGCATCTGATGTTCAGTTTGAGGGGCGGGAGAGAGCAGCGGTGAGGCTGTCTCACCGTCCCTCCGCTGTCCCTCCCTCCACTGAGAAATGAGGACGGTCTTCCAGCTGATGGTGAATCTCAAGTAAAAAAGAGACAAACTGCATTTTATGGCTTATAACTTATATATCAGACCGCATACCACAGGTATGACAAAACAGTTTATTTTTACTGCTCTAATTACGTTGGTAAAGGGTTTATAATAGCAATAAGGCGCCCCGGGGTTTGTGATATATGGCCAATATACCACGGCTAAGGGCTATGTCCAGGCACTCCGCATTGTATCGTACTTAACAGCCCTCAGCTGTGGTATATTGGCCATGTACAACACCCTCTCTGGCCTTATTGCTTAAATATACTGTGTCTGTAAAATGTATATAGTATTGACGTGACTTGTGATGACTGTTATTTAACGTATCAACTAACTATGTTTTAATTGTTACCAGATTTAATTAATCATATCACCATTAACTCATTAGGAATTTGGGGCACAACGTAAGGTGTTTTAAGTGTTACCAATGCCCAAATTCAACTCAAAAGATATCTAAACTCAGCAAAGTTTAGTCAACTGCGTTTATTTTCAGCAAACTGAACGTGTGTAAATACTTGTATGAACATAACAAGACAGCCCTTAGACAGCTATGAGCTGTCCATTTAAATTAACATCAAATTGATCAAAAAATAGTGTTCATTTTGTAAATGACTATTCTAGCTAGAAATGGCTTTTTAATTTTTTTTTTATGGGATGTCTACATGGGTGTACAGAGGCCCATCATCAGCAACCATCACTCCTGTGTTCCAATGGCATGTTGTTAGCCTTTTAAAATGATAAACATGGCTTAGCTAATTGACCATTAAACTCTTTTGCAAATATGTTAGCACATCTAAGAACTGTTGTTCTGATTTTCAATAAAACTGGCTTTTAGACCTATCTATCTGGAGCATCAGCATTTGTGGGTTTGATTACAGGCTCAAAATGGCCAGAAACGAATAACTTTCTTCTGAAACTCGTCAGTCTATTCTTGTTCTGAGAAATGAAGGCTATTCCATGCGAGAAATTTCCAAGAAACTGAAGATCTTGTGCAACGCAGTGTACTACTCCCTTCACAGAACAGCGCAAACTGTCTCTAACCAGAATAGAATCCAATCAAATGTAAGAAGGACTATATAAATACATCAGCTGATATCTCAAAGTGCTGTACAGAAACTCAGCCTAAAACCCCAAACAGCAAGCAATGCAGGTGTAGAAGCATGGTGGCTAGGAAAAACTCCCTAGAAAGGACAAAACCTAGAGAGAAACCAGGCTATGAGGGGTGGCCAGTCCTCTTCTGGCTGTCCTCTTCTGGCTGTGCCGGGTGGAGATTATAACAGAACATTAAATAGTAACCGCAAAACACCAGTCTCAACAGTGAAGAGGCAACTCTGGGATGCTGGCCTTCTAGGCAGAGTTCCCCTGTCCAGTGTCTGTGTTTTGACCATCTTAATCTTATTTTTATTGGCCATTCTGAGATGAGGCTTTTTCTTTGCAACTCTGTCTAGATGGCCAGTATCCTGGAGTCGCCTCTTCACTGTTGACATTGAGACTGGTGTTAATGAAGCTGCCAGTTGAGGACTTATGAGGTGTCTGTTTCTCAAACTAGACACTCTAATGTACTTGTCCTCTCTAGTGGACTGACAAGATCTGATGGCTTGTTGCACATATGGAGGTGTGGAAAATAGAGAGGGGGGAAAAGGGACATTTATCGTACATTTGGAAACAACGCTCACAGTAACCATATACCTTACACACAAGTTGCCACCCGTTTGAGTAAGAAATGCAATGTATTTATGTGTAGATGGCTTTGTTCGTCGTCTCTGAAACCAATCAATCTTTGTATGGGGAATGGCTCGATTAGTGGACAACCAGAGCCTTACACCCGAGGTCACAATGTCCTTCTTCATAGTTGTCTTGGTCTTGTGTTCAAATAGAACAGATCTTCAGATGCACCAATGGTTGTCTGAGATGGGATTATTTTCCATTCCCACCTTGTCTTTAGTCAAAGTTCTAGGACCACTTTTACATGCCCAGCTGCAGACTGGCAATGCTAAGGTCTAGTCTTTATCTTCACCTTGTGTGGAGTTTCCAGTTTCTAACCATTTCAACGTGTGGACCACGCTCTCACATCTTTTAGCTCACTCTTCACTTCACGTTTGTTGGTCTGCATGTTAATTCTTAGCGAGTCCTTTTAAGCACTCTAGCCGAAAAGTGTGGTTCCATCACACTGACACGCTCTTCTGACCTCATTTGGTGTGTGGCTTAGTTTTCATGTCCTTTGCACATGAACTATGTTCTCGTTAGAAAACTGAAATCACATTCCTATCTTAACAAAAAAATGTAATTGTTCTTCATATTTCCTACACAATGTAAATTTGAAGAGCTTTCACACTGTATGTCAAGTTACAGTATTTGTGTTATACTGTTTTTAATGACATCACAAAATGAAAAACAATTTGACATGATTATTCTTTAGATCCCCACTGACCATTCCTATCTTAGAAATATTGTTCCAATATTCACTTTTTGACATTTAGGGGTTTTGGGTTCTCAGCTGCATAAGATTTACGTGGGAGAGCGGGGGGTCTGGCTATTTGCCAAGCTGATCGGAGGCCTTAGAGTCATGACCGTATGGAAGCTGAAGCCTAACTGTTGTTGTTGATTAGTTTACTCCAATTATGGGAGGGGTGGTAGGGTTAGGGGAAAATAATAAAGGAAAATATTTATATTATTTTTGTGAAAAAATAAGTGCCTTCCTGGCGCACTGGCTGCTGAATCAAGTGCATCTACCTCCAATAGAACAAAACTAATAAAGATAATTGGAGTGCAAGGCTTTATAATTGTTCTTTTTACAGAGATGTTTGGTGATCGACTAGGAATGCCTTGGAGATCAACCAATTGATCACAATCGACGGGTTGGTGACCACTGGCCTAGGCCTATACGTTCTTTCCCAGACTCATGAATAGAACGTTTTGAGCGTAGCATAAGGTAACCAGTCCATCCAGTATGCATAATAAGATGGTACACACTCAAAGGTGATTACTATAATTAATTTAATTTGGGAGTATAGGCCAGACTAATTATGTACCAAAGACAATGTTTTTCTGCCATGCGTAATATAAGGTAGGCTGTGTATTGTATAACGCCTCAATCATTATTTTAATTCTGTTTTTTGGGGAGGGGCTTGGGCTAATATAGACCTATGCATAAGCTCTAAAATGCAAAGTAAAAACGGGCACAAACTTCCCAAATTTTCCCGATAGCCAGGTGCAAGGGGAGAGAAAATGACCACGCTGCATCTTTCAGTCAAGCATAAGTTAAAACTAATGCAATTTTCACTAGACTGTAATAACCTAATAATATTTTACCAGTTCGCCAACAAGCATAAGCCTGTTAAAACAAGGCTACATCGACAAAATACTGTGGTGACTTTGAGAGAACTTTGAGTTGATTTAAATTGCAACAAATACAACATGAAACCGTTAGATGAATGTGTATATTTCTCCATTTACAGGGTTTGAATCATGTCAGATTTTTTCCCTCTGGAATTAAATGCTTTAAAAGAGAAGCAAAGAGTTTGTGCTGACACTACGGTCATGGGTATTGGATTGCATGTGGGCACTGGGCAGTAGGCCATATAAAGAAATCAAGGCTACTTCCTGGGGCGAAGTAGCAATGTCACAGTAAGAACAGATGCTTTTTATTGTAGAAACTTTACCAATGAAACCATTGATAAATCCATTCTTAGTCACGAGAAACATGTTTAAAAAAAAAAAAAGTAAAACCTTTGATGGTCATATTACTGTGCCCCCAGGTTTTGGTGCCGTGCCGTGGAAGTCTAACCCTTGGGGCGTACACAGCAGCCCAGTTTGAAACCTACGTTTTACAGCCCTCTGGAGAGGGATATCAGACTGTAGATGGGAAGGTAAGTTCCATCAGACCAGTACCACGGCATATGGAAACGCCACAGTCTCGATCCAGGCTGTATCACACCCGGCCGTGATTGGGAGTACCATAGGGCGGCACACAATTGGCCCAGTGTCGGCCGGGGTAGGCAGTCATTGTAAATAAGAATTTGTTCTTAACTGACTTGCCTAGTTAAATAAAGGTACATTTTTAAAAAGTATTAGCCATCTCTTGATTCTACAGTTGTTACACTGAGAAATTGTATATTAGTGTACTATTGTCCTCTATTTTAACATGGTCAAATATGTGTTGAATCATTGGTTTTCTACACCAAAACATCAGACTTTCATATTCTCTGGCCTAACTATCTCTTTGCTTGATTCTACTCTGCTATAACGGAGGATATTGGGGTCTGCTCCTCTTCCTCTGATAGGAACTGACCATCCAGGACAGCCAGGTCAGACTGGGTGCAGGGTTCCAGGCCCCAGCCAACGTGCCCATCCTGTTTGAGGAGACTTTTTACAATGAGAAGGAGCAGAGCTACAGCATCCTCTGTATCGCCAGGCCCATCGACACAGACCAAAGCCCAGGTACTGCTCTCCTCCAGAAGCCGTGAAAGTCTATTTAATTTGGTGTGCGATTTTAGTTGATGTTGAACCAGATACAAACAGCCTACAGCCACCATCTCACTCTCACCTTCTCTCTCACTCTCACCTTCTCTCTCACCTTTCTTGTCTCCCTCTCTCAGTGGAGGTGACCCCCAGCCCAGGCCTGTACTGTCTGAAGAATGTGGAGGATGTCCGGGAGTTTCTGGGCCGCCATGCGGAGAAACTGGACAAGTTCATAAGCAGCTTCTGCCATTCCTTTAAAGAGCAGGAAAGGAAGGGACTGCGACACTACATCGTAAGCACCGTGCCTAATCCTGATGGACACTACTAGCTCACTGCTAGCTAGCAATTTCACAAGGGTCGAGTAAAACCATTTCCACGCATGATAACCTACACTGAGTGTACAAAACATAAGGAACGCCTGCTTTTTCCATGACGTAGACTGACCAGGTGATAGCTATGATCTCTTGCTGATGTGACCTCCAATCAGTGTATATGAAGGGGAGGAGAATGATTCTAGAATGATTTTTAAGCCTTGAGACATGGTGTGTGCCATTCAGAGGGGGAATGGGTGAGACAAAATATTTAAGTGCCTTTGAATGGGCTATTGTAGTAGGTGTCAGGCGCGCCCGTTTGTGTCAAGAACTGCAACGCTGCTGGGGTTTACACGCTTAACAGTTTCTCGTGTGTATCAAGAATGGTCCACCACACACAAGACCTCCAGCCAACTTGACACAACTATGGGAAGCATTTGAGTCAGTATGGGCCAGCACCCCTGTGGAACGCTTTCGACACCTTATAGTATCCATACCTGACGAATTGAGGGGAAAAAGGGGGTGTAACTCAATATTAGGGAGGTGTTCCTAAAGTTTTGTACACTATGTATACTGAAATACATAGCTAGTGCACTCATTTCTAATGTGATAGATACTATACTATTAATAGGGCGGCAGGGTAGCCTAGTGGTTAGAGCGTTGGACTAGTAACCGGAAGGTTGCAAGTTCAAACCCCTGAGCTGACAAGGTACAAATCTGTCGTTCTGCCCTTGAACAGGCAGTTAACCCACTGTTCCTAGGCCGTCATTGAAAATAAGAATTTGTTCTTAACTGACTTGCCTGGTTAAATAAAGGTAAAATAAAAAATACACATAGTACTGTATAAGACAGAGTAACATAGTCCGGGCTAAAGTTATTGGAATCCTTGAGAAAGCTGAGCAAAAAATACTGTGTAAAATAAGTGCAAATACTGAGCTCAATTGTATGCTCCAAAAATTGGGAAATTATTTACTGGGTAAAGTTCATGATGCTGTTGACCTTAACAAGGGCCCCAGGATGCAAAACCCACCACTGTTGTGCTTGGCCAAAGAGCTCTATTTTCATGTCATCTGACCATAGCACCGGTTCCAATCCAAGTGCCAATACCATTTAAGCAAACTCCAGGCGTTTACATTTGTTGGATGATATGAAAGTAGAGCTCTTAGTCCACACACACCAGTAGTGTTTTGCATCGGGAAAAAATATACGTATAGAGAAAATAACTCTATAAAGGTGGTGGATCTTTGATGTTCTGGGGCTATTTCCCTTCCACTGGTCCTGTGGCCCTTTGGAACTTTATAGTAGAACTTTACCCAGTACCAGGACATTGCAGAGGCAACCATGTTTTGGGTTACAAAGAGGCAAAAATTTGGCCGCAAGTGGAACTTCCAGCAAGACAATAACCGCAAGCACAAATCAAAATCTACAAATAAATGGTTTGACCACAAAATCAACATTTTGCAACAGATAGCACAGTCTCAGGACTTGAACCCCATTGAAAATCTGTGGTTTGAATTGAAGAAGGCAGTCCATAAGTGCAGATGAAGGATATCAACAATCTGGAACAATTCTGTATAAAGGAAGGGTCTAAGATCACTCCCAATGTGTTCTCAAATCAAATTACAATAATATTGTCACATGCGCTGAGTACAACCGGTGTAGACCTTACAGTGAAACGCTTACTTACGAGCCCCTAACCAACAGTGCAGTTTAAAAAAATACGAATAAGAGATAGAAGTAACAAGTAATTCAAGAGCAGCAGTAAAAAATAAAGACTATATACAGGGGGGTGCCAGTACAGCATCAATGTGCGGGGGCACCGGTTAGTTGACGTTGTATGTAGAGTTAATTAAAGTGACTATGATGACAACCGAGAGTGGCAGTGGTGTGGAGGGGGCAATGTGAATAGTCTGGGTAGCCATTTGACTAGATCTTCAGGAGTCTTATGGCTTTGGGGTAGAAGCTGTTTAGAAGCCTCTTGGACCTAGACTTGGCGCTCCGGTTCCCGCTTGCCGTGTGGTAGCAGAGAGAACAGTCTATGACTAGGGTGGCTGGAGTCTTTGACAATTCTTAGGGAATAGGTTTTGTCGTGCCCGCTTCACAACTGTCATGGTGTGCTTGGACCATGTTAGTTTGTTGGTGATGTGGACACCAAGGAACTTGAAGCTTTCAACCTGCTCCACTGCAGCCCCGTCGATGAGAATGGGGGGTGTTCGGGCCTCTGTTTCCTGTAGTCCACAATCACCCTCTTTGTCTTTATCACGTTGAGGGAGAGGTTGTTGTCCTGGCACCATACAGCCAGGTCTCTGAGCTCCTCCATATAGGCTGTCTCGTTGTTGTCTGTGATCAGGCATACCACTGTTGTGTCATCGGCTAATTTAATGGTGTTAGAGTTGTGCCTGGCCATGCAGTCATGAGTGAACAGGGAGTACAGGAGGGGGCTGAGCACGCACCCCTGAGGGGCCCCTGTGTTGAGGATCAGCATGGCGGGTGTGTTGGTTCCTACCCTTACCACCTGGGGGCGGCCTGTCAGGAAGTCCAGGATCCAGTTGCAGAGGGAGGTATATTGTCCCAGGGTCCTTAGCTTATTGATGAGCTTTGAGGGTACTATGGTGTTGAATGCTGAGCTGTAGTCAATGAATAGCATTCTCACATAGGTGTTCCTTTTGTCCAGGTGGGAAAGGGCAGTGTGGAGTGCAATAGAGACTGCATCAGTTGTGGATCTGTTGGGGCAACATACAAATTGGAGTGGGCCAAGGGTTTCTGGGATGATGGTGTTGATGTGAGCCATGACCAGCCTTTCAAAGCACATTATGGCTACAGATGTGAGTGCTACGGGTCGGTAGTCATTTAGGCAGGTTACCTTAGTGTTCTTGGGCACAGGCCCTATGGTGGTCTGCTTAAAGCATGTTGGTATTACAGACTCGGACAGGGAGAGGTGAAGACAAACATTTTAGATAAAGGCTCAGTGGCGTTATCCTCGCAAGGTAAAATATTGAAATCAAGGGTGCCAATAATTTAGACCCCTATTTTTATTTTTTTATTACTTCTTAAACACAATTGTTTTCTCTGACCAATTGTGTTAGTATAATTACATGTACAAAAAAAAATGGGAGCATACAATATAGCTCAGTATTTGTAAATTACATTTTTTCTGTTTTTTTTGCTCAGCTTTATCAATGGTGCCAATAATTTTGGACTGGACTCTATGCGAAATATAATATTTATTCTGCTGTGACCACTGCTCTAACCTGTGACTGTCCTCTCCCCTCAGGACTCAGTGAATGCCCTTTATACTAAATGTCTTCAGTGCCTGTTGAGAGACTCAAGCCTGGTAAGTACTGTAGGAACATGACTGTTAGATTGTCGGGTTGCCAACTATTTTTCTAGCAAGGTAGCTGTTGGTTGCTCCATTTGTTGCTAAAAGTCACTAGATGACGTTATGAAGTAATAGCGATGTCATAATGTTATTTTGCACATAAAAAATAACAAATACTTATGCTGTCCCTCAGTCTCTCATGCAATGCAAAATTCTCCAAAGCAAAAATTAATAGAATGTTTGAAGGAGAACAAAAAGGAATAAATTAATTTGTATTTAAAAAAAAACATTTTTGTTTAAATGCATGGTAGCTAACTTATTTAGAATGATTATTTTTTTGCAATATAAAAAAAAGGATGCTAGAGAGCTTATTTAACAATAAGGAACAACTTAATTCATTTCTCTCGCTGTAGCAGCAGAGAGGGAGTCGAGGCTAGAGTGGAGAGCGACGCGGGAGGGAGCGAGAGAGGTGGGGGAAGGTGCACACGTGCAGCTGGTAGAGAGGTAGCAGTGCTCAGAGCAGCACAGCTAGGCTCAGCCAAGTGGGCACACACTCACACAAATAGGGAAGTCACTAAATCAACCAAAAGTTGCTGGGGTAGCCTTGAATAGTAGCTAAACGTGTTGCTATACTCTTTAACCAATAAAATATCTGGAGGGGTCTGAAAACGCGCTAAATCTAGTGACAAAGTTGCTAAGTCGGCAACACTGCCTGATTATCTACATATCTCGAGTCATGTTCAGTTCAGTAGGTCACACTGTAGCAATGTTTTAAAAATGTTTCTTATTGGACAAGTTCAGGTTTTCCATTTCTACGTGCCTACTGGACCACGACCCAGTTGTCTTTCCTGAGATATGAACCAGATTGGTTATACCTCCTGTTTTTCAGAAAGTGCTGGCCAAACAGGAGCTCCAGATGACTCTCCTTAAACAAGCGGTGGAAGTAAGAGAGAATTCTGTCTATTGTGTTGTATTGAACATTTGAAAACTGCCCTATGGAGTAGTTGTGTGAAGCTATAATGCTTCATTTGTTTTTATGAAATGTTGTCAGTATACATATTTTCTGTTTTATCTTTCAGATGTATATACATCATGGTATCCATGATTTAATCTTTAACTTTGTGGGAACTCTTGAAGCCAGCCAGGTCTGTACAGTATTTTATATTACGGTCAGTCTTTTTATAGCCTCAGAATCACCATGCGGTAAAGGTTAATGTCCACGTTAACTATCACTGTTTCATCAGGATTCTGCCTTCAACAAAACCACCAGAGGTCTGCAGGACCTGCAGCAGAAAGACGTGGGGGTCAAATCTGAATTTAGGTTGGTCGCCTTTATGCTTACAGTCCAAATGAACCATATACAGACATCGCATTATAGATGCTGGACAAAGAAACTTTGCAAGTCTGCATACAACACAAACAAAAAGAGGCCACACCACCATATCGCTCATATACCACTTCTAATACAAACTGATCATCATATCGAATAGGTCTGATATAAGAGAACCTGTTCCATTGTGTCTATAGACTATAGGAGTATGTTTGCCTGTCTCATCCAGTATCAATATCACCTAGCCATTCACTACTATAACCTGTAGTGTATCCCTGAATCCTACTATAGTATCAATACCCAGTTGTATTTCCCTATTACCAAATACAGTATCAATATACCCCGGGCCAAGAGAGAGCTGAGCCAGTTGAACCACTGCACCTCTCCTCTACACAAGCTGCTCTGCCTCAGAAAGGTGGGACTCGCCATCATGCAGTCCCCCAGCAGCTCAGGTATACCATCTGTCTGTCTCGTCTGCATTTCATGTCACGTCGGCAGACGTTTACACAGTGTTGTTGTGTCACAAACAGCACCGTTGAGACTGGAAAGTAAATGTGCCTTAAAATGGATTCTGGACTGTTTGTTATGGTACTATAGATGCGGTAAAGAGATCAAAGAAACACAACCATGGGGCGGCAGGTAGCCTAGTGGTTAGGGAGTTGGGCCAGTCACGTTCCCCGGTGGGCCGTCATTGTAAATACGAATTTGTTCTTAACTGACTTGCCTAGTTAAATAAAGGTTTAAAAAACCAAAACAGTGGAAATGCCATGGAAACGTGTGGGGGAAAGATCCCGAATCTCCTCATTGCCCCTCAGCAAAATTAGCCTACATTTAGGCTATTGTTTATATGTATATTTCACACTGTGTTGAGGTAAAAATCTTGAGTATAATGCTCGTATGGATGTCAACCCAAATACAATTTCATGTTATTGTCACCAATCAACTGCATTTCAGTTAAAAACGACTGTCTACCACCGCCCATTTCTCCACGCTAGCTATGCTACCAGCTTATAATATGCTACCAGCTTACCGGCTTATAAGCATTTAGGAGTCACTTTTTCGAAGCCTGAAAAGCGGCTACTTCTAAATGTTATGCATCGAAACAGCCAATTATATCCAAATCGGACTGTAGTAACCGCATTGTGGGCCTGTTACAATACATAAATCATTACGGATTGCCACTTTGTTAGATCAGATTTGTTGATTATGTGCCAATCCGCCGTCCCTTTTCTACCCCCCCATGGTCTGTGTTCCACTGACTTCTTTACCACGTCTCTGCAAATCTGTAAGGTCATGCTCCGGCCTCTGGAGTCAAATCAAATATAATTTGAGCTTTCATCCAGAAAGTTACAGATAGAAATGTTACATGTGCACAAGTGGCTGATTTACCAATGTTTTATGATGACATTAAGTTACTATAAGTAGCTTACAAGGCTGGTCATTGTAACCGCCCAGGTCAGGGTGTGTAGGAAAGTTGACTGATCTCTGCACAGTCCCACATAATGTCCTCCATTCCTCAATTTCTGTTCACTCCCTGCCTGGTAATATAATTAACTCTGTACTTACGCATAACAATGTCCTGACTCTTAGGGCCGAATGTGTTTGTCCAGTTTGTTTTGGAAATAAAACCTTGTTGGCCACATAACAACCCTTACCCTGTCTCTGTGGCGTGGTGGGATCCACTCGTAATTTCTGTTGGCCAAACAGCCAATTTACCAATTTAAAGCCTAAACGGCAAGGAAAGAGGCAGAGTGTCTGTCTTACAGAGGTTAGACCGACTGTGTGGGCATTTCACAGGTAAAGCAACTCTGTAAAACAACGCTCATGTGTCTGTAGGATGAAGCGGTTTTGATGTATTCATTTTAAAGAGCCTTATCTCTCTAGTCTACTGTGTGCCCCCTGCCATAAACCTCAGTCACATTAACAGGTTACAGTTACCGAAGGAACCACCGTAATTGAATTCTTCCTTTTTTTCCCTTCACATGCAGTGAGCATTGAGGCCGTATGTGCAGACGATCTTCTCTCTGTCATTCTGTACTTACTTGTGAAGACTGAGATCCCCAATTGGTGAGGAAGATGTTCAGCAGAAAACCTTCAACCTACTAATACCACTGACCATGGAATGACTTGATTTACTTCAAGTAAACTAGTTGAATGAATGAATGAATTACTAAAGTGACCTAGTGATTAAACCGAGTCATTGATTGATTCATTAACTAGTAAATAATGTATTAAAAGCCAGTGTTGTGTTTAACTAATACTCTTCCAGGATGGCCAACCTGAGCTACATCAAGAACTTCCATTTCTGTAGCTCCACAAAGGACGAGCTGAGCTACTGGCTGACGTCGTTCGAGGCCGCCGTCGAGTTCATCAGCCAGGGCAACCTCAACCTGAGCCAGGAACGAAAGGTGACTGTACATTACAGTACAGTAGTACTCGCACAGTAAGAACTCACAGTCATCAGCTAGGTCAACTTCCTGAGCCAGAGACAAATGGTGAGCACAACAAAGTACAGTAGCACTCACACAGGGTGGCTCCTTCCTTACGTTACACTACACTGAGTGTACAAAACTTTTAATATTGATTTGCACCCTCCTTTTTTGCCCTCAGAACAGCCTCAATTGGTCGGGGCATAGACTCTTCCCACAGTTGTGTCAAGTTGGCTGGATGTCATTTGAGTGGTGAACTGTTCTTGATACACACAGGAAACTGTTGAGTGTGAAAAACCCAGCAGCGTTGCAGTTCTTGACGCAAACTGGTGCGTCTGTTCAAAGGCACTTAAATCTTTTGTCTTGCCAATCCACCCTCTAAATGGCACACTTACACAATCCATGTCTCAATTGTGTCAAGGCTTAAAAATCCTTCTTTAACCTGTCTGCTCCCCTTCATATACACTGATTTTGAAGTGGATTTAACAAGTGACATCAATAAGGGATCATAGCTTTCACCTGGATTCACCTGGCCGGTCTGTCATGGAAAGAGCAGGTGTTCTTAATGTTTTTGTTCACTCAGTGTACCTGGACCCTGGCTAGCTTGACTTGGCTCAATGTTGTGAAAATGGCTTTATACACCACCAGCACATACGACATTGTTGTAGCTGATATCCTATACAAGCGCTGTTGACTTAGATAGATACACCACTTTATCACTGCTATACCTGTCATAACAGGCCACAGTAGTGAGCGAACTTGACTGAAATGAGTGAGGAAAAAAGCCCTGTGTGCAGAGTAAGTGACTGTCTGTTGTTTGCAGGGCTCAGGGGAACTGAACGACAAGGTGCGTTTCACACAGAAAATAAACCTGCTCTGTCAGAACGATGCTACCCCCATCAACTGTCTGTTTGAGGTGAGAACATGACCAAGTTTTAGGGGGGAGGAAAGCTTTACTCTGTTGGGGAGTAGTGAACTACATGTTGTAAATTAGTAATTTATAGTTGAACTCAATTCTAATCTTGGTAGTGGTTTCTGTCGTTAATAGCTACATGGCAAAAAAGTTAACTACACACAGCTTTTTTTGCAAAAATATGAGTGCATCAGACCTGCCTAATTCTCTCTCTTTAGTAGGCTAAATTACAGTCTGTTAACACCTGACCCCAGAGTGACCTGTTCTTGCAATTTGTAGTCTGTGACATTTTTCAAAGTGGCTTTAGTGTAGCGTTAACCTCTAGTGTGAAGTTATTGGTAGCTTGGTAAACTATGATTTCAGAGTAGCTTCCCTAGCACTGACTGGGCATCATGGTCTATTGGCTAAATGGATACCTTACTTCGTTAAACAATTGAATTTGTTCACATGAAAACATTGTTTAACCAACTTTCTTTGGGTTTAAAAAAAAATCTATTATCCGTATGATTTATGATTTTTTAAAACTGATTGTGTGTGTGTCCTGTAGCACATAGCCAACGGTAACGAAGCGGAGGTCAAGCGTGTGTTGAGTGAAAACGAAAGCGATGAGGACGGGGTGAAGATGTGTCACCCCCTTTGCTCCTGTGATCACTGTGAGCTCCGGGTCTCTGGGTGAGCACACGCACGCAATACCACTCACAGGTTTATGACGGGGCGGCAGGTAGCCTAGCAATCAGAACGTTGGGACAGTAACCGAAAGGTTGCTTGTTCGAATACCCGAGCCGGGCAAGGTGGAAAAATCTGCCGTTCTGCCTTTGAGCAAGGCAGTTAACCCCCCCCCACAACAACTACTCCCCGGGCGCCGATAAGGGGACTTCGATTAAGGCAGCCCCCCCCGCACCTCTGATTCAGAGGAATGCGGAAGACATTTTTCAATTGAATGCATTCAGTTGAGCAACTGACTAGATATCCCCTTTCCCCCACCTATCAGGTAAGTCTCAGACACTTCACTTGTCTGTTTTTCTGCCTCTCTCACTCCTAGTGGAATCATATTCTCTTTCTGTGTTATTGTCATTAAATGCAGTGGACAGAAACCGAACACGTGATTTATTCTCCTACTTTTGTAATTCCCCTTGAAGTTTCATTTCCCTTTTCTCTATTACTGTGTCTGCTTCGCGCAGAAGACTGAATGACCCGTCCATTGTAACGCCCTTCTCTCGAGACGATAGAGGATACACGCCACTTCATGTCGCTGCTATCTGTGGTAGGTGCTGTTAATAAGTGCCTGAGGGTGGCCTATTGATCCACAAATCTTCCTTGGGACTACACATAGACCCTAAAGGCAGGGGGAATCGAAATCCCCGATCCGCCATTTTCTGTACTTTTCATCCCCTTCCGTCTGTCTCCCGTTCTCATTCCTCACTGTCTAAATAAAGTAAAAAGCCTGTCTTTGCCATGGCAGGTCAGTCCCTGTTGATCGACCTGTTGGTGTCTAAGGGCGCTCTGGTGAACGCCACAGACTACCACGCCCTCTCACCCCTGCACCTCTCCTGTCAGAAGGGCTACCAGGGAGTCACGGTGAGACGGGATGCTAAGCAGGACAGTTATAGCCTGGTTCCAGATATTTTTGTGCTGCCTTACCTACTCCTAAACAGATCTGGAACCAGGCTAAGATGAGCTACACTATATCACAGAAACTGTATACAAAAAGGATACTTCTGTTACACAAACTGTTCAATCTCTCTGACATATTTTTCTCTCACTCTCTCTCCCACCCAGCTGCTGCTCTTGCACTATAAGGCGAACACAGATGCCCAGGACAACAATGGAAACACTCCTCTGCACCTGGCCTGTATGTATGGACATGAAGATGTAAGTCAGTCTGGGGAGCCACTGCAGTGTAAATCTGTCTTTTTAAAGTCACAGCTGTCATTTCAACAGCTTTTGACTGTGCCAATGTGTTTGGTAATCTGAGGGATAGAGCTGAGGAAGTGCAACCAGTCACAGTACATGGGATAGAAATGAAAGTATCTGTATCACACGAGGGTGCTGAGGGGTGGATGGCTCATAATAATGGCTTGGATGGAGTGAATAGAGTGGTATCAAACGCATTGAAACCATGTGTTTGCGTTCAATGCCATTCCATTCCAGCCAATACTATGAGCCTGTCCTTTCTGCTGTAAATGAGTACAGGTATATGGAGGATGATGACGACAGCCTCTACTGACAGTGTCGCGCTCTATGGTAGGTCAGAGGAGATTGCTTTTAGTCTGACGGTGTTATCCCATCCGTGTCCCAGTGTGTTAAGGCTCTGGTGTACTACGACCTGCCCACGTGCCGTCTGAACATCCAGAACGACAAGGGGGACACCCCCCTGCACATCGCGGCGCGCTGGGGCTACGAGGGCATCATCGAGGTTCTGCTGGAGAACGGAGCCAGCACCACCATCTACAACAAGGCCAAGGACTCTCCACTACAGTGTGCTTTGAATTCTAAGGTGAGGAGTGAGACCCCCTGATCTGCTAAAACCACCTAATATATGCTATTTAGCACACGCTTTTATCCAAAGCGACTTAGTCAGTCACATGCAAACATTTTACCACCTACCCAGATGGGCCCTTTAAGAAAAATGTTTTTAAATTAAGTATGTGTTCCGGAAAGTTGAAAGCTGAATAGTCGGGGAAGATTGGCCTTGGTCAGGGAGGTAACCAAGAACTCGATGGTCACTCTGACAGAGCTCCAGAGTTCCTCTGTGGAGATGGGATAAATTTACAGAAGGAAAATCATCTCTGCAGCACTCCACAGTGGCCAGACGGAAGCAAATGACAGCCTGCTGGGAGTTTGCCAAAAGGCACCTAAATGACTCTGACCCTGAGAAACAAGATTCTTTGTCTGATGAAACTAAGATATAACCTGGCACCATCCCTACAGTGAAGCATGTTTTTCAGCGGCAGGGACTGGGAGACTAGTCAGGATCGAGGGAAAGATGAACGGTGCAAAGTACAGAGAGATCCTTGATGAAAACCTGCTCAAGACCTCAGACTGGGGCAAAGGTTCACCTTCCAACAGGACAACGATCTTAAGCACACAGTCAAGACAACGCAGGAGTGGCTTCGGGACAAGTCTCTGAATGTCCAGCCAGAGCCAGGACTTCGACACGATCTAACATCTCAATAGCTGTGCAGCGACGCGCCCAATCCAACCTGACAGAGCTTGAGAGGATCTGCAGAGAAGAATGGGAGAAACTTCCCAAATATAGGTGTGCCAAGCTTGTAGCGTCATACCCAAGAGGCTGTAATCGCTGCTAAATGTGCTTCAACAAAGTACTGAGTAAAGGGTGTCGTGGTAATTTCCTGTATTATTAAATGAGGAGAGCTTACAAACCACACACAAGTCAGTTATATTTTAAACTTAATCCTTAATTATATGAGCTTCACCATAGCCCTTTGACTCTCAGATTAATTCAGTGTCTATAAATTAATTCTGAGAGTGCTTACAAAAGAGTTCTAGTATCTTTTATAGCCAGGATACACCCCTCAACTCACATGACGAACCACAGATCTCAGAAACTTCAAAGGGCCTTTTACTTGAGAGAGGAGTATCCCATAGCCAGATAGCATTAGCTATAAATTATCGTTCAGTTTGTTCTCTAAGACGAGGTTCTAATCTCGTTCTTGGTACGTCATAGTACCAAAACATTACCTCATCCAATGGCATATATCAATTGTCAACTTTAGATACTCCCATCTCAAATACAAGCCACCCCTGGACAAGCTCACTGAGGGGAGTGACTTGTGCACGGACATTGTGGAGCCAAGAGATAATTGGTTCCCCCTTAATCATCCCTTCACATGGTTTAACAGATACATTCACATATGAAGACAAGCCTGACCTCTCCCCTCTCTGGGCCCAAGTGACTTTTCCCTAGAGAAGAAAGGAAAATGCAACCGCTGACAGTATAGTCCAAAAAGAGACATTCCAATGACAAGTATCTCACATAAGCATATTATGAAAGTAAATAAAACATCTTATTTATCTATGTTTACCTAACTAATTCTGATTCAGCAAGGGTCTGACTACTTATGTAAATGTGCTATTTCCGTTTTATTTTTATTTTTTTAACTAAGTAAAAAAAAAAGTTTTTGCTTTGTCATTATGGGGTATTGTGTGTAGATTGATGGGGAGGAAAAACAATTGAATCAATTTTAGAATAAGGCTGTAATGTAACAAAATGTTTAAAAAGTCAAGGGGTCTGAATACTTTCCCAATGCACTGTATGTGCTCATATGTAAGTAAGTGTGTGTGTGTGTGTGTGTGTGTGTACCAATGTCTGTCTTGCAGATTTTGACGCTGCTGGAGTTGACACACAACAGTTCTCACAGAAGAGATGGCAATGATGTAAGTCAAATGTCATCACATAGGAGAAGAGTTGACTCAGAATAGTGGAACTACAGCATTTATTTTGATAAACCAGCCAGGCCATTAAAATACCATTAACCAGAATCCTGTAGGTGTATTGTCCTAAATATTCCAATGAAATCTCTTTACTTGCTCTGCTAGAAGCAGCCTGGGCCCAGTTTCCCAAAAGCATCTCAAGGCTAAGTTCATTGTTAAAACCTTCGTAGGAGCATCGTTAAATCGCCGAGCTGTTATGTATTTGAATGATATTGAACTCAATTTCATGTTCAATCAATTACGTTTTATTTTTCTTATTTTAGGGTACTGTCTTAAATTGCCTCAATATATTTAATGTTGTGAAACAACGAGCGCAATAATGTGAATTAGTGCATTATTATGGGGTAAGCATTGGAATAAGCCGCCTCAACATTTGCAGCCATGTAATATCTATTTAGGAGCTGATCCGTCGTAAGAATTGTGGAATCATTTGAATGAGATTTGAATGGAGAAAGCTGATCTGAAAGCGGCGCTATCAGTATCGACACATGCTCCATCTAAGCACTTAGCTAACATGGTCTACGTGGTGTTTTGGGAAAAGCATGTGACATCTTTGGGCGTTATAGTAACGATGCATCGTTAAAACACTGGTACCTGTAAGTTCTATCGGGAAACCGGATCATGATCTGGGTGTGGTATGGCCAGCTGGTTGACGGGGCTCTCTCTCTCCTGCTGCTGTCCCTGCCAGTCCCCTAACCGCTCTCCCGAGGCCTCTGACTGCAGCAGCCGCCGTTCCTCTGTCTCCAGCACCACCTCCCAGAGTTCTGAGGCTAGGCCCGACTGCGACAGGGTCCTCCACAAAGAGGTGAGCAGAGCACTCAGGAACCCTGTTTTAGGCAGAGTTGACCCTGAAAATGTCTGAGGAGTACCATCCTCTTAATTCAATTCTTGAGCATTAGGACAAAATGTAGATTTCTGCCAAAAAAGACATATCCAAAAGTAATTATTTTCATGAGTTGGCCATAAACAATAACTGGTAATGCTGCATAGTTTTAGAAAGGTCTGGGAATCACCCTTCTGGTAAGTGGTTATAAATTGCTGAGGTGTACTCACTTTTGATGACACAAGCTGAAGAACATACGATTTTTTTTTCTCCCCCCTATTCAACAAAAGTAGGGCAATGGGCTTAAAATGACTGAAGTGCTTTCTAAATATAGTAACAATCAAATTATAAATGACTTACTATAAGATGTCAGCTTTATAACTGTAAAATAAATATGATCATACTTAGTGACCGTACAATATTGGCACCATTTTTCATAGAACCGACAACTTTTTCCGCCAAACGTCCTCTGAGCGACTCAGACACCATTCAAATGTGTGCAGACTTGTTACAACTTCTGCTTTAAGCACAGAGATTTTGTGCATCTGTGACCTAGAGGAAGTCGTCTTGTTTCAATTCTGCAAAATTAATTTCAGTTTTTTCCATCTGTTACATCTGCTAGACTCTCCCGTTTTCATATGCGCTATTCCATGTGCATCTACGAGGGTCACAGGAACTGGAAATCGTTCCTTTGTCTGGATAGGCCAGAAAATGTCATGTTGCTCCCTATGCAAATATGTCTGTGAACCTCACAGCTGCGCTTGCAAATAGCACATTTGAATCAAGACAACCAGAACTTTTAGGGAATGTAAAGCAATTGATGTTGCGCCTTTCACAGAGCACACTGTGCACAGAAATATCAGTCGGAACTAGTCCAGAACCGCTCAAAGTCCCCTAAATAGGGGACTTAACATTTTAGGGAACAGAAATGGGGAGGGAATGTAGGTGAAATTAGATGCAGTATTTTTCTATTTATTGAGAGATGCTAATATTTAGAGCTTTCACACAAAGTTTTTGTAGGACTGACTATATCTGTAATTTGTAATCCATGTTGGCAGTTTCTAAAGGCCCTGCGTTTACTGTCTGGTGTTCTAATAGGCTGCGCCTCTCTGTTTGACTGACAGGTGGAGAAGTTGCTGCGTGCGGCCGCCGATGGAGACATAGAGATGGTGCGGTACCTGTTGGAGTGGTTGGACGAGGAGCCAGAGGAGGAGGAAGCAGGGCTGCCCTCCTGGACTAAGTTGTGCCACCCACTGTGCCAGTGTCCACACTGTGGGCCGTCACAGAAGGTCAGACAACAACCCTCTCATATCTCCTCACCACTGCAGGCTCCATACCCTGACAAACACACTTACCAAACCTCTTTCTGATGTACACTGAGCAAACAAACAGCAGTCTTCACACAGGGCCTTACTGGTAGTAGTAAAGCTATGGTGAATGGAGATTTTGTTGAGTTTTGTAATGTTCCTGCAGAGCTGTCCAGCTAACTTAATGTCTGTGCCTTTGTGTCTGTTTTATTGTTTGTGTGTGTGTGCGTGTTTGCCTCCAGAAGTTTGTGTGCCTGCAGGCCAGTGGTCTGGGTGTGAACAGCAGTAGTGTGGATGGCTTCACTCCCCTCCACGTAGCGGCGCTCCATGGTCATACGGCGCTGGTGTCCCTGCTCAGCCGCAACGGGGCCAACGTCAACGCACGCAACAGCCAGAGTGCCACGCCACTGCACCTGGCCAGCCAGAACAGCCACATACAGGTGGGCACACAGTACTATAATTTAGCTGCGTTTGATTGATCTTCCCTGGCTCATCAGAAACTGCGGAATAGTCCCAGCACCCTTCCATCTAGGACTCCAGGCAGACTCGCCCAGAAGTTTGAAGTGTTTGAAAGAACACGCAGGTCTGCTGCAGATTGTCTGGGGCTAAGATGGGAAAAGATTCAATCTCTCATTGGTTTTATGTTCAGGTAGTGACATCACTGCTGGAGTGCAACGCCAAGCTGAATAAGAAGGATCGCTATGGCAACACCCCTCTGATTCACACCTGCCTCAGAGGTCACCTGGACACGGCAACCATCCTGCTGCAGGTGAACAGAACACTGATACTGCTGCCCCCTAGTGGGTCAAACAGGCCAACACCATCACACTGGAGAAATAAACAGCTAAGTGGGGTCTTTATAGCTAGCTGCTAGGGACCAAAAAGTAGAAAAAGGATAGCAGGGCAATCACCTGACAAAGACCATGTTGGTCCAAACCTTGTAAACCATACCACCTAAGCTTCATTAAAAAGGCCGCCTATTGTGAGCAGCAGAACGGTGTGCGATCAGACGTTTCTATATTGTCTTCCTCCAGAGCAACGCCTCAGTGAACCTGTCCAACATCCAGGGCAACACGGCCCTGCACGAGGCTGTAAAAGGGGGCCACCTGGCCCTGGTGGAGCTGTTACTGCAGGCTGGAGCCTTGGTCCACATGAGGAACAAGAGACAGAGGACAGCACTGGACTGTGCCGTGGAGACCAGGGGAAAAGTGAGAATCTAACAGCCACTGAAGGGTTAGATCAGGGTCAAGGTGACCTTGTTAAACAGAGTTGCACAAAGTTGCACAAAGCACTAACTTTCTGTTCGTCAGCAACTCACCAACTGTTTTGTGTATGGGTCTACGTGGCATTCTTTTCAGTAGCAGATCTGAACCAACAACCATAGAGCTGGGGGAAATAATGAGTTCTTTATGAAATGGGCTTTTTGATTTTCCACTTTCAGAACACTGAAATCCTGAGGACTCTTCAGAAGGCATCTGGAGACTCCCACAATGCTGAACCAATCAAACTGCTCTCTGTGCCCAAGGGGGCTCTGGGTAAGAGAGTCGGTATAGACACCAGCCACTGTTTTTCCTTGACCACCTACCTGCTAGAGCGTGAAGGTACAGCGATATGTTGCAAGTAACACACAATGAAATGTCTTCTCACCAACTTTGTCACCTAATAATTCTCTTGGTCTTTTTGGGGACCAATCTACTACTGCCATATTTTGGATTATTGGGGTTTGTTTTCCAACACCCAATAATTCAAACTATGTTCCACTGTCCATACCGTCATACCACTTAGAATGCATGCCCATGGTATGCTGCTGTGGATATGGAACAGTCTTTCTTACTTCTTTCTCCCAATCCCAGCACACTCATTTGTCCAGCGGCTCAAGCATCAGCAGGTTAATGTCAGTGGGAGACGTCAGAAGCTGGCCCAGTCAATAAACCGGTCAGTACCATGGAAAATATTGTGTGCCACTTTGTGGAAAATGTATGCTGTCCTTCCTCGTGAAGTTAATCTCAATTTGACTACAGATTGGAAAAAGATCAGTTGAGACAATGTTTAGTTAGATGTTAAACGTTTCCTAGATAGACAATGAGTTCCTATGTACACAAAGCTGATCCAGAACAACTTTTGTCATAGTTTACTCATAAGTTTCAATAAACGTACATTTTAAGGAACTGCTATGCTTCGGTGCAATTCCTCTGAGCTTGTGGATGTTGTTTGATGTTTTTTTTCAGTGTTCAGCAAATGAAGAAAGGTCTTCCCAGGGACACCAGTGTGCCTTCCATCAACTCCCCCACTCCTGAGAGGGGGAAACTGAGGCGGGGGGAGACCCTGGAGAGCAGTGGGCCATTCAGCATCTGCTCCAGCCCAGAGGGAAGCCCCAAGCCTGGTGACCAAAGGGACAGAGAGAGGGCCCTGAGCCGCAGTCACACCGTGGACACAGTGCACCCCCAGTCTCCTCATTGGGGCCGGGACCGGAGACACACAGGAGAGGCCGAGGCAAATGAGGACACAAACATAACTAAAGACCCTTCAGACACTCCAGGTGAACCCTTGCATACATGCACACCTGACATACACACACCCGACGCATCAAGTACACGCACACCTGACATCCCATCAAATACACAACAAACCCTCAGCAGCGACCCGTCACACACTCGCGAGGATCCATCACACACACCTAGCCAAGTCAATGGAGACGAAGACCGAAACGGAGAGGAAAAGAATGTCCACACCTCACCAGACACCGAAGTAGAGTCTAAGAGGAACTGTCCTGAGACTGAGATCCCACCCAAAGACATGGAGGACCTGGTAGAAGAACTGGTAGAAGAAATAGAGGTCCTCTGAGGCGCAGAGGCTAAGGCAGACCCCAGTCAAGGGAGAACTTGCACAGTGTGGGTTAACCAGAGACGAGTGGGGCCTACTTTTAGTTAGTTGACCTGACTGTTATTTTAAGCACTTTTTCTCCTTGCCTTCACGAAAAAGGGATGCAAAACATGTTAATTCAACTTGATGCGAATGTAATTCTGTTTTAGCTTATTTTAGTTTTGTTGCTCACCCTTATAAAAGAGACGGTCGATAGAACATTCTGACAGTGGATAGTGACATTGCATATCAGTATGTTTTATTGTTTTGTCTACTTGACAAAAATGCTCATCTGAATATCTATGATTATGTTACATCTTTGTTTATTTGAACATATAAAATCAGGGCTCTATTTTTAAAAATGTAGTTTAATTTGATTACAGTCCTGCGGTTTGGATTTTATTTTATTTACTGAGTTATTCCCTTCAGAAAACCATAAATTGACAGGTTATAAATGCCCATTTATGGTTTTCTATCTATAACACAATGTACCTCCCTGGTGTGTGGCATTTGAATGACTATGCATAGTGAGGCCACACTTGTATCCCAGTGAATGTCGAAACACTTAGAATAGTTATCTTGGTTGCTTTGTAGGTAGAGAGAGAACATTAACAGTGTTTACGCACAAATCTTTATACGGTAGCTCAATCCACTGACTCCACAAATGGATAGTACTGTCGCTAAATACTGCTTTTGAGAATATAATAACACAATTGCCATATTTAATTTGTTTATCCATCACCTTTACTCTATTCTGATATTTATCCTGTAAAAAATAATCGATTGCAAAAACAAAAGTGTTTAATTTAGCATTCAACTGATAATTAAATTTCACCTCTATGGCAGTTGATCCTAATCCTGCAAAGCGAGGCCATATAGGACCCAACCAATTCTATGGGGAGTTTGCACTTTACAAGTACCTTTTTTGGGGGGGGGGGATGTTTTATCAGTAGTTTTGAACTGACATTTATTGAACTCATCATTATCCAGCACATACAGTACATTGAACACAGATGACTAGCATCAGCGTACAGATGTATTTTTTATTTCAAAGTTACTGTTTTGGTTTATACAGTAGCAGTTGTCCACTCCAATCTCAATGTTGATTATTTTCGTACTAAAGTATTTTATTACATTTTTTTAAATGTTAGATGCAGTGAACGTGCCTTATTTAATTTGTCAAAATAACCTGTAATAAACTCATGATCAAGAGGTCATTTGTTTTGACTATTGTGTTCTTTGCAAGAGTTGACTTAATGTTGGTATTTTTTCAAATATTGTGCTTTATGATAGGCTAGGTAAGTTGGTTAATGTTATATTTCTACTGTTAAAACATTGTTTTTAAATCAAATCAAATCAAATTTATTTATATAGCCCTTCGTACATCAGCTGATATCTCAAAGTGCTGTACAGAAACCCAGCCTAAAACCCCAAACAGCAAGCAATGCAGGTGTAGAAGCACTCCAGCTATTTTTTTAAAGACGCACTCCAGCTATTTCCGAGCTTTTCTAGTTGAAAAACAATATTCCATGCATAAATACAGTGTAGGAACATACACTTAATAAGGGTTTTAGACTATATGGAGGCCATTCAAGGAGTTGGTCTGATGGTGCCCTCTGTCATTGGCCTCTCCCTTGCTTGAGGAGCAATACAGAACAAAAGAGGAAAGCGAAAACTCAGAATCCTACTCATTACTCCAAATACTTAATTTTTGTTTTGATCCGGCTTTGAACGTGGCACGGTGAGGCAGCCCGGTTCCACTGTTCTAGAGCGGAAATGCTCGTTTAGGTTCTACCTCGGAAGAATGACACAGGCTACATATTCACGAATTGGAGGTGGGAATGAACGTCGGTCATTTTCACGTTGAGTGGAGAAACCTCAAATGGGGCACTGGCAGCTGTTAACGTTAGCAAGACAGTGTAGCTAGCTACCTAACGTTATGTTGCAGTTTTAGATTATTTTTGTGCGGGCGCCCAGTGCCGCCCCTAAATCCGCCACTGGTCTGCGAGCAGTTGTGACAGAGCTTTCAATTTTGTGCAGATGGGATATACATTTGAAATTAAATTATAAATATAGTTTATTTATTTGTCATCCAATCATGATGGAACGTCCCAAATCCTATACCCTAGACACCCACCTGAGCGACCCATACACTGAGTAGTCTATCTGTTTTATAGGCCTACTGCAATTAGCCTTTACCCAGCCAAGACGGAAGGATAAATGCGGTCAGAGACCCACTAAAGCAGCATTGCCCCCTCAAGATTCTAAGCCTGCCTGTCAGGGTTGGTCTTACAAGGCCAAAGCCCCTGGATGAGTGAGCATAATATACAAGGAATTTCTCAGAGCTGCTAATGAGAACCTTGTACCTATCGGGGGACAAGGGAGGTGGACCAAGAACCCAATGGTCACTCTGACACAGCTCCAGAGTTCCTCTGTGGAAATGGGAGAACCTTCCAGAAGGACAACCATCTCTGCAGCCCTCCACCAATCAGGCCTTTATGATAGAGTGGCCAGATGGAAGCCACTCCTTAGTAAAAGGCACATGACAGCCCACTTGGAGTCTGCCAAAAGGTAAGGTGAAGCATGGTGGTGGCAGCACCATGCTGTGGGATGATTTTCAGTGGTAGGGACTAGGAGACTAGTCAGGATTGAGGGAAAGATTACCGGAGCAAAGTACAGAGAGGTCCTTGATGAAAACCTGCTCAAGACTTCAGACTGGAGTGAAGGTTCACCTTCCAACAGGACTCTAAGCACACAGCCAAGACAACGCAGGAGTGGCTTTGGGACGCACTGCATTATTTCTGCTTCATGCACCAATTCATATTGTTACTCCTATGACCAGAGAAAGTGAAATATTTCTCAATATTAAAAAAGACTAGTCACTAATAACGCATGGGGGATTGGAAATGATGCAGACAATTACATTGATGGATCTACAATATTAAAGCTGATCTACCCACTAATATAATATTTACAAAATAATCAAATATATACAGGACCAGTCAAGTTTGGACACCTACTCATTCCAAGTTTTTTTACATTTATTTTTTACTATTTTCTACATTGTAGAATAATAGTGAAGACATCAAAACTATGAAATAACACACATGGATTTGAGATGATTTAAAGTAGCCTCCCTTTGCCTTGATGACAGCTTTGCAAACTCTTGGCATTCTCTCAACCAGCTTCATGAGGTAGTCACCTGGAATGCATTTCAATTAACAGGTGTGCCTTGTTAAAATTGTAATTTGTGGAATTTCTTTCCTTCTTAATGCGTTTGAGCCGAACAGTTGTGTTGTGACAAGGTGTGGGTGGTATACAGAAGATAGCCCTAGTCCATATTATGGCAAGAACAGCTCAAATAAGCAAAGAGAAATGACAGTCCATCATTACTTTAAGACATGAAGGTCAGTCAATCCGTAAAATTTTAAGAACTGAACGTTTTCAAGTGCAGTCGCAAAAACTATCAATCGCATGAACTGGTTCTCATGAGGACCGCCACAGGAAAGGAAGACCCAGAGTTACCTCTGCTGCAGAAGATAAGAGTTCAAGTAACAGACACATCTCAACTTTTTATTTGATTTCACCTTAATTTAACCAGGTAGGCTAGTTGAGAACAAGTTCTCATTTGCAACTGCGACCTGGCCAAGATAAAGCATAGCAGTGTGAACAGACAACACAGAGTTACACATGGAGTAAACAATTAACAAGTCAATAACACAGTTGAAAAAAATAGAGACTCTATATACATTGTGTGCAAAAGGCATGAGGAGGTAGGCGAATAATTACAATTTTGCAGATTAACACTGGAGTGATAAATGATCAGATGGTCATGTACAGGTAGAGATATTGGTGTGCAAAAGAGCAGAAAAGTAAATAAATAAAAACAGTATGGGGATGAGGTAGGTAAAATTGGGTGCGCTATTTACCAATAGACTATGTACAGCTGCAGCGATCGGTTAGCTGCTCAGATAGCAGATGTTTGAAGTTGGTGAGGGAGATAAAAGTCTCCAACTTCAGTGATTTTTGCAATTCGTTCCAGTCACAGGCAGCAAAGAACTGGAACAAAAGGCGGCCAAATGAGGTGTTGGCTTTAAGGATGATCAGTGAGATACACCTGCTGGAGCGCGTGCTATGGGTGGGTGTTGCCATCGTGACCAGTGAACTGAGATAAGGCGGAGCTTTACCTAGCATGGACTTGTAGATGACCTGGAGCCAGTGGGTCTGGCGACGAATATGTAGCGAGGGCCAGCCGACTAGAGCATACAGGTCGCAGTGGTGGGTGGTATAAGGTGCTTTAGTGACAAAATGGATGGCACTGTGATAAACTGCATCCAGTTTGCTGAGTAGAGTGTTGGAAGCTATTTTGTAGATGACATCGCCGAAGTCGAGGATCGGTAGGATTGTCAGTTTTACTAGGGTAAGTTTGGCGGCGTGAGTGAAGGAGGCTTTGTTGCGGAATAGAAAGCCGACTCTAGATTTGATTTTCGATTGGAGATGTTTGATATGAGTCTGGAAGGAGTGTTTACAGTCTAGCCAGACACCTAGGTACTTATAGATGTCCACATATTCAAGGTCGGAACCATCCAGGGTGGTGATGCTAGTCGGGCGTGCGGGTGCGGGCAGCATGCATTTGGCATTTACTAGCGTTTAAGAGCAGTTGGAGGCCACGGAAGGAGTGTTGTATGGCATTGAAGCTCGTTTGGAGGTTAGATAGCACAGTGTCCAAGGACGGGCCGGAAGTATACAGAATGGTGTCGTCTGCGTAGAGGTGGATCAGGGAATCGCCCGCAGCAAGAGCAACATCATTGATATATACAGAGAAAAGAGTCGGCCCGAGAATTGAACCCTGTGGCACCCCCATAGAGACTGCCAGAGGACCGGACAGCATGCCCTCCGATTTGACACACTGAACTCTGTCTGCAAAGTAGTTGGTGAACCAGGCAAGGCAGTTATCAGAAAAACCGAGGCTACTGAGTCTGCCGATAAGAATATGGTGATTGACAGAGTCGAAAGCCTTGGCAAGGTCGATGAAGACGGCTGCACAGTACTGTCTTTTATCGATGGCGGTTATGATATCGTTTAGTACCTTGAGCGTGGCTGAGGTGCACCCGTGACCGGCTCGGAAACCAGATTGCACAGCGGAGAAGGTACGGTGGGATTCGAGATGGTCAGTGACCTGTTTGTTGACTTGGCTTTCGAAGACCTTAGATAGGCAGGGCAGGATGGATATAGGTCTGTAACAGTTTGGGTCCAGGGTGTCTCCCCCTTTGCAGAGGGGGATGACTGCGGCAGCTTTCCAATCCTTGGGGATCTCAGACGATATGAAAGAGAGGTTGAACAGGCTGGTAATAGGGGTTGCGACAATGGCGGCGGATAGTTTCAAAAATAGAGGGTCCAGATTGTCAAGCCCAGCTGATTTGTACAGGTCCAGGTTTTGCAGCTCTTTCAGAACATCTGCTATTTGGATTTGGGTAAAGGAGAACCTGGAGAGGCTTGGGCGAGTAGCTGCGGGGGGGGCGGACCTGTTGGCCGAGGTTGGAGTAGCCTGGCGGAAGGCATGGCCAGCCGTTGAGAAATGCTTGTTGAAGTTTTCGATAATCATGGATTTATCGGTGGTGACCGTGTTACCTAGCCTCAGTGCAGTGGGAAGCTGTTCACAGGAGACTGCGTGAATCAGGCCTTCATGGTCGAATTGCTGCAAAGAAACCACTACTAAAGGACACCAATAATAAGAAGAGACTTGCTTGGGCCAAGAAACATGAGCAATGGACATTAGACCTGTGGAAATCTGTCCTTTGTTCTGATGAGTCCAAATTGGAGATTTTTGTTCCAACTGCCGGGTCTTTGTGAGACGCTGAGTAGGTGAACGGATGATCTCCGCATGTGTGTTTCCCACCGTGAAGCATGGAGGAGGAGGTGTGATGGTGCTTTGCTGGTGACACTGTCTGTGATTTATTTAGAATTCAAGGCACACTGAACCAGCATGGCAGCTTTCTGCAGCAATACACCATGCCAACTGGTTTGCTCTTAGAGGGACTATCATTTGTTTTTCAACAGGACAATGACCCAACACACCTCCAGGTTGTGTAAGGTCTATTTGACCAAGAAAGGGAGTGCTGGAGGGATGCATCAGTTGATTTGGCCTCCACAATCACCCAACCTCAACCCAATTGAGGGTTTGGAATGAGTTGGACGGCAGAGTGAAAAGCAGCCAACAAGTGCTCAGCATATGTGGTAACTCCTTCAAGACTGTTGGAAAAGCATTCCAGATGAACTTGTTTGAGAGAATGCAGAGAAGTGTACAAAGCTGTCATCAAAGCAAAGGGTGGCTACTTTGAAGAATCTCAAATCTCAAATATATTTTGATTTGTGTAACACTTTTTTGGTTACTACATGATTCCATATGTGTTATATGTAAAAATAAAGAAAACCCCTTGAATGAGTAGGTGTGTCCAAGCTTTTGACCGGTACTGTATATGTCTGTCACATTTAGGTATCTAGCTATAAATTAACCCGGATCACTCAAATGGATATTTGTAAGCAATTATGGTAAATCCAACTGCCCTTAACTAGGTGTCTTCACTAGACAGAGAGAGACCCATACAGATAGAGAGAGAGGAAGAAAGTGAGAAAGAAAGTGGCAGAGGGAGAGAGGAGGGAAGAGGGTGAAAGTCAGAGAGAGATGGAGAGCGAGAGAAACTGAAAGAGAGACCGCAGTGCAAATTTACTTAGACTTTAGTATTTGAACAACTCTTGTCTTCCAACTTGTTAGGCAATCACATTAACCTACGGGGGAAGGATGGCCAGCTACACAGGAGGGTGATTTTCACTAAGTAAGGGGAAGAAGGAGGCTGTACTAACAGACGCATGCTGGACATTTCGGAGTGAAGCGCATGATTGCCAAAATCAACCTACGCTTCTTCTGGTGTGGGATTGTCAAGGATGTGGACAGCTGTGCAAGTGAAATAACCTATTGTATATCAATCACATGCTATTATAGCTGAAATGATTATGATTTTGATGAATGTCATATCAGAGCGCACACAGTTTCTCAATTTGTCACTTTGTTCTTATAGGTCAGTACCTGTCTCGCCTGCCAGAAGTTTGAGAGGGTGAAGACTGTAGTGCCTGAGTTGAAGCCCATTAAAGTTGTTTCATCACGGCACATGACCGGTAAGTGTGTGTCAATTCAAATCTTGTAATGATAAGTTGTTTTTTAACGGTTGCTTTATTTTTGAACACAGCAGAGTTCAATATTATCAACTGTTTATGTCAGTTTCCTTACAAATATGAAGACTGCATACTGAATGACACAGAAACAGGTAAGAATAAAGTAATCTTCTCTCTAACACTTTAAATGTTAGCGGTGGACCACACCGGACCCTTCACGAAATCCAGGAATGGCAACAGCTGGTGTCCGACGGCAACCGATTACTTCACCAAGTGGACGGAGGCAATACCCATTAAGGTCAGTGAAGGAAGAGAATGTGCTTAACTCTAAATTCTCTTCTGTAACCCATTAAAAAAGGGTGCTTGGAACCTAAAAAAGCGGTTTTCATGTTGCATGATACCCATCAAGGTCAAGAATGGTGAGTCCACCTCCAAGGCGATGACGGACATCTTCAACACCCACAGTGCTCCTGAGGTCATCTTGAGTGACTGAGGTCGTGAACTCTGGAACAAGGTAATACTATTATAGGCTGTATTATGTCACCAACTATATAAATAGCGAAGTTTAGTTACTGATGTACGATTTTCCTTAGAACAACAAAGCCTTGTTCGAGGACTGGGGGGTGAAGCACCGGTTCTCCGATGCATATCATCCACAGACAGACCAACGGTTTGTTTTTAGTGTTTTTCCATTGTACATAATCAGACTGATCTTACATTGTCTATAGATATCCCTTTCCTTTCCCCTCCTCCAGGTTTGGATGGACGGACCAACCAGACCCTCAGGACTGCCATGGGCAAGTCCCTTGACGGGTACCAGGAATGGTGGTGAGGACAACCTGAAGGTAATTCTCTTTGCCCACAACAGCAGTGTCCAGGCCTCCACCAAGTACTCACCCTATCGCCTGTTGTACGGACGGGAGCTGCAGCTGTTGACTGCGGTAAAAAATGCAATTGTATATACAATTTTATAAAATTATGGCATATTCTGCAATCATTCAAATTTGTGATTGACTTAATGTGTTATTGTTTGTCTATTGCTATTTTTGAATAACATACTTTCAGATCACAGAAACTCCACCTGATGTGGTGGAAGTTGTGAAACCAGATCAGAATGCCTTCGAGGACTACATTCAGGCACAGACTGAGAAGGTTTTTGACCAGGTACATTTTTCTTGTCTGCTGTTAATTTATTTTCTGGCCCTCCAAGAGATATGTAAGATATGTATTTGTAATAATATGAAATAAATTTGCATTTATTTCTGTTATCATTCAAGGTGACACTTGGGAAACCTTGTTGCTCTTTCGCTCCTAGCTGGAGTCATCATCCGTTAAGGTGAATATAAAAAATCTCAGATAATAAATATTTGAATTTGCACCCAAAATAACCCGAAGCTAGTCTAGTTTTCCTAACACTGACATTTCTCTTTATGTCTTCATAAGGGTTACCTCGGTGGAAGCCAACAATCTTCTCCAGTCGGAAGGTCGACAGCTGAAAGCCCTGACGCCCCACACACCCTTCGGTGAAGCCCGTGTGACAAAGTATGTTAAGCGTTGGTTGACATTTGAGAAAGCAAGACATTTTTAGCTGAGCTCATAAAAATGTACCTCTTCAATTTACCTCCCCAAATGACTTTAGGACCATCAACTGTCCGAACCACCCAGGAGGTATCCCATCCACCAGAGCCAGTGAGTTCAGATCAGTCTGATTCTCTGTGCTCTGAGTCAGAAGGGGACCAGCTTGAGGTCGGCTATACTTTCAAAATCTGTTAAAAACTACATATCTCTCCTTCATAACATTGCACTAATCTGTCAAATGTTCTCACAAGAGGCTTGTGTCCGACTGGAGGAACAGGGACAGGTAGGTTCAGTCACTGGACTAGAAGACACTAGTGGGGGGGGGGGGGGTGTCATTCTTCCGTCACACTCCTGGTTAGACAATTTTACAATCATGATCATGCTCAAGCTCTTTTGCAGTGGTCATGACACCGCCCCAGAGTTTCTCTCACAACTCACCTCTTATCTTTTGCAGGGACCTCTGTGACTGTGGAGTGGCCCGGCAGTCCAGCAAGCAGAAAGGGGGCACAGATTGTTTGCTATTGCAAACAATCTTACTCTCTGCAGAGATGAGGAACTCTCCATGGCATGATACCATCACAAATCCAAGAGTAAACACATGTTCTCATGTTTTCAGGCTGAACGCCTGGCACCATTTCCCAGTCCCGATTCCAGTCCCCGGTGCTTCTGTCAGAAATACATGAGAGAAGGTAAGGAGGCGGCCCGGTGCAGGAGATGCTGCAAGCATTTTCACGTGTCTTGTTTGTCTCATGTCGTCAATGTGCGTGAATTTGTCTGTCCATCGTCTGTCATCTGTTTTGTCATCTGTTTTCCCCACCCTTGTTTTCACTGCTTGGCCGGCTCCCCGACTCAAGACGGTAGGTATTTTACTACATTGCATGTTGTTGTAAATTGTATGTTATTGTAAATAACCTTAATAACCTGTTGTAATATTGTAATTCATTTGTATAAAGATGTGTTTTCTTGCAGACATTGGCTGTGAAGTTGGTTGGTAAGTATACAGCACATGTATCTGTCTTGTATTGCAAGTAACGTTTACAAGCATGTCAATATTTGTATATTTTTCCATTTGTTTGCTGGTAAGTATTTGAAACTGGACCCTCAGGACTGCCATGGGCAAGTCCCCAGTCGGACACAACAGCAGTGTCCAGGCCTCCACCAAGTACTCACCCTATCGCCTGTTGTACGGACAAATGTATACATTTGCATTCTAAATGTATTCATTGCAAGTACAATTTTAATATTGACTGTTCAGTTGCCCTGTTCCTTACTGGTCCTTAAATTTGAGATTCTCCAAAGTAGCCACCTTTTGCCTTGATGACAGCTTTGAACACTCTTGGCACTAGCAGATAATGACAACATGACAATAACAGTAGCTTTAAATTATGTAATGAGATGGAGGAGGGGATGGGATGAGTGGACAGATTGTTGGGAAATCAGATGTCACTAGATGCAGAATTTAATCTGGAGGGAGAGAAAGAGAAAGGATGAGGAGAGCGGAAAGAGGCTGAATCAAGAGACAGGTGCTGCGACTAGTTATTCTTGTCACTTGTCCTCGACAGGCAGCCAGTCACAGTTTAATTAAGGCCTTTAACCCCCTACTCTACCTTTTTAGTGTTTGACCTGATGGGGCTTGGATAGGTGTAGCAATATGGTGATGACTCAACCCTGCTGTGTAATGGACTACAGGACACTTCTGCCATATTACGTACACAAATCTAGAACCCCCAGATATACAAACACCAACTAGAAACCAATGTCCAATTCCATACCAACCCTGACCAAAAATGTTATTTGCAATTGGGCACAAAATATGAATGGCTAGGGAGAAGGGGTTAAAATATATTTATTTGTGTTTAACACTTTTTTTGATTACTACATGATTCCATATGTGTTTATTTCATAGTTTTGATGTCTTCACTATTATTCTACAATGTAGAAAATAGCAAAAATAAATAAAAACCCTTGAATGAGTAGGTGTGTCCAAACTTTTGACGTACTGTATATATACTGTATATATATTTTTTTTATATACAGGCTAGATAAAAAATAAGGGATAATTGACAAATGATTACATTTTAGGGTAAAAAAGTGGAGGCGGAAAGACATATGTTTGCACCCCCTATTTTAATTTATGCCATGGCTCAGGTGGAAGAAAGGCTGTTTGACTCAGCCAGAGATACAGTGCACTCAGAAAGTATTCAGACCCCTTGACTTTTTCCACATTTTGTTACATTACAGCCTTATTCTAAAATGGATTCAGTTGTTTTTTCATCAATCTAAACACAATACCCCATAATGACAAAGCAAAAACTGTTTTTTTATAATTGTTTTGCCCATTTATAAAAATAAAATAAAAAACCTGATATCACATTTAAGTCTTCAGATCCTTTACTTTGCTGAAGCACCTTTGGCAGCGATTACAGCCTAGAGTCTTCTTGGGTATGACACTACAAGCTTGGCAAACCTGTATTTGGAGAGTTTCTCCCATTCTTCTCTGCAGATCCTCTCAAGCTCTGTCAGGTTGGATGGGGAGTGCCACTGCACAGCTATTTTCAGGTCTCTCCTGAAGATGTTCAATCAGGTTCAAGTCCAGGCTCTGGCTGGACCACTCAAGGACATTCAGACACTTGTCCTGAAGCCACTCTTGCGTTGTCTTGGCTGTGTGCTTAGGGTCGTTGTCCTGTTGGAAGGTGAACCTTCACCCTAGTCTGAGGTCCTGAGAGCTCTGGAGCAGGTTTTCATCAATTATCTTTCTGTACTTTGCTCTGTTAATCATTCCCTCAATCATGACTCGTCTACCAGTCCCTGCCGCTGAAAAACATCCCAACAAAATAATGCTGCCACCACCATGCTTCACCGTAGGGATGGTGCCAGGTTTCCTCCAAACATGAAGCTTGGCATTCAGGCCAAAGAGTAAAATATTGGTTTCGTCAGACCAGAGAATCTGGTTTCTCATGGTCTGAAAGTCCTTTAGGTGCCTTTTGGCAAACTCCAAGTAGGCTGTCATGTGCATTTTACTGAGGAATGGCTTCCATCAAACCTCTCTACCATATAGTCCTAATTTGTGGAGTAATGCAGAGTTGGTTGTCCCGCTGGAAGGTTCTCCCATCTCCACAGAGGAACTCTGGAGCTGTGTCAGAGTGACCATTAGGTTATTGGTCATCTCACTGACCAAGGACCTTCTCCACCAAATGCTCAGTTTGGCCAGGCGGCCAGCTCTAGGAAGTCTTGGTGGTTCCAAACTTCTTCCATTTAAGAATGATGGAGGCAACCGTGTTCTTGGGGACGTTCAATGCTGCAGAAATGTTTGTACCCTTCCCCAGATCAGTGCCTCGACACAATCCTGTCTCTGAGGTCTACAGACAATTCCTTTGACCTCATGGCTTGGTTTTTATTCAGCTGTGGGACCTTATATAGACAGTTGTGTGCCTTTCCAAATCGTGTCCAATCAATTGAATTTACCACAGGTGGACTCCAATCAAGTCGTAGATTAAAGATGATCATTGGAAAAAGGATGCATCTGAACCCAATTTCAAGTTTCATAGCAAAGGGTATGAATGCTTATGTAAATAAGGTATTTCAGTTTCTAAAAACCTGCTTTTGCTTTGTCATTATGGCGTATTGTGTGTAGATTGAGGAAAATGTTTCATTTAATCAATTTTAGAATAAGGCTGCAACGTAACAAAATGTGGAAAAAGTCTAGGGGCCTGAATACTTTCCGACAGAACTGTAGGTATACGATGATGAGATGGTCATGTCCAATGATATATACTCTAGAATACTTTTGGGGGGGGGGGGGGGGAGCTATGGAAATGCAGTTATTAATGTCTACATACGTTTTTGCCATGTATTCTATTACAGACACCTTAATGCATACTTTTTCATTGTATTATGTGAGCTAAACATACTTTTTCATTGTATTATGTGAGCTAAACATACTTTTTCATTGTATTATGTGAGCTAAACATACTTTTTCATTGTATTATGTGAGCTAAACATACTTTTTCATTGTATTATGTGAGCTAAACATACTTTTTCATTGTATTATGTGAGCTAAACATACTTTTTTATTTGTATATACATTTTTTGATTACTAATGCTACTATCCCCGCTACAACAACAAAAAACTTGAATACATGTAATGTTGTCCTTGAAATACTGTAGAATTCCATTCATTCCTGTGGAGGACTGCTCCTGGGAAGTGCCAATATGGCAGATAGGAGGATTCAATGGCCAGTACAAAGCATCAGCACACCAGGGTTTATATACAGACATCATTGGTCATATTTCATGTCTAACAATGGGATTCGCTGTCCTCAGAGAGGAAGAGGCAGGAGGGATGAAGCAAGATCACGTGGGACCATTCTAGCCAATGAGAAGGCAGATATCCTGTGCACAAAAGGCACAACTCGTATATAAAAAAATGTTTCCTCAAAGTTGTCGGTATGCCTCGCCTCGTGTGTACTTATATTGGTACTTTTGTATCAACCGAAACATCACAAAACTTATATTCGATCATATAATAAATAAGCCATTCAATTGTTTGTGGACCAAATTCGACACTCTCATTGACCTCCATACAAAAATTCCTCACTTGGTGGGTGAACATTTTTTAGGCCGAGTTACCCGTCTTCCTTCGCCTTCTACTCTCTTGCTCAGCTCAGTCACGAAGAGGAAGAACTTTGCAGCAGGTGAACATTCAAATAAGACCCAGCCCTGAAATGAAACGTAGTCTATAAAGTATTTGCACGTCATCTATAAAAGGGAAACAGCATTGACACAGATTTCCATGAATGTCCCACTTCGGATTTCCCATTTATAGCCCAAATAGATCATACTTTGACTAAAACTATGACTTTGATTTAAATCAATTTCCAATATCATGGATAAGCTCAGGTCATCGTCTTTCAGTTGAACAAAAGTGAATTTCCGCTGTTGTGATACTTTTAAGTACGCTCGTCCTACTCATTTTAATTTAATGGTATCCACCACTAGATGGCGGTGTTCACCCTACAATTCGTGTTGCCTTCCGCCACAGGCGATCCAATAGCGGGGCCCTAGGCGCTACCAGAAGAGTTAGTAGCAAGCAGAGACAACAGCTGAGCCTCAGTCTAAGAATGTTGCTTTCTGCTATGACACCATGGAGTCCATATTGTTCATGTATGACACTGTCAACTTGGCCCCGAGTGTGGAGTGCCAATGTGTTCAAGGCATCCCAGGCACACCCTGGGCGTTCTCTTTGCATGGTCCTGACTGAAACAGGTGAAGCGTACTCCATGGCCGTCTGCTTAGGGGGATGTAGGGGAGGCAGGAGGTTCAGTACTTCAGGACAGGTGCCATTACGAGCTTCAGCCTCCCTGCTCGCAGCAGGGGACAGTTATGAGTGCAAGGTGTCTTCCACAGACTCATGGCCAGTCCTTGTATTCTCTGTCTATGAGTGTGGTTTAAGTGTGGTTACAATTTACCAGACCCATCTTTTAGCTTTGTACCAAACCGAGTGACAGGAAGGGCTTGATCAACACAAACTCAGGGCTGTGGCAAAGATATTATCGTTTGACTAGTTTATTGCTTTGCCTTTTCGCCTCTGCTTTAAGGTAATTCCCAAACAAGGGATGGTGGAAAAACAGAGTTACAGTGAAAACGGATGAACCTGACAGAATGCCACCAGCCAAACCCACGGAAGGCATGTCCTGCTGTGTGATATTCAACAGTGAGGGTCACTGGAGGTATGACTCTAAGCAAACAGCACCACCTGGACACGACACGCACTATCACAGGCTCAGGATGGCAACACTGGAGGAAAGTCTATATAATATTGTGAAAGCTTATCTAGGATGTTCTACCTGGTCTCATGCTACATCAGGCAAACCTTTTGATGAAAAACGTCAAGCGTTGACGTTTGTTTGACATTTTTTTATTAGGAGAACATAAACAAATTAAAAACATTTGGGGGCAGCGATATTGCATGCTACAGAATGCTTCTCGTCTGCAGTTACTTCGCCTAGCCCACATTCAGTAGGGAATGCAGGCAGTGGTTTCTGATTGGGTGTCTCTCTGGCTGCTGTGTAGTGTTACTCACACAAGAGGGCACTCCAGGCAAAGTTATGGTTACATGAATCTATTCTACACATCTGCCTCAGTCTGTTGTGTCTACCCTCCTAGAAAGCAAGTGGGCTTGCAGGCTTTTGTTCCAACTTTACTCTTAACACACCTGATTCAGCTAATCGAGGTCCTGAGGTAAAAGGGATGGAGTTTGTTTTGCAGGAGGGTAGCCCCCTGCTCTGAACACCACATGAAGCTATATGTTAAATGAGGATGACACATACAGCACTTTAAAACTTTGGGGAAAGTGCTATTGAAATGCAAGACTTACAAATGGCTTGTTTATATTATTTTCATATGAAAAGTACTGCATGTGATGTGGGGGGAGAGAGCTTGTTTTGAGGCAGAACATTACCTCAGCCCTCAGAGACTGGGCCGTTCACCCTGGTGTTCTACCTCTGAAAGATCAACACTGAGAACAGATGTTTCTATAGAGGTCCTGGAGAGAAGTGGAGAGGGAGAGGAGCGGGAGAAGGTGAGGAGATGGAGAGAAGAGGGAGAGGGAGAGAAGAGGAGGCATAAGGGAGAGAAGATGGTGAAGGTGTACTGCATGGCAGGGGGCTAGGTGATATCGGATCCTAACATCTGTCAGTCTTAGGGGTTATCCCATGCAGAGTGGACCTCACACTGGTTGAGAGACATGTCCCAACGGTGTCGGATGTCGGGTGGTGTTTAGCTTCGATGCACAACACAGTTGGGAAAGCGAGACATATGGGCCCTAAAGTCAATCAAACAATTGCTTAACTGCAAATGTTAACGTTTTAGTTTATCTATTTAATGCAACTTTGGCCATTTATACAGAGGACCGCTCTTAAATAAATTCTGAAGGTATATCTTTGGTATGATCGAGTTACTACATAGATAGACTCTTTAGATTTTATGAAGCAGATCATTTTCTTTTAGGAAGTGGTCATGGGCCAATCATTTGAATGCGTTATATGGACCAATTTAGCAATATTAACATATCGTAGCCACTAGCCAGGCATAATAATACTCATCCATCAATTACGGCTTGATTATCTGAGGTTTTATAAGCCTTTGTTTTGCTGTTACTTATCATATTTAAACTCCTTTTTTAGACATTGTGATAGACTGGACTTGGCCCATGGGCTGCCATTTGTGTATCTGGCACTTAGAAGTAATTCTATAAAACTAAATGGGTATATATTCTGCACTATTCAAAAACGAAATTGTCATATTTTGCCATTGTGATAAAATGATCCATATACTATCAATTTGAGTTTAAAGTTTAAAAGGATACCATGTATTCTTCTTATGGCCTTTGTGTAGCCTGAGTTTTTTTTTTACTGAAACCAAGACCAGAGATTTGTATACAAATACAAAAATTAAGTAGCTTACTGAAAATGTAAATTGTCCATTTAAAAAAAAAAAATTATATTAAAGATTTGAATAAGATCATGGTGTGTCTTTGAGTTGACTGTAGGCCTAGAACATCTCGATAATACTTTAAACATCATAGACAAACGTGTTTATTTATTCACACTTTCTCTGTTAGTTATCAGCTTCAAAAAAATACTTGTTTGTCCAAGTGGCTTTTGAGCAAAATATAGCCTATGCAGAAAGCAACGAAAAATCACTAACATAGAAAACATACTTTAGAGATTACATAGCCCTTTAAGTCATTGTGAATGTAGTAAGGCCTACACAGAGTTTAGTACGCAGTGGCGCGTTTTTCCTCACCTTTCTCTGCATGTTTTGTTACTGTTTGGCTCTTGCAATTCCATGATTAAGAGAAATCCCCTCCTTCAGGAGAACATAAATTCGAATTTACACACTTAATACCTCGAAGATGGCCTCGGAAAATGTAAGCTTCTTAAGTGTTGATATTTTAAAAACCCAGATATATGCCTGGTTACCGTGGAATATTTTGTGGTTTGATCAAATGTAATTTCCTCTCTGCTCAAGTTAAAAAATAAATTAAAAAACAGACTACAGCATTTCTGATATAAGGATTACATTTTCCACAGTTGCTTCAAGTAATGGCTACTAAAATCTAGACTACATGCAGAGGGAATTTCGAGAGTAATGTATGGCTTATTGCAATACAGGACATATTGCGTATTGGAATGGTGCTTCGATAATGCAGTCAATGCAATGATGAATAGTTTTTATCCAATAATCCAATACTTTTGCCGGCATTGGCAACTTTCTGTGTGGAGTTGTGTGCTTCACATGGCTGTGATTATTTGGCAAAGCACACATGTCAACTATTGCAGCCATGCAACACGAAATTAACCTGGTAAAAATAGGTCATTTTTTTGCGTAATGAACGACCAAAGTCAATAGAAATGACAAAGTAACACACTTTTCTTCTAAAAAAAGACTACAATAAAACTAGTCTTCTTTAATTAATAATTATTCACCACGTGGTTTGACAAAGGAATCCACTTTTTTCCCCTCCACATTATCCTTTAAAACATTCTAAATGTAATTAATTGAATATTCACATTCCTAAATAATTGTTTGTTGCCTTTTTAGGGACTCCCAGGAATAGTCATTGTCATTGTTCTATTTGCATCTCAATATGTTTTTTTCCCCACTGAAAATATAGTTTCTTTTCCCAGTTGGACAATAAATAAAATGTCTATATGGAGCCTATAGCTTACCAAATGTCACACAGGCTACTAGACATGTGTCATACCTTTCTTAATTTCATATCTCAAGTCTTTACAAATATCTATCTGTGTTTGGCTCCTGGCTTGGCTGTCTCTTGCCAGAGCCTCGGCTCTGTGTAACATAGTTTGATGTAATCCATTTAAATGCGTTGCTGACCCCATGTTGGATCCGGGGCTCTGCAGGTGTCCAAAAGTGCCATGATAGTTCGAGTAACCCTGGAAAAAGGGAGACGTATAATAGACATGTCTGGATAGGGCTGCACTGTGAGGGAAAAGATTCTGAGAAGCGTCTCGTAATGGAGATGACATAGGCCTACCGCCCGGAATCTCTGTACGTAATTGTCTGGGCACGGTCTGAGCGGCATCACTACATCCTTTACATTTATCCGAAGAAGTTGCAATCTCCGCGAGCGACCACAGTTTTGGTTTCGGGGCCGGAAGGGCCGAGTGAATCACTGACGTAGCATTGCTGGAGTTGCCTGAGTCATTACGCCTCAGTGGAGGTGGACTTTCCGAGGCTGCGGAGTCTGAATCCCTTTCCACTCCAAGGTCCGCGTTTTGGGGAGATGCTGCGGTGGTGGGCCGTGGCATCTCGGGCACTCTCCTGTCCCCGTGGTCCTTTACATTCGGATCAATTAAGACAGGTTCCATGTCATTGCCGCTATTGTCTTCTTTGTATTTCTCACAGGGGATTCCCACTGGATTTGGATGCTGCCCAACTGCAAAATATAATAAATTAGACCAACGCGTTCCAAGGATTAGGCCTAATCACCCTGTCAAGGTCTAACGAAAGTAACAACATTTTTAAGTCTATGCAGTGAATTACATTTAAAAAATACTTTTGAAACTAATGACATACTGTAGCAGACATACTGTAGCATAGAAACCTATATTTGTTAAAAAGTGACTTAAACTTACCTGCTTCATTTTTCGACCCAATTTCTGCCGTGGGCTTAAGTGGCTCTTCTTCGTCGTCATTCTTCTCCAGGTCAATGTTGTCATCTTCTTCCTCATCCTCACTTCTATTCCTCGGGGTCCACGTCATTTTATTCTCTTTCTTCAACCGCCGTCTGGCGTTGGCGAACCAGGTGGACACTTGGGTAAGGGTCATCTTAGTAATGATGGCCAGCATGATCTTCTCACCCTTGGTTGGGTAGGGGTTTTTACGGTGTTCATTGAGCCACGCTTTGAGAGTGGCAGTCGCATCTCTTGTAGCATTTTTCCTGTATGCAGGGTCTCCATATGGATAGCCCAATGCTACACCGAACGGGTGATACTCTAAAGAGCCAGCGATACCCGCTGAGGGATCGTACGCGGAGCCCTAGAAAGTCAATAGAAAGTCAATAGATACGAATTTCTCTCAACAGTTTGACCTCACAAGACTGGAAAGCTTAAAGGTAGACATTGGTAATTTCTAGACCTTCAATTTCCAATTGTATTGATCATATTTAGAGTTCAAAATGTATGTATATTATAGGCCTATACGTAAGCTATACAACGTATGACAGATACAATATTGGACACAATTTGAACAACAAAAAAATAGTTTTTATTTTGCAAAGTTGAAAAAATAATTGTGACTAATCATTGCATAAGCTCTTATTATAAATGACGTAACTTTTATACATGTTTTATTTAAAGCTATACGTCAGCTTACTCGTTACAAAATCTGGATACAAATAGGCCTTTTCAAAGAAACGAAAGGCATTTTTCCCCCAATAATTATTCCGTAATTGTTAAACTGTACAGTATTCACTTACCACAAATGAGTTAAGTGCCGCCGTCTGCTCTCCGCTATACTGGAGGTGAGAATTGAAGCCAGGGGATGAACCATTGAACGCCGGTGATCCCGCGTAAGGAGCGAAGGCTGAGCCTGAAGACGACCGGCCCAGTTCCTCTGTCCTTGGTCCTCCTAAAATCACACTGGAACTGAACGGGGGACAGGAATGGAGAGCTAGAGACACCGACGGCTGGAAGAGAAAGCCTTGAGGATAGGCCATGGTGAGTGACTTCCTAAAGTCAGTCACTTATGTCCACTTGTGCACTTTCGACCTTAGATGCACACACACAAGAAAAGCGCATGAAAACTCACATCTGAAAACAGTTCCCTTCCCTCAATGTTCGCATTTGAAAAACAACTAATCCATTCAATAACATTGCGAACTGTTGCGTTGGTTGGTTTGTTGTTGTTTGCTGCAGCAATTTGTCAGGGAAAGTTGTCTGCATGTAGCCTTCCAACGGAACGCTTTGTCGATGCTCAACCTGCCAGGCTCTGGATATGGGAGAGTCAGCGGAGGAATAGGCAACCTCATTCTATGATTGTCAGCTCCACCCCCGTGCGCGCGCGCGCACACACACACACACACACACGTTATGCTATAATTTAGATCGAATTAGACTATTAGCAAATCATTAAGCTGGTATTGTGAAGGCTATCTGTACCCCAACACATAAAATGATATCAATCTATATAATTTAGACCCAATTATAGATTATTTTATTATCAACAGCACTCCTCGTTAACCAGAGCGGGATCGCTGTATGCACTGCTAACAGGATCCCTAACCCGATCTTCAGTTGTAACAATTGCAGGTATATAGGCTATATCACAATTGCATATATCTAAATATGTTATTTACCAGAGAAATACATTTAAAAACACTCAAGTAAAAGCAGATAGCCTAATAAAAACAAAGGAATAATTGTACAGTCTTACCATTTGGTTTAATTTAATTGGCTGTTGTGGTTTCAAATAATTAGTTATTTGCATTGTCAGTCGATGTTTGTGAATAATACTTCTTGCCCCTGAATACAGTTGCCAACAATATAGCCAATCAGGCATAGAAGAAATAGTCGAATGGACAGACGGATAACTTGTGGGGAACTGTCCAAGTGCTGAATGTTGGCACTGTAGGTAGTGACGTCACATTTTCAAGCTCAGGAAAGTCTCAGTGGACGATTAGGCCAATCTACGATCTGTGAGTTGCGTGACGTGCTGAAAGCTGGCTAGAAAACAGACATTAGATCATCCTCATACTCTACAGATCGTTTCTGCTATCAGTTGAACATGCATGCTTCTCGCTGTCGCCATCGACATCAATGGAAGCCTGATAAATAGTTTGACCACCCTTTATCAGCAGAAAAAGAAAGGGACAGTATTTCTCTGGACCATATAGCCTACACCTGGCATTTTTTTTCTTCTCAAACAAGAGCAGATACAGTAGGTGAGTAGCCTAGTCCTATCCTAATTCACGTTTTGGCTATTGAGTTCTGAGGAAAGGTTTACCAATGGGGGGGGGGGTTACACCTCAGGTAGCCATACAAGTAACATGCAATTTAATATTTGTTTACATTATATTTGCCTAAAAGCATAGCCTAAACACGTTTTGATTGATATGGCCCGTGCTTACTGTAAGCTTCTATTGTAAACACAACCCTGAACAGCTCTGCTTAGTCTGGCCTTAGACCTGTGTGCATGGACAGAGTTAATCTTATTTGTTGTTACTATAATTAGAGTGGGTAGCTTAAGACTTCACTTTCGCACTGGCCCATGGTGTGTGGTCAGTCTCTGTCATTGTCTTATGAGGGAAAAAGCAACAACAGTGCATCTTGATATGCTCAGTGTTTCTGACTTTCTTTAGATGACAGCCACACCAACCCACCAGGTTTGGATGTCCCTTTTGTATTGGTCTAACTCATTTACAGCCTGGTGAAAAGTCCATCCCACCAAATTTCAGGCGGCCTTTTCAGTCAGCTCGTACACCATTAGAATCACGTTTCTGACGACACGGGGCCTTTAAGATACGAATGCTGTGTTGATATTCTGAAATGAATCTGTTCTCCCATCCATTTATCTATGACAGATAGCAGTAATAAGTTGACTTTACAACATTTCATAAACAGTATTTAAAAGGCAACAGCAACATGATTAACAGTAGACTTTTAATACACCTGGGAAAGAGATTGGGATAATATTCCCTTTTCAATTACACAAAAAATTACCAGAGCGAGCATGAAGAAAGAGTACCTTTTATATGAAAATAAGTCAATAACCTGAAACACTAAAAAATATTGATTGAGCATAATGAAGCCTGAGCAATGTGAAAACACTTCTCCTTAAGGAGTCTCTCATCACATCATAAGCATGACCGCACTCCTTATCGGTGCAATTTATGGTCTTTGTGTGTGTGTGTGTGTGTGTGTGTGTGTGTGTGTGTGTGTGTGTGTGTGTGTGTGTGTGTGTGTGTGTGTGTGTGTGTGTGTGTGTGCTTGTGTGCAGCGGGAAATGGTGCAGTTGTTGGGCATGATCATTTGTGGATCATATGCAGTTTCTCAGTTTATAGACTACAGATAGGTTGGGTAGATTAGAGATGGCATTTTCATGCCTTTAAGCATCCCTCACTAATGCACTGTACTGATTACAGTTGGGGAGGTGCAGCATAACGTAGGCTTGCATCTTATAACCACTGTTGGTAGGTGTGGAGTGCATGAGAATCATATTAGAGGCCATGAATGCATGTGGTATGCTGGTGATCTATTTCTAATCAGCAGCTCTATGATATGACAAGACATCTACACCAGGCGGTGCTTAAGTAATGCCCAGAAGGTCGTCAAGGACTCCAGTCTCCCGAGCCGAGGACTGTTCACTCTTTTACCATCTGGCAAGCGGTATCGGAGCATCAGGTCCCGTACCAACAGACTCCGAGATAACTTCTAAATACAGTCGTACTTAACATTGCACCTTCGTTAATATTGAGGGTTAGAATGTGTTCAGAGCTGGCAGACAGGGTAGTGGTGTTGAAGTGGCCAGTCTAATTAAACATCATTTCTCTGTCTCTTTACAGAAATCCATTTCCCTTGTCCCAAAATTGTAGCTACTATCTTTAAGGCTTTGTCTGGGGAAGATGTATCCATAACTGTTATAGGGTGTCTTTTACCGTCCTCCCTCGGCTAACATTTGTGCACTCAAGAAATTAACTATTTTGTCTTCTTTTATTAAATCAGAAGTTATTATCTTGGGTGACCTAAATTATGATTGGGAAACGCAGGCTTCAGACAATCTGAAAGACGTGTAAAGATCTAAAACTATCCCGTCTGTTGACTAAGACCACACAGCCCAACCCTAAAGATCCTTCAAAGTCAACTCTTATTGATATTATTTTAACAAATACACCAGAGAAATATGTTTCTACTGGTGTCTTTGCCCAAGACATTAGTGACCATTGCCCAGCTGTTTGTGTTAGAGATGTGAGAATACAAAAATCCAAGGCTCGTGTCATCACAAAGAGGAACTTTGAAAATGTCAGTGAACATACTTTTTTACATTATCTTTATTTTAGTGTCCTTGATTGTATTTAAGATATCCCTGAACCTGATTTAGCGTTGAGCATTTTTGCAGATGTCTTCAATACTATTGTGGATAATCATGCTCCCTTCTAAAAAATGAAGGGTTGAAGGTAGATCGAATGCCTGGTACACTTCGGAATCATCAGAAATCATTCATAAAATAGATAGATGCTTGGGTCAAGGCCAGGAACACAGGCTTAGGCACGAACTGGCAAGCTTTTTAAGCCACTGAGGAATCATTGTGTAAGACAAATAAGAAAGGCTAAATCTGATTATTATGTAACCGCTCTTTCCGATTGTAACCCGGCGAAATTCTGGAAAACTGTCAAGTCCCTGAAGAGTTCTACTTCCTCCTCTCTGCCACAACAAATTAATTCAGACACTCATTATGGGAAGAAAATGCCTTCATTGATGCATTTAATCACCATTTTGTATTTCTGAAAAAACTTCTAAGCCTCTTCACAATGATGTTGGGCTGGATGCTGATAGGGGAACCTTGCTGAATGAGCAGAGAAATGACATTCAAAGCTTTTGTTTTAGGCTATTTGCAGAAAAATAAGTCCTGGATGCTTTGCTAACAATAGACAACAAGAAATCCACATGGGGCTGACCAATTGTATCCCAGTCTGCTGAAGTGTGCAGCGCCCATCATTGTTGGTTGAAGGAATTTTCTGTAGAGCTCTGAGACAGGATTGTGTTGAGGCACAGATCTGGGGAAGGGCACCTAAAAATGTGTGCAGCATTGAAGGTCCCCAAGAACACAGTGGCCTCCATCATTCTTAAATGGAAGAAGTTTGGAACCACCAAGACTCTTCCTAGAGCTAGCCGCCCGGCCAAACTGAGCAATCGCGGGACAAGGGCCTTGCTCAGGGAGGTGACCAAGAACCTGATGGTCACTCTGACAGAGCTCCAATTCTTCTGTGGAGATGGGAGAACCTTCCAGAAGATCAACCATCTTTGCAGCACACCACCAATCAGGCCTTTATGATAGTGTGGCCAGACGGAAGCCATGACTTTCAGACCATGAGAAACAAGATTCTCAGGTCTGATGAAACCAAAATTAAACTCTTTGGCCTTAATGCGAAATGTCACATCTGGAGGAAACTTGGCACCATCCCTATGGTGAAGCATGGTGGTGGCAGCATCATGCTGTTGGGATGTTTTTCAGTGGCAGGGACTGGGAGACTAGTCAGGATTGAGGGAAAGATGAACAGAGCAAAGTACAGAGAGATCATTGATGAAAACCTGCTCCAGAGCGCTCAGGACCTCAGACTGGGGGTGAAGGTTCACCTTCCAACAGGACAACGACCCTAAGCACATGGCCAAGACAACGCAGGAGTGGCTTCGGGACAAGTGTCTGAATGTCCTTGAGTGGTCCAGCCAGAGCCTGGACTTGAACTCGATCGAACATCTCTGGAGATATCTGAAAACAGCTTTGCAGGGACGCTACCCATCCAACCTGACAGAGCTTGAGAGGATCTGCAGAGTAGAATGGGAGATACTCCCCAAATACAGGTGTGCCAAGCTTGTAGTGTCATACCCAAGAAGAGACTAAAGGCTGTAATTGCTGCCAAAAGTGCTTCAAGGCTCTGAATACTTATGGAAATTTAATATTTCAGTTTTAGATATGTTTATACAATTTTAATTTAAAAAATAATTCTAAAAACCTGTTTTTGTTTTGTCATTATGGGGTCTTGTATGTAGATTGATGAGGGATTTTCTTTTGTTTAATCCATTTTAGAATGAGTCTGTAATACAACGCAATGTGAAAAAAGTCAAGGGGTCTGAATATTTTCCTGAATGCACTGTATATACACTACCAGGTCAAAAGTTTTAGATCACCTACTCATTCAAGGGGTTTTCAAATCTGGGTAAAAGATTGAAAGTAATTTGAGACTCATTCAGTAAATGTAGTAATTGTTTGCTTTTCTGAAGTCTACCAATCTTGCCAGCAGGCATGCCAGCTAAGATAGTTAGACAACCTAGATACTCTAACTTGATTTAAAGCCTGAAATTGCTTCTTGGTAGGTAGCTATGTGGTTGGGCGATTGGGAACCTATCTGGGCTAGCTAAAGCCAATTTCATAAAATTACCAGGTGGCTAGTAATATTACAGAGAAACAACAACAAAATTGTAACCACAATGTTATTATTATTATTGTATTTTTTTAAACAGGACACATCTGAGGGGGCACATACCCCCTATGGGCATGACGCCTCTGTTGGTATAGACTAGATATCCCACTAACCACAGTATTTAAGAACAAGGCTTTTAGTCTAGAATTCAAATGTGTGTGTGTATGTCTGTGCGTGTGTGTGTGTTTGTGTCAGGACGCCCAGCTGCACAGGTTTGTATACTTGTATGTTTTAACTATTGCATCATGTTGTTCTCCACTGGCAGGTGACTCTGTGCCCTATGACAGAGTGTTCTTCAGTGTTACCTCAGTTCCAGGAGTCCCAGCAGGACATGGACGGGGAGTCAGGGCGTTCAGAACATCACCAACAGCCCATGACACCGAGACAGTTTCAGGACTGGCGGAATAGTCTAGGCAAGAGTTCAGCACTAGACCAGGATAGACTGAACCTGCAAGGTCTTGACCAGGGTCCAGCACAAGACAAGGAAACACTGCCAGGTCTTGACCAGGGTCCAGCACAAGACAAGGAAACACTGCCAGGTCTTGACCAGGGTCCAGCACAAGACAAGGAAACACTGCCAGGTCTTGACCAGGGTCCAGCACAAGACAAGGAAACACTGCCAGGTCTTGACCAGGGTCCAGCACAAGACAAGGAAACACTGCCAGGTCTTGACCAGGGTCCAGCACAAGACAAGGAAACACTGCCAGGTCTTGACCAGGGTCCAGCACAAGACAAGGAAACACTGCATGGTTTTAAACAGGGACCAGCACAAGACCAGGCGAGTCGGAATTACTTCCATCAAGTCCAGGATCAGGATCGTTCACTAGGCTCCAATAAATGCACAACAGAAGAACAGGATCCTTCCATAAAGGTCTCAGTCCAGGATGAGGATCCACCAGGGAACCAGGACTATCAATGTAATTTAGACCTGGAGCAATGCACAGCTCATAGCGCAGACCAGGGTGAAAACAGGCTGAGTGGTGTGAACCAGGATCCAGTATATTTTGGTCCCGCACAAGACCACAGCAGCCCTCATGACATCCCCATTCTGGTATCAGCTGGGAACCAGAACCAAACACAGGACTCAATCCATGATCTAGCTGGTGGAATGGATCTACCACACTGCACAGATCCAAATCCAACCCCAAAACAGGACCAAGAGAAACTGCTTGGGACAGACCAGGAGCAGGCCCTAGTGGACCCAGACAGACGACTTAACCCAAACCAGGACCACGCCACAGATGAGGCTTGTGGGGAAGATGCGGCAGGGGAACAAGGCGCCTGTATCCCAGCGGTGGTGATCACTCAGACAGAAGGGGTGAGTAAAGATACAATACCCAATGGAAAATAATAATATGCACTCATTGATATTCATGGATTTCAACTGTACTGTTCCACACCACTCTAGACTAGAGCTCTGCCACACGGCTCACACTGCCAAATGTCTTCTCTTCCTCAACCCCTTTGTTTTCCCAACTCACAGGTAGGCCTTTCTTCTCCGTATTTGTTCTTTGTTCTTTGTTTAAACGATGTCTCTGATCATGTTCAAAGCCCATCTTTTCTGACAGCTTTTTCCTCTCTCACCCCTCCTCTCTTTATCCTGTTTCATCGAACCATTTTTTATTTCTTCCACTGAAATCTGTTTCTCTATGTTCACATTGTACATGTTTTTTTATAGGTTTAGGGTGGTAAATAAGGCGTTCTTGTCCTGGTTCCACACATCACAATGTTGATTAGAGATGATCTGAACTTCCTTCATAATATAGATGATTTTCCTACTGCAGCGGATTTTCTTATTCAAGCGAATGCTTTCACAAAGCCCTCCTTAGTGAATAGGTTGTGTGTGTTTAGGTAAGGACATCTCTCTGTCGTCCATTTCCTATCCGACCCTGCGTTTTCCATCTTGATTTAGTTTGCACTATTGTCTTTATACTACCTTCACCTGCCCTTCTGGCAATAACTCCACTTTCAAAAATAAAACAATATTAAAGTAGGCCTACAAATGAGTCCAGGTCCGTTTCTTAAGTAGCTATTCAGCACAGTGGAACAGAATGTTTAAAAAAAGCCGCACATACTGTAGTTATAGACTGTAAGATGCTATAATCAGAGGCGGAAGGATTCCGAGGGGGTAAACATGTGAGAATTGAACTCTCTTAGAGCCAGCTCTCCTATGACAGAATCCATTTCCTGCTCTCATGTCCAGCGATCCAAACCGCCTCCAAATAAGTTCCCCTCACAGCCTCTCCCTCACACACGGCCGGCGGAGCCGAGGAGCACTTAAACCAAATTGACTATACCGATCTGAATTATGAAGATACCGATATCATGCATAAAGTTATTTACTCCTCTGAAGAATTGGAATAAGTAATTCCCTCAGATGGCGGTACGGGGGAACTAATATGAATGCAAATAGGGTTAGCCTCCTGCATTAGTGTCTGATAAACAATTTACAGGCCTCAGTGTTCACTGGGGAATACACACTCTCCTGGCCACACACACACACACACCCGCGCACAGGAGGAGATGGGGAGGATGCCAATCTGGAGAGAGAGGGTCTGTTCCAGCATCCCCTTTCTTTAGACGTCCTTATCTCTATTAACCCCTTGAGCTTCTGGAATCATTACAACTAGATCAGACCACCCTGTTACATTTTAGCACGATGAACTATATAGCATGAAATATAATTTAAGCATGAAATAAACTAGCTATACAAAAGTATGTGGACACCCCTTCGTATTAGTGGGTTCGGCTATTTCAGCCACACCCGTTGCTGACAGGTCTATAAAATCAAGCACACAGCCATGCATTCTCCATAGGAAATCTCCATTAGTTCTCTAGTGAAGGGAAATCTTAACGCTACAACATACAATTCCATTCTAGACGATTCTGTGCTTCCAACTTTGTAGTAACTGTTTTGGGGAAGGCCCTTTCCTGTTTCAGCATGACAATGCCCCTTGCACAAAGCGAGGTCCATACAGAAATGGTTTGTCGAGATCAGTGTGGAAGAACTTGACTGGCCTGCCCAGAGCCCTGACCTCAACTCCATCGAATCCTTTGGGATGAAATGGAACGCCGACTGTGAGCCAGGCCTAATCGCCCAACATCAGTGCCCGACCTCTCTAATGCTCTGATTGCTGAATGGAAGTAAGTCCCCACAGCAATGTTCCAACATCTAATGGAAAGCCTTCCCAGAAGAGTGGAGGCTGTTATAGCAGCAAATGAGGGACCAACTCCATATTAATGCCCATGATTTTGGAATTAGATGTTCAACAAGCAGGTGTCCACATACTTTTGGTCATGTAGTGTATCTACAGTTGTCATTTCTTTTGGATGTCCTTTTTACCGTAGGTATTCCTCCCATTTCCCATGGTATTTGGCCATTTTGTCTTCAGTGATTTTGGTTGTTGTTGTCCGAATTAAGTCATTTTTGTCTTACAGCTGCCTCCTCCTGCTTTCAATGTTAAAGAGTGACTTCCTTTAAAAAGAATCAAAAAGGAATCCCTTTGAAAATGGCCTCTGTGGCAGTGTCAACATTTAGTGTAGATAGGATAATTTTGATCATGAAGTCAGTTTTGTCTAAAATAGAGTTTGGAACATCTGTGAATCACAGTGGGTAAATTAAGGTTGGGTTTGGATTTGATGTTGTCCATTTGCCCACTAGCATGGACAGTGAGACAGACCTGCCCAGCAGCTCCGACAACACGTCACACTTTTTTACTTCAGAAATACTGCACCAAACATCATTAGTTAGATGTAAAATTGGGCAACTAAAATATCCTCAGCAAAAACATCAAAATTAACAAAGTTATCTTAGATTCCTTCTGGGGATTTTGAGGAAGTGAAATCGGTTTCCACGTCTACAGTGTCTCATGGGGGACAAACATCATTAACCAAACGCAGAATCGGTCAGGAAACACACCTCCAAGACTGAATTCTCGTATTAAATACACACTGCCAATCGGCGTATTCGGTGGCTCTTTAAAAAGAATCATCCACATTTTCAGCTCATCGACTTCCTTAAGGTTTGGTTAAAGTGAAAAATAGTGTTTGGAATGCCATAACATTAGACATATGCTTGGTGAAGTGTGTGATTTGTTTTTACGGCAACCATTGAAAAAAGTCTCCATTTTGAACTTTTTAAGACTCATGAAGGAGATTAACAGAGCAACCACATTTTGAGCAAATAAATAGTGTAAGCCGGGGTAAAGAATGATTTTCCATGGACACTGTGACTTCAGATATGACTCAACGTTAAATTACTCAACTTCTGTGGGACTTCTAAGGAGAAATCATATGAGCAGATAGCTAGCAACTGCTATGGCACCAAACCCTAATCCGAAGAGATCTCCCAGTACCCCTGATCTTTATACCCAGAGCAATAGCATCTGAAATCACAATAAATGTAATTCAATTATGGTCCCACAATAGTACTACAAGTGGGAGCCATACAAAACACTGTCAACATACATTTTGACAACAGAGGGGATTAGCAATAGCCCTGCGATTGACATTTAGTTGTCGGAGTTCTCTTCCCTTTTTGTGCTGCTGGCTGTCAAGGCACCGCACATCACTGCTCTCCTTCTATTGCCTTTGATTGGGCGACATCGTGTACATCATCTCCTTCCCCTCCTTTTGCCTCTTCATCTCCATACTGCCCTTCACATCTATGGTTTCTTACTGCCTTCACACTTCATTTGCGTGTCCTTGTTAATGGTCTATGTGGTGCTATTTGTGTAATAGAGAAACATTGATGTGTATTGTTTGTCAGTCACTGTACCAATTAGACCCCCCCCCCCCCCCCCCTCGTGTCATATATGTAGAAATGTCTCCCATCTTGTTTTCTGTTGGCGTTTGTCTTCCCAATTCAAACCCACTTGATCATTTACATGCTCTCAGTTGTGAATTAAAAATAATTGTTGTACATGACGACAACTCGTATCTTCACCACAGATTTCCACAGAAAAGTTCACCAGCGTTACTCTTTAACAGTAGGAGGATAACGTTGTGTTTGTGTGCCTGGTCATTACCTGCCATGAAAACTAAATGAGCAAATGGTGAGTACAATAACTCTCTCGCTCTTTCACCAAATGTGGATTTTATATCACTGTATTGTACTAGCTACATACAGTATATCCCTATATATCCCTAGTTGAAACTCAGAAAGGCCAAGCTTTTAAACCCAGCTTTGTTGTATGCTCCCTACCAGCAGCCTGGAAAATAGTTGTTTTTCCTGACTTTTAATCTGACTATTAGATCTGAATTACAATGCAGACAGACGCCAGTCTATTACATGGTGTCTCTTTTCAAATGGTGTCATAGCTATGGAACGCAGTAACACTCGAGCATTTAGACATACTGTAATTAACTGAAATCAAACTGATTGGAGCAGTATCCTCTATAATGCCAATTTTAGTGCATTTTACGCCGTGATTGAACAAGGAATCTGTGTAAAGTGTCAATGTGTGTGTGTATGCTACAGACTCGTCTGGATAATTAGCTCTCGAGGGATGACAGTCGGAACAGTTAAAGGACAATCATAGCACTATGGGATGTTAAACTGCTGCCTGCTGCCTTTGTCTTTTACTGCGACCTAATTGTTTTCTACAGGCCAGGCAGGTGCTTCACTTTGTACCTTCACAGGAATGAGAGACTTTCACACAAGCAGACGGACTGATATTTTGTGGAGTTGTAAACACTCTCTCATATGATAATTCAGTGTCACACGAAAGCACATTTGAAAGACAGGTCTCTTATTGGAATTGATGGGGGTAGATCGTATCGTGCTGAGTGCCGACAGTGGGTTTCTCTCTCTGCATTGTTTGTTTTTGGTAAATTAGTTTTGCATTCATTCAAGACAAACACAATTGTGTGGAGCAAGAGATGATTAATTCAGATTTGCATAGCCTAGCATCTGGAATTTAAGTTAATATTGCAATGACTTCAAGATATCTGAGCAGGATTAGAATAGAAGATATTGGCCTACATATTATGTCTGCAAAACAGCCCTTGAAGTTCACAAAATAACCATAGCTCTCCACAGCAGTGGAGGCTCTTCATAGGAGGAAGGGGAGGACCATCCTCCTCTGTGAATTGAATGAAAATAAGAAGAGTGAAACATTAAAGAAGTTATCCTTTTAGGGGAAAACTATACTAAATGTATTCATGTCACAATGGAGGTCTACAGTAGCCTCACTCTGTAGGGTAGCACCATGGTGTAGCCGGAGGACAGATAGCTTCTGTCCTCCTGGGTACATTGACAATACAAACCCCAGAAGGCTCATGGTTCTCACCCCCTTCCATAGACTTACACAGTAATTATTACAACTTCCAGAGGACGTCCTCCAACCTATCAGAGCTCTTGCTGCATGAACTGTGACTTGTTGACCACCCAATCAAAGGATCGGAGAATGAATCTAGTACTGAAAGCATATGCTACAGCTAGCTAGGACTGCTGTACATAAAATGTGGTGAGTAGTTGACTCAAAGACAGAGAAAGACAATAGTTTAACAGTTTTGAACAAATGAATTTCCTCCAAAATTAAGAAGCAAGAGTGAGAGAGAGATTTTGTTATATTTTTTTAACTTTCACATTCACTTACTTAGCTAGCAAATGCAGCTTGCTGGTTTAGCCTACTCAAACACCTGGCTCAAACAGAGAGGGATGCTATTTTAGCTAGCTGGCTATGGGTATCCAACACTGGAACTCTTCCAAGTCAAGGTAAGTTTTTGGATTGATTCATTTATTGCCACCAGGCCTGCCGGTGAAACTGCTAAACTGCTAAACTGCTTTCTGACTGTACAATGTACTGCATGATTGTAGCGGGTTTACTAACATGTTAGTTCTAGTACCTATGTTGACTATGACATGACAACGATGTAGGCTGTGTGTAGCGGTTAGCAGTCATGATATGAAGGTTTGGCTTGGAACGTTTTTTTTCGCCTGGTCACAGACAGCTGATGTGCTGTGCACTGAAGTCCAAAAGTGAAGGAAAAATGTGAGAGGAGGAGAGCGTGTCGATAGTTGCAAGAAGAAATCATACACTGCATTCGGAAAGTATTCGGTACCCCTTGACTTTATCCACATTTTGTTACGTTACAGCCTTATTCTAAAATGGAATCAATTGTTTTTTCCCCTCATCAATTTACACACAATACCCCATAATGATAGCAAAACAGGTTTTTATCAAAAAGAAAAATGGAAATATCATATTTTCATAAGTATTCAGACCTTTTACTCAGTACTTTGTTGAAGCACCTTTGGCAGCGATTACAGCCTCAAGTCTACTTGGGTATGACACTACAAGCTTGGCACACCTGTATTTGGGGAGTTTCTCCCATTCTTCTCTGCAGAACCGCTCAAGCTCTATCAGGTTGGATGGGGAGCGTCGCTGCACAGCAATTTTCAGGTCTCTCCAGAGATGTTCGATCGTGTTCAAGACCGGGCTCTGGCTGGGCCACTCAAGGACATTCAGAGACTTGTTCCGAAGCCACTCCTGCATTGTCTTGGCTGTGTGCTTGGGGTCATTGTCCTGTTGGAAGGTGAACCTTCGCCCCAGTCTGAGGTCCTGAGCGCAGGTTTTCATCAAGGATCTCTCTGTACTTGGCTCCGTTCATCTTGCCCTCAATCCTGACTAGTCTCTCTATCCCTGCCACTGTAAACATCCCCACAGCATGATGCTGCCACCACCATGCTTCACCATAGGGATGGTGCCAGGTTTCCTCCAGGCTTGACACTTGGCATTCAGGCCAAACAGTTGGAGTCTTGAAGTCCAATCTTGGAGTCCTTTAGGTGCCTTTTGGCAAACTACAAGTGGGCTGTCATGTGCCATTTACTGAGGAGTGGCTTCCGATGGCCACTCTACCATAAAGGCCTGATTGGTAGAGTGCTGCAGAGATGGTTGTCCTTCTGGAAGGTACCCCCATCTCCACAGAGGCTCTGGAGCTGTGTCAGAGTGACCATTGGGTTCTTGGTCACCTCCTTGACCAAGGCCCTTCTCCCCCGATTGTTCAGGTTGGCCTGGGCAGTCAGCTTTAGGAAGAGTCCAAACTTCTTCCATTTAAGAATGATGGAGGCCACTATGTTCTTGGGGACCTTCAATGCTGCAGAAATGTTTTTATACCCTTCCCCAGATCTGTGCCTCGACACAATCCTGTCTCAGAGCTCTACGGAAAATTCCTTCAACCTCATGGCTTGGTTTTTGCTCTGACATGCATTGTCAACTGTAGGACCTTATATAGACAGGTGTGTGCCTTCCAAATCATGTCCAATCAATTGAATTTACCACAGGTGTACTCCAATCAAGTTGATCAATGGAAACAGGATGCACCTGAGCTCAATTTCGAGTCTCAATTTTGGGTCTGAATACTTAAATGAATAAGGTAATTCTGTTTTTGATTCTTAATACAATTGCAGAAATGTCTTAACCTGTTTTCACTTTGCCGTTATGGGGTGTTGTGTGTAGATTTGATGAGGAAAACAATTAATTTAATACATTTTAGGCTGTAACGTAACAAAATGTGGAAAAAGTCAAGAGGTTTGAAAACGTTCTGAATGCACTGTATATACAACAAGCAAAGTGATCATGCTGTTTTTATGTGGCTGCTATGAAAGTGAACTGTGTTTGCGTATGATCGGGGTGTATTCATTCCACCAATTGTAATGAAAAACATTTCTTAAACGGAAGCAAACAGAACGAAGCAGGGATAAACATAACTGAATTTGTACAATAGAAACTCAAATTTGCAACTGTTGGACTAATGATTACACCCTAGATCAGCTAGATGCAGGGAAGAGTGTACAAGGCGGTCTTGAATGTGTCACTGTCTTTCACCTTGATTACTCAAAATACTCTCGACATGTGCCCCTACATTATAAACTTTCATTCTAGGTTGTAGTAACCTCATCATGGGTATATGGAAAATGTTAGTATCAATGTAGTAGTCTAAACCTATCGATGTTACATTGAGCTGGGTGAATGGAATATGACTGACTGTCATGCAATAAGCTGTAAAAGAAAAACATAGAATCACACTTGAATGCAATATCCTAAACTTTTTGCTTCTAAGTACTGTCCCATCTTTGGAGCAGTGTTTGTCAGTGCCGTTTAAGATGAGATGACGGAGGATGATTCTTTACCTTTTTTTGAGCATGGCCTTTATTTGTCACATGCACCAAATACAACAGGTATTTACTGTGAAGTAAGTGTTTCACTGTAAGGTCGACACCAGTTGTATTCGTCACAGTCTATGCTCATACATATCATTTTTTTATCATCCTCCGTCATCTTAAATGGCACTGACTACCACTACTCCATAGATAGGGCGGTTCTTAAAAACAAAACGTTTGGAATATTGTATCCAAGTGTGCGTGTGTGTTTCCCCATTGACTAATGTATTTTCTCCTGTGTGTTATCAGAGCCGGGGGCCAGTGGTGAATCAAGGTGGAGAGACAGCGCCAGAGGTAACGGAGAGAGTGGAGGCTGGACCACTGTGTCCACAGACACCAGCAGAGAGGCCAGAGATACCAACAGGACCAGAGAGACCACAAGAACTAGCAATCGCAGCCATGGTTCCAGTGACCACTTTAGACCTCAGCCCCAGCCCTCTCAGTGCAGACCTCAGTCCCAGCCTCATCGAAGGGGGGGACCTACTGGCCTGCTGTGATCTGCTGTCCCTGAAGAGTGACACTGTGTCCCTGGCCAGGGTAAGTGATTTCTCCCATACACACACATTACAGTGAGGGTGAGTGACTTCTCCCGAACACACACATTACAGGGAGGGTGAGTGACTTCTCCGAATCACACACATTACAGGGAGGGTGAGTGGCTTCTCCCAAACACACACATTACAGGGAGGGTGAGTGACTTCTCCCAAACACACACATTACAGGGAGGGTGAGTGACTTCTCCCAAACACACACATTACAGGGAGGGTGAGTAACTTCTCCCATACATGTATATACATTACAGGGCTGTCACCTGATCAGTGCTCATCTATTGCCTGGGAAGACAACTCATCTCTGCAAGAGTAGCCAAAGTTTATTTTTGTCTTTCAATAAGTGTTTTTGTTGATATAGTCTGGCTAAGACCTTTCTAGTTAAATGCTTCCTCTTTCTAGCTAGCAGCCTAATCATTGCTTTTTGAGCTGCTGAATGCTCAGTACTTGTGACTTTGAAGTGTTGGACCATTGACTTCAACTGGTTTCAAGGGAATTTGTGAGAGCTTTCTGATAATTGGTGGGTATGTCTGTTGGAGGGGGTATTTTTCTTCACCTCTGCTAGGCAATCAGCAATTAGTGTGAGTACTTCAAACTCCCCTAGTTTTCACCGCGTTGTTGCCCAAAATTAAGACTGTCGCCGAAACAAGATATTTCAGATGATCAGATTTTGCTATTGTGTAGTTTTGTCAAGTATGTGTGATTTCCTGTTCACTCCTCTACCTGTAGGTTTTACAGAAACTCCCCACTCCGTGGCTGCAACCCTTCTAATCTAGTGTACCCTTCCCGCACAACCCATAAGCAATTCCTAGTCTCTGGCAGTGTTTGGAACTGCCAATCGGTGGTCAACAAGGCTGAGACATAGATTACCTATGAGAGCACTGCTATTACTCATTTCTCCTAAACTGAGATTTTCAATTTTCCCCCTCTCTCACCTGCCCATCTCCTCATTTGAATTCCATGCTGTCACTGTCACTGCCACTCAAGCTTAACATTGTTGTCATCTATCGTCCACCAAGTGCCCTTGGAGAGTTCCTCAATGAGCTTGACACCTTGATAAGCTCATTTCCCGATGATGGTTCACCGCTCATCATACTGGGCGACTTCAACGTCCCGAAGCCTGACTTCAATTCATTTCTTTCAAACTCTTTCTTTCCTCTCCTTGCCTCTTTTGACCTCACCCTTTCCCAGTCCCCTCCCACTCACAAGGCAGGCAATAAGCTTGACCTCATCTTTACTAGAGGCTGTTAGCCTACCAATCTCACTCCAATCCCCTCCAGGTCTCTAATTACTATTTTGTTTATTTTTTTCTCCTTCCCACTCTCGTCCAACCCTACCCACTCAGCCCCTACCCAGATGGTCATGCACCGTCACAATCTTCACTGTCTTTTTCCCACTACTCTCTCCTCTTCTATTCTATCATCTCTCCCTTCTGCTAAATCCTTCTCCCTCCTGTCTCCTGACTGCCTCTTCGAACTTCCTTTCCTTTCCACCTCATTTAACTCCCACTCTCCCCTTTCCTCCCGGCTGGCTCGACCCTTCCTCCTGCTCACAGAACAGGGATGTGGGCAGCTGAGTGGAAATGGAGGAAAAACTAAACTTCCAGAGGACCTATCACCCTTCCACTCCCTCCTCTCTCTACATGCTCTTCTTCTCCAACCCTGGGAAACTATTTTCCACCTTATCCTCCCTCCTTAATCCTCCACCTTCTCCCCATCCTCCTCCCTCTCTGTGAACGACTGTGTCAACCACTTTGGAAAAAAGGTTGACAACATCCGCTCCTCATTCACTCAGCTTACGGAGTCCATTGGTCTCACTCACACAGAACTGCCCTACACCTTGACCCCTTCGCCCCTCTCTCTCCAGATGAAATCCTGCAACTAGTGATGTCCAGCCACCTGACAACCTGCCCACTCAACACCATCCCCTTCTCTAGACTCCATCTCTGGAGACCTTCTCCCATTCCTCACTTCCCTCATCAACTCATCCCTCACCAATGGCTGCGTCCCCTCTGATGTAATGATGGCCAGAGTCGCTCCCCTCCTCAAGAAACCAACACTCGACCCCTCTGATCAAAGAACTACAGACCAGTATCTCTTCTTTCTTTTCTTTCCAAAAAACCTGAGCTGGCTATCTCTGACCAGCTCTCTCGTTATCTCACTCAGAACAATCTTCTTAACCTTAACCTTCAAGATGAGTCACTCAACTGAGACTGCTCTCCTCTGTGTCACGGAGGCTCTCTGCTCTGCCAAAGCTGACTCTCTCCTCTTTTCTCATCCTCCTAAATCTATCTGTTGCCTTTAACACCATGAACCATCAAATCCTCCTCTCCACCCTCTCAGGGATGGGCATCTCAGGTTCTGCACACTCCTGGATTGCATCCTACCTGACAGGTCGCTCCTACCAGCTGGCATGGAGAGGATCTGTGTCTGCACATCGTGCTCTCACTACTGGTGTCCCCCAGGGCTCGGTTTTAAGCACCTCTCCACTTTTCTCTATACACCAAGTCACTCGGCTCCATCATATCCTCACATGGTCTCTCCAATTATTGCTATGCAGATGACAATCAACTACTTTTCTCATTCCCACTTCAGACACCCAGTTGGCGACATGCATCTCTGTGTGCCTGGCAGATATCTCAGCTTGGATGTCGGCCCACTACCTCAGGCTCAACCTCGACAAGACGGAGCTGCTCTTCCTCCTGGGGAAAGCCTGCCCACTCTAAGACCTCTTCATCACGGTTGACAACTCCCAAAGTGCAAAGATCCCTGGAGCAAAGATCCCTGTCGTTCTCTGCAAACATCAAAACAGGGAATCGCTCCTGCAGGTTCATGCTTTGCAACATCCGTAGAGTACAACATTTTCTCACAAAGTGAAAACATGTTTTTAGACATTTTAGCTAATTTATTTAAAAAAATAAAACACAGAAATACATAAGTATTCAGAACCTTTGCTATGAGATTCAAAATTGAGCTCAGGTCCAGCCTGTTTTGATCATCTTTGAGATTTTTGTACAACTTGATTGGAGTCCTCTTGTGGTAAATTATATTGATCGGACATGATTTGGAAAGGCAGACACCTGTCTAAATAAGGTCCCACAGTTGACAATGCATGTCAGAGCAAAAACCAAGCCATGAGGTCAAAGGAATTGTCCGTAGAACTCCAAGACGGGATTGTGTCGAGGCACAGATCTGGGGAAGGGTACCAAAACATGTGTGCAGCATTAAAGGTCCCCAAGAACACAGTTGCCTCCATCATTCTTAAATAGAAGAAGTTTGGAACCACCAAGGCTTCCTAGAGCTGGCTGCCCGGCCAAACTGAGCAATCGGGGGAGAAGGGCCTTGGTCAGGGAGGTGACCAAGAAACCGATGATCACTCTGACAGAACTCCAGACTTCCTCTGTGGAGATGGGAGAACCTTCCAGAAGGACAACCATCTCTGCAGCACTCCACCAATCAGGCCTTTAAGGTAGAGAGGCCAGACTGAAGGCGATCCTCAGTAAAAGACACGACAGCCCACTTTGAGTTTGCCAAAAGGCACCAAAAGGACTCTCAGACCATGAGAAACAAGATGTGATGCTCCACATCCAACCTGACAGAGCTTGAGATGATATGCGGAGAAGAATGGGAGAAATTCCCCAAATACAGGTGTGCCAAGCTTATAGTGTCATACCCAAGAGAACTTGAGGCTATAATCGCTGTCAAAGGTCTGAATACTTATGTAAATGTAATATTTCAGTTATGTATTTATGATACATTTGGAAAAATTTATGGGGTATTGTTTGTAGATTGATGAGGGATTTTTTTTTTGAATAAGGCTGTAACGTAACAAAATGTGGAAAAAGTGAAGGGGTCTGAATGCTTTCCGAATGCACTTTATTTACAGTTGAAGTCAGAAGTTTACATACTGTGGCAGACCAGGGGGTTGGTTCAAAACATTTACACAGATCAGACACGGACAGAGTAGAAATAGCTCAGTTTCAAAGGTGTTTATTAAAATAATAGTCCAAAAGAAAAATAGGTCTCCCCCAAGAGACCCTCTCCGGTATACCGTCTTCTGGGCTCTGGGTCTCGCTGTATCCTGTGGGGATCAAAACTGATCTCTCTCCTGTTACCTCTGGTACCGTCCCCAACTATACGAGTCCTTTCCTCCCCCAGTCTCTTCCCTGTGTGCTGCCCTTCTGGCAGCTTTATGGTACTTGTACAGCTGTTGAGCAGCTGTGTCTTGGTGTGTGGAACAGGCCAGTCACATACCGCGTGAACCTTCCTCTCCTGGGGCTTGACGTTTCCCAGTCCGATCAAATACCCCAGGTACTCCACCTCCTCGAACACTAGTTTGCATTTCTTTGGGTTCGCGGTCAACCCGGCTTGTCTGAGCGCGTCCAGCACCGCCTGGTGCTCTTCCCAACCTTGGCTGTGGATGATGATATCATCCAAATTTGCCGCTGCGTACTGCTGGTGTAGTCGAAGTACTTTGTTCATCAGTCGCTGGAATGTGGGCGGGGCTCCGTGGAGAGCGAACGGGAGCACCCGGTACTGATGCAATCCGTCTGGTGTCGAAAACGCAGTCTTCTCCCGGGAGGAGGCTGCCAATGATACCTGCCAATATCCCTTGTTCAGGTCAAGGGTGCTGATGTACCGAGCCTTTCCCAATTGGTCGATGAGCTCGTCCACCCTCGGCATGGGGTAGGCGTCGAACAAGTTTATGTCGTTCACACCCCGGAAATTATTACAGAAGCACAGGCTACTGTCCGGTTTGGGCACCAACACAATGGGACTGCACCATGCACTGTGAGACTCTTCAACGATCCCCATCCTCAGCACAGCCTCCACTTGCTGTTTAACTGCCTTCCTTCGGGCCTCCGGAACCCGATATGGCCTCTTTCTTACTGTTTCCCCGAGGGTTGTGTGGCCCGGCTTCTCGGAGAACACCGCCGTGTTCCGATCGAGATCCTCATTGCTCGGGACCACCACTGGTGCGGTTAGCATCCTGGGTCCCGACCATAACACGGCCAAGGTTGTCCTCTCTTGCCATTTCTTCAACAGGTTCACTTGGTAAATCTGTTGGGGTTTCCGTCTCCCGGGCTACCATACGTGTTAATTGACAGGTCCCAGCTTCTCAATCACCTCGTAGGGCCCGTGCCATGTAGCCAGGAACTTACTTTCGGCCGTGGGGATCAAGACCAACACCCTGTCTCCCACCTGGAATTCCCAGGGCTGGGCTACCCGATTCTAGACCTGGGCTTGGGCGCTTTGGGCCTTCTCCATATGTTCCCTCACGACTGGCCATATGGCTGTCATCCGCTCCCTCATCGTCTCCATGTGCTCTACCACACTGCGTAAGGGGGTCGGTTGGGCTTCCCACACCTACTTGGCGAGGTCCAGTAGGCCGTGTGGCCTCCTCCCGTAGAGGAGTTCGAAAGGGGAGAACCCTGTGGAGGACTGGGGTACTTCTCAGATTGAAAACATATGGTGGTGTAGTAGCTGGTCCCAGTTCTTACGGTCCTGATCGATGACCTTCCGCAGCATTTGTTTGAGCGTACCAGTAAGTCAGTTACCGGTAAGTCTGGTACTGCACCCACCATCATCTGGCAGTTCCCTTGTGGCGTCACGATGTTGGCCCATACGGTTGAATACTGCCTTGTGTCCCTGTGAACACAGTAAATTGACGTCTCCCTACCACGTTCGGTCTCCTGGTTCAGCAGACTTGTGGTTACGAGGGTAACCATACTTCCGGAGTCTAATAGAGCTTCCGTGTCCGTCAACCTTCACCGTGACCATGGGTGCAGTTGATTCGTGGTGTGCCCAACAGGAGGTGACGTAGTCCACTGCGTGACCCACCTCGCTTCCGGGGCTTGCTGATGGCATTGACTCCTCTCAAACCTCCTTTGGTCTCCATCTACCTGGGGTTGTCGTTGGCGGGTCGGCCCTACCCAGGCTGTCTCTACATGGGTTTACGGTCCTTTGGCCCTGCCGACTGTCGGTTCGGGATACCCAGCAGTGGGGCTGTCTTTCCGGCTCCTCGAATGGGTCGCCGACTTGCTCCGGCTCCCACTCAGCAGGGCCTCCGGGACCCTCTCCGGATACAGTCTTCTGAGCTCCGGTTCTTGCTGTGTCCTGTGGGGATCAAAACTGAGCTCTCTCCTGTTACCTCTGGTACCGTCCCCAACTATACTATACATACACTAAGTTGACTGTGCCTTTAAACAGCTTGGAAAATTCCAGAAAATTATGTCATGGCTTCAGAAGCTTCTGATAGGCTCATTTACATCGTTTGAGTCAATTGGAGGTGTACCTGAAGATGTATTTTAAGGCCTACCTTCAAACTCAGTGCCTCTTTGCTTGACATCATGGGAAAATCAAACGAAATCAGCCAAGACCTCAGAAAACAATTGTAGACCTCCACAAGTCTGGTTCATCCTTGGGAGCAATTTCCAAATGCCTGATGGTACCACGTTCATCTGTACAAACAATTGTAAGCAAGTATAAACACCATGGGACCACGCAGCTGTCATACCGCTCAGGAAGGAGACGCGTTCTGTCTCCTAGAGATGAACGTACTCTGGTGCGAAAGTGCAAATCAAACCTAGAACAGCAGCAAAAGACCTTGTGAAGATTCTGGAGGAAACAGGTACACAAGTATCTATATCCACTATAAAACGAATCCTATATCGAGATAACCTGAAAGGCCGCTCAAAAAAAAAGAAAAAAAAGAAGCAACTGCTCAAAAACCGCCATAAAAAAAGACAGACTACGGTTTGCAACTGCACATGGGGACAAAGATCATACACCATCCGAACCGTGACGCATGAGGGTGGCAGCATCATGTTGTGGGGGTGCTTTGCTGTAGGAGGGATTGGTGCACTTCACAAAATAGATGGCATCATGAGGTAGGAGAATTATGTGGATATATTGAAGCAACATCTCAAGACTTCAGTCAGTTTAAGCTTGGTCGCAAATGGGTCTTCCAAGTGGACATAGAACCCAAGCATACTTCCAAAGTTGTGGCAAAATGGCTTAAGGACAACAAAGTCAAGGTATTGGAGTGGCCATCACAAAGCCCTGACCTCAATCCTATTGAAAATGTGTGGGCAGATCTGAAAAACTGTGTGCGAGCAAGGAGGCCTACAAACCTGACTCAGTTACACCAGCTCTGTCAGGAGGAATGGGACAAAATGTACCCAATTTATTGTGGCAAGCTTGTGGAAGGCTACCCGAAACGTTTGACCCAAGTTAAACAATTTCAAGGCAATGGTACCAAATACTAATTTAGTGCATGTAAACTTCTGACCCACTGGGAAAGTGATGAATGAGAAAAAGCTGAAATAAATCATTCTCTCTACTATTATTCTATGAGAATGAGATTTCCCATTCTTAAAATAAAGTGGTGATCCTAACTGACCTAAAACAGGGAATGTTTACTTGGATTAAATGTCAGGAATTGTGAAAAACTGAGTTTAAATGTATTTGGCTAAGGTGTATGTAAACATCCGACTTCAACTGTATATACTGCCTTCTACTGTATTCTTGTCAATGCCAATTGCACATCCAAATATTAATATATTTCTTAATTCCATTCTTTTACTCTGAGATTAGTGTATGGTTGTGAACTGTTAGATATTACTGCACTGGTAGAGCTAGGAACAAAAGCATTTCTCTACACCCGCAACAACACCTGCTAAATATGTGTATGTGACCAATAACATTTCGTTTGACATCAACGGTATCGACTTCAGGCGAGACTCCGGACACCACAGTGAGAGTCTCCTCCTGTCGGTCAAACCGTGTCTCATGGTCTGACAAACACTGCGTTTAGCTCTGCCACCTTTCACCACAGATGCGGAAGTGCGACACTGGCGGATGTGGTGGATTAAGACCCATCCAATACAAAAAAAAACATATCTCTAGCTTAAACTGATTTTGATGTGTCAGTGTGTCAGTCAACTGTGTGTCAGTCAACTGTTGGGGGATAATGAAAGGAATGGAAGTTTTTATGCCAGTGAGATTGCTAAGGCGAACACCGCCATGTTTAGTTTTGCCCGACCTAGGTCGAGGCTCAGACATAGTCTCAATGGGAAAAGCTGAGCTGACCACACTGACTGTGCTAGGGGCCAACATAAAGCTGACAGGCTGGCTAAGAGCCTGCTGCATGTCCTGCACCCTGTCTCATTATGGAGCTAGAGGAGTTAGAGCCCAGATAGATAAAATGAGAGCACCCCTCCAGCTACTCTCATGGTGACTTTGTCTTGACAGGTGATATGTCATTGCCATTAGTGTTATGTAAAGCGAGCTCTGAAGCACATATCAGAATAGCATTAAGATGCTTTCTCTGCCTTTCGATTCCCTTCTTCCTGACAGCATCCATTTTGTTGATAGCCTATTGCATTTATGGCACCTGGGCCCAGTCTGATAAAGCCACGACAAGCTGTAAGAGATTGGCCTAGGTGAGGCTCTCATACACCAAGACCCTCATCTTCCCAAGATGTACCTCTCTAACCAAACGACACAGATATTCCTCTGTTAACAAAACATTCATGTCTCACCTCAGAGCTATCCAGTTTCATTGTCGCAGAAAAAAAGGGCCGCTTTATCCAGAGGTCAGCCGGGAATATGGAACCATGGCACTTCTCCAATGAGCAGCAAGGCTGTATCGTTGTTTCAGACATCGGGCAGAGCGCTCGTCAAATCATAATTCCCCTGACCTTGGTGACCCTCTGAGGCTTTGACAACGCGGGGCCATGCTACAGGACAGGCACTCTCTTTCACGCCCGCCGACGCCAAAATGGCTTTTTCATTCCTCAAACAATCATACGCTAGATCCTCTGAATGGAAGGGCAGATGACATAAGCTGTGGGTTCTCTGGTTTGAGTTAAGTGCTTTTTTCTAAACTCCAGAAGCGTGTGGTCTGACCCTAGTGTACGTGCTGACGGTACTGTTATCTTCTTTTCCCCCTCTCATTTAATTTAGCTCCTTGAGCGTTCCTGAAAGCCCAATTTGAATATGCTCATCACTGCTGCAGCCCTGTTGTCAAAATCTCAATTAATATGTTAATGTCTCTGAGATTTTTCATTAGTTACCAGAAGAGTTATTGGCGTCATTTTTTTCAGGAATGATTTTTTTTTTTTTGGGGGGGGGGGGCATTGCTTTGTTTATATTGCCTGTTGGTGCTGGAGGGGTTTTTCAATTACAAATCATAAATTGAAATCCTCATCCAAGAAGGAATAACTACCGTTGATATGCTTGATTCGTAGCAGTCCTTGTGCCGATACATCTTCAACTTATAACTTGTTACCTTGATGTATTATTGTAGTTAAATCCGACTCAGTATTCAGAAGGAACTCAAATGTTTCTAAGTAAACCTCCTTTCCTTTACTAACACTGTAAATTCATTATTTATAAATGGTGCTCCGTTGACATTCTTAGCTGTTATGTGGCAAATGAGCCAGTGCCACCACCTTGGACGTTATGCCAAAGGAAATGTGTGAGAATTCATGTTGATATTTTTATTTTTATTTATTTTACCTTTATTTAACCAGGTAGGCAAGTTGAGAACAAGTTCTCATTTACAATTGCGACCTGGCCAAGATAAAGCAAAGCAGTTCGACAGATAAAACGACACAGAGTTACACATGGAGTAAAAACAAACATACAGTCAATAATGCAGTATAAACAAGTCTATATACAATGTGAGCAAATGAGGTGAGAAGGGAGGTAAAGGCAAAAAAGGCCATGATGGCAAAGTAAATACAATATAGCAAGTAAAATACTGGAATGGTAGTTTTGCAATGGAAGAATGTGCAAAGTAGAAATAAAAAAATAATGGGGTGCAAAGGAGCAAAATAAATAAATAAATAAAAATTAAATACAGTTGGGAAAGAGGTAGTTGTTTGGGCTAAATTTTAGGTGGGCTATGTACAGGTGCAGTAATCTGTGAGCTGCTCTGACAGTTGGTGCTTAAAGCTAGTGAGGGAGATAAGTGTTTCCAGTTTCAGAGATTTTTGTAGTTCGTTCCAGTCATTGGCAGCAGAGAACTGGAAGGAGAGGCGGCCAAAGAAAGAATTGGTCTTGGGGGTGACTAGAGAGATATACCTGCTGGAGCGTGTGCTACAGGTGGGAGATGCTATGGTGACCAGCGAGCTGAGATAAGGGGGGACTTTACCTAGCAGGGTCTTGTAGATGACATGGAGCCAGTGGGTTTGGCGACGAGTATGAAGCGAGGGCCAGCCAACGAGAGCGTACAGGTCGCAATGGTGGGTAGTATATGGGGCTTTGGTGATAAAACGGATTGCACTGTGATAGACTGCATCCAATTTGTTGAGTAGGGTATTGGAGGCTATTTTGTAAATGACATCGCCAAAGTCGAGGATTGGTAGGATGGTCAGTTTTACAAGGGTATGTTTGGCAGCATGAGTGAAGGATGCTTTGTTGCGAAATAGGAAGCCAATTCTAGATTTAACTTTGGATTGGAGATGTTTGATATGGGTCTGGAAGGAGAGTTTACAGTCTAACCAGACACCTAAGTATTTGTAGTTGTCCACGTATTCTAAGTCAGAGCCGTCCAGAGTAGTGATGTTGGACAGGCGGGTAGGTGCAGGTAGCGATCGGTTGAAGAGCATGCATTTAGTTTTACTTGTATTTAAGAGCAATTGGAGGCCACGGAAGGAGAGTTGTATGGCATTGAAGCTTGCCTGGAGGGTTGTTAACACAGTGTCCAAAGAAGGGCCGGAAGTATACAGAATGGTGTCGTCTGCGTAGAGGTGGATCAGGGACTCACCAGCAGCAAGAGCGACCTCATTGATGTATACAGAGAAGAGAGTCGGTCCAAGAATTGAACCCTGTGGCACCCCCATAGAGACTGCCAGAGGTCCGGACAGCAGACCCTCCGACTTGACACACTGAACTCTATCAGAGAAGTAGTTGGTGAACCAGGCGAGGCAATCATTTGAGAAACCAAGGCTGTCGAGTCTGCCGATGAGGATATGGTGATTGACAGAGTCGAAAGCCTTGGCCAGATCAATGAATACGGCTGCACAGTAATGTTTCTTATCGATGGCGGTTAAGATATCGTTTAGGACCTTGAGCGTGGCTGAGGTGCACCCATGACCAGCTCTGAAACCAGATTGCATAGCAGAGAAGGTATGGTGAGATTCGAAATGGTCGGTAATCTGTTTGTTATCCTCGTTAGTAGCTTAGACATGCATCAGCAAAAATGTACTTCCCTAACTACTGTATGATTAGAGAGTAGGCTGTAAGCCCCCACTTGTTCCTTTCAATCTCACTAGACTATTTAGGCCGTTTAATTTTCAAACCGAATGATTAAATCATGACTGCAGGGCTAACTTTAGATTTTAATAATAGGGGCCTCCCGAGTGGCGCAGCGGTCTAACGCAGTGCTTGAGGCATCACTACAGACCCGGGTTCGAGCCCAGGCTGTGTCACAGCCGGCCGTGACCAGGAGACCCATGAGGCGGCGCACAATTGGCCCAGTATCGTCCGGGTTAGAGGAGGGTTTGGCTCTAGCGACTCGTTGTGGCAGGCTCGGGCGCCTGCAGGCTGACCTCGGTTGCCAGCTGGATGGTGTTTCCTCTGACACATTGGTGCATCTGGCTTCCGGGTTAAGCAAGCACTGTGTGAAGAAGCAGAGTCTGGCAGGGTCGTGTTTTCGGGGGACGCATGGCTTTCGACCTTCTCCTCTCCTGAGTCCGTAAGGGAGTTGCAGCGATGGAACAAGATTGTAACTACGAAATTGGGGTGAAAAAGGGTTAAGAGTAATTAAAAGGGAAGTAGTGCGAAAACCAGAGAGTTGTGGGTTTCTGTTGTTATTGATTGCATCCCAACTAGCACCCTACTCCCTACATAGTCCAATAGTTACTTTTGACCAGGGCATTTTATTTATTTTGTATTTTATTTGACCTTTATTTAACCAGGCAAGTCAGTTAAGAACAAATTCTTATTTTCAATGACGGCCTAGGAACAGTGGGTTAACTGCCTGTTCAGGGGCAGAACGACAAAGAGCCCTATGAGCTCTATGTTGGGAATCTGGTTTGGGACGTAGGCAAATTATTTTGCATTAATGTTGCTGCCCAGTAACCTTAATCAAATAAGATGAAAACACGATGATGGACAAGACCGTTAATTACATTTAATTGGATGATCAAAGGCTTGTCTTTTGAGGCTCTTGATAAAAACCTGAACTTCAGGTTGCTGAAATTACATAGCTAGCCTTTATCTCTCTTGTTACTGCGAAATAATGTATTCCTTGTCGGATGTTTTCTCTCTTGTTTTTGACGATGAGAAAAGCTGAAAACGATCGCATCCGTCATTAACTGGCTTTGGTGATGGAAAAGGGATGTGGACCCTTTGGGTCAATATTGTTTTATTCTGTATAGGTTGGTGAGGGGACACACAACACTGATATACACTGAGTGTACAAAACATTAAGCACACCTTCCTATTATTGAATTGCACCCCCCCCCCCTTTTTTTGCCCTCAGAACAGCCTCAATTGTCTTGCCCATTCACCCTCTGAATGGCACACATACACAATCAATCCATGTCTCAATTGTCTCTTTAACCCGTCTCCTCATCTTCACCTACGCTGATTGAAGTGGGTTTAACAAGTGACATCAATAAGGGATCATGGCTTTCACCTGGATTCACTTGGTCAGTCTTTCACATGGAAAGAGCAGGCGTTCCTAATGTTTTGTACACTCAGTATAACACACCTCTTTTATACAGGAAGGGACCAGGCTCTTTTCCTGATCAGATTGCAGTTGTATAATATGTTCATAATACTACCCTGACTCTTTCTCTTTTTCTTGCTATCTCGCTCTCTTTTTCTCTGTGTCCTTTAACTATTCTTCTTTCTTTTGTATTCTACAAAGTCCCTCCTTTTTCATACGCCAATTTATTCAGCCCAGGTAGAGGAGAGGAGCCCCATTCATTTATCAACACAGAGAAAGTTTTTATTTTTAATGTATTTCATTGGCCCATATTTAGAGGCTGTGGATGTGAAAGGAAGGAAGGCTGGATGGTGATGTTGTATGGAGAAAAGGAGTCGGTCATTTCTAGTATTTCTATTTCCTCATTCCTTTGTTTGGTGAATATTTACCCTTTCATTTGTGGTTGACTGTCTAATGATGTCCTGGTAACCCATCACCATAAAATAAATGTAATTTTCACAGTGACAATCTGTCCTTAGGTTGCTAATGAGGAAAAGTCTCTCTCCTGGGATACTTCCCCCTCCCTCTCTTCCAAAGCATTGCCATCGTGTCCATTTCAAAACAGCAAGCAAGTGTCCATCACAACACTAGGGGTTTCTGCGATGACGCTGTCATGCTGTGGAGAGAATTGGGGGATGGATAAGGGAGGGAGTGTTATGGTAGGCTTCTCAATAACTCTTGGTCTTCGCCACCGCTCTTGGGTCTTTTTCCCCATGTTTTTAATTAATATACAGTGCCTTGCGAAAGTATTCGGCCCCCTTGAACTTTGCGACCTTTTGCCACATTTCAGGCTTCAAACATAAAGATATAAAACTGTATTTTTTTGTGAAGAATCAACAACAAGTGGGACACAATCATGAAGTGGAACGACATTTATTGGATATTTCAAACTTTTTTAACATATCAAAAACTGAAAAATTGGGCGTGCAAAATTATTCAGCCCCTTTACTTTCAGTGCAGCAAACTCTCTCCAGAAGTTCAGTGAGGATCTCTGAATGATCCAATGTTGACCTAAATGACTAATGATGATAAATACAATCCACCTGTGTGTAATCAAGTCTCCGTATAAATGCACATGCACTGTGATAGTCTCAGAGGTCCGTTAAAAGCGCAGAGAGCATCATGAAGAACAAGGAACACACCAGGCAGGTCCGAGATACTGTTGTGAAGAAGTTTAAAGCCGGATTTGGATACAAAAAGATTTCCCAAGCTTTAAACATCCCAAGGAGTACTGTGCAAGCGATAATATTGAAATGGAAGGAGTATCAGACCACTGCAAATCTACCAAGACCTGGCCGTCCCTCTAAACTTTCAGCTCATACAAGGAGAAGACTGATCAGAGATGCAGCCAAGAGGCCCATGATCACTCTGGATGAACTGCAGAGATCTACAGCTGAGGTGGGAGACTCTGTCCATAGGACAACAATCAGTCGTATATTGCACAAATCTGGCCTTTATGGAAGAGTGGCAAGAAGAAAGACATTTCTTAAAGATATCCATAAAAAGTGTCATTTAAAGTTTGCCACAAGCCACCTGGGAGACACACCAAACATGTGGAAGAAGGTGCTCTGGTCAGATGAAACCAAAATTGAACTTTTTGGCAACAATGCAAAACGTTATGTTTGGCGTAAAAGCAACACAGCTCATCACCCTGAACACACCATCCCCACTGTCAAACATGGTGGTGGCAGCATCATGGTTTGGGCCTGCTTTTCTTCAGCAGGGACAGGGAAGATGGTTAAAATTGATGGGAAGATGGATGGAGCCAAATACAGGACCATTCTGGAAGAAAACCTGATGGATTCTGCAAAAGACCTGAGACTGGGACGGAGATTTGTCTTCCAACAAGACAATGATCCAAAACATAAAGCAAAATCTACAATGGAATGGTTCAAAAATAAACATATCCAGGTGTTAGAATGGCCAAGTCAAAGTCCAGACCTGAATCCAATCGAGAATCTGTGGAAAGAACTGAAAACTGCTGTTCACAAATGCTCTCCATCCAACCTCACTGAGCTCGAGCTGTTTTGCAAGGAGGAATGGGAAAAAATGTCAGTCTCTCGATGTGCAAAACTGATAGAGACATACCCCAAGTGACTTACAGCTGTAATCGCAGCAAAAGGTGGCGCTACAAAGTATTAACTTAAGGGGGCTGAATAATTTTGCACGCCCAATTTTTCAGTTTTTGATTTGTTAAAAAAGTTTGAAATATCCAATAAATGCCGTTCCACTTCATGATTGTGTCCCACTTGTTGTTGATTCTTCACAAAAAAATACAGTTTTATATCTTTATGTTTGAAGCCTGAAATGTGGCAAAAGGTAGCAAAGTTCAAGGGGGCCGAATACTTTCGCAAGGCACAGTCGTATGAAAAGGTTTGGGCACCCCTGACAATTTCCATGATTTCCATTTATAAATAATTGGGTGTTTGGATCAGCAATTTCATTTTGATCTATCAAATAACTGATGGACACAGTAATATTTCAGTAGTGAAATTAGGTTTATTGGATTAACAGAAAATGTGCAATATGCATCAAAACAAAATTAGACAGGTGCATAAATTTGGGCACCCCAATAGAAAAATCACATCAGTATTTAGTAGAGCCTCCTTTTGCTAAAATAACAGCCTCTAGACGCTTCCCATAGCCTCTAATGTGTGTCTGGATTCTGGATTAAGGTATTTTGGACCATTCCTCCTTACAAAACATCTCCAGTTCAGTTAGGTGGTTGATGGTTGCTGAGCATGGACAGCCCGCTTCAAATCATCCCACAGATTCTCAATGATATTCAGGAATGGGATGGCCATTCCAGAACAATGTACTTGTTCCTCTGCATAAATGCCCGGGTAGATTTTGAGCAGTGTTTTGGGTCATTGTCTTGTTGAAATATCCAGCCCCGGCGTAACTTCAACTTTGTGACTGATTCTTCAACATTATTCCCAAGAATCTGCTGATATTGAGTGGAATCCATGCGACCCTCAACTTTAACAAGATTCCCAGTACCGGCACTGGCCACACAGCCCCACAGCATGATGGAACCCCCACCAAATTTGACTGTGGGTAGCAAGTGTTTTTCCTGGAACGCTGTGTTCTTTTACCGCCATGCATAACGTCCCTTGTTATGACCAAATAACTCAATTTTTGTTTCATCAGTCCACAGCACCTTATTCCAAAATGAAGCTGGCTTGTCCAAATGTGCGTTTGCATTCCTCAAGCGACTCTGTTTGTGGCGTGTGCAGAAAAGGCTTCTTCCACATCACTCTCCCATACAGCTTCTCCTTGTGCAAAGTGCGCTGAATTGTTGAACGATGCACAGTGACACCATCTGCAGCAAGATGCTGTTGTAGGTCTTTGGAGGTGGTCTGTGGGCTGTTTTTGACCGTTCTCACCATCCTTCGCCTCTGCCTCTCCGATATTTTACTTGGCCTGCCACTTCTGGCCTTAACAAGAACTGTGCCTGTGGTCTTCCATTTCCTCACTATGTTCCTCACAGTGGACACTGACAGCTTAAATCTCAGCGATAGCTTTTTGTAGCCTTCCTCTAAACCATAATGTTGAACAATTTTTGTTTTCAGGTCATTTGAGAGTTGTTTTGAGGCCCCCGTGTTGCCACTCTTCAGAGGAGAGTCAAAGAGAACAACAACGTGCATTTGGCCACCTTAAATACCTTTTCTCATGATTGGATGCACTTGTCTATGAAGTTCAAGGCTTAATGAGCTCACCAAACCAATTGTGTGTTCCAATTAATCAGTGCTAAGTAGTTACAGGTATTCAAATCAACAGAATGACAAGGGTCCCCACATTTTTGCATAGCCTATTTTTCACATCTGATTTAATTTTAATATTGCTACACTAAAAATCTTTTTCTGGACAATACCCCAGTACTCAGCTTTTATTAGAAAATGAATGGCATGCCACTGTGATCATTTTCTGTGACGACAGAGTGCCCAAACTTATGCCCAAACTTTTTCATACGACTGTGTGTATATATATATATATATATATAGATACCAAAACTGTCATCACAAAAAGTTACATCATCAATGCCAAATTGAGCTGGTACATTTCACATCTGAAAATAGAGGTATTGTTACAAAAAGAGGGGTTAGAATTGACAGGATGGGGGATAAGGTAACACCCAGTAGGGTATAGCAGGAGTGGGCATGTTTCAAGGAATGCTACACTCAGAAATGAAATTCATTAGTCCACTATTAATACAATCCCAAAAAAGTATGCATGTCAGCAGTCAAGTTTTCACAATGGAGCACTTGCAGTACAGAGCTAAACTTGGCTTGATGATGCGTTTTGCATCATATCAAAGATAGTTTTTGAGTGTAGTCTCCCTTTAATATTAATAACAACCAAACAGAGAAAACCACAACGTCCTCCGTAGGTTTTTTTTTCTTCCTTCCCTGTGTGCTCACTTAAGCTACAAGAAGTATATTACTAAAGTCCTCCATCTTGAAGTACCATGATTAAACTCCTCATTGACAGCTTACCCCAACAATGCAAGGTGTGCTCTAGTTTAAAAAAAATGTTTCTGAAGGTAATCACACAGCATAGTAATGAGAGAGAGAGAGGGAGCGTTGATCAGTAGAAACTAAACAAAGATTTTAGAAAATGAAAGAATTAAACCAAAAATCAAGAGACCTGACCTTAGTCTTTGCTCATCTGACTGTAGACTGGAAGTAAAGATGTCAGTTTGAAGATGAAAACAGTTTTGTCTCTGTGTTTTGGGAAGCCTTTGAGAATTTAGAGAATCATTTTAGGATTTTAATAGATTCATTATATATTCCCTCTTTTCCTTTTCCCTAAGGGAGGTTCATACCCAAAAATGTAAGCACAGAGGTGTTTTTGTCAAAATATTGGATAATTGACAATATGGAAATGGTACTGTTATTTGCCACAAATGTTGCAATTTTTTTTCCTCTAAATCTCTGATGCTCATGCTAACTCCTGATTCTTCTTCTGTTTTAGAGTGAGGGATATGTCCAGGAAGAAGATACAAGAAGTGTGGCTGCATCCTCTGTCATGGTATGCTCAGCATTCTGGTGCCGTGTATTCTATTCCAATATAAGAGAGTATGTATATATATATGCTCAAACAAATTAAGGGAACACTAAAATAACACATCCTAGATATGAATGAATGAATGAAATATTCTTATTAAATACTTTTTTCTTTACATAGTTGAATGTGCTGACAACAAAATCACACAAAAATTATCAATGCAAATTTATCAACCCATGGAGGTCTGGAGTGACACTCAAAATTAAAGTGGAAAACCACACTACAGGCTGATCCAACTTTGATGCAATGTCCTTTAAAACAAGTCAAAATGAGGCTCAGTAGTGTGTGTGGCCTCCACGTGCCTGTATGACCTCCCTACAACGCCTGGGCATGCTCCTGATGAGGTGGTGGATGGTCTCCTCAGGGATCTCCTCCCAGACCTGGACTAAAGCATCCGCCAACTCCTGGACAGTCTGTGGTGGTTGGAGCGAGACATGATGTCCCAGATGTGCTCAATTGGATTCAGGTCTGGGGAACGGGCGGGCCAGTCCATAGCATCAATGCCTTCCTCTTGCAGGAACTGCTGACACACTCCAGTCACATGAGGTCTAACATTGTCTTGCATTAGGAGGAACCCAGGGCCAACCGCACCAGCATATGGTCTCACAAGGGGTCTGAGGATCTCATCTCGGTACCTAATGGCAGTCAGGCTACCTCTGGCGAGCACATGGAGGGCTGTGCGGCCCCCCAAAGAAATGCCACCCCACACCATGACTGATCCACCGCCAAACCGGTCATGCTGGAGGATGTTGCAGGCAGCAGAACGTTCTCCACGGCGTCTCCAGACTCTGTCACGTGCTCAGTGTGAACCTGCTTTCATCTGTGAAGAGCACATGGCGCCAGTGGCGAATTTGCCAATCTTGGTGTTCTCTGGCAAATGCCAAACGTCCTGCACGGTGTTGGGCTGTAAGCACAACCCCCACCTGTGGACGTCGGGCCCTCCTACCACCCTCATGGAGTCTGTTTCTGACCGTTTGAGCAGACACATGCACATTTGTGGCCTGCTGGAGGTCATTTTGCAGGGCTCTGGCAGTGCTCCTCCTGCTCCTCCTTGCACAAAGGCGGAGGTAGAGGTCCTGCTGCTTAGTTGTTGCCCTCCTACGGCCTCCTCCATGTCTTCTGATGTACTGGCCTGTCTCCTGGTAGCGCCTCCATGCTCTGGACACTACGCTGACAGACACAGCAAACCCTCTTGCCACAGCTCGCATTGATGTGCCATCCTGGATGAGCTGCACTACCTGAGCCACTTGTGTGGGTTGTAGACTCCGTCTCATGCTACCACTAGAGTGAAAGCACCGCCAGCATTCAAAAGTGACCAAAACCTCAGCCAGGAAGCATAGGAACTGAGGAGTGGTCTGTGGTTGCCACCTGCAGAACCACTCCTTTATTTGGGGTGTCTTGCTAATTGCCTATAATTTTCACCTGTTGTCTATTCCATTTACACGACAGCATGTGACATTTATTGTCAATCACTGTTGCTTCATAAGTGGACAGTTTGATTTCACAGAAGTGTGATTGACTTGGAGTTACATTGTGTTGTTTAAGTGTTCTTTGAAGAGAGAGAGAGAGAGAGAGGCATTCTGAGCTGCCATCAGGATAAAATGGAGCCTCTTTCCCCCCACGCCGTTCCCATGGTGATATCCCATAATCACTCCTGTCTTCCTTCGTGGTGGGACACAGACTCATTGGCTCATTGGCTGTGACAGCCTCCTACCTCTCACTGACTAGAAGCAGCAGGGGCCTGAGAGGAGCCATCGGTGGAAATAGCAGGGAATCTCCTATAACTGAACGAGAGGGGAAGGATGGAGGGAGGGAGAAAGAGGGTGGGGTAATTAGAGAACGGTACCCATAAGTAGGTAGGAGAGTGAGATGGGTCCCTACAGTGATGCTCATCATAACACTAGGGGTTCGTGTCCATAATTAGACCTACTTTACTACAGTATCTTACTGTATATTGGCTTTGGAAAAACGTGGAGACTTCTCCAGTTACACAAACAGTATGAAAACCATCATTTTAATTTGAACACATTTTTCTTCCCTCATTCTCCCTCTGTATGGGTAGCTGCCTCTGATATCGAACCCACGACCCTGGCGTTGCAATACCGCATTATACTGTATGTCCTCTCACTTTCTTTCAGTGTCCCTCCCGCCCTCTATCCTCTAGCTAACTCTGCCTCTCTGCTGCCACCATTCCCCCCACTGTGGTGCTGTTGTCAGGCTGAGGGACAGCTTCCCAGGGCGAAAGGTAGAGAGGCAGGGTTTTATAATTAACGTGGAGCTGACACCTGCATGGCCAGTGTAAACAGGTGAACTGTGAAGAAGAGGCCCTCCCTGGCAGGCCACTGATTAAAGCCTGGCTCTCTGCTTCTCTCTCATTCACGCTGTCCCGCTGGTCAATAAACACCACTAATGGTATCAGACCACCCACCCAGCCCACGGGCACGGATAAAGGTCAAACATAACAGGGAGGGGTGGGGCTGGTCTGTGGCCTGAGTGTACTGTAGTTGGACTGAACCTAATTTCAGAAAAGTTCAATATGATTCTACAACCTAAAACAAATTATATATATTTTATAGATGAGTTTGCACAAGCGAGTGCACTCAAAGGTACTCATGTCGCTCTGTTTGTTAGATTGATGCTCTACTATTCAGAGTAGCAGTGTTGACAATTCGTCTTTGCCTCAGCCTCGGATGCTGAAAATCCCCTCAAGTTAATCATTGACCTTGATTTGCCAGCTTAAGCCAGATTTGGGTTGGTTGCCTCTCTTTAGCCCTGGAGCGAGTACCTGCCGTTTCTACCACAGATTCCCTGCCTGCATATAGATCCTTATCTACTTTATTAGTTGGCTTTGTTTGTTTACTATCGGGAATAATTCCCTCACTTCCCACTGATAATAGCCTTTCCACTCTGAGAAGATAAATGGATTGTCCTCCCTACTCATCACCTTGTAAGAAGAGGCTCATGAAAGACTCAGAAATGGCACCCTATTCCCTATATAGTGCACTACTTTTGATCAGCGAAGTAGTGCACTAATGTAGGCAATAGATTACTTTGGGACACAGCCCGGGAGAGTCTTCAGACTGGATGACAAAATGTGTGCTTTGGAAGAAAGCTGAGGGTCGTAGTGAAAATGATGTGAAATAGTGGTAGGCTGAGTGAAAGAGATTGTTTTGTTTCTCAAGAAGAATGACAAGAGTTGTTCAGAAATGCTCTTCTTGGTGTGAAATCCCAACAAACATCATGTTTGTGTAGCTTTTCGGGAATATTAGCATGGTGTAGTTTTAATCCGACTCCACCAGCAACTGTAGACAAGCGTAAAATATTTCATTTCTATTTCATTTCTACTGATAATCTTTCTCTCTGTCTCTCTCTACTCAGTCTGTGTTCCCCAGGATTCAGTTGGATCCTCTGGAGAAGGACTGGCTACGATCCTGTGCCCTGGGGAACACAGCTGCTCTCCGACAGCTCCTCACACAGGACCCCAGCCTGGCCTCAAAGAAGGTACTACCTCCCCCTAACCCTCACCCTCTACCTCGCCATCAGTGCCATTCTGGCCTCCAAGAAGATACCAAATATAAGGCTCTGGACTAGGGTAAACCTGTTTGATCTGGTCTATCCAAAGCCATACATTTGATTGGCACATTTTCAAGCCCATCTCCCATAGGATTGACACTAAACACACAGACTCTGGCCTCCTATAGGATTCAGCATGATGGCACCCAGGAGCTGCCTCTCTTCATCTAGGATCAGATAAGAGAGCCTCTGTTGATGGGCATCTAGCTACTGAGGCTACTGAGATTGAAAGACAAAAAAACAAACATCACGAAAGGTAGCTTGATCCCTTATCAGTCAATCCCATCAAGCGTTGTCTCACAGAATTGAAACAGCCCATAGTTGCTGTCTTGTTGTCCTCTCTTGAGACATCAGGTTTTCATGGACCATTTCACCTCCACAAAAGCTGTCAGATCGCAATGTTGATGTCATTGACCTTGTTTAAAGATGAGATCTTCAGATAGGGATCCTCTGAAAGCCATCTGGTACTTATATTGAAGGATTTTCTTATAATACAGTTCTGATATACCATACCATAAATATTAAATAAATATTAGGGTAATAAATTAGACCCATTTTTTTCCCCCAGATGCCTAACATTTGCACTCTATTCCCATGTGTTTGACGCTTTCACCAGGACTTCATCACTGTAAGTAGTTTCCAGTATTTATCCTACCATCCTCCCTTCCTCTTTTCCTGGCTCTAACCTAATCTGTTATGTTGGTGATTCACATAGAAAAGTAGTCCAGATACAGTAGCTTTTGTTTTTTTGTTTTATTTCTGCAGTTTGATGTTTTACCAAAACAAATACATAGTTCCTTCTTGAATAGTCAGTACTATGCCAAACTGTACAGATGAAAAGGAAACTTAGTGTGACGTCAACATATTAAGTGTATATCCTCTACTCTTCAAATGGCCTCCATGATTTACCCCGTGTGTAATGGGGGAAACAGGCGGTGGACTCAAATGACACAGGTTTCAATTCTTCAGACCCCCACTAAATATACTGCACTACTCTCTCCAGTGTGCATCGACAGCGAGACTCCCCACCTTTATCAGAGGGGCAGGAGAGCCAGATTAGAGAAGAACATGTGACAAAAAAAAGGACAGGTTATCCCCCTTTCCAAAACCTATGATTCTATCCAAGATTTAAGGTGGAAGGTGTTAAAAAAATCTCAACAACCAGCTGTTGTGAACCATGATAGGTTGAATTTTATAAATGATTCAAATGATCAAATAATACATTATTGACTAATTCTGCAGACAAAACTGAACAATATTAATACTCCTATAGGAATGACGTCTTATACTCTAACAAGAACCATAATATTCCATATTCTCTTTCTCCTATGAACTGTACTGCCCGATGGCCGTTCTACAACTGTTTTGTGTTAACCTTGCTGCTGGAAACCAAGGGGGTGAGTAGTGGTATTTTTACATTGTCCATGTGCCTCCTTTCTGTACTGATCAAACATGTTGCTGTTGGCTTACAGCTAAAACAAAACATCCCCAATACTTTTATTTCAATTAGCTAAGCATTGACAATTCATAGTGCTCTTTCGTAGTGCTCCGGCAGTGTCAAAGATTGGACAAAGGTTGGGTGTCTCGCTGTTCTTTAAAACAGGAAGAACATTTATTCAGAAGTCTACTAAATGGGATTCACACCAACATCCAATTTCTGACATGTATCAACTTTTAAGGTATGACCCAGGTGCAGACAGTGTTGAAGAAACGGAAGTTTATTCTTTAAACCGGGGTAGGCAAATGACAGGTCAAGGCAGGCAGAACAGTCAGAACCGGGAAACTAGAAAACAGGAGTAAGGAACAGGCGGGAGCAGGGAAACAAAACGCTGGTAGGTTCTACGAACAAACAAACTGGCAAAAGACAAACAGAGAACACAGGCATAAATACACAGGGGATAATGGGGAAGATAGGTGACACCTGGAGGGGAGTGGAGGCAAGCACAAAGAAAGGTGAAACAAATCAGGGCGTGACAGCATATGTTTATCTACAAAACAAAAAGCTGAAATTGTTTTGCAAGGCACACAAACACACTCTCCATACATTCTGACATGCCTTGGTTCTCCCTATCACCCTACAGTCAAACACACACACACACACACACACACACACACACACACACACACACACACACACACACACACACACACACACACACACACACACACACACACACACACACACACACACACACACACACACACACACACACACACACACTGTACTGTCCTACATACACAATGTATTTTTTTCAGCCAAGACAGGGCTGGTTATTTTTTATCAAGCCTTTCTTCAGGCGTCTGAGGTTTTGTTTAGTATTACGGTCAGTCAGTGTAATGGGCCAGAGAATCCAAATGACTGTATCCACTGAGTTTAGCTCACTCTGTAGTCATGGGCTAGGTCCCAAATGACACCTTATTCCCTATATAATGCACTACTTTTCATCAGGGCCCATAGAGCTACTTAAGAGACTAGGGTGCAATTTGGGATGCAGACATGACGCCGGAGCCCAGATGATCATGGTGTGTAATGATATTGTAATTGAATGGTAATTAATAGTTGAAAAAACACACAGCTTTCACTGCCTGAAGGGAGATTTATACCACTATACTGTCCTCACCAGATGAGAGCTACTTATCGTTTTTTCGTAGAATGAAACAATTCCATGAATTTTGCGGTGTTTAAAAAAAAAAATTATGTCGGTTTTTTGTTTGAACATTTTGTGTGTTTAAACACAGCATTTCACTGCCACTGTCATTTGTACAGAAATTCAGCATTACTTTGGTTTAGTTGAACCCCAACCAATACTTTCTCTCTAACTGGCTCCACACCAGTATGCTACAACACAAAGGCATTATTTCACTTGCTATGAAAACTTTGTTGAGGTATGTCTGTTGAGAATGTTTCAACCAGCAGAGCATATGGTAGCCTATTGCCACAGTCCGGCTTTGAAAGGCAACTGCTGAAGCCAGAGCAGGAATTTCACACAGCGTTGAGTGAGACTGCATAAACAAGCGCTAAGCTGTCTATTGCAAGGCTCCAAAGCAAAAGACCTCGTCCATATGGCCTCTCCTAAAACTCTCCCTCCTTCAGTCAGTTTGTATAGCCCCCCCGATATCAGCTCCATGGGCCCCACCATGCAGAAGTAACAACATCAATGGTGTAAACCCTTGGCCACTTGAGATTATTACATTTCTTTTTATGCTTCACTTGATCAAAATGGAAGAAGTGGAATTTACGCCTTTTTGATGTTCTTTTTCCTGCTGCTTTCAGCGAGGCATTGGGAACTGGTTTTGTTGTTCGTCCCTGTACCAGAATACCACCCACTAAAGGGCCACAGATGCCAATCTGATGGTAGCAGACGGTCGGATGGCAGTTACCAGTTTGAACAGGGTCACTGTTGTCAAACTGTCCCATGATGCATGGCAGATACCTCCCAGAAGGCTTCTCTCTCTATTCATGGGCCGGATTTGAAACACCCTGTTGAAAAGAAAGGTTGTACCTTATGGCCACAGTAAATCTAATGCAATTATAGTGTGCCATAATACTAACTAACATGGGACATTTTGTAAACAGTAGGTACTGGTTTAAACACAATATGATACTGTTCGATTGTATTGTATTCAGCAACTATGTGCATCATTACTAATCCTATAACTGTAACCGCAAAACATTTATTTCATTATTATTATTATTTTTTAATAGTTGATGTAAAGTGGTCAGATACTGGTCACAGTTGCTCATCATAACATGGAGAGTGACAGTAGCTCCAGACCTGGATGGAGAAGCGTTTTTTAAAATCAGTTTGTGTCTGGAGCGTTGGGGAGGCCAAACAGTCTGACGGAGTGACGGAAGAACCCCAACAGGCATCACAGAGCTCGGTTAGCACCTTGTAATGAAACCAGGCCTGGGTAAAGCAGCTTGGCAGCATCCCGCCTCGACGGGCGCAGTGGTCAGTCTACATTAACACACACGCACGCATGCATGCGCTCCCCACACACACACTTAAAGGGGGCTGCTGCAGGCACCCAAAAATAACTCCCGTTAGCTATCCCGCAGACAGACATTCCCCCCCCCCTCCTCCCAGCCATTGGTTTCTGCTAGATTTCCGCGCTCTCGGTTGTTGGCTGAATGATATATATTGGCGAGAGATAATTAAACGCTTGGAAACCAGTGGGAAACACTGTTCTATTTGTTTCATCTAATCTACTGTAGCGCAACATGGTAGTGACAGTGTGAGGTTGGTAGGGAGCGGGACGGGGTAGGAAAGGCCAGGGTTGATGCTGTGTGTCCTTATGAAAGGGACGGGGTAGGAAAGGCCAGGGTTGATGCTGTGTGTCCTTATGAAAGGGATGGGGTGGAAAGGCCAGGGTTGATGCTGTGTGTCCTTATGAAAGGGACGGGGCAGGAAAGGCCAGGGTTGATGCTGTGTGTCCTTATGAAAGGGACGGGGTAGGAAAGGCCAGGGTTGATGCTGTGTGTCCTTATGAAAGGGATGGGGTGGAAAGGCCAGGGTTGATGCTGTGTGTCCTTATGAAAGGGACGGGGTAGGAAAGGCCAGGGTTGATGCTGTGTGTCCTTATGAAAGGGACGGGGTGGAAAGGCCAGGGTTGATGCTGTGTGTCCTTATGAAAGGGATGGGTGGAAAGGCCAGGGTTGATGCTGTGTGTCCTTATGAAAGGGATGGGGTGGGAAAGGTCAGGGTTGATGCTGTGTGTCCTTATGAAAGGGACGGGGTGGAAAGGCCAGGGTTGATGCTGTGTGTCCTTATGAAAGGGATGGGGTGGAAAGCACAAACGTGCAGATTTTTAACCATCTCTGTGTTAAAAGATACAAAGAATCAGTTCAGAAGGACAAGAAGATTACTGTTACTATAGTTCCCTGCATGCTCTATGGGGACTATCTTAATCTTAAAAGGAAGATTACGGGGAACTCTTGTTGATTGAAGGGTTTAGTTTGAACCCATGCCAAATCTGAACAGAATAGGACCAAAGGTGTCAATGAATGGACATGTCAGAGAGTGAACCCATCAAAGCATGCCTCTCCTCTCACCTCTCTCTACTTTGATGTGCTTCGACTGGGAATGTGGACGGAGGGGAATAGCTAGCGTCCCGGCTCTACATCAATACGTCCACGTGGACAATAAGAATAGCTGCTCTGGAGAAAGGCAGAACAGGGATGGAATCCGGACATAATACAAAGGGATACACAGGTTATGATGCCCACCGTGTATCACATTGTGATTGATTAGAATGGTTAGAACGGTGATAATACATTAAACTTTCACTCCTTCCTTTTGTCTTGTTTTTCTTCTGTCCCCGTGAATTGGACATCAAGTTTGTAAGTATAGAGAATTAAACATCAATATTATAGATGGGCTTCAATGACTCTGTTTGTGTGGGTGTGTGTACAACGTGTTCCTCTTTCTCTCCCATTAGACTGCTGTGTTCCCTAATTGTGTAGCTAGATACCAGTCGATTCAATATAATATATGAAATGATCTGATTTGGACTCATTCAGTTCGACACAATAGAAATTGGATAACTGTCCTTGAATCTGGCTCTTTAGTGAGGCATCAATAAACTCAACATTGGGCCGAATTAAGCCAGCTTATTACAGAGCAGACACAGTGCCTGGCCATTCTTCACAGCCAAATCTGTTTAGGCAAATTAGGCATGAATTAAATTCAAAGGGACATTTTATTTAAATGAGCCGTTCATGTTTTTTCATTTTTGTGTCACTGCTGTTGTGGAGGCTGTGTAGACGTACAATTCTTCTTATATTAATTGACAGTTGGCCTGAGTGAGGAGCGGTTATCCCTTCTATTGTAACCTTGAAACGTAGTAAGTCCTAACTGAAATTTTACTTTTAGATTTGGAATAGTTATCTGTGACCATACAATACCTTATTAGTTATGTACACAAAAAAAACTCAACTCAAACCTCTGCACAAATCTTCCATTGACATCAGTGCTTTATTTACATGTTACATAGCCTAGTTCCTAGTCAGGATTCCACCCAGCCAGTCAGTCACTCAGTCAGTGGGTGCGTATGGTAGGAGCAGTCTCAGTGTTGAATGACTGGCCCCTCCCCTCTGTCTGTGTGTCTTCTCAGACGGCACTTCACTGGGCAACCAAGCAAGGCTGCGTGGAGGCTGTGGACATGATGGCTCGCACCGGCGTGGACGTCAACATCAGATCGGTGAGCAAACGCCGCAGTGACAGGTGGTGTCGGGCTGTGAAGGGTCGATGACTTCATTGACTCGCACCTCATACAGGCCACAGCTACCGCATCTCCTCACGCAGTTATCATTTTCTATGTCCGTCAATTGTCCACCACAGATGCAGACGCACGCGCACACACACACACACACACACACACACACACACACACACACACACAGACAGAAATGTACAGGTGTGACTACTCTTTAAGATTCTTGCTGAGGTTATACTTCCGTTTCCCTGTGGTGTTTTAGTCCAAAGGCTTCCGAAGGAACTTCTCCTCAACTCTGAGCTGCTGGTTTGATAAAGCAGTGCACCACATAAGCTAGCTACAGATTGTACACCAGAAAATGTGATATAACTAAAGATTTTTGGTTCAATCAGACAACAACAACAAATGTGCAAAAGTAGCCCAATTAGCGGTAGAGATGCGGGCAGTCAAAACCAATACAGAGCTGCGAAACGGAGAACAGGAGCTCTGACGTCATGTACAGCATGTTACTGTACAGCATCTGCATTCCAATTTATGCGCTTATCAATGACAAAATCTGTATACAGGATGACACGGTCTGTGAGTGGAAAGGGTTTACTAACAGAGCATTTTCTAAATTCAAATGAACCACCTGCAACTGGACACAATAATTTATAATATACTTCTTTGCCTGATTCGACAACTAAAAAGGTATCGCCAAATACAGGTTATTTGAACATTCTATGGCAGCGGTTGGTATGGGGCTTTACACCAAAACTCTTATGTTTTATTACATTATCTGGTGTACAGTCTCTAGCTACACTTAAACCCATTCCACCCCAAGTCAATGTCCCCAAGACAACTGACATTGTCTAATGTGCAGCACTGAATAAATATCAGTTAAGCATTACCTCATGAGGATTTTCACTCAATCCCTCCCTATCTGGTTTAAGTAGTGTGAAAATATTCATTGTTTGTTTTCTGTCATTTCGTTATTAAAAAAAATGCTAATTTCTCTTTTATCTATCACATCATACTCTTTTTGTCATTCATTTTGGGGCTGATATAGACATTTGAGAGTTGTGTTATTTTCTCAGCCCTAAGGCTAAGTTTGCCTTCACAGTCAATGAAATGGAAAACCATACCACACACAAACCCTGCTGCCTTGTATGTAGAGAGGCAGCAGAGGCAGGTGGGTGGTGGATTTATTTGAAGGGGCAATGTTGTGATTACTTAATGGCTTCTCAGACAGCCATGGGCCTGTAGAATTCAATTTAGCGTCTGCCTCTCTAAGTGTTAATCTCCAGTCCTCGCAGACCACTGGTTATGATGCGATGATGTGTACACACACAGGAGAGATAATGTTTAATCCTTACCAGAGCAAAGTAAACCGGACAAGTCAGTTATTGGCTCTATAATTACATAATTCACTTTTTTTTTGTCTCTAATCGTTACAGTGGTAATGGCACTGATGAAACGGCTTTTCAGCCAAAGCAGAAAGCAAATCAAAAATCTATAATCCATAGAATGGCTTTAAGTGCTGTGAAACTGTTGGATTCACTGAACATACTCCATTCACTGGAGGCGGTTTAGAGGGTTTTGTAGCTTTTTCTTTGACTGCCGATGAATTTCATGTGTGTGTGTTATCCCCCAAGTCAGCTTTCATCTGACATTAAAGAGCCATCGCTGTCAGCTGAACTTGAAAGGGAGGACACACAATGTTGACATGCAATGCATCACATATATATGGTATTGCTTGCCCAGTTCAGCTTAGTCCATTTTATATATATATACAGATACAGTCGTGGCAAAAAGTTTTGAGAGTGACACATAAATTTCCACAAAGTTTGCTGCTTTAGTGTTTTTAGATATTTTTGTCAGATGCTACTATGGAATCTTTATTTATTAATTTTTTATTTGACCTTCATTTAACTAGGCAAGTCAGTTAAGAACAAATTCTTATTTTCAATGACGGCCTAGGAACAGTGGGTTAACTGCCTGTTCAGGGGCAGAACGACAGATTTGTACCTTGTCAGCTCGGGGGTTTGAACTTGCAACCTTCCGGTTACTAGTCCAACGCTCTAACCACTAGGCTACCCTGCCGCCCTGTAATTATACTGACGTATAATTACAAGTGTCAAAGGCTTTTATGACAATTACATGAAGTTGATGCAAATAGTCAATATTTGCAGTGTTGACCCTTCTTTTTCAAGACCTCTGCAATCCGCCCTTGCATGCTGTCAATTAACTTCTGGGCCTGATGGCAGCCCATTCTTGCATAATCAATGCTTGGAGTTTGTCAGAATTTGTGGGGTTTTGTTTGTCCACCCGCCTCTTGAAGATTGACCACAAGTTCTCAATGGCATTAAGGTCTGGGGAGTTTCCTTGCCATGGTCCCAAAATATCAATGTTTTGTTCCCTGAGCCACTTAGTTATCACTTGCCTTATGACAAGGTGCTCCATCATGCTGAAAAAGGCATTGTTCGTCACCAAGCTGTTCCTGGATGGTTGGGAGAAGTTGCTCTCTGAGGATGTGTTGGTACCATTCTTTATTCATGGCTGTGGTTTTAGGCAAAATTGTGAGTGAGTCCACTCCCTTGGCTGAAAAGCATCTCAGGATGCTTTACTGTTGGCATGACACAGGTAGCGCTCACCTTGTCTTCTCTGGACAAGCTTTTTTCCGGATACCCCAAACAATCGGAAAGGGGATTCATCAGAGAAAATGACTTTATCACAGTCCTCAGCAGTCCAATCCCTGTACCTTTTGCAGAATATAAGTCTGTCCCTGATATTTTTCCTGGAGAGAAGTAGCTTCTTTGCTGCCATTCTTGACACCAGGCCATCCTCCAAAAGTCTTCGCCTCACTGTGCGTGCAGATGCACTCACACCTGCCTTCTGCCATTCCTGAGCAAGCTCTATACTGGTGGTGCCCCGATCCTGCAGCTGAATCAACTTTAGGAGACGGTCCTGGCGCTTGCTGGACTTTCTTGGGCGCCTCGAAGCCTTTCTCACAACAATTGAAGTTATTGATGATCCGATAAATGGTTGATTTAGGTGCAATCTTACTGGCAGCAATATCCTTGCCTGTGAAGCCCTTTTTGTGCAAAGCAATGATGACAGCACGTGTTTCCTTGCAGGTAACCATGGTTGACAGAGGAAGAACCATGATTCCAAGCACCACCCTCCTTTTGAAGCTTCCAGTCTGTTACTCGAACTCAATCAGCAATGCAGAGTGATCTCCAGCCTTGTCCTTGTCAACACTCACACCTGTGTTAATGACAGAATCACTGACATGATGTCAGCTGGTCCTTTTGTGGCAGGGCTGAAATGCAGTGGAAATGTGTTTTGGGGATTCAGTTAATTTGCATGGCAAAGAGGGACTTTGCATTTAATTGCAGTTCATCTGATCACTCTTGATAATATTCAGGAGTATATGCAAATTGCCATCATACAAACTGAGGCAGCAGACTTTGAAAATTAATATTTGTGTCATTCTCAAAACTTTTGGCCACGACTGTATATATACACACACAGTACGTGTCAAACGTTTGCACACACCTACTTATTCAAGGGATTTTCTTTATTTTTACTATTTTTACTATCTATACATTGTAGAATAATAGTGAAGACATCAAAACTATGAAATAACACATACAGAATCATAACCAAAAACCAAAAAAGTTTTTCACAAATCAAATTTGAAAATCTTCAAAGTAGCCACCCTTTGCCTTGATGACAGCTTTGCACACTCTTGGCATTCTCTTAATCAGCTTCATGAGGTAGTCACCTGGAATGCATTTAAATTAATAGGTGTGTTAATTTGTGGAAGTTCTTTCCTTCTTAATGCGTTTGAGCCAATCAGTTGTGTTGTGACAAAGTAGGGGTGGTGTACAGAAGATAGCCCTATTTGGTAAAATACCAAGTCCATATTATGGCAAGAACAGCTCAAATATGCAAAGAGAAATTACAGTCCATCATTACTTTAAGGCATGAAGGTCAGTCAATCCGGAACATTTCAAGAATTTTGAAAGTTTCTTCAAGTGCAGTCGCAAAAACCATCAAGCGCTATGATGAAACTGGCTCTCATGAGGACCGCTACATGAAAGGAAGACCCAGAGTTACTGTACCTCTGCTGCAGAGGATGAATTCATTATAGTTAACTGCACCTCAGATTGCAGCCCAAATCAATTCTTCACAGATTTCAAGTAACAGACACATCTCAACATCAACTGTTCACAGGAGACTGCGTGAATCAGGCCTTCGAGGTTGAATAGCTGCAAATAAACCACTACTGAAGGACACTAATAATTAGAAGGGACTTGCTTGGGCCAAGAAACACAAGCAATTAATCTGTCCTTTGGTCTGATGAGTCCAAATTAGATTTTTTTGTTGTTGGATTTTTGGATCCAACCACTGTGTCTTTGTGAGACACAGAGTAGGTGAACTGATGATCTCCACAAGTGTGGTTCCCACTGTGAAGCATGGAGGAGGTAGTGTGATGGTGTGGGGGTGCTTTTATGGTGACACTGTCTGTGATTTCTTTACAATTCAAGGCACACTGAACCAGCATGTCTACCATAGCATTCTGCAGTGATAAACAATCCCATCTGGTTTTCTCTTAGTTGGACAATCATTATTTTTCAACAGGACAATGACCCAAAACACACCTCCAGGCTGTGTATGGGCTATTTGACCAAGGAGAGTGATGGAGTGCTGCATCAGATGACCTGGCCTCCACAATCACCTGACTTCAACCCAATTGAGATGGTTTGGGATGAGTTGGACCGCAGAGTGGAGGAAAAGCAGCCAATAAGTGCTCAGCATATGTGGGAACTTCTTCAAGACTGTTAGAAAAGCATTCCAGGTGACTATTTTGGTTACTAAATGATTCCATATGTGTTATTTCATAGTTTTGATGTCTTGGTAAAAAAACACAAAAAAAACTCTTGAATGAGTAGGTGTCCAAACTTTTGACTGGTAATGTATATATATATATTTGAAAAATGATATTGTGAACAAGATTAAAAAATGAATTTGCTCTCCTCTTACCTCCTGCCCCTTCCTATGACACACAATCCTCACCATCTCTACAAAGCATGTAAGTAGTCCCTTACCTCACTGTGGCCAGTACCGCAAAATGTATATGCAAATGCTAGAATTATGAATAGCCCTAGGGCTGCTATAGTTGAAGTCGGAAGTTTACATACACTTAGGCTGGAGTCATTAAAACACGTTTTTCAACCACTCCACACATTTCTTGTTAACCAGCTATAGTTTTGGCAAGTCGGTTAGGACATCTGCAAATCAATCCCAGAACAACAACAAAAGGACCTTGTGAAGATGCTGGAGGAAACAGGTACAAAAGTATCTATATCCACAGTAAAACAAGTCCTATATCGACATAACCTGAAAGGCCGCTCAACAAGGAAGAAGCCACTGCTCCAAAACCGCCAGAAAAAAGCCAGAATAGGGTTTGCAACTGCACATGAGGACAAAGATTGTACTTTTTGGAGAAAAGTCCTCTGGTCTGATGAAACAAAAATAGAACTGTTTTGCCATAATGACCAGGCTTGCAAGCCGAAGATCACCATCCCAACCGTGAAACACGGGGGTGGCAGCATCATGTTGTGGGGGTGCTTTGCAGGAGGAGGGACTGGTGTACTTCACAAAATAGATGACATCATGAGGTAGGAAAATGATGTGGATATAGTGAAGCAACATCTCAAGACATCAGTCAGGAAGTTAAAGCTGGGTCGCAAATGGGTCTTCCAAATGGACAATGACCCCAAGCATACTTTCAAAGTTGTGGCTTAAGGACTACAAAGTCAAGGTATTGGAGTGGCCATCACAAAGCCCTGACCTCAATCCTATAGAAAATTTGTGGGCAGAACTGAAAAAGTGTGTGTGCAAGGAGGCCTAGAAATCTGACTCGGGTACACCAGAGCTATCATAAGGAATGGGCCAAAAATCACCCAACCTATTGTGGGAAGCTTGTGGAAGGCTACCCGAAACATTTGACCCAGTTAAACAATTTCAAGGCAATGCTACCAAATACTAATTGAGTGAAATAAAAGCTGAAATAAATCATTCTCTCTACTATTATTCTGACAATAAAGTGGTGATCCTAACTGACCTAAGACAGGGAATTTTTACGAGGATTAAATGACAGGAATGGTCTAAACCGAGTTTAAATGTATTTGGCTAAGGTGTATGTAATCTTCCAACTTCAACTGTATATGCACTTTATATGCATCACTTCTTATTTTTATATGAACCATTCATGTGTTGAAAATCCCTAATTGTTTGCATAGTCAACTTACACACAACTCTGACACACACACTTATCCCACCAGACATGCCACCAGGGGTCTTTTCACAGTTTCAAAAAAGTGTACAGTTTTATATAGAGCATTTATTGCATCGACCTCCGTTCCATCAGATTTGCTCAAATAATTTTAAAAAAGCAGATAAAGCAACAGCTAACAGCACAACGCCTCTCTCCTATTCGACCTAGAGAGTTTGTGTGTATGCATTGATATGTTGGCTACATTTGCCTTCTTTAAAAATATATATATATATATATATGTAGTTCTGTTCTTGTCTATTAATGTTCTGTATTATGTCATGTTTTGTGTGGACCCCAGGAAGTGTAGCTGCTGCTTTTGCAACAGCTAATGCGGATCCTAATAAAATACCAAAAATACCAAAATATGAATTGAGCATTGACAAACAATTTACTAAGTCAAATTACCTGTGTTGGTAGTGTAAAATGAGGTTGTGCCTCTGTCTCTTGATGTTTTCTAATTCTCCCTGTATTCCTCTGGCCTTCTCCATGCCTGGCGATTTGACTGTCGACACGTTCTGCTCTGAAGGGGGTAAGTTATATTGTAATACTCTAATACACATTTGAAATGAGTCCATACTATAGTGGTCATGAATATGGTAAAGGAGAGCTGTCACGCCTTATAGCGATAATCCCTCACGTGTGTTTGGAGACAGGATGTGTGGGCTGGAGGACTCATACGAACAGGCATACAGTAGGAGACCAATACCAGTCTGCCCACCATAGACATTCAACAGACAGGAGTAGGAGAGGGGTGAAGTTACATTGGGTCGTTGAATTAACTGTTATTATACATGGAGGGTTCGTGTCCCCAATCAGAATGAACTGAAACTTGTACTCTGACATGGCAAAGTCAGCGTGTATCAGTGAAAGGAGAGGGTATTCTGTGTCTGTTTAGCTCGTCTCCCTGTTTGTCAGTGGGCTTACATCTGTAGCTTATGGGTTGTCTTGGACAAGTAACAAAATATGCTAGCATACCAACGACAGAGTTGGATTCCCGCTGAATTCATATACTGTGCCTTGATCTCACCCTGCTCCCTCGAACCCCTAGTTAAATGCCCTTTACCTCCAATGTAAAGCTCAAAGTACACATTAAAGGGGCTTTGAACTTTCAGGAAATTGTAGAAGTGAAAGATGGTCTCCTTTATCTTGAAAAAGCAGCATACAGTATCTACAGTACATGCCTTCTGTATGCTTTAGCTCCTACCACACATATATTTACTGTTTTTCTTTTACCCACCTTAAAGAGATTCTCAAGTACTTTTGTATACTTTTTAGCCAGTAGTTCTGAAAGTAGCGCTCACGAGCCAAAAGTGGTCCCTGAAAACGGCGTACTATGTCTAGGGCTGTGGTGGTCATGACATTTTGTCAGACGATTATTGTCATGCAAAAGAATGCCGGTCTCGTGTTAAATTGACCGTTAATTAACATAAACACGTTTAGCATTGCCAGGCCTCAACGAATACAAGCCGCATACAAGCCGCTGATGGGCGCCTTTGGAACATCTACATTTAAAAAAGTTTAATAAATCAATTGAATATACAGTGCATTCGGATAGTATTCAGACCCCTTGACGTTTTCCACATTTTGAAAGTAGCACAGCTATTCAGGTCTCTCCAGAGATGTTAGATCGGGTTCAGGTCCGGGCTCTGGCTGGGCCACTCAAGGACAATTCAGAGACTTGACCCGAAGCCACTCCTGTGTTGTCTTGGCTGTGTGCTTAGGGTAGTTGTCCTGTTGGAAGGTGAACCTTCGCTCCAGTCTGAGGTTCTGAGCGCTCTGGAGCAGGTTTTCATCAAGGATCTCTCTGTACTTTGCTCCGTTCATCTTTCCCTCGATCCTGACTAGTGTCCCAGTCCCTGCCGCTGAAAAACATCCCCGCAACATGATGCTGCCACCATCATGCTTCACCGTAGGGATGGTGCCAGGTTCACTCCAGACGTAACGCTTGGCATTCAGGCCAAAGAGTTCAATCTTGGTTTCATCAGACCAGAGAATTGCATTTCTCATGGTCTGAGAGTCTTTAGGTACCTTTTGGTAAACTCCAAGCGGACTGTCATGTGCCTTTTACTGAGGAGTGGCTTCCGTCTGGCCACTCTACCATGAAGGCCTGATTGGTGGATTGCTTCAGAGATGGTTGTCCTTCTGGAATGTTCTACAATCTCCACAGAGGAACTGTCACCTGTGAGACCGTATATAGACAGGTGTGTGCCTTTCCAAATTATGTCCAATCAATCTAATTTACCACAGGTGGACTCCAATCAAGATGTAGAAACATCTCAAGGATGATCAAGGGAAACAGGATGCACCTGAGCTCAATTTCGAGGCTCATAGCAAAGTTTCTGAATACTTAGGTAAATAAGGCATTTCTGTTTTTATTTTGAATTAATTAGCAACAGTTCCTAAAAGACTGTTTTTGCTTTGTCATTATAATACAAAATAATAATTTAATCCATAATAGAATAAAGCTGTACCATAACAAAATGTGGAAAAATTAAAGGGGTCTGAATACTTTCCAAATGCACTGTATATAGGCCTATGCTTATACATAAGCTCTAACATGCATATGGATGTTTTGAATGAATCATCACCTTAGAAAGCGCTGTCCATTTCGTGGTGTTAGGCTTTGAAACAACATCCACAGCAACCTTGTTTTCCACTCAGTTTTAACCTGTTGTTGAACATCTTTCTTCTTCAAATTGATCATTCACCGTGAGGTGAGTTTTTAAAAGTACATACTGTTTTGATGATAAGTGTTTGATGTGATTTTCAATTGCATTTGCATCGATGACAGAGTGGTTAGAGGGACAATAGAGCCCCGCGTACCAGGCCATTAGCGACCTGATGATGTCCAGAGTGCATAAGAGGAGATTACCTTGCCTCAACGGTCACGTAGAATTTTACTGCGGTCATGACTGCCGGTGTGGCGGTAATACAGTCACCGCAACAGCTCTAACCATGTCACATATGTGCAGATATGTGCATCACGTCATTGCTCTTTCTCTCTCTGCTGTGTCTACTGAGCTGTCGGGCCCCCCCCCTGCAACCTCATTGGATAAAGCTGGGCAGGCCTCTAACTAGTTGTCACTCAAATGGGAGGGGCTGGAGCTCATTGGCTTGAACTTGAATTGCTAGGGGGCTGGCCCACGTGGGGGAGACATGTAGGGAAAATGGCGCGGCACAACTTCAAAAAAACAGTTGCTTTCAAACTAGGGATTTTGTGGCTAATTGAGTTAAAACAGTAGTTCTACATGTATGAACTACACATTGACACATCCCAGCCCAAAGCAGAGGTGTAAAACATACTTAGTCGCCAAAGTACCGGAGCATGTCTTTTAATACCCATACAAATGTAGACCTCACAATACATACTCACACAGTACAGTATGTTAAGTGCATTACGTTTATGCACAGCATATTAATCTGCTCCACATCCACACGCTCACATCCATCCACACCTATTTTCAGTGGACAATTGGATAAATGTATTTTAAAGACCCATTTGGAAGGAAAGTGACCAGAAAGAAACACAGAGGAAACAGTCACAGTACGGTGTTTCAGCTTGTCTGATAGCTCCCTAGATGCACTCTAGATCAAAGAGTCTCCCGGGCCCCGTATAAAGTCTCTGTTGTGATAAGAGTTCAGCATGACTGTGTTCCAGGACCTCACACAGACCCATTACTCTATCAATACTGACATCAAAATCTCACCCGGGGTTGTCACTTAACTTCTCTCTGACGAAGAAAACGGCGTTCAAGTTTCGGAGCACTGTGTTTCGTATGATGATGACGCCAGAGAATGACTCGGTGTGAGTCAAGGGTAGTAGCCCACATTAGACGGGAGTAAACACACAGATTCCTCACGCGTCAAAGCACGACATGTCATTTGGTTAGGGATGATATCAGAATGTACAGATAGAACCGTTCAGACTGATGCAGATGGACAGAATGAGAGACACACCGGTTCTAAAAAAATAAAAAACTGCTAACAAATACTTCACTCTGCCGTTCGCAATCCATATTCCAAAGCACTTCCCACAGACCTGGTGCTCTAAGATCCCCGTTGGATTTTATGACACAGCATGAGCAAAATGAGAGTTGAGTTCATAACACTGATTTGTTTTGTTTGGGACTGTTAGGGCTACACAGCGCTTCACCTGGCCTCTATACACGGACACCAGCACGTCATCCAGCTCCTGATCAACATCTACAGTAAGTGATTACACCGACCTGACTCGCTTACTCTACTTTTGTTCTAATCATAATGCAGCTCGTCTATCTGATATCTTTGCCGTAATCAGACCCTCAACGCACACCAGAAACGCGTTCCTACAACTGTTTGCCTACGACTACTGTTCTTGCACATGTGTTACATTGTAGCTGCTGTAAAGTGTTTAAAATGCGTATTGCACACAGGATATGACATATGGGTTCAGGCTCGGACACTGCGAGAGAAGGCTGGATATGCAGATCATGCATTCGAGGCTTGTCTGAAAGCCAATCTAAAGAATAGCGCATCCCAAATGACCATGGTTAGAGCTGAAACAGAGCACCAAACTCCTCCATCAGATGACAAGGCTAGACGCTGCCGAGCCAACTCTCAAAAGATAGCAAAAGGAGAGGCGGATAAGTACATATAGGCTCTAATGTGTCTAACCAAGCTATGAAGCCCAGTGGAGCAATTCATGATCAAGTTGTGCATCTCAAATGGTGCCCTATTCCCTATATAGTGCACTACTTTTGACCAGAGCCATATGGGCCCTTCCTCTAGGCCCTGGTCAAAAGTAGTGCACAATATAGGGAATAGGGTGGCATTTGGGACTCAGACTCAAATCTGCAGGATCCCTGTGGTGGTGTGCCAGGTCAGAGGCCTTGGTTGTGGAACCCTCCTGCCAGTATAGACAGCCATATGCTTAGAGTCAGCCTGTACCATTCACCCAGACACACAGGCCCTCAGCGTCGCTGTCTTCAGACACTCTCTCTGTACACAAAAGCATGTTTCCATATGGCCAATGAGAATAATGAGTCTGGTATCTCTCTGCCAAGTACCCCCCTCTACAAATCCCTTTTTTTGTGTCTTTCAGAGTCAATGAGATTGAGGCGAGGTAGGGAGGGAGGGAAGCAGGGAGGGAGGATGGGTGTTTGGCCTGTCAGTCAAGTGCTCCTGTTGCTGTGTGACAGTTTAGCTCAGGGATAGGCAACCCTGGTCCTGGAGTGCCGCGGGCACTTCATGTTTTTGATTGAACTAACCTGGAAGACCAGGTGTGCTGTGTCTTGTTTTGCACGCTTTGTACAAAATAATAAAATGCAAGACGACAGGATCTTTCTAAACATAGCTGTTTATTAGTTAGCTATAACTGGCATGTTCATGTGTCTCCGGCCATGAACAACAGGAAAAAATGACCTCATGACTTGGGTGGTCTTAACCAATCATATCACAGTATAATACGACGGTAGAATGCAACCAATACATGCTCTGTAGTTTGAACTCAAGGTAAGTAACCATTTATTCTGCATACTGCACCAACTGCATCAACATAACAGACTCTGAAACAATGACTCAACATACTGTTACTTTTAAAATAAAGATTTCTCAGCAACTCAGCTTTTCACTGTAGCAATGACATCAAAGCATTTCAAATGAATTCAATACCAAAGCATTTCAAGTTAACTTTTTAAAAACAAGTTTATAGTCTGGAACTCTTTTAGGGCAGCGATCAAACTACACCCTTTGACATTTCACAGGTTTAGGACAGCTCTAGGCTTGACCTCTTCCTGAACCTTGTGTGATATGAAGCTGAGCATGCTTCTGTGTCAGTCAACAGTTCTTGTGGATGTTGCAGGTAAGTATGGTGTATGTTGTGCTGTGTGTGTGTTTAGTCCATCGCGTTCTCTTTCAGGGAAACAGTTCATCTCGTCAGTGTGTTGTTCTTTTGTGTTCAGTAGGTGACGAAAATTGCGGCGGTACACCGCTCCTTCTGCGGTGCGGACGTGATATGAATGTTGTGTCCGGTGGCTGGATGACGACTGCTGGCCTCCAGAGGCCATGCTCCTGGATTCTAACTGACTCTCCGCCGTTCAGTGGTGGCAGTGGTCTAGCTGACCTGTCGTAGGATCGCTATTGGTGGTGTTGTTTCTGTGCACGTTTTGCATGGACTTCCTTGTAGCTGATGACTTCAGACTGCAGCTGCTGGTTGGTGCTGGGAAGGATTGAGCGAACTCTGCTGCTCATCAATAGCTGGGCTGGTTGGTGATTTGAAGTTGTCTGCTGGAGTGATTCGGCATTCAAGGAGACAGAAGTAGGGGTCCATCTTGTCTGCATTTGCTTTGTCCATGCAATCTGCATCGATTTTTCAGCAAGGCCATTACTTTGAGGGTAATGTGGGCTTGTGGCGATGTGTGTGAATGCTTTATCTAAATATTCTGCAAAACGGAAAAACACAATGGACAAAAAAACATTTCAGGTACTCCTCATCTCTCAGCCACAGAATACCAGGGTATATCTGATGTTCTTTCTGGAATAAGAGCAAGCGTATATTGTGGTAGAAAGGGCAATAGAGGATAAAATGAGTTTCATTCTCTATTTCTTCGAGGTCACAATAGTTACATAGGCTTTTCTCTTCCATTTCACCACAATACTGACCTGTTTCAATACGCAGAGGCAATATCCCTGATCTTACCTGTGCACATAGCGATCTCTTGCTTTTAGGTAGGTTATACATAACATATCTCTCACACACAAATTCACCCTTAATCATACAAAAGGTTCTCAATTCGGGTTTATGATTAATCTCCTCCACCCATTTTTTTTCATATTGCATCAACAGTTTTTTAATCATATCTATGTCTCCCTTAATTTTGTTTTCGTACAGATGTTCACAGTCAGACTGTTGAAAAAGGTAAGACATTGCCCAGGCTCCACCTATGGATAGATCTCATTGAAAAACTTGACTAGCTTTTCTGACAGTTGGCATATCCCACAGTCTATTCCAAAGTCTCACCATACATGCCTTCCATCTCACCTCACAGGGTTCCCAGCCCATGTCCCCAGTTATTGCAGGTATAGGTGCAAACGTGTTGACACCTAAAAAGTAACGTACTGCTCTGTTATGGACAGTACCTGGTTGTGCAAAGGGTTGCTATTTGAAGAATCTCAAAAATAAAATATATTTGGATTTGTTTAACACTTTTTTGGTTACTACATTATTCCACATGTGTTATTTCATAGGTTTGATGTCTTCATTATTATTTTACATTGTAGAAAATAGTAAAATAAAGAACAACAAATGAGAATAGGTGTTCTAAAACTTTTGACCAGTAGTGTATGTAAATAGCATCTGCTTCTGTATATAGGTGTACTTGACTTAACCATTTACTATAGGGGGAGGATGCATCTCTACCCCATGTGGACTGTTCAGGTGGCAAATTGCATGAAAACACAACAAAACAATATTCTGGCTCCCTATGTTCAAAGCACAAACCAATAATTCCTTCTATGGCTTTATTGATAATTTCAATTTTATTTGCATTCATCATATCAAACTTTACACATATTCCCATTCCCGCAGAGCCTCTGGGCGGCTTTCACATTAGTTTTGATGTTGAGTCCATGCCATTACATACCCTTCAATATCAATAGTTTCTTGCAGATGCAAATGCTTTTTATTTATTGAGATATTGTCTGGGTATAAGTATTTTAGTATCGTTATTCGTAATTTATTGTTTAAGGTAGTCCATCCGTTAACATTTCAATGCGGATTTGAAATCGAATCTCGTAGGGGATGGGAAACCCCTCAGTATGTAGTAGGTCTGTCCACCCCATGTCCTTGTCCACATTGTCCCTCTGGCTGATCTCGTTTCATGACCCATCCGCTTCCCATGACGAAATAGTCCTTTCCTCCTGGTATTTCCCTCAGCAGCTTCTTGAAGTTCAGGCGATCGGTGTGGGACTTGGCTGATCGAAGGAAGACTTTGTCATAATCAGGATGGCCTCGCAGCTTCATTTTGTTTCATAACAGAGACACTTTTTCCTTCACGGACCGTCACGCCACCTTCGCAACCCCGGGACCTTTACCTCTGTCTCTCATCCTCTCAACTGCAATCACCTCTGTTTCGCAGCCTAAGGCCTACCGACGTCAACTGGTTCACTTTGGAGATTTAGGTCCTCGTTTTTAGGTCCTCGTTTTCATCAGCTGGAAGTCCAGCAAACATGATAGAACTTTGTTGTTTTGGCAGCACCTATTCTCCCAGATGCTAGGAATTCTACACGGGACTCCAGACGTCCAACTTCAAGAGCTATGTGGTCTTGTAGCTGCTTGTTATTATTTTCCAGTTGAGTCAGCAAAAGTGTATGATTATCAACTTTACTTTTCATTCCTTTTTCAATACTAAGCTTCATTTCGTCCATCCTCTTTTTTATTTTTGTACCTAGACTCCTTATCTCCGTCATGAGATTAGCCATGCTATTGGCACTTTCTTTGATAAATTCGGCTCCATGCTATTGGCACTTTCTTTCTTTGATAAATTCAGCTCCATGCTTTTCTCACCACTGCGTAGATTTCTACCAGAGTCCATATCTTTTAAGCTTTTCTGTTATTGCCTTTCAAGGTAGATAGCCAGCTAAATGTATAGCTCTCCAAACAGATTACTCTCCAAACATTCCCCGACATGACTGTCAATTGACTGTCTGTCACCCTCACGCGATTCAGACTTGCCTCCATTTACGGGCCGGTCTCTTTAAAAAGTTTTGAAAGAGTTTGGTTCCACAAAGAAGCAGCAGCGTTTTTAACTTATGTTTGGGGCAAATCCAATATAACACATTACTGAGTACCACTCTCCATATTTTCAAGCATAGTGGTGGCTATGCTTGTAATCATTAAGGACTGGGGAGTTTTTCAGGATAAAAAAATTAACGGAATGGAGTTAAGTACAGGCGAAATACTAGAGGAGGTTCAGTCTCCACCAGACACTAGAAGATGAATTCACCTTTCAGCAGGACAATAACCTAAAACACAAGGCCAAATCTACACTGGAGTTGCTTACCAAGAAGAAAGTGAACGTTCCTGAGTGGCCGAATTAGTTTTTTCTGCTTGAAAATCTAAGTTAAGACCTGAAAATGGTCATCCTACAATGATCAACAACTAATTTGACAGAGTTGAAAATAATAATGGGCAAATGTTGCACAATCCAGGTGTGGTAAGCTCTTAGAGACGTACCCATAAAGATTTACAGCTGTAATCGCTGCCAAAGGGGATTCTAACATACACTATATTACCAAAAGTATGTGGACACCTGCTAGTTGAACATCTCATTCCAAAATCATGGGAATTAATATGGAGTTGGTCCCACCTTTGCTGCTATAACAGCCTCCACTCTTCTGCGAAAGCTATCCACCAGATGTTGTAACATTTCTGCGGGGACTTGCTTCCATTCAGCAACAAGAGCATTCGTGAGGTCGGGCACTGATGTAGGGTGGTTCGGCCTGGCTCACAGTCGGCAATCCAATTCATCCCAAAGGTGTTTGATGGGATTGAGGTTAGAGCTCTGTGCAGGCCGGTCAAGTTCTTCCACACTCTTCCCGACACAGCATTTTTGTACGGACCTCGCTTTGTCAATTTTCTTTCGCTTTGTCGCATTGTCAAGCTGAAACAGGAAAGGGCCTTCCCCAAACTGTTGCCACAAAGTTGGAAGCACAGAATTGTCTAGAATGTAATTGTATGCTGTAGCGTTAAGATTTCCCTTCACTTGAACTTAGGGGTCTAGCCAGAACCATGAAAAACAGCCCCAGACCACTATACCTCCTCCATCAAACTTTACAGTTGTCACTATGTATTGGGGCAGGTAGTGTTTTCTTGTCATCCGTCAAATCCAGATTGGTCCGTCTGACTGCCAGATCACTCCAGAGAACGCGTTTCCATTACTCCAGAGTCCAATGGCGGCGAGCTTTACACCACTCCAGCCAACTCTTGGCATTGCGCATGGTTATCTTAGGCTTGTGTGCGTCTGAAGCTCCCGATGAACAGTTTTTGTGCTGACATTGCTTCCAGAGCCAGTTTGGAACTCAGTAGTGAGTGTTGAAACCGAGGACAGGCGATTTTTACGCGCTTCAGCCCTCGCATTTGTTGAGCTTGTGTGGCCTACCACTTCGCGGCTGAGACGTTGTTGCTCCTAGACATTTCCACTTCACAATAACAGCACTTTCAGTTGACCAGGGCAGGATAGCAGGGCAAACATTTGACGAACTAAGTTGTTGGAAAGGTGGCATCCTATGACGGTGCCACGTTGAAAATCACTGAGCTCTTCAGTAAGGTCATTCTACTGCCAGTGTTTGTCAATGTAGACTGCATGACTGTGTGCTTTGTTTTATACACCTGTCAGCAACGGGTGTGGCTGAAATAGCTGAATCCACTAATTTGAAGGGGTATCGACATACTTTTTGTATGTATAGTGCATATTGACTCGGGGTTGAATACTTATCTAATCAAGATATATTAGCGTTTTATTTTTCATAATTGTTTTTACAAATGTTAGTATTTTGAGTAGGTCTTTGACAACAAAAAAAACGCACTTTGTAACACAACAAAAATGTGGAAAAAGACAAGGGGTGTGAATACTTTCTGAAGGCACTGTAGAGAGATAGGTGAGTCTCTGCAGACAGACACGCAGCAGTAGTTGTCTAACTCTTGTTTACCAGAGCTGCAAGGGAGTGTCAGTAGGAGGAAACTGTCGGTAATGAACAGAGTCAGTTACACATCCATTACTGTCTCTGTGTGAGCGAGAAAACAACCTCTGTGGGCCCTCTACCTCATTTAAACTGCTTTATAATTGCTTGGTCTACACAGATATGTACATCTACAGTATCATGTACATTTGTGGGGGGAAATAAGTACTCTGACTGAATTTACAGTTTTTTTTACCCAACTATTATAAATGTATCATATTCACAGTCCAATCAACAAATAACAGGAATTTGCATCAATTACACAGACATGATGATCTTCATAATACTCATGTTTATATTATATTATCCAATAGATTTACTTTTTGGCATTCCTTTCTGAAACTATACCAATGGACATATTGTTTACCCGTGGCCTGTTTTTATCTACAGTGCCCTAGGACTGTATGTATTTAGCATCTCGGAGTAAGAGAGCTGATTTAGGATCAGTTTTGCCTTTTTAGATCACAATTAATAAGATTACATGGACAGGGGGGACTTGCCCCTCATCTGCATATGGTCATGAGAGGTTTAAATGCTGTTTTGCATCAAGCAGCCCCAAAATGGCAATCAAAGCAGACACAACACACCCTTATTCATTCAGATTGGATTGGCAGGGCTGGCAGATGGTAACTGTGCGTCTGCAGCGAGAGGGAGAGAACCTGAATACAGAATGAGACGTTTTAAAATCGGTGGATCCTGTGTCATTCATTCTGAAGAGGTATTACAGGCTGTTGATTTGCCTTCAGAAAGAATAGAGGAGCTGCTGACCTTTCTCTCAGTCACTCTCTCTCTGCCCGCCCTCCTCTCAAAAGCACAATTCCCTCTCCTCCACTGCATGTTATCTCAGATAATTACCTGCCGCCTTTCTCCAGAGTCCCTGGGGGCCTCTCTCTCCCTCCCTCTCACTCAGCCGCTCCATTGTGGAAGGGAATGGAGGAGGAAAAGAGGAAAGTAAAAAGAAGAGTGGAGGGGGAGTTTTCAGCCCATCTTCCTGCTAGCCAACAAGCTATTTCTTAATGAGGCTCTCAGGTATTGGTGGTGGAGGCTCCCCTCCCAGTTGAGAGCCTCCGTACACACGAGTGTAACAGTGATGAGCATTGTGGGAAAACACGGGGCCAATAGCCAGAGACCGCACCACCTCCCGCCCATCACACTGTGGAGATGAGTTTTAATGACACCCCACAGGTACTTCTTTAAAAAAACGTCAGATACAGGAGCTGAGGAGCAAGTCACTCCTGTGTCCTTCACTCCTGTTCACTCACTGACAGTTTGAGATAAGACTCAAAACCATTAGTGCTGCTGGCCTACAGTATGAGCCAGCTGAACTGCCTCTAGCCTAGTTTCTAGGCTACTGTGTGTGTGTGTGAGTGAGGGATTTAGGGAATACTCTGTCATATTATTTGCTATTTTGCATGTTATGAATGGATTTATATGTAAATAAATGAATTATTGGGACCATATCAAATGATCTCCTGACTTTGCAAGTCAGATATGTTCAAAATCTAGTGTCTTGCACAGTGAGCTCAAAAAGTATTGGGGCAGTGACACATTTTTGTGTTGTTTTGGCTCTGTATTCCAACACTTTGGATTTGAAATTCTACAATATCTATGAGGTTAAAGTGCACACTGTCAGCTTTAATTTGAGATGTTCATCCATATCGAGGGAAAATACCCTCAAATTAAAGCTGACAGTCTGCACTTTAACCTCATAGTCATTGTATAATTTCAAAGTGTTGGAGTACAGAGCCAAAACAACTGCAAACAATTGTCACTGTCCCAATACTTTTGGGCCTCACTGTATGTCTAAGTATCGATATACAGAAAATATCTTCTTCCCCATTTGATCAGATGCCAGAACTAACATCAGGGACTACCATGGCAAGCTTGCAGCCTATTACTGGAGTGGCAATGCTGATGTGTTCAACAAACCAGGCTCGCAGTCATGTAAGTGCTTTTACTGTGTGGCCTTCCTGTGGTTTCCTCTTGTAGCTAAAGGGAACAGCACATCCACCACAACAGTTAGTCAATCCATGTAGTAGGCATAGTAGGTGGTGTTGTTTCAGCTGTCTCATCCACTAATGGTGTAGTTTGGTATAGTTTGAGTAGAGCTGTTGTAATTAATGGGTTGCATGTGTCCTTTCATGTGTCCTCTCGCTTTCTGTAAACCATGGCATGCCGATACTGATGAAACATGCCTTTTTGGTCCTCCCCCTCTCAGGTGGGAAATGGTCATCAAAAGGAGGAAGAAAGGCCCAGCGCTACACCAACCTACCCTCTCTGCTCCTCTCTCGCTCGCGGAGCCAGGGGAACCTCAACAACCTGGAGTTTGGGCCTGCGCCTCAGACCCCACGGCCCCCCCGCTCCCCATCCAGTATAGACTTCCACAGCTTCCAATCCCCACTGCTCTATGGAGATCATTTCTGATTAAAGATAGATAATAATTGTTTTATTTTGCATCCCAAATGGCACCCTATTCCCTATATAGTGCATATATATATATATATATACACACACACACACACACACACACACACACACACACACACGCAAAAGGAGTGAACCATGTAGGGAATAGGGTGCCATTTGGGACGTAATCTTATTTTTCTATTACGATCATGGCTATATCATGGCTATAAAGTATGATTGGTCACTTCAGAGAAGCACAAAAGGATTTGATTGATTGAAAGTTAAAGTTGTTCAACTGTCTGGCACAGGTCTCTCTCCTTACTATGGAATTTAGCATGTACACTGAACATAAATATGAACGCAACATGTAAAGTGTTGGTCCCATTTTTTTTATGAGCTGAAATTAAAGATCCCAGAAATATTCCATATGCACAAAAATAATATTTCTCTAAAATTTTGTGCACAAATTTGTTAACATCCCTGTTAGTGAGCATTTCTCCTTTGCCAAGATAATTCACAATTGGCCCAGCGTTGTCCGTTGGTTTGGTCGGGGTAGGCTGTCATTGTAAATAAGAATTTGTTCTTAACTGACTTGCTTAGTTAAATAATAGTTAACATTATAATAAATTACACAGGTACGCCTTGTGCTGGAGACAATAAAAGGCCACTCTAAAATGCAGATTTTTATCACACAACACAATGCCACAGGTGTCTCAAGTTTTGAGGGAGCGTGCAATTGGCGTGCTGACTGCAGGAATGTGCACCAGAGCTGTTGCCAGAGAATATAATGTTCATTTGTTCAGAAACTCGTGATCAAACCTGCGTTAGTAAGTAGACTATCGTTGGTAGAGCGCATGCGGCTCGCTCCGACTGTCAAACAAACGTTGCGATTTTGAGATTTTTTTTTCATGAAAGTAATGCAAAGTAATATAACGGGTATAATAAACTGGGTGGTTGAGACCTGAATGCTGATCGTCTGAAATCTGCGGTGTACCACGGATATGAAGGAAAAAAATACGGTGGTAACCAGTATCCAGGCAAGAACAGCCCTTAGCTGTGGTATATTGGCGGTACACCACACCTCCTCGGGCCTTATTGCTTAAATAAAACGCATGACTTTCCAGACAAAGTAATATTGTAAAGTAACATGTTACTTCTGTTAAATGTAACAGGTAATACGTAATATTTAACTTTTTCAAGTAAATAATCCCAACACTGATCCCAAATGACTTGCATAATAACAAAGTCACTGATCTTAATGCAATTGACAAAAATACCCCTTATTTTAGCATAGGTATAAGTACTGTAATTACGTGCTTGTATTTACAAAATAACAATACATGTGACTTATAAATAAAGGTATTTAGGTAATATTGATATATTAGGACTTGGATATGTGGGGTTATAAGGTATTTCAGATGTATTTTTTTAATTGAATGGGATCCTATGGGAAAATGGCATAACATGATTTTCCTATAAAGTATCTAAATATGTGGGATATGTCTTGGGATATCAAAAAACAGTGTAGGTAACTGCTAAAATAGTTACACGTCAAAATGGGGGTTTGGCCCATGACTGGAGGCAAACAAGAGTTGTCTGGGGGTGTGGTTTGATGTGGGTGTTTCTTGGGTGTGTCTTTGCCATTCAATCACAACAAACACTTGCAGTAGTGAGTATGGCGAGGCAAACTAAGTTATCTTTGCTATGGAGAGAACAAAGTTTTAAGTTGAGGACTTCTCCCTTCCCGACTGACCATCTCAAGATGGTCAGCTAATTCAGTTCTTTGTGGAGGCTAAAGCGTTCGACCTTGTGTTTAGCCAAGCTGACGGCAGCTAGCTAGCAAAGCTTGGTGATAGCTGCAGCTGACTGTCCTATCTAGCTGATATTTCTCTGTCAAATCAGTTATGGCAAGATAGCAAGAGCCAGTGTCTGGAATGTGTTTCAAATGAAACTTGTTCTACAACACCTTGCTACGAAAGTAGCTTGCAACTTAGTTTCAACGTTTCATTATGACATGTAAATACATGTTACTGTGGAAATGATATCAACTACTGCAAGTTGAATGTCGTGGTATTCAGTCAGCTCAGCTGTCCTACAGCAAAATATTCTATAACTGGCTAGTTTTGTCTCATCTCTCCTTGTGTCCGCTGTTAGATCATCTTACAGGTGTAGTCTACATATGGACAATACACAAACATCGCCCAGCTTGAGTGTAGATACATCAACAACAACAACAATTTATGGATGTGTTTGTGTTAAGTTTTCTGCTGTAAATGTCAGTATGCCTACATTGTACTTTACAAATGTCCTGTCTTCTTAGTAATCACTTTTTGTCCCGTCTGAGGTGTTTTCCAGTGCCAGTAGATCAGCTCCAGGCCCCTCGTCACAGATACTGCTCAAGAAAGATCCCGACTCACAGATCCAATCCATCTCCTGTGTGTGTGTGTGTGTGTGTGTGTGTGTGTGTGTGTGTGTGTGTGTGTGTGTGTGTGTGTGTGTGTGTGTGTGTGTGTGTGTGTGTGTGTGTGTGTGTGTGTGTGTGTGTGTGTGTGTGTGTGTGTGTGTGTGTGTGTGTGTGTGAGAGAGAGAGAGAGAGAGAGAGAGAGAGAGAGAGAGAGAGAGAGAGAGAGAGAGAGAGAGAGAGAGAGAGAGAGAGAGAGAGAGACTCACACTCAGTGTTGGGGAAGCTACTCCGAAAATATATTTTACCAGGCTACCAATTACTTCACAACGAAAGAAGTTAAGCTACAATAAACTACCCCAATGAAACCCACTTACTTAACCCCACTTTTGAGAAAATGAACCTTGTTTTGGTACACCTCCTGGAGAGCTCTTCTTCGGCTACACCCATTCAGCATCGTTCACACCATCTTAAGCCTTAGCCCCATCCATCTCCTTAAGGATTTACATGTGAGGCAATGTGCTATTCAGAGTGGGTATGGTAGTGTACTAAACAACCAAAGATTTCAAGACTAAAGACTGGTTTATACTACTTCTATCTATATGTCTATAGACACTTGTCGTGTGACATCATGAACATTCTATTGTCGCTCGACATCAAACTTGCCGTTGATGTTGTGAAAAAGTATAAACACAAAATGACAGGATGCATGACATCAGCAGCCTGGTTGTCCAAAATAGCATAACTGGTGTATTTTAACACCAATAAACCGAACCGTTTAAAAATGAATTTAGTATATGTCAATCTAGCAAACCAGGCAACTTAAAAGCAACTTTCTAACCAATGTTTTGATTAGTTTCTAGCTTGTTTGCTAGCTAGCGAACGTTAAGTTAGCTGGCTAGCCAGTTCAAATAATGACCATACCATACAGCTGACAATGTCTTAACTTTAGCTCATTTGTATTCATTATTACAGGAAAATAAACTCACAACAAGATAATTTTTACAAGTTAAGGGTGAGCTAACTACAGAAAATAGCTTATGGCCGTAAGTGTGATTAAATAAAAGCAGGGCTTTCTACCTGAGAATTTTAGAACTTGGACACTGTCTCGTTGGCCTAACGTTATATCCTAATTTGACTTTGGTGCAGGTCATGTTGTTCTTCATATTACCGTCTCTGGTACACACACACTATATCAAATAAAAGTTATGTTTATTTGTCACATGCACAGGATACAGAAGGTGTAAACGGGACAGTGAAATGGTTACTTGCATAGTGGAGTCTTTTGTTTAGACATGAAGCTAGCTAGCTAAACAATGAACCATAATCCCAACTCATAATGTTAGTAGCCTGCATGAACCTGCTGGTAGCTAAGGCTAACCAACTAGCTGGGTTCAATGTTAGCTAGCTAACATTAGGCTATAACTAGCAATGCAAATGGTTCTGAGATACAAATAATATTACTACACAGATCATACATGTAACATTAGCTAGAGAGCCAGCCAGCAAATGTTAGCTAACTAGCTAACTGTACACGTTAACTTGCAATGAAAAGGACTTCTGACAAAATTTGAAATGTATAGTACCTGAAAAGGTAGCTAGCCAGACTCTTTTACCCATATACATGGATGAACTATCCTCTCTCTCTCTGTCATGGATGCCATGTGGTTGCCCTTAGTTTGAAGATGTAATCCGTAGACAGGTGTTTTATACAACAGGCTTGTTCAGGTTGGTTCTCTTTTCGACTCCCTCTACATTATTTGCCATCAAGCACCCAAAACACTACCTAGATTTGAATTTAGTTGAACTACCACCAAGCTACTGCAAAATGTAGATAAATGACTAGTTGAACTACATGTAGTTCACTACCTCCCCAACACTTGTCACCATACAGTCATGGAAGCCAACAGTAAATACACGGTTGAACATAGCCAATCCGAGATTATGATTCACAGCCAATGTGTCAGCATTGCCAGAAGATTTTGACCCTACCGTTATGCTTGTTTACACTGAGCTGCATTGGGGTTGGAAAGCAATCATGGCATAGGGGAGGTAGGGTGCTGCAGCACCTCTGATAAATACATTTTAAAATGTAAATACATTCACAAAATGATATTACTCCTGTGTGAACGTTCCATTAGCAGGAAAACACCATTCTCAAAAGTGACCACAAATGCAATTATGCATGTAATGCTTTTATTATAAGGGTGCATTTTTTGGTGAAAATTATCTGCCCGAAACATAAAACGTGCTGTATATGTATGCCAATTAGGCTCTACACCCATGTAAAGCAGGGAAATTGTCTTGTTACTTATAACCTCATGCTATTCGCATTAGCCTTGCTCAATCGTCCCGTGGACAGGACACCAATCCCGAAGAAGTTCATAGAGTCCATCACTCTGTTTTCTCACACAATTGTATAGCCTATAGAAATGTTGAGCAATATGAGCTCATGGGCTCTCATGAAGTGTTTGATTGCATTGATGTCAGAGTGATTAGAGGGACAAAAGAGTGCTGAGTACCAGGCAGTTAGCAAGGTTGGTAGGCTAATAATGACCATCAGCAGTATCAGAGCTTACAAAAGCCTAATTACCATGACTAAACGGTCACATGGAATTTGACTGCCGTCATGACTCGTGACCTGCAGTTTAGCGATAATATGGTCACCGTAACAGCCCCAATTACAACCTATGTGTTGTGATTATTGCATTGTTTGCTCTATAACCTGTTAGTTCATATCCCTTGACACTGTGATATATACAGTGCTTTCAGAAAGTATTCAGGCCCGTTGACTTTTTCCTCATCACGTTACAGCCTTATTCTAAAATAGTTTAAACACATAAAATTCCTCAGCAATCTACACACAACACCCCATAATGACAAAGCTAAAACAGGTTTTTTAGAAATGTTTGCAGGAATACCTCATTTACATAGTATTCAGACCCTTTGCCATGAGACTCAAATTTGAGCTCAGTGCATCCTGTTTCAATGGATCATTCTTGAGATGTTTCTACAACTTGATTGGAGTGAACCTGTGGTAAATTCAATTGATTGGACATTATTTGGAAAGGCATACACCTGTCTAAATAACATCCCACAGTTGACAGTGCATGTCAGAGCAAAAATAAAGCCACGAGGTCGAAGGAATTGTCTGTAGAGCACTGAGACAGGATTTTATCGAGGCACAGATCTGGGGAAGGGTACCAACACATGTCTGCAGCATTGAAGGTTCCCAAGAACACAGTGGCCTCCATCATTCTTAAATTGAAGAAGTTTGGACCCACCAACACTCTTCCTAGAGCTGGTCGCCCGGCCAATCTGAGCAATCGGGGGAGAAGGGCCTCGGTCAGGGAGGTGACCAGGAACCCGATGGTCACTCTGACAGAGCTCTAGAGTTCCTCTGGAGATAAGAGAACATTCCAGCAGGACAACCATCTCTGAAGCACTCCACCAATCAGTGTGTGTGTGTGTGTGTGTGGGGGGGGGGGGGGGGGGTTGTGCAAGTAGAAAAATATGTTGACTTGCCCTTCTTGTAGAGAAATGCCATTGCCATCCTCCTGTTTAATTTTGTCTAAACGGTCTATGATAAAGTACAATGCCAGGCCAGATCATTAACATATGTTGAACTTCCACTCAGGCCAGGGGTACAATGTATGAATTTATGGTTGGATCAGAATCGCCCTTATAATCATTGGCCAGTACGGAGAATTAAGTAAAAACACAAGTCCAAATCCTTATCTCCATCCATGGCTAATGTAGAAAAGGGACAACTTTAGCTAGCTAGCTAGCCATCGGGAAGACAACAACACATCAAGATGCAGCAATTCATGTTTTTGTAAATTACGTTTGGCTTGTGATTGGGGTCAAATCCAAACTGGCTTCCATTGACACTTTTATTTGGTGTGCCAGAACCATTTACAATTGAGCTCACTCAGATTAGCTAAAAGCTGATTGGCGATTTTTTTCATTTGATTTTTTATCAAGGGAGGCCAAATGTTTGCTGGCTTCCCTTGTATTCAATGCTACGGGCAGCAACAATATAATCAAAGTTTTGACCAGACAGCATCAGATAGATGTGCTTCACATACAGAAACCAAGGGGTGCTGTTTGGCTCGCTAAAATGCTTTCTCCGGTGAGATACATTCAGCCTTTTGCAAATTTAAGGAAAATTATGAATCACAGATCACATTCTTGGGATTATTTGGGGGGAAGCCATCCATCAATACACGCCACTGTCAGTCAGGTGGTTAACTGCCGGCAGAGACTTCTATTGCAGTAACGTTGAAGGGCTCTGGTTAGTATAGTCTACTTAGACAGCTTGAAGGATGAAGTATGAATCTAACGTTAAACGAAGCCTAACTCAGCAGGCACAAAATAGTAACCAAAATGTTTTTTTGTATTGTTTTTTTAACAACTAATTGACCGGACATCCGTTATTTAAACAATTATTTAAATAGCATTTAAAAAATTGTTTTAAATTGTGATCTTGGTGCGCAGTTTCTGCATAGATAAATCAGATCAAGCCTGAACTGTGCAATGTAGTAGGGAGTTGTAGTTTCCAATGAATTACCATAATCCTTTGTGCGCCTGGTTAATATTGTTCGGTCTTTGAGTAGCAGACAGGGCAACCGACATACTCACTCTGATCTCCTCATTGGTTTTTAGGAGCATATACCCACGTGGGTGATTGAAAGACGATCGAGGTCCCACACTCCAGTCCAGTTGGCTGCAGTAATGCACCTTAAAGTTAGTTGCAAATGCCATATAAAATCCACAGAAGAAGAGACTGAACTAGGAGATATTACTAGAAACTAACTAGGTTTCTCCTTTTATCTGTGGATTAATTGTCCGAGTAGAGAACACACAATTTTGTCTGACTAAAAATTAGTCAATATTCTACAAAGATCCAGCAAAAAAAAACTTGTACATTTCAAGTAAAATAACAACTCAATGGTTATATTACGACAAATTAGCTAGCAACAGCAAGCTAGCTAGCTAAATGTCCATGAATGTTTCATATGTGTTCTTTATTTGTACGATTTTCTACATTGTAGAATAATAGCGAAGACATCAAGACTATGAAAAAACGCATATGGAATCATGTAGCAACCAAAAAAGTGTTAAACAAATCAAAATACATTTTAGATTTTAGATTTTTCAAAGTAGCCACCCGTTGCCACAGCTTTGCACACTCTTGGCATTCTCTCAACCAGCTTCTCCTGGAATGCTTTTCCAACAGTGTTGAAGGAGTTCCCACATATGCTGAGCACTTGTTGGCTGCTTTTCCTTTACCTCTGCGGTCCAAATCATCCCAACTCCACAAGTCTGTCTGGTTCATCCTTGGGAGCAATTTCCAAACGCCTGAAGGTACCGCGTTCATCTGTACAAACAATAGTACACACGTATGGGACCATTCAGCTGTCATACCACTCAGGAAGGAGATGTGTTCTGTCTCATAGAGATGAACGTACGTTGGCGCGAAAAGTGCAAATCAATCCCAGAACAACAGCAAAGGACCTTGTGAAGATGCCAGAGGAAACAGGTACAAAAGTATCTACATCCACAGTAAAATGAGACCTACTGTATATCGACATAACCTGAAAGGCCATTCAGCAAGGAAGAAGCCACTGCTCCAAAACCGCCATAAAAAAGCCAGACTACGTTTTGCAACTGCACATGGGAACAAAGATCGTACTTTTTGGAGAAATGTCCTCTGGTCTGATGAAACAAAAATAGAACTGTTTGGCCATAATGACCATCGTTATGTTTGGAGGAAAAAGGGAGAGGCTTGCAAGCCGAAGATCATCATCCCAACCGTGAAGCACGGGGGTGGCAGCATCATGTTGTGAGGGTGATTTGCTGCAGGAGGGACTGGTACATTTCACAAAATTGATGGCATCATGAGGTAGGAAAATTATGGCGATATATTGAAGCAACATCTCAAGACATCAGTCAGGAAGTTAAAGCTTGGTCGCAAATGAGTCTTCCAAATGGACAAAGACCCCAGGCATGCTTCTAAAGTTGTGGCAAAATGGCTTAAGGATAGCAAAGTCAAGGTTTTGGAGTGGCCATCACAAAGCCCTGACCTCAATCCTATGGAAAATGTGTGGGCAGAATGGAAAAAGCGTGTGCGAGCAAGGAGGCCTACAAACCTGACTTGGATACACCAACTCTGTCAGGAGGAATGGGCCAAAATTCACCCAACATATTGACCCAAGTTAAACAATTTAAAGGCATTGCTACCAAATACTAATTGAGTTTATGTAAACGTCTAACCCACTGGGAATGTGATGAAAGAAGTAAAAGCTGAAATAAATCATTTTCTCTGCTATTATGCTGACATTTCACATTCTTAAAATAAAGTGGTGATCCTAACTGACCTAAGACAGGGAATTGTTATAAGGAATAAATGTCAGGAATTGTGAAAAACGGAGTATAAATGTATTTGGTTAAGGTAAATGTAAACGTCCGACCTCAACTGTATATTATTATTTGTTTACCTTTTTTTGCTCAAAAAATTTTGGGGGCCAATTAAAACCACCCGTGGGCCGCCAATTTTGGAACACTGGCCCAGACTCTAGCTAAACCATCCACACAAGTAACTAACCAGCCAGCCAGCCAGCCATACTGTATATCATGAGTTAGAATATTATGAATTTTAAGCTGTATTATGAATAAATTATTTGAGCAGCTGCCCCCTGAAAGGTCTGTGCACTGTCCTGTATGGTAGCCTAACACCATGACTATCACAATAACACCTACCCCAAACATGCTCTGTTAAGGAGTGTAGGCGGAGCCTACCGTTGCTCCTTAACGTCCATTGACCTTATATGTTATGTTTAGAGGGAGACTCAATTGCGATACGATTATAGGAATATAAAGCCCTTTAATTTCATATCACATCAGAATAATTTCACAAATGCTATATACACACTTACTGTGCACTGTTGTAACCGTGATTAACACAGTTGCAGCCAACAGTTATTTTAGTTACAACAGTTTTCTTGCGTCTTTCCATCCGTTACACACAGCTAGCTAGACCATGACAAAACTACTGTTGGCTATGGCACAGTGACCGGTTAACCTTCGAAAAGGCAGAAGTTTCCATACATTTTGTAAAATGGTCCCACACATTCCAAGTCAATGTATGATTGGTTGATTCCATTGTCACTCCAAAATTCTGCCCTAATGCCTTCTATCTAGCTTTTGAGGGCCTAGCCAATGGCGGATTTAGGTAGCTAGATTAACCCAGAGACCAGAGACCACCAGTGTTACCCCTTTCCATACTGAAGAGATTAAATCTAAATATAATTGAAAATAATTATAGAATTAGAATACCATTGAAATTTTAGTGTAGAGATTAAATAGAAATTAAACCTAAATATATATTTGAAAACTACCACTATTATAGTAGGCTTTCTCTGATGGCGTTGAAGGCCCTCACGGTTCCCCACTGCTGGGTTGGGCTCCTCTATGACTGTATCTGCTCTGTGATGTAGAAATTGAAATGGAAACCATGCTTCTGGGATGCCTATGTAGCTATGTGTTTTGCTTTCATTTACAGAATAAAACACACTTTGTTTTCATCTGTTCTCATGTACATAAATGGCACTGCTAATTACGGAGTGTGTGTGTGTGTGTGTGTGTGTGTGTGTGTGTGTGTGTGTGTGTGTGTGTGTGTGTGTGTGTGTGTGTGTGTGTGTGTGTGTGTGTGTGTGAGAGAGTGATCCAGTTGAACAAGCTGTGTATTTTGTTGAAGGTCTTCAGTTAGATCTTTGCCTGAACACACCCGCTGCTGAAAGACTCTTAGTCTAGAGTCTAACTTCTCCTGATTTGGTATTTGGAAAATTACATTTCAAAGCTGGACTTGGACATCTTATTTCAGTGTTCCTGATAATCAATTTACATGTAAACTCATTTAGCATTAACATGATGTGTTATAACTTTCCACTGAGAACTAAAATGCTCTGTTTGAAATAGAGAAGCATGTTTCATGTTTCCCCCTCCACAGAATATCTTAAAAGTCTCAATTTGGTTTCAATTCATTGGTTGCCTTATAGCATTAAGGTCATTATGTGGTTTAATAAGGTATGCCAAAACCATTTGCATAAACGATAAGTGGGAAATGAAGCGACCAGTGGCTAGAGACACTGTGCACTGCTAATGAACACTGACTGACTCGAAATAGTGTTAAGATTCCCATAGAGCATTAATGTACATCCATCAGAGTGTAACGCTATCATCACTTACGAATTGTATATGCTGTGAAGTCTTCACTTAAAATTGCATGACATAACACCGTTATAATGTCTGACATATGTCATGGCATTTTATAACAGACAACCCTGTCATGGTACATATAAGAAGGTACATTTATAAATCAAATCAAATGTTATTTGTCACATGTACCGATAACAACAGGTGTAGACCTTACCGTGAAATGCTTACTTACAAGCCCTCAACCAACAATGCAGATCAAGAAATAGAGTTGAGAAACTAAAAAAAATGTAATAAAAAGTAACACAATAAAATAACAATAGCGAGGCTATATACAGGGGGTACCGGTACCGAGTCAATGTGCGGGGGTACAGGTTACTCGAGGTAATTTAGATAATAAAGATAATAAATAGCGAGTAGTAGCAGTGTAAACAGTCCGGGTGGCAATTTGTTTCATTGTTCAGGAGTCTTATGGCTTGGGGGTAGAAGCTGTTAAGAAGCCTTTTGGACCTAGACTTGGAGCTCCGGTAACGCTTGCCGTGCAGTAGCAGAGAGAACAGTCTATGACTTGGGTGACTGGAGTCTTTGACAATTTTTGGGCCTTCCTCTGACACCGCCTGAAATATAGGTCCTGGATGGCAGGAAGCTTGGCCACAGTGAGGTACTGGACTGTATGCACTACCTTCTGTAGTGCCATACGGTAGGATGCATAACTGTTGCTATACCAGGCGGTGATCCAACCAGTCAGAATACTCTCGATGGTGCAGCTATAGATGGTCTTTGTACGCATGCCAAATCTTTTCAGTCTCCTGAGGGGGAAAAGGTGTTGTCGAGCCCAAGACTGTCTTGGTGTGTTTGGACCATGATAGGTTGTTGGTGATGAGGACAACAAGGAACTCGTGGACTACAGCCCTGACGATGTGAATGGGGAATGTGTTCAGCCCTCCTTTTCCTGTAGTCCACGATCAGCTCCTTTGTCTTGCTCACCTTGAGAGGAGAGGTTGTTGTCCTGGCACCATACTGCCAGGTCTCCCTATAGGCTGTCCCATCATTGCCGGTGATCAGGCCTACCACTGTTGTGTCATCAGCAAACGTAATGATGGTGTTGGAGTCATGCTTGGCCAGACAGTCGTGGGTGAACAGGGAGTACAGGAGGGGACTAAGTATGCACCCATGAATGGCCCCCGTGTTGAGGATCAGATTGGCAAATGTGTTGTTGCCCGTCAGGAAGTCCAGGATCCAGTTGCAGAGGGAGGTGTTTAGCACTATGGTGTTGAACACTGAGCTGTAGTCAATGAACAACATTCTCACATAGGTGTTTGTTTTGTCCAGGTGGGAAAGGGCAGTGTGGAATGCGATTGAGATTGCATCATCTCTGGATTTGTTGGGGCGGTATGTGAATTGGAGTGGGTCTAGGGTTTCTGGGATGATGAGATGATGGTGTTGATGTGAGCCATGACCAGCCTTTCAAAGCACTCCATGGCTACCGACATAAGTGCTACGGGGCGGTAGTAATTTAGGCAGGTTACCTTCGCTTTCTTTTGCACAGAGACTATGGTGGTCTCCTTGAAACATGTAGGTATTACAGAATGTGAATGTTGACCTGTTTAAAGGTCTTGCTGAAATCGGCTATGGAGAGCGTGATCACACAGTCATCTGGAACAGCTGGTGCTCTCATGCATGCTTCAGTGTTGCTTGCCTCAAAGCGAGCATAAAGGGCATTTCACTCGTCTGGTAGGCTCGTGTCACTGGGTAGCTCACGGCTGGTTTTCCCTTTATAGTCCCTAATAGTTTGCTAGCCCTGACACATCCGACGAGTGTCATAGCCGGTGTGATGGATTCAATCTTAGTCCTGTATTGACGCTTTGCCTGATTGATGGTTCGTCTGAGGGCATAGCGGGATTTCTTAGAAGCGTCAGGATTAGTGTCCCGCTCCTTGAAAGGGGCAGCTCTATCCTTTAGCTCGGTGCGGATGTTGCCTGTAATCCATGGCTTCTGGTTGGGATATGTACGTACGGTTACTGTGGGGACGACATCTTCAATGCACTTATTGATGAAGCTGGTGACTGAGGTGGTATACTCCTGAATGCCATTGGATGAATCCTGGAACATATTCCAGTCTGTGCTAGCAAAACATTCCTGTAGGGTAGCATCCACGTCATCAGACCACTTCCGAGTCACTAGTACTTCCTGCTTTAGTTTTTGCTTGTAAGCAGGAATCAGGAGGTTAGAATTATGGTTAGATTTGCCAAATGGAGGGTGAGGGAGAACTTTGTATGTGTCTGTGTGTGTGGAGTAAAGGTGGTCTAGAATTTTTTTCCCCTTTAGTTGCACATTTGACATGCTGGTAGAAATAAGGTCAAACGGATTCAAGTTTGCTTGCATTAAAGTCCCCGGCCACTAGGAACACCACTTCTAGATTAGTATTTTTTTGTTTGCTTATGGCCTTATACAGCCCGTTGAGTATGGTCTTAGATTAAAACTTTCTTGGTAGATAGTGTGGTCTACAGTTTATCATGAGGCACTCTACCTCAGGCGAGCAATACCTTGAGACTTCCTTAATATTAGACATCACGCACCAGCTGTTATTGACAAATAGACACACACCCCCACCCCTCATCTTACCAGACGTAGCTGTTCTGTCCTGCTGATGCATGGAAAACCCAGCCAAATGTATATTATCCGTGTTGTCTTTCAGCCACAACTCGGTGAAACATTAGATATTACAGTTTTAAATGTCCCGTTGGTAGGATTGTCTCGAACGGAGATCATCCAGTTTATTTTCTAGTGATTGTACGTTGGCCAATAGAACGGATGGTAGAGGCGGGTTACCCACTTGCCAACGATTTCTAACAAGGCACCCTGATCTCCGCTCCCTGTATTTCCATATTTTCTTCACGTGAATGACAGGGATTTGGGCCTGGTCTCGCATCGGACTCATTAATGAAAAAAATCTTTGTCCAGTTCGAGGTGAGAAATCACTGTTCTGATATCCAGAAGCTCTTTTCGGTCATAAGAGACGGTAGCAGCAACATTATGTACAAAATTTGTTACAAACAATGCGAAAAAACCACACAAAATAGCAGTTGGTTAGGAGCCTGTAAAACGGCAGCCATTCCCTCCAGCGCCATTGATCACAGTTCTATAGTGTAATGTCACTGGGAGTGGAACAGAAGCCAGGTCATACCGCCTGGTAAGAAGATGGATTTAGACTAATATGACAATCAAGGTTCAGAGACAACCAAGGACCTTCTTAACATATCCCTACGCAGGCTAAATGTACAATCTTGATGGACAATAAGAAAATCATCCAACACATTAAATATGTACTTCATCTGCTATTCAGGTGAATAAAAACATAGGCCTATAGCATAATGTCTATTTCCACTGCATTCTATTATCTGATAGGGCAGAGTTTTATCAGTGGAATAGATCAGATACCCATTCAGGTACACACAGCTGATAAGAAAGCCCAAGATTAATGATGAGCAGATATCTATGGCCTGATTGATTAGATGCTAGACAACTAGACCGAAACCATCAGCCAGTTCATGCAAAACATCTTCTTGCAGTTATTGATTAATTGTAACTAAATGGCTTAGGGTCACATCCTGACCCTGGTTCATAATCACATTCATGCGATAGACTACAACTAGTATGGACCCTACAGGATTTTTGACATGATTCTGTAAGTTCAATAAGTGTTTCATCTTATTAAGAATTTGTTTCATGAATTCAAGACACAATAAGGAAATCGGTTATGTTAAGTGAGAGTGCTCGAAAACTCTGCCGGGGCCTTAAAATCTTGTATGACCGAGTAAATTCTGATTGACCCTTGACAACATGAGACACCGTATATACAGGAGATCCAATTGGCCCTCCCACAGCCAACAAGCAATTAAATCGGTCCTCCACAGCCACTAAATCTAATTGGCACAACATAATGCTCCAGTGCATATATAGGAGATCTGAGTGGTCTTCCACGTTCTCTGCTATCTGATTGTCACTGCGATGTTATCTGTGACAGACAGTGAATAACGAGGGAATCTGTGGGTGGGAGACAGCAGACAGGTGAATGGAGGCGTGAAGATGGTTTCTCTCATTTTCTCTCTCTACCTAGACTGGGCCTCCTAGATTAAGGCCATCTCTCAGTGTCAAGTCTTCTATCAGACTGATTCAATTAAGATTGAAGAGAGGAGAGAGTGCCACAGAGGAGAGGGCCATAGGTCCACTAGATCACGGGGAGTGATTAGTGGCTGTCTTTGAGTTTTGTCAGAACTTTGTCAACCCTACCCATGTCAGTTGTTGCTATTTGGTCAAAACTTCGGCAGACTTATCTCAATTGTTGCCCTTCTCTTATGGTCAGAACTTTATCAGACCTGGTTGCTCTCGGGTTATACAGTTGAAGGAGCTGTCACTTAGCTCGTTAAAAAAAGTTAGCTAGTGCTCGGTCTCTCGCAAGCCATCTCAAACCAGCGATGGAGAGTTACTGAGCACACGATGCCTCAAAAGGAGTCTTCAATCCTCTAAATGAAATGTCAGTTAGACTTCAGACATTACCATTGCAGCTGCAGATGTGTCTTTCACATGCCTGCTCATATAAAAAGTTCATGTTTGTGTAAATGTCCATCACAACACTTTATTCCGTTGGTCATGACCTCCGTACCAAGGTTACCAGCCAGATATCCTTTCAATGGCTGTGTCATACACATTTTTACATTTGTCTGCATTTACAAACCCATTCCCCAGTCCTAAAAAACTATTGACAGTCCTCATTGATCATAAATTCTGTGACCTTAGCCAATCAAGGACCATTTAGTGCAAAAACAGATAGAAATCGACCCCATTCAGAAGCCGAATAGGAATTGGTAGCGCGTCTATGTCGCAGCACAAAGGGGCGGCGGAGGCAGCTGTAGAAGCCAATGAGATGAGTAATGTTTATGGGCTCTTCAATGCACTCCTCCGTGGCGCTACAACAATGCCACTGTGACCTCTGAACTCCCTCTCTGCATGGCTGCACTCTGACCCTAGTGTTTTCCCACAGCTGTCACTAGATACAATGACCATTAATAGGGCAGCCAGTAAGGGTCTGTCTACGGGCCATTGAGGACAGAGTGTTTAAAGCCTGATAATGAAAACAGAGGCGTTAACTCATCACTGGCCTTTGTTTGGCACAAAATGGCTGTCACAGTGGCTTCCAGTCAATGGGAAATGGAGCCTAATGAGCTGAAAAGCCACATCAAAGAGTCCACTGATGTGTTAGTCTTTGCATGGGCATTGCAATGAATGCCTCTATTGTCAAGATGTGTGTGTATGTATGTGTGGGTCCTGTCAGTTTTCAATGGGCCAAAATAACAGATAACGATTTTATAGAGAGCATGTTTTGACACATTTCATATTCAGCAGAAATGAACTGAGTAGTTTGATCTTTTCTTCTACTAAATAGCTAACTTTTGATCCTGGTATTTATTTTTCAAAATCACAATGTTATGGAGACAACACACAAGGCCACTGAATGTCAAAGGTAGCCACAAAATGTGTTGGCTGTAACATACTGCACTTCTCAGTACAAGGCCCTCAATCATTTTGCTGGTGACCTCAAATGTATGCTTCCATTATCATATGTATTGGATGTGGCTTGACTTATATGTTCATTTGAATTGGAACACTGATATTGGAAAGACTTGAGAGCCTTCTCTTGGGTGGAGTGACCTTGTTATTGGTTTGCCACTCCCGGCCGTGTGACAGTCTTCTCCTCTTCATTATTATTATTCAAATCCTCCCATGGTTTGTTGTCACAGTTCTATTGCATTAGATGCAGGCTGATGGAGACTGGTGACGTAATGTATCTCCGTATGAGTGAGCTCCTGAGTGCTGCTATGTAAATCTTTGATATTTTCATATGGATAAAACTTCACTGTTGAGTGACAAATCGCACGCAAATGATAGGGCCCCGCAGATCGCCACAGCAAATCCACAATGACATTGCAGCCACTGTGCTCGTCTGGTCTCTCTCCTGCAATGCAGCAGCCTCCCACTATCCTCCTTATCTATACTATTATAACAATCAAATACGTATGCACACTTTCATCCACATTGTCACAGTTTGGTTCAAATGAAGGTTGTGGAAAGATTGCAGTTTCAATAGTGGGTATAGAGTGAGTATGTATGACACCGATACCTCCCTCCTAGCTGCTCTCTGTCCTCACTCACCCCTCCTCCAGGAACAGCAGAGGTCCCAAAACAATGCCTTCACCAGGGGTCTCAATCTATTTGTAGCCGTCGGCAACTTGGCGCAGGGTTATACCGTAGGCATCCTGGTGTAGAGTCAGTGTGGATCACTGGCTTGTTCAACACAGGGGTTCATATAAGTGTGTGTGTGTGTGTGTCCATTAGTGAAGAAGTAGTTACAAAAACAGGGGCAGGTTTCAATACTAACCCACTCAGGAACCCCAATAACCACATGGATTTATGGTCTGTGTGAAGAATTAGACTGACAATTAGCTGTATTGAGGAAGGCTGAGATTCAATAAAGTTGTCATCAGTGTCCTACTGTGCACTCCGTGTACTTAGCTTGAGGCTAGTGTTCAGCATTCGTGCTGTAGAGTTGAGAATTCGATTTACATGCATTGCTACTTTGTCGGTTTGTAGGCCTAAATGTGAGTAAAACCTTTGGACTACTAGAGTTTTTGCACAATTCTCCCAATGCATGTTTTACACAAAAGCCAGGGGATCTCCAGTGAAGATTTGGGCCATGTACACTTATTGGCAAGACGATGATGTGAGTAAAGTTAATCTGGAAGTGTGATATCCATCACATAAGAAATTCCATTCAAGTATTTATTTGGGATCATTAACAAAGGTCAGGGAGCAGTTAAACTCTAATCACTGGTCGCGGTGAAAAAAGTTACGTTATACTTTTAATGCATTTTTCCCACAAAAGGTCTGTAAATTGTGTTTACTTGTGTTTACCCTCCACTACACCACTGTAGGGGACAGGGTAGGAAAAACACAAAATATCCAATTTGACAGAGGTCCATTCTAAATTTCATTCATCAATCAAGTCAAATCCACAGCCACAACCAGCAACATTAAATCCACAGCTCCACAGCTACTCATAGGCTATTCTTGTGACAGGGTAGGGATAGGCAACAAATACATGTTTGGGTACCACAGTTCCATCATTGACGTCTCAATGTCAACATCGGGAATTAAGATCACTGAGCATTCATTCTGATCTTACACTCATCTGAAATGTTTTTATTTCACCTTTATTTAACCAGGTAGGCAAGTTGAGAACAAGTTCTCATTTACAATTGCGACCTGGCAAAGATAAAGCAAAGCAGTTCGACACATACAACACAGAGTTACACATGGAGTAAAACAAACATATAGTCAATAATACAGTAGAAAAATAAGTCTATATACAATGTGAGCAAATGAGGTGAGATAAGGCAGGTAAAGGCAACAAAAAATAAAAGTCCATGGTGGCGAAGTAAATACAATATAGCAAGTAAAACACTGGAATGGTAGATTTACAGTGGAATAATGTGCAAGGTAGAGATAGAAATAAAATGCTGTGTAGAGGGCCCTAGAGAATATGGAGTGTGATATATACAGGTGGGTCAGTGTGCCTCTATCAGTGTACCATGTAGCAGGACAGAGGGCCGGCCAGTGAGTCCAGATACACTTCTACTCTGCATTTTCCATGAACCACGCACAATTTGTTGAAAGTATATTTAAGTTCATCATAATGGAACGTGTACATATTCATATTGGGACTTATACACCAGGGTCCAGATTCACAAAACCTTCTTAAGAATAAATGTATTCTTAAATGCATTTTTTTTCCCTTAAATAAAGACTTAAGAAGAAAGTTAAGCAACGTTGCTATTCCTTAAAAATATTATTGGAAATGTTCTTGCACTATTAATTATGTTTCTCCTTAAGCAAAACGTTGTGAGCTTATAAGTATCTACAGACAAGATGAACACAAGAAGAACATAATTGACAGTCAGCTAGAACACAACGCGCATAATGTGGTTAGTGTTGCCACGATACCTGAACATTGACTTCAATACCAGGTTTAGTATCATAATAATCGATACCACAATGATACCATGGCAAAAAAACAAAAAAAAAGCGGGGAGAAGGACTGTGATTTTTTCCCCCTGTTTTTGCTCTCAAAATCACATCTTTTTGGGGGGGAAAACAACTAAATTTGAAGTTCACATCAATGCTTAAACCTCATCAGGGGACCACTTTTGAGGTCTGGTAAAAATCTATTAGCACTGTTGTTTGGTTAGTGGTGATTCTGTACCGCACATGTGATGGAGTTTGCAAAACAAATGGCCAAATAATCATGATTCTGCCAGTTAGGCATAGGCTGCTTTGTACGTACCTGTGTTTTATATATACTTCCACACTATGAGGTTGTAATAATACTGTGAAAATGATGCTCTTTTAGTGTAAGAGCTGTTTGAAAAAAAATTTAAACATTGAAAACAATCACAGAAAGATAGTTAAATGTTACTCAGAAATGAATTGTTACCCACCTTTAACTTTTAATAGAAACGTTTTTTTTTTGAAAGCCTCCCCGAAGACGGTTATCATTAGCACTCTGACGGCTACACAAAGTGGTAGACGTACGCGAACCACACACACACACACACACACACACACACACACACACACACACACACACACACACACACACACACACACACACACACACACACACACACACACACACACACACACACACACACACACAGAAGGGGGATTCCCGTGCCGTTGCTTCTTCAGAAAGTTTGCCGGGTATACGAATTACTGATACATTCTTTTAATGTCTTATCATACAATTAGGCTAATTTATTAATATTTCCAATAAGTTCAATAGATTTAGTTGATTTCCAAACGAGACACATATGACAGAAGAAACAAAATTCTAGTAACGAACCATTTTTCATGTTGTAGTGTCGGGAAAAGTACTGACGTTTCGGTGTACAGTGCAACACTAGGTTGTGTGTGTGGCCTTTGACGTGACAGCTCAGAATTTATAGACAGATATCCTTACACTTCCTCAGTAGCTCCAACTTCACCCAGCACTCTTCATTATGGTCCAGACAGAGAGACAGACGTGAACCCCCACGTCATCATGTACTTCATATATTTACCCATTAACTACACCTACTTCAGTTTCTCAAGGTTTAGAAGACAGCAGCTTCACTCCTTTGTCTCCTGGGTGATTGTAGCTCAGGTCTAGCACTTTCAGATGGGATGAGTGTAACATAACAGCTGAAGCCAGATGACAGACTGTGCAGAAAGGTCATGGGATGGGATTATTTGGCAAAACTCAGATGCATGAGCATCTGTATCAATACTGACGTTAGGTTCTCAAGTGTACGGCGTGTATTCTTCAGTCCAGCAGAGAGCAGCTTCACTCCAGAATCTTGTAGGTCATTGTTACTCAGGTCCAGTTCTTTTAGGCAGGATGAGTTTGACCAGAGAGCTGGAGCCATTACCTCTGATATAGGCAAAATGAGAAATAAACATATCAAAATAGATAAGGTAATATAGGTCATTCAGGTAATTACTAGGGTTGTCAAATAATGAAAATAATTAAGAGTTAATGGCATTAGTTAATCACGATTAATTGAAATGTTTTAACATTTTAGAATTTGCAAAAAATTGGCCCCAAATAAAGATTTGTCCATTTAAAAAGCAGTGTATTGAGTTAAAATCATACTATGCTTTAATTGTAAGGGATGGAAACACAATAATCTACATCAGAATGTTTTAATAGCATTTTCACCATAACCAACACAACAGTCACTGTTACATACAGCTATTAATGCTCCCAATGTTTAAGTAGGCCTACTCCGTCTTATCACACACACACACACACACACACACACACACACACACACACACACACACACACACACACACACACACACACACACACACACACACACACACACACACACACACACACACACACAGGTGGGCCCTATGTGTGTAACTGCTAAACTGCTTGGTGTACAATCTGTAACTGCAGATTGTAACAGGTTTACTAACGCGTTGGTTCTAGTAGCTATGTTGACTATGGCGTTAGCTAATAATGGTGACAATGATATAGTCTCTGTGTAGTGGTTAGTGGTTATGATATGAAGGTTTGGCTTGGAAAGGTTTTTTCTTCTGGTCACAGACAGCTGATGTGTTGTGCACTGAAGTCCACAAGCGGAGGGAAATGGTGAGAGGAGGAGAGCGGGTAGATGCGAGAAGGAGTTATACAATGAGCAAAATGATCATGCTGTTTGTATGTGTCACGACTCCTACCGAAGGTGGCTCCCCTTCCTGTTCGGGTGGTGCTCGGCGGTCGTCGTCACCGGCCTACTAGCTGCCACGGATCCCTTTTCCCCTTTCTGTTTATTGGTTTCACCTGTTTTGTGTGTAGGCTGATTAGTCGGGCAATGTTAGCCAGTAGGCCCGCCTGGTCTTTGTGCCAGATTGTTTTGTGTTGCTCTGAGCACGTTCGATGTTGACGTGTTTCGTTCGTGGGTTTTTCTCCCGACTGTTTGAGTCCCCGTGTTTGGGGCATTTGTTTTGTGTGTGCCCTGTGTTTTGTGGGGTGGCTCATGTTCGCCATGTGTGCAATAAATAGCACTACCCTGTACTCTCTGCTTCCTGCACCTGACTTTGCACCCACAACGCCCAGAGCGTTACAGTATGCTGCTGCTATGAAAGTGAACTGTGTTTGCGTGTGATCAGGCGTGTATTCATTCCGCCGATTCTGTTGAAAAACTTTTCTTAAACGGAAGCAAACAGAACGGGGGAAAACATACCTGAATTCGTCCAATAGAAACTCTCGTTTGCAACTGTTAGACCAATGATTACACCCTAGATTAGCTAGATTCAGACAAGAGTGTGCAAGGTGTTATTGAATGTGTCACTGTCTGTCACCTTGATTACTCACATATTTTCTCTTGACCTGTGCACTTACGTTGTAAACTTCATTCGTAGGCTTGATTGTAGCAACCTCATGATGGGTGTAGCAAAAATGGAAGTATCATGGAGTAGCCTAAACCTATTGATGTTACATTGAGCTGGGTAAATGGAATATGAATGACAGTCATCCAATATGCTGTAATAGAAAAAATATCGTCCTCCCTCATCTTAAACGTCACCCACCACAACTGATTGAGCATAACTATACAAGATTTTGGCTGAAGGCACACGGTCTTCAGCGATGTAAAGGCGCAAGCATTGACTGTAGTTATATTAATTATTGTGTTCTGCACCTAAAAGGTTCTGTGAGGAAACCCGTGTGCTTAAAAGTTTCCTTAGGGTGAAGAAACAGCATTAAACATGTAATGAGTTCAAGTGTTTTTAAACGTGTAACATTTTGACAGCCCTAGTTATTAAATTCAAAATTTTGAACAAAAATTCATTACTGCCCTAAATGTATCCAGTTTACAGTGTGGGCTTTTCAGTCCAGCACAAAGAAACTCCACTCCTGAATCCTTCAGGTAACTGGAACTCAGGTTCAGCTCTCTTGGAGTTCAAGTTAAGAGTTGAGCCTAGCAGTTCAAATCAAGTCAAATCGTATTCATCACATGTGCCAAATACAACAGACCTTACAGTGAAATGCTTATTTACAAGCCCTTAACCAACAAAGCAGTTTTAAGAAAAATAAGTGTTAAAGTATTTTCTAAAATAAACTGAAGTTTTAAAAAATCGAAATAAAAATAAAAAGAGGAAATTAGTTAAAGAGCAACAAAATAACAGTCTCAGGCTTGTCTAGGTAATTGAGGTTAGTCTAGGTAATTGAGGTTAGTCTAGGTAATTGAGGTTAGTCTAGGTAATTGAGGTTAGTCTAGGTAATTGAGGTTAGTCTAGGTAATTGAGGTTAGTCTAGGTAATTGAGGTAATATGTACTGTACATGTAGGTAGAGGTAAAGTGACTATGCATAGATAATAAACAGAGAGCAGCAGTGTAAAATGGGGGTGGGGGGGGACAACAATGCAAATAATCCATTAAAAACATTAAAACACACTTAATTGATTTGTCATTTTGACCTTGTTTTAATATGTAAGTATTACAAGAGCGAATACATGGTTTATGCCATTACTGTACACACAAAAGTGAGAGCAAAAACACTGACCTCAGTTTCTCTAGTTTACAGTGTGGACTCCTGCAGTGTGTTGCCACTCAGGTCCAGCTCACTCAGGTGGGGACTCACTGATTTGAGAGCAGAGGCCAGGGATTCATGTCCATCTGCTGAGAGTCCATCACCAGAATGATATTCAAAATCATTTGAATATCAATGGTTACAAAATACATGGTTACCCTCAATCCAAGTGCAAAGTCATGTGTATGCCAATTCTATTGTGGGCAGAATTAGCATATACATTGTTATGGTAGTGAAATGGTAGTGGTAGACCGTCGTGAGACAGGTTAGTTTTACCCTACTGATGATGTGTTGTTGCAATAGTAATCCTACCATGGTAGTGAAAATAATGAAAGTATATCAGTAGAAGGGTGAGTTTTATCTCAGTAATGTGTTCTTCATCATTTGATGACCCATTGAAGGCCCTCTGTTGACATAACATCTTGTTTTTATCTGTTATGTGAATGTACTGACCTCAGAGCCTCCAGTTTACAGTGTGGCCTCAACAGTCCATCAGTGTAGCTTCCATCCTGAATCCACCAGGTCTTTGTTTCTAAACTCAAGCTCTCTCAGGGGAGAGTTCTATAAGTGGAGAGCTGAGGCCACAGATCCAATTGCCATCCCAAACACTAGTGACTCTGTAGAAGCATTGGAAATACGATTCACGTGAGGATTAGGGTTACATGCAAACACCCACACGCTTTTTGATTTGATTTCATCAGACATGGTCAGAGTGGGGTAAAGTGTGGGGATAGTCGGGTAAAGTGTGGAGATAGTGGGGTAAAGTGTGGGGTAAAGTGTGGGGATAGCGGGGTAAAGTGTGGGGATAGCGGGGTAAATTGTGGGGATAGCGGGGTAAAGTGTGGGGATAGTGGGATAAAGTGTGGGGTAGAGTGTGGTGATAGTGGGGTAAAGTGTGGGGATAGTGGGGTAAAGTGTGGGGTAAAGTGTGGGGATAGCGGGGTAAAGTGTGGGGATAATGAGGTAAAGTGTGGGGATAGTGGGGTAAAGTGTGGGGATAGCGGGGTAAAGTGTGGGGATAGCGGGGTAAAGTGTGGGGATAGCGGGGTAAAGTGTGGGGATAGTGGGGTAAAGTGTGGGGATAGCGGGGTAAAGTGTGGGGATAGCGGGGTAAAGTGTGGGGATAGCGGGGTAAAGTGTGGGGATAGTGGGATAAAGTGTGGGGTAAAGTGTGGGGATAGTGGGGTAAAGTGTGGGGTAAAGTGTGGGGATAGCGGGGTAAAGTGTGGACACACAGCTACCCTCAAGGTCATAGAGGTGCATTAAACATATCTAAGAAAATCACCTACATTAACATTCGGTAGAAGCGAAATTGGACACGATTCAAACAGTTGTTATTTTGCACAGTGTGAATTTTACATGAATACATTGCATTTCTGCAGTTCCTCACAGCTGGAATATGTAAAAAATAAAAATAAATCCCCTTTCTTGATGTTTTGTATCTTCTCAGGTAGAACTCATCAAGCACCTTGTCTGACGTTAGTAGCACATTGGCCAGCGCTGAACAGTGAGCATGTGAGAGTCCCGTTTCTGTCTGATCTTCTGACCTCAGGCACCTCAAAATGTCTTCATGTAGGGAATCGTCTTTCACTTCAGTCAAGCGGAGGAAAAGATTGGGGCTCCTTTCAGGGGAGACATCTTTTAAATCCATCTCGTTAAGGTATGTCTTGATTTCCTCTACAGTCTCTGAGCTATCCTCTGTCTGTTGCAGTAGGCCTATTAGAAGTATCTGAACAGGCTCCAGTGAGATACCAACAAGGATCCAGAGGAACAGGTCGAACTGTCCATTCTTTCTCTCCACAGAGTCATACATATTAATCTCCATCAACTCATGCAAGGGAAGATCGATAGGCTCTTCTTCAAGGATAGTGAAGCACATGAAGGAAAGCTAAAAAAATCTTGAATGGTCAGGTGCACAAACCACCTTTTTATACAACACAGATTCTGCTTTGAAGATTTCTGTGCACCAAGGTTATTACAGTAAACTAAAATGGACACTAAAACAAAAACTAATCATGAAAAACATATGAACAAACCCGATTGGAAAAACGAAAACTATACTGAAACTAATATATTTGACTCCAAAACTAACTAAAATAAAATAAAACCATCATGAATTATGTTTTAGTTTTTTCTTCTCAACTTTGGGCAACCGAATGAGGTTTTCAAGCTTTTGGGGAGTTTAAGGGCCAGCATTCTTTTAGCTGGTGAATTACTACCGAGAGGAAGAGGCGAAGCGAGATGCTTGACTCCGCATCAAAATCTGTCTGAGCGAAAATACAGCGAGAAGCAAAGGGAGTGGGGATATTTTGTATGGAGGTCAAGTGTCGAATTTGGTTAACATAAAATGTAATTGCTCATTTGGTTTATAGGCCACATAAGGCCTGTAAGTCACATAATGCTGTCTTGCAAGGTGATGTGTATTTCCTATTGGAATCTAGACAGAGTTATGATATCCAACAAGTGGAATTGTTATTCACCTGCACTCAGAATTACTGTCAGTGTAGGGAATATTGAATAGTGAGACTATCTCAATCATCTAAACTGGAATAACCATCGCAGTAATTGGTGCAATAACTTCAACAGTTTTGAAAACGGTTTTATCTTTGTGTAGCATACAATTAATCAAACAAGCAATGTACATGCAAAAACACAGAAATTACAGTAAAATAAACCATGCTGAAAATATCACTGCAATAGAGCATGCTGGGAAATATTAGATATGGTTCTATGTAGAACCCTTGTCTTCAAAAAAGTTCAAAACAGTTCTTGGTACAACTCTAGCCCTCTGAAAACAACCCCTTTGGAACCCTGTACTAAACTTAAAAAGACTGGTGTTAACATGGGCAAGAAAGTTTCCAATTAACACTGCAAAAAACTATTAAAAATAAATAAATAACTATACTATTGAAGAAAAAAATATATATACAAAAAAAAAAAACTATACTATTGATCCTATCCTCCCACTCATGCTTTCTCCCCCGAATACTAAAACAAAAAAATATAAAAATGAAATAGAAATATTTGTATATAACAATAACAAAATTGATTCTACTACTGAAGTAGAGCTGTGATTTGGTTGATGCATTTACAGTGCATTCAGACCCTTGACTTATTCCATTTTCTTACGTTACAGCCTTAATATAAAACTGATCAATATTTTTTTCTCTCTCATTAATCTACACCCAGTACCCCATAATGACAAAGCAAAAACAGGTTTTTAGAAATGTTTGCTATTTTAAACTACAACTGATATAATATTCACATAAGTATTCAGACCCTTTACTCAGTACTTTGTTGAAGCACCTTTCGCAGCAATTACAGCCTCGAGTCTTCTTGGATATGACGCCAAAAGATTCACATCCCTGTTTTTTGGGGAGTTACTCCCATTCTACTCTGCAGATCCTCTCAAGCTCTGTCAGGTTGGATAGGGAGCGTCGCTGCACAGCTATTTTCAGGTCTCACCAGAGATGTTCGATCTGGTTCAAGTCCTGGCTCTGGTTGGGCCACTCAAGGACATTCAGAGACTTGTCCCGAAGCCACTCCTGCGTTGTCTTGGCTATGTGCTTAGGGTCGTTGTCCTGTTGGAAGGTGAAACATCGCCCCAGTCTGAGGTCCTGAGCACTCTGGAACAGATTTTCATCAAGGATCTCTTTGTACTATCCTTCGTTCATCTTTCCCTCGATCCTGACTAGTCTCCCAGTCCCTGCCACTGAAAAACATCCCCACAGCATGATGCTGCCACCACCATGCTTCCCTGTATGGATGGTGCCAGGTTTCCTCCAGACAGAGTGTAATGAACACGAGGGAGAGCTGGTTTCAAGCGCAGGGCGTAGCAGGTGTTTATTGCAAAGGACCACAGGAGGAGGCAGGTAGCTGGGTCCAGGGGCAGGCAGAAGGTCATGCACAGGAGGAGGCAGGTAGCTGGGTCCAGGGGCAGGCAGAAGGTCATGCACAGGGGGTCCAAAAGGGCAACAGTACAGGCTGGGAAAAGGTTAGTAACGTAGTCCGGGAGATCAGGCAATAGGTAATAACAGAAAATCCGATAGGCTGAAGTACAGGCAGGGAATAGGAAAAAAGGCGTCGTTAGTGAGGCAGGCAAAAACTATCATACACGGGAGTAAATCACAGGAGCAAAAACGCTCTGAAAACAAACAATACCTTACAGTGATGGGGTGCAAAGAACTGAACTAAATACTGTGTGATAATGACATACAGGTGTGTGAACAGGTGATTAGAATTCAGGTGATTGGGATCTGGAGAGTGAGCTGCGTTCAGGGGATCTAGGTGTTTGCGAGTGTGAGCTGGAAAGCGGGCTGGAAAGTGAGCTGTGTTCAGGGGATCTATGTGTTTGAGGGTGTGAGTTGGAAGCAGACAGAGGAAATCTGATTTCCTTGATAAGATGAACAGATCATTAGATTGCTGTAAATCTCCTATCCATTCAGGTGCAGGGTGAAAGAAGTTCAGAAAGACTTATCATCTTCGATCAAATTCAGCACAAATATGAAACCGACAAAATCCTTGTTGGCTTTTTCTTCGGCTCAGTCGAGAATGAACTTTTTTTTGCACTGAAAATGTTTTCCCAATGCCAGTGATGCCCTTCATTATTACAGTTCTAATGTGTTTCCTTCTCCCTATTTGAAGATGCCATTGCAGTTGATTGGGGTGTCTGGTGATGTTTTTCTTCTGGATTTATCCTCGATCTGTCACACCTCATGTTCTTTATTAAGCCCATTACTCTCTCTCCCTTTGTAATGTAGAACTCTTGTTGATGTGCCTTCATGTCCAAACTACTCCTTCAGACAAGATGTATGTTCCTCTTTAACTCTCTGTATGACATCATGCACTGCTAAGGATAGAGTGCAACCAAAACACAACTTTAGTTACGTTACAGGATGAAATGTAAATCAAGCAAATTGATCATAGTCCTGTAGGTTCAAATGAAATATATTTTCCTCAACATAATACTATTTATTTCAAATACTTTGAACATTTGGAATTATTATTTTTGTTTAATTGCACCAGGCAAACTCAATCAAGCCCAGCTAAAATATTTGAACAAATAACCCAGGGAGTCTGGCTTCTTGGCTCAACACTATAGGCAGGCATTGTCTACAGACTCTGTGTGGTCAAAGGTGACAGAGACAGGGTCCCTTGGTTCATGCGAACATGCTACACACCCTACCCTTCCACCCACTGCATAGAGAGAGAGACTTCCTAACCTCCTGCCAAATGTATGACCATATTAGAGAGATATATTTCCCCCACATTACACAGACCCACAAAGAATTTGAAAACGACTCCAATTTTGAGCAACTCCAATATCTATTGGGTGAAATACCACAGTGTGCCGTCACAGCAGCAAGATTTGTGACCTGTTGCCACAAGAAAAGGGCAACCAGTGGACAAACACAATTATAAATACAACCTATATTTATGCTTAGTTACTTTCCCTTCTGTACTTTAAGTATTTGCACATCATTACAACACTGTGTATAGACATTTGAAGGACATTTGAAATATCTTCATTCTTTTGGAACTTTTGTGAGTGTAATGTTAACTGTTCATTTCACTTTTGTTGATGATCTATTTCACTTGCTTTGGCAATAAAGCCCCTTAAATTGAACTGAGTGAGAAACAGACTTTAGACAACAGATAGCAAACAACTCATTTAGAATTATATTTCACTTATTTTTTATACCTTTATTTAACTAGGCAAGTCAGTTAAGAACAAATTCTTATTTTCAATGACGTCCTAGGAACAGTGGGTTAACTGCCTGTTCAGGGGCAGAACGACAGAGTTGTACCTTGTCAGCTCGGGGGTTTGAACTTGCAACCTTTCGGTTACTAGTCCAACACTCTAACCACTAGGCTAGAGATGTAAACCTGACTGCTTAAAGCGAGAATCCTTAGTTGAAATAATAACAAAGCGGTCACGCCGACTGTGTTCTGGTAAAAAGCTGAGGGATGGGCATGGAAAAATGTAACCACTTTCAAATTCATAGACAGCGCTTCAGATGCAAGGACTGACCATCAATGATTTCTAAAGTATAGCTGTAACCATGCTTTGAGGCTATAGGACTACAGTGTTTATTTATATTTCAATTGCTTACCAACATTGGAGTCAAACAAGCTTATAGTTGGGGTTATGAATGGACACGACAGTTGAACTAAGCTCATGAGGCATTTATGAGTGATATGTTTTTCAAGAATATATGTACAATTCATTTAGAAGTCCAAAAATGGATGTAGCAACTAAGGACTCTAGCTTTAAAGGACACATGAACATGTATGTATTCTTCATAAGATCTAAGATCTTGGAATTCTGTTGAGATTTTTCCTGTCATAGGAATAACGTCGGGCACCTTAGCCTTGTCTGGTACTGCTTTCTGGGGCCTAGGATGTGTCCTCTTGAAAGCAAAAGATAGACAGTGATGATAATTTCACTAAGTGCTGAAGGTGAATTGATTGATTCCTGGGATCAGTACAGTCACAATAATGTACTCACCTTTCTTCTGAGCTGGTACAGAGACGTTGATGTTCACATCGCCTCCAATAGTGTTTTGGTTGAGTTGTTGGACAATGTAAATTCCCTTTTCTCAGCTGTGATGAAGCTTAAGGACAGGACAAGAGCTGCATTGTGTTCCTCGACAGGATGGTCTACTGTTTTGTACAAAGTAAAAATAAATGCAACGCCACAGGCGTTTGTTTTTGTTAGTAGTACATTCTGCCCTACCAAGCAAAAAAGCAGTAACTGCTCATAGCGTGGAACTGAGAAAAATGGCTTTTATTTACCTTGGTTTAACAGTAACTTTATGCAGTTACTGCTAACATGACCAACATTTTCTCCTGAACACAATACAATAGAGGCAGGATATTTGTCCTCGTGATTAAGCATGTATTTAATGTAGCTAAAAATGACATGAACTCATTTCTGACCAAACGAGCAGTTACTGCCTTTTTGCTGTTTAGATATTATATACAGCTGGAGCTGTGATCCTGGAGGGACCTGTTAATGTATGATGTTTATATATTATATGCAGCTGTTGCTGTGATCCTGGAGTGACCTGTTTATATATGACATACAGCTGGAGCTGTGATCCTGGAGAGACCTGTTATGCTGTAGAACTTTAGACAACTCTCATTATATCAACATTTGTTAACACATTTCTTTACTCTAGATTTTTACACTCCTATGTCTGTGCCAGGTTATGGTAAATCAGTACGCAGTGTCCCCCACTCTGTTGTTACAAGACGGAATCTTGATGCATAGCAGGGAAGTCTCACGTTTGGTTGCTGCTCGTTACACTCCTCTCATTAGTAATCCTCCTCTCTTCTGCTTTTCTCCCATACATTTGGACCCATTGCTCCCCATCTCTTTGTCCTTGACTTGTAGTCAGATGTAGGGCTGGAAGTAAGGAGTTACAAATATTGTCGTTACTGTAATCGAGTAGCGTTTCTGAGTTCAGGTGGTTCTTCGTGGTTCCGCAAATAAAGGAAAGGAGGGGTGTTATACAACAGTACGAGAAATGATGAGAGGCTTACCAAGAAAAACATCCAAAGGGACTAATTCGATGTAGAAAGGAGATGGAGCACTCCAGAAAAAAAGGATCAGAGATACATTTATTTTTAGCTCACTTTAATCCATTGTACAGGATGTGAACAGGTGACTGACTTTTCCATGTCAAGCTGATGTCTTCCTCAGAGTGGACTTTGAGTATGTTTCTGTCAGTCTTTTTACTTAAAGTTTTGAATGAAGTATTGTACTTCACTACCTTTTTAAACACCCACACCTGTAGAAATCCACCTCTTCCCCTTTTCCACATTTTGTTACGTTACAGCCCTATTATGACATGGATTACATTGAATTGTTTCCTCATCAATATACACACAATACTCCATAAAAAATACTCCATAAAAAAAAGAAACAGAAATACATGATTTACATTAAGTATTCAGACCCTTTGCTGTGAGACTAGAAATTGATCTAAGGTCCATCCTGTTTCCATTGATCACCCTTGAGATGTTTCTACAACTTTTGTCAGAACAAGAATGGACTGATGAGATTCCCGAAGAAAGTTATTTGTTTCGGGCCATTTTGAGCCTGTAATCGAACCCACAAATTCTGATGCTCCAGATACTCAACTAGCATAAAGAAGGCCAGTTTTATTGCTTCTTTAATCAGAACAACAATTTTCAGCTGTGCTAACATAATTGCAATTTTTAATTGATTTCTAATGATCAATTAGCCTTTTAAAATGATAAACTTGGATTAGCTAACACAATGTGCCATTGGAACACAGGAGTGATGGTTGCTGATAATGGGCCTCTGTACGCCTATGTAGATATTCCATAAAAATCTGCCGTTTCCAGCTACAATAGTCATTTACAACATTAACAGTGTCTACACTGTATTTCTGATCAATTTGATGTTATTTCACAAACAAGGAAAGTGACCCCAAAGTTTTGAACGGTAGTGTAAACGGCAAAACAATTCTACAACCCTGTTTTTGCTTTGTCATTATGGGTTATTGTGTGTAGATTGATGAGGAAAATAAACAATTTAATTCATTTTAGAATAAGACTGTTATGTAACAAAATCTGGAAAAAGTGAAAGGGTCTGAATACTTTCCGAATGCACTGTAAGTCATTAAGTAATTGTTTCAGTCAAAGTATAATATATTTGGGCTTGAAGTGCGAAATCCGAATGTTTGACTTTGGATGTTCCTAAGAGATGACTTGCAAATCATTTTCAGTCTATGTTTCATTTCAGGGCTGGGTTTAATTAAATGTTACCAGTCAACAGCATAGCCATGTTTATTAATCAGAAACACCTGCTGCAAATGTCTTCCTATTCGTGAGTCGATTGAGAACCAAACACCTTTTCTCTGTAGCCTACACTTCGACAGTCATGTAAAGTAAAAACACTCAGTGTCCCCCCTGCAGGACGGTTGAGCTAACGTGCGCTAATGGGATTAGCATGAGGTTGTAAGTAACAAGAAAAATTTCCAGGACATAGACATATCTCATATGGGCAGAAAGCTTTGCGTTGTCCAATTTACAGTAGCTATTACAGTGAAATAATGCCATGTTATTGAGGACAGTGCACAGTTATGAACTTAAAAAATATATCAATAAACCAATTCAGCACATTTGGGGAGACTTGATACAACATTTTGAACAGAATTGCAATGGTTCATTTGATCAGTCTAAAACTTTGCACATTCACTGCTGCCATCTAGTGGCCAAAATCTAAATTGTGCCTAATCTGGAATAATACACTGTGTACTTTCTCTGGCATTTCAAAGATTACAAAACTTCATATATATGTTTTTTATTTGTATTATCTTTTACCAGATCTAATGTGTTAAATTCTCCTACATTAATTTCACATTTCTCCCACTTTTATCTCCCTCACCAACTTCAAACATCAGCTATCTGAGCAGCTAACCGATCGCTGCAGCTGTACATAGTCTATTGGTAAATAGCCCACCCTTTTCACCTACCTCATCCCCGTACTGTTTTTATTTATTTACTTTTCTGCTCTTCTGCACACCAATATCTCTACCTGTACATGACCATCTGATCTTTTATCACTCCAGTGTTAATCTGCAAAATTGTAATTATTTGCCTACCTCCTCATGCCTTTTGCACACATTGTATATAGACCCCCCCTTCGTTTTCTACTGTGTTATTGACTTGTTAATTGTTTACTCCATGTGTAACTCTTTGTTGTATGCTCACACTGCTATGCTTTATCTTGGCCAGGTCGCAGTTGCAAATGAGAACTTGTTCTCAACTAGCCTACCTGGTTAAATAAAGGTGAAATAAAAATAAAAATAAACAAAAAAATAACCATTTTATAAATGTTAAAATTGCATGATATGACTGCATTTTAGAGCCTGGCAGCTCCCTCTCCCAAAAATAAATGGTTTTGACCAATAATGTTTTAGGCAAATTCGCTTGGAATGGCCCGGTGCACCGCATGTGCAGGGTTTACTCATTTTTTACCATTCCATTGATCCTAAAGAGAAATCTCCACCTACCTGGGCCATGCAAAACAAATTTTCCCATTGCTTCAATACACTCTCCAAACCATTCCAATAGTTAGGCTATCCATATGGATGGGATGGTTGTTTGGTAACAAAACCGACACCTGAGCAACTATGGGGCAAAACAGACAAGAGTTGGTTTCGATTGTTGACAACATGTAAGCTATATTTAATCTCCAATGATTATTGAAAACATTTGTACAATGAGCACTTTTTTCTCTCAAATAAATTGTTAGAGTTGTTGTTTGTTTATTGCTAGCTAGTAATGTTTTTTGCCATATTATCATTGACATGAAATAAGTGAAAACACCTCAAAACAAGGCATGGCATCAAAAACAAGATGAAAGGAGTTGAAACGAGCCACTTACAATTCCCCACATGGCCGTTTCCTGTCATTCTTGCTAGAAATCTGGCCTTCCAGAATCACAACAACTTGCTGACTGCTGCCCCTTGGAAGCCCACACATCATTTTTGTGATGTTGTCAGCTAATCCATCTATTACCTGAGCATACATATTTTTTTTATATTTTTGGCAGATTTTAGACAATGCATTGATATATAGATAGCTAGAAAAACAAAGAATATAGCTATTTGATCATGTCTGTGTGCATGTCCAAATATTAGTGATGTCTGGAATCTCACACGGTTTCACTGGAATTAATAATGGCAAGAGTCAGATAAACATAAAACCTCAACATGTCAACAGCTCATAGAAGCAGGGTTTAGCTGAAACTCATCTCTTGACAGGTAGGCTGGTAGTCTTTTTCTGAAAAAAATATTTTCACCTGACTTAACTGAAATGGTGCTCACATAACTTCAGTTCGCTGGCTAAGGTTAGCATGCAAGCTAGTTACACTGACAGCTGTCAGTCAGTGCCATATTTGTTGTTATTTCTCTGCTACACGTGGAAATCACCACAACATTCCCACCCCGAATTCCTGAATATGTATTAGCAGCCTAAGTCAGTCTTCGAGGTGGAACCTAAACGAGAATTTCCACTCTAGGACAGGAATTACTCAAAATCTGAGGTGGGCCTGTAAAACCATCCGTTACAGAGTACCATTTTTTAGGCTATCCATAATAGTAGATCATGAGCCAGAAAAAACTTCTCATCGTTGTTTAGTCAGCGACCAATCAAATCAAATGTCATGCATTCGCAGGCAAAACAGGACAACCACATCAAGCTGTGCACACAAACTGAACGATGATTGCCAGAAGATTTTCAAAAAGAACTTGGTTAGAGAGACGTGTCGTGAAAGAGATGAACGTTTTCTTAATCAAAGTGCTGGGTGTGTAAAACAATGGAGACTGAGGAGAGTCAGCAGAATCAGACAGTGTCTGCTAAAAAAGACGAGGAGGAGGAGAATTCCTGGTCGCAGTTCTGTGACTAGTTCTCCTTCAAGCACAGTAAAGGCGACAGCGTAATCATACAATGCAAGCTGCTTACCCAGTATGGCGGAGGTGGCTTCCTACAAAAACTCTGCCTCAAACTTGAGGAAACATGTAGAGTTAAAGATAACTAGATATGAATGATCAAACATTTCACTATGGATGGCTTTATCAGCCAGTAGCCAAGTTTTCTAGCATGCTAACTTTAGCTAGCTATCCTTGCAGCTAAGTTAGCTAGCTAGCTACATGGCGAACCATCAAATCAAATCGTACTTGTCACATGCTTCACAAACAACAGGTGTAAACTAACAGTGAAAAGCTTACGGGCCTTGCCAACAATGCAGAGAGATTAAAAAAATAAAAAATTAAAATAATAACACAAGGAATAAATACACAATGAGTAACAATAACTTGGCCAATACACGTGGTACCAGTACCAAGTCGATGTGCAGGGGTACGAAGTAATTGAGGAATATGTGTACATACAGGTATAAAGTGACTAGGCAACAGGATAAATAATGAACAGTAGCAGCAGGGTATGTGATGAGTCAAAGGCTTTAGTGCCAAAATGGTCATTTAACAATCTTATGGCTTGGGGGTAGAAGCTGTTCAGGGTCAAATTGGTTCCTGACTTGGTGCATCGGTACCGCTTGTCCTGCGGTAGCAGAGAACACTCTATGGCTTGGGCGGCTGGAGTCTTTGACACATTTTAGGGCCTTCTATACCGCCTGGTATAGAGGTCCTGGATGGCAGGGAGCTACAGTAGGCCCCAGTGATGTAGTGGGCCATATGCACTACTCTCTGTAGCGGCTTGCAGTCGGATGCCAAGCAGTTGCCATACCAAGTGGTGACACAGCCAGTTAAGATGCTCTTAATGGTGCAGCTGTAGCATTTTTTGAGGATTGGAGGGCCCATGCAAAAAATAATATCTACAGAGTCGTCGATATGGATAGGGGAGTGCTCGGCCTCCATTTCCTGTAGTCTTCGATCAGCTCCTTTGTCTTGCTGACGTGGAGGAACAGTTTGTTGTCCTGTTACCACACTAACAGGTAACTGACCTCCTCCCTATAGGCTGTCATCGTTGTCGGTGATCAGGCCAACCACTGTCGTGTTGTCAGCAAACTTGATGATGGTGTTGGAGTCATGCACAGCCAGGCAGTCGTGGGTGAAAAGGAGTAGAGGGTCCAGATACAGAGGAAAGTGTTCAGTCCCAGGGTCCTGAGCTTAGTGATGAGATTGGGGGCACTAAGGTGTTGAACGCTGAGCTATAGTCGATGAAAAGTATTTTCAAGTACATTAACGATCAAAAATGTATTTCCTTCTTAATGTGTTTGAGCCAATCAGTTGTGTTGTGACAAGGAAGTAGTGGTATATAGAAGATGGCCCTATTTGGTACAAGACCAAGTCCATATTATGGCAAGAACAGCTCAAAAAGGCAAAGAGAAACAACGGTCCATTATTACTTGAAGACATGAAGGTCAGTAAATCCATAAAATTATAAGAACTTTGAAAGGTTCTTCAAGTGCAGTCCCAAAAGCCATCAAGTGCTATGATGGAAATGGCTCTCATGAGGACCGCCACAGGAAAGGAAGACCCAGATCTCGTGACTTGACTTTAACATTAATCTGAAGACTGTTATTTATCTAATTAACTAACTATGTTTAATTGTTACCCAATTAAATGAATCATGTAACAATTAACTCATTAGGATCTGGGGCACCACAACAGAGGTTCTTTAAAGAGTTACCGTCTCCTGAATTAAACTCTGAAAGGTCTTTACCTATCACATCTATAAACAGTCAACTTAATCATAACCTCGTATCATATCATCATTCTGAACAGTCATAACCTCCTAGCATCTGTAAAAATCCCAGCCTTACTTATGATTCAGTACTACTCAAATTGGTTTAATTATTTATTTACTCGCTAATTAAATGGGAACACAGGATAAACATACACACTTTGCACTGGTTATTGACTGGAGACTTAATATGCTGAAAACTAGCAGAATGTCCCTAGCAGAAGTCCCTAGCAGAATGACAACAACATGGCTGCTTGTTAAAGAAGACATGGAGAGAGAGAGAGAGGGGGACAGAGACACTTAACATCGGTAAATTCAGAAACTATTCTCACCAACAGTAACCATATACTTTGCATACAAACCGCCGCTCACTTTGAGTAGGAAATCATGAATGTATTTACGTGAAATGCCTGGGTTCGCCAGGGATCTCTAGGTGGACAGGGTAGTCTTGAAAGGCGGTTGGGCCTTTTCGTGGCACACTTGTAAGGCTCTGATTGTCCAAGATGGTTCCAGCAAGTCTTCTACTGTTGTCCTTCTTTGTAGATGACCAGTATACGGTGACTTGTTGTGTAGTCATGAACAGAACTGCAGAGTTTATTTTCCATCCATTCACTCTTGAAGATGCTTCTTTGAAGATAGGCTAGCTAGCTGTATAAATGGTTCCTCAGTGGGGGGGATGATGATAGCATAATATGATTTTTTGAGCAAAGTAACCAGATGGTCCTACTTAAATTCGCATTCGAAGATACTTTACTTAGAGCAGCTAATCAGCTGTACCAGTGATTGTCCGGGAGGCGAGTTTATGGTCTCCACCTCGTGTTGAGTTTCAAAGTTCAAACCACTTTAAATGTGCAGCTGCCACTTCACACCTTTTCTGGTCTGGTATGTTAATTTCTTAACCCATAATTTATACAGTTTGTTCAAAAGGGGCGGTTCAAACATCTCTGACCTCACTCAGGGGTGGTGACTACTCACTGTGCAAAGTTATAAAAAACAATTATCTCTCATAGCTTGCCAAATCACATCCCTCTCTTAACAAAAACCCTTTAATCATTTTTCATATTACATGCACAATGTATAGTATGGATACTTCATACATGTAGTGTGTATACTTTCCAAGTTACAGTATTTCCTTTACAAAATGTTGAATGACATCACAAAATAACAAACAAAATGACATTAGTGTTCCATCACCTCTATACCATTTCCTGCATTCTACGTTCAAAATATTGTTCCAGTATTTGCTTTGAACGTGTTAGTGGTAAAGTCTGTTGAGACAGACCATTCTTTTGATGAATCTTGAGAGGGAGAATCTGGATATTCTCCCTTGATTTACAACAGGACGTGAGTTGTTAATCCCCACTAGTTATTTCTGATTGAAGTTATTCATTGCAAAACGGATCTGACCTATTTGGATTCTGATGGAGAGTCCCGCTCTGGTGGGTTCAATCTTGGAAGGATTCTGCAAGTTGCAACCCACCACAAGTATGACCACGGGATGTCCTGGTTGTGGATCGTCATGACAGTCCCCCTCCGGTGGTTCAACCTGGTTGGATTGCTGCAAGCTGCAGACCACCACAAGAATGGCCATGGGATGTCCTGGTTGTGGATCGTTGTTCCGGACCCTTCGTCCGGTTGTCCATGCTGGTGGATCTAGGCAGTAATTTAGGCAGATATTAATAATGCAAATCACTCATACAGTACATCATTACATTTCTTCCCCAAATGAGCGGTGGTGTGGCACTAACTGGTGGTCATATGGGGAACTTGTTTAGTATATATTTAAAAAAATATTTTAAAAAAGTAAGATACATTATATAGTTATAACACCTTAATCATCTAATTGGACTCTATTTTATATACTGTGTGTGTGTGTGTGTGTACACTGAGTGACCACGTGAATCTATGTCCCCTATTGATGTCACTTGTTAAATCCACTTCAATAAATATTTTTAAACCTTGAGACAAATGAGACATAGATTGTATGTATATGTGTGTCATTCAGAGTGTGACTGGGCAAGACAAAATATTTAAGTACCTTTGAACGCGGTATGGTAGTAGGTGCCAGGCACACCGGTTTGTGTCAAGAACTGCAACACTGCTGGGGTTTTCAACGCTCAACAGTTTCCCGTGTGTATCATGAATGGGCCACCACCCAAGGACATCCAGCCAAATGTGGGAAGCATTGGAGTCAGCACGTGCCAGCATCTCTGTAGAATGTTTTTGACACCTCACAACCACAGACCACGTGTATCCATGCCAGCCCAGGACCTCCACATCCGGCTTTTTCACCTGCGGAATCATCTGAGACCAGCCACCCAGACAGCTGATGAAATTGTGGGTTCGCACAACCCATTTTTTCCCCACAAACTGTCAGGGAAGCTCATCTGCATGCTCGTCATCCTGACCAGAGTCTTGACCTGTCTAAAGTTTGATTGTTGTCACCTTCAATGGCCTGTGGCACGCTGGAGATGTGTGCTCTTCATGGCGGAATCCCAGAATGTCCCAGTTCTTCCATAGCATATTCACCAGACATGTCACCCAATGAGCACGTTTGGGATGCTCTGGATCGACTTGTACGTCAGCGTGTTCCAGTTCCAGCCAAAATCCAGAAACTTCGCACAGCCATTGAAGAGCAGTGGGACAACATTCCACAGGCCACAATTAACAGCTTGATCAACTCTATGCAAAATAAATGAGTCGCGCTGCATGAGGCAAATGGTGGTTACACCAAATACTGACTGGTTTTCTGATCCACGCCCATACCTTTTTTTCCTGTGACTATATGCATAGTCTATCTGTATTCCCAGTCACGTGAAATCCATAGATTAGGGCCTAAGGAATTTATTTCAATTGACGGATTTCCTTAAATGAACTGTAACTCAGTAAAATCTTTGAAATTGTTGCATGTTGCGTTTATATTTTTCATTAGGATATACAGTATATACACCTCATTAGTCTGTATGAATTTTTAGATATAGGCCTTTGTAAATGTTTACATATCTTACATTACTCATCCCATGCGGGATACATTACATTACTCATCCCATACTGTATTCTATACTATTCTGCGGTATCTCATTCACTTAATTAATAATGTTTACTTATCTTCCATTACTCATCTCATATGTAAACTCAAATAATTCTTAAAAATCCTAATAACTTCACAGATCTTCATTGTAAAGGGTTTAAACACTGTTTCCCATGCTTGTTCAATGAACCATAAACAATTAATGAACATTAACATTAAAGACATTAACAGCTTACAGACGGTAGGCAATTAAGGTCACAGTTATGAAAACTTAAGACACTAAAGAGGCCTTTCTACTGACTCTGAAAAACACCAAAAGAAAGATGCCCAGGGTCCCTGCCCATCTGCGTGAATGTGCCTTAGGCATGCTGCAAGGAGGTATGAGGATTGCAGACGTGGCCAGGGCAATAAATTGCAATAAATGTCCGTACTGTGAGACACCTAAGACAGAGCTACGGGGAGACAGGGCGGACAGCTGATCGACCTTGCAGTGGCAGACCACGTGTAACAACAGCTGCACAGGATCGGTACATCAGAACATCACACCTGCGGGACAGGTATAGGATGGCAACAACATATGCCCTAGTTACACCAGAAACGCACAATCCCTCCATCAGTGTTCAGATTGTCCGCAATAGGCTGAGAGAGACTGGACTGAGGACTTGTAGGCCTGTTGCAGTGCTCTTCACTGATGAGTCGCGGATTTGTCTCACCAGGGGTGATGGTCAGATTTGCATTTATTGTCGAACGAATGAGCGTTACACAGAGGCCTGTACTCTGGAGCGGGATCGATTTGAAGGTGGAGGGTCCGTCATGGTCTGGGGCGGTGTGTCACAGAGTTTGGCCGGTAGGGATATCCTTGCCTCATCGCGCACTAGCGACTCCTGTGGCGGGCCGGGCAGAGTGCACACTAACCAGGTCGCCAGGTGCACGGTGTTTCCTCCGACACATTGGTGCGGCTGGCTTCCGGGTTGGATGCGCGCTGTGTTAAGAAGCAGTGCGGCTTGGTTGGGTTGTGTTTCGGAGGACGCATGGCTTTCGACATGTGTCTCTCCCGAGCCCATACGGCAGATGTAGCGATGAGACAAGATAGTATGTCAATATTACAAAGGTAAGCTAATGGTTACAGAAATCAGGAATGCAGACAGGCTCTATAGACCTCTATATATGAGTGACTGTGTCCAACACATCACCACCTTTTGTTATGTTGGGCACCTACTGACCAAAACCATATGTTATGAAATATTATTAATATAAAATACATGTATTGCTAAAAGGTTTAAGGAAATACAGGCAGGTACTAAATTACTACAAGCCAAAACAGCTCTTTCAATCATGCATGACTCTCTTGAAAAGCAAAGGTTGTGGGGGCAGCTAGCCTAGTGGTTAGGCCTAGTGTCAGGCCAGTAACCAAAAGGTTGCTAGGTCAAATCCCTGAGCTGACGAAAAAAAATCTGTTGTTCTGCCCCTGGACAAGGCACTGTTCCTAGGCTGTCATTGTAAATAAGAATTTGTTATTAACTGACTTGCCTAGTTAAATAAAGGTAAAAAATACTTCTGACTTAACTTTGTTTTTAATACTTATGTGGCTGAGTAAACTTACTTGAATTACATTATTTCATTTGATTTAATACATGTTATTAACAAAGTGTGCTCCATTTTGAAAGAGAAATAGAAAATACACTTTATTACATTAAACCAAATCTTTAATCATTTTGAGACTACAGGAAATAGTTGAATGCTATATTAAGCAACTGCAGTAAATGGTTTGTTTGGTTGTCAACAGATCCTGATCCCTGATTCCCCAAAAACATCTGGGTCAGATGGTTTAGATCCTTTTTTTTCTTTAAGGTTGTAGCACCAATCATCGCCAAGCCTAACTCTGACCATTTTAACCTGTCTCTCCTCTGGGGAGGTTCCCATTGCTTGGAAGGCAGCCATGGTGCATCATTTAAAGGGGGAGATCAAGCTGATCCTAACTGTTATAGGCCAATTTCTATTTTGCCATGTTTATCAAAACTGTTGGGAAAACTTGTCAACAATCAACTGACAGGCTATCTTGATGTCTATTATATTCTCTCTGGTATGCAATCTGGTTTCCGCTCAGGTTATGGATGTGTCACTGCAACCTTAAAAGGTCCTAAATGATGTCACCATTGCCCTTGGTTCTTAGCGATGTTGTCCTGCTATTTTTATTGACTTGGCCAAAGCTTTTGATATACGGTAGACCATTCTATTCTTGTGGGCCGGCTAAAGAGTATTGGTGCCTCTGAGGGGTCTTTGACCTGGTTTGCTAACTACCTCTCTCAAACAGTGCAGTGTACAAAGTCAGAATATCTGCTGTCTCAACTACTGCCTGTCACCAAGGGAGTACCCCAAGGCTTGATCCTAGGCCCCACGCTCTTCTCAATTTACATCAACAACAAAGCTCAGGAAGCTCTCTCATCCATTTATATGCAGATGATACAGTCTTATACTGAGATGGCCCCTCCCTGGATTTTGTGTCCAACAAGCTTTCTCTAACCTTAACCTTGTTCTGAACACCTCAAAAACAAAGGTCATGTGGTTTGGTAAGAAGAATGCCCCTCTATCTATGGGTGTGATCACTACCTCTGAGGGTTTAGAGCTTGAGGTAATCACCTCATACAAGTACTTGGGAGTATGGCTAGACGGTACACTGTCCTTCTCTCCTCACATATCAAAGCTGCAGGCTAAGGTTAAATCTAGACTTGATTTCCTCTATCGTAGTCACTCCTCTTTCACCCCAGCTGCCAAACTAACCTTGATACAGATGACCATCTTACCCATGCTAGATTACAGTGCCGTAATTTATAGATCGGCAGGTATAAGGGTGCTCTCGAGGTGCTAGATGTTCTTTAACATTCAGCCATCAGATTTGCCACCAATGCCCCTTATAGGACACATCACTGCACTCTTTACTCCTCTGTAAAGCCAGCAGCATACCACCCTGCATACCACTGCTGGCTTGCTTCTGGAGCTAGGCAGGGTTGGTCCTGGTCACTCCCTGGATGGGAGACCAGATGCTGCTGGAAGTGGTGTTGGAGGGCCAGTAGGAGGCACTCTTTCCTCTGGTCTTAAAAATATCCCAATGCCCCAGAGCAGTGATTGGGGACACTGCCCTGTGTAGGGTGCCGTCTTTCGGATGGGACGTTAAACGGGTGTCCTGACTCTCTGAGGTCATTAAAGATCCCATGGCACTTATCTTAAGAGTAGTGGTGTCAACCCCGGTGTCCTGGCTAAATTCCCAATCTGGCCCTCAAACCATCACGGTCACCTAATAATCCCCAGTTTACAATTGGCTTATTCATCCCTTTCCTCTCCCCTGTAACTATTCCCAAGGTCGTTGCTGTAAATGAGAATGTGTTCTCAGTCAACTTACCTGGTAAAATAACGGATAAATAAAAAAAGTAAACTGGTCATCTCTGTATACCCACTGGTTGATGCTTATTTATAAAACACTTTTAGGCCTCACTCCCCCATATCTGAGATACCTACTGCAGCACTCATCCTCCACATACAACGCCAGTCACATTCTGTTAAAGTTATCCGAAGCACACACATCCCTGGGTCGCTCCTCTTTTCAGTTTGCTGCAGCTAGCGACTGGAATGAGCTGCAAAAAAAACACAAAAACTGGACAGTTTCATCTCCGTCTCTTCATTCAAAGACTCAATCATGGACACTCTTACTGTCAGCTGTGACTGCTTCACGTTATGTATTGTTGTCTCTACCTTCTTGCCTTTGCGCTGTTGTCTGTGCCCAATAATGTTTGTACCATGTTTTATGCTGCTACCATGTTGTGCTGCTGCCATGTTGCTACCATGTTGTTGTCATGTGGTGTTGCTACCATGCTGTGTTGTCATGTGTTACTGCCATGCTGTGTTATTGTCTTAGGCCTCTCTTTATGTAGTGTTGTGGTGTCTTGTTTTGATGTGTGTTTTGTCCTATTTTTTTATTGTTAATCCCAGCCCCGTCCCCGCAGGAGGACTTTTGCCTTTTGGTAGGCCGTAACTGTAAATAAGAATTTGTTCTTAACTGACTTTTTAAAAAAATAAGAAAGAAATAATAATATTTTGGCTGTAGAAAAACAGGTATCTGTTATGTTGTTCCAGGTGAGGCAGGCAGCATGCCAGGGAGGGATAACTACACAGGTGCCTCAAAGGTACCCTTGTTCTAGAACTCACCCTTAAGCTCTTGTGGGCCGAAGTGTAAAAATGAACAGGAAGTGGTTCTGGGTTGCCAAAATTAAAGGTAGACCCAGCAAGATGACATTGCATGCACAATGTAAACACAAAGAGGGTTCATTTCCACAACACCTAAGATTGTTGAAGTACGAGGCTAAACTTCTCAGCTATTTTGGTCCCAAAGCTACTGTTGTAGCAGTATGAAGTGAACCTGTGCATATGCGCAGATACTCCATATGACTGTGTGAGAGAGTAAAGTCTTGCATCACAATATCGGTGGTGCTGCTTGTGGCAACGTCATAATGCAGAGTCTACCTTTTAGTCTTTCTTGACTATGTTTCTCTTACTGTAATCGGCTACTGATTTGAACCAAAATAGTCTGTTCAACCAACATGAACATTAGTCTAATGCCAGGCCTACACTACACAACTTTCAGAGGGTTCTACACGGAACCCAAATGGGTTCTAGGTAGAACCAAAAAGGGTTCTCTTCTATGGGGACAGCCAAACTTACAGAACCCTCTGGCGACAACTGAAACACAAAGCCACTTCAGATTGAGGACACCCGCATCACTCTGTCTAACGAAACAATACAGCGCGTGTGTGTGTATGTGTGCGTTTACATGTGCCAGAGAGCGAGAGAGAAATTGAACACATTTTATTTTTTTAAAGATGAATTTCTCTTGTGTCCCAAAGATGAATCAAGGCCTTAGCATCACAGATATATACAGTAGATAGCATTTAGTGTAACTAACACACCATGTCACACTAATCTCTGCATCTTGGCCAGAAAGAAAAGCAGAGGCCTCCAGGCTGTAATAGAGCTGCTTCTGTTAAGGCCTCACTATTAGGAGCTGAGGCAGGCTTTTTATGCTAATAGTGGTGTAAGCAACCACGGTAGTCTGTTCTGTTGTTATGCCTGCTTAGGGTATCCCTACTATCATTTAGCCTACATTTGAGTCCCATTGTTGCTATGAGAGACCATTTGGGCATGGTTAAAAAAAATTACCTGGCAGACATTTAAAAGTCATTGGTGAAATGCAGACTTTGATATGCTGGCTTTATATCCATCACACTGTTTGTAGTTGATAGAAAAAAACGTAAGATCTACTGTACTTCTATCTGAGAGAAAGGTACTGTAAAGGTGCGGAGGTTTGCACTTTTTTGTGATAAAATGTGAAAACCTTTCACACTTATGCAAAAGTGTATATCACCGTATTACTGACCAACATCGGCGTCTCCCGACAACTGATAAATAATCAACAAAATACATCTTCATGTTTGTCAATTTGGATTGACATAAAATGTCCATCCTAACCTCAAAACATTGTCACTGTGTTTTAAACATAAGATGCCCATAAGATGCCTTGAGTTTAGCATTTCAAAAATCTCTAGTCTATACTATAGTGTACCATTCCAGTGAAATGCTTGTTGTCAGTAGCTACAGTATCTGTATTGTCAAAGGTTTTAGGGCAAAAAATAATGTTTTCAGTCTTCAGTCTGTTGTAATGATCCAAGCTAGCTCTGACACGGATGGTTTTGATCTAATACAGCCAGTCAGCTCTACACTGGACTCCCACAAACACACTCACAGCCAGCTTTAACATGTATGAGAGGTGACAGGAAATAAATGAGACAGTTTATTCCAATGATGGGAAAACAATCACGGCTCCCATTATACTTAGCTTGCCCAATCTGGCTAATGCTTGGTAAAATGTCACCAGGTTATTTTCCGAGAGCTGGATGACTGCTTGGTTTCTGTTGTTGGAATGATTGGCATAAAAATCTTTAATCTGTACGTACATACACCAGGAATTCATGTTATTTGCTTCAATGAAAACTCCACCCCAAAAAACTATATATTGGTACTTGTTTCATTAGTCCACTGTTTATATAGTCCTAAAACGTTTTGCATGTCCGTAATCAAGTTTTCAAGATATAAAACTTTCAAAATACAGAAATACAGCCGATATCATTTTGCATGATATGATGCTGTGATTTGCATCACATGATCACAGACTGAGCTACCTCATATGTTACACTGTAACCGCATCCCTATTCTCTATAGTGAACTACTTTTGACCAGGACCCATAGGTGCAACTTGGGATGCAGCCACTGTCTCTCTGTCTAAATCAGGGGTGTCAAACATACGGCGCATGAGCCCATTCAATTTGGCCTGCGGGTGCTTTGAGTAAGAAATCACAATAATCGTGAAAAATAATGAGTGAGGGTATAATATTTATGCCTCTGTAACTTTCTCACTCATCATTATTCACGATTCATTCATGATTATCAGTAATCATGGTATTATTTACCATTCTTGTCTTTTGGACACAACATAATGCGAAACACAACAAAAAACAAACTGCAAATGCATCCAACAAGTGCGTAGAGTCACGAGCTTGATGTAGTAAATGCGTGCTAGGAATATGGGACTAAATACTACATTTTTACTACATTTAATACACTATAAGTGAATTTGTCCAAATACTTATGACACCTTCAAATGGGGGGACTAGATACATATAGTGCTTTTATTTCTAAATGGTAAAACGGATGTATGATAATACCGTCACTAAAAGGTGACAATCTTTTGTGGTGTTCGATGGGTGTTCGATGGGGTTGAAGTCAGGGCTCTGTGCAGGCCAGTGAACTGTCGCCGTCACTAAAAGGTGACAATCTGAACTGTCGCCTCATATCAACCATTTCATCTCAAATCCAAAATGCTGGAGTCAGCTTCACTGTCCAAATAAACATGCAGGGAGTGTACATGTAAAAGCAATAATCAGTCACTTTTAATGGCAAATACAAGACTCACTGTTTTAAGCACTAAGATCTGAAGATGTTAATTTCAAGATTTTTCACTTGTTTATAGAAATAATTTAAAAAATCAGGATTCCCTAATTTTGAATAAATATCTAACCTTATTTTCAGTATCGTTTGTGACTTTATCACAAGACAACAATTTCCCCTTCATCAGAAGCATCAGGCATCCCTATCATCCTAAACGGATGTCAAGAGCTTGGCGTGCCCGCCTGCATTTCACAGAAATCTGAGGCTGGGGAAACACTCGGCTCAATTGAAGTCTCATCCAAAGAGCTTACAACTGTAATTAAATCATTCATTTCTTGTCTACGCTTCACAGACCGTAACCAAATTGACTTCCCACCAACTTCATTTTCTATTTGAACAGCAAATAATGATTTTGTGCCAGTCTAATCACAAAGCTCTCAACATCTGATCAAGCCTAGCATCCGGAGGGGAATTACCACATGGACCGATATTAGACCTCATTACCAACTTGAGTGCAAAATTATTACATCTTGTAATTGGATGGTGAGATTTATCAACACAGTAGATCATCAGGCCAGGGCTGCTTCGTGTACTTTGTTATCATTATGCATGGTTGAACTGGCTACTTATCCCAACTTGGCCAGACAACAAAAGACAGTAAGATGAGCAAACTAAGAATTTAGTTAAAGTAACCTATAACTCAGAATGTCAACAGTTATACATTAGTTTTTTTTTGCAGTAAGGGCTCAATATATTGGCTGGTTGTTAAATGCTGTTTTAATGGTACACTACATGACCATCAAACAGTTCATTCCAAAATCATGGGCATTAATATGGAGTTAGTTCCCCATTTGCTGCTATAACAGCCTCCATTCTTCTGGGAAGGCTTTCCACTAGATGTTGGAACATTGCTGCGGGGACTTGCTTCCATTCAGCCACAAGAGCATTAGTGAGGTCGGGCACTGATGTTGGGTGACTAGGCCTGGCTCGCAGTCAGTGTTCCAATTCATCCCAAAGGTGTTTGATGGGGTTGAAGTCAGGGCTCTGTGCAGGCCAGTCAAGTTCTTCCACACTAATCTCAACCTCACTTTGTGCACGGGAGCATTGTCATGCTGAAACAGGAAAGGGCCTTCCCCAAACTGTTGCCACAAAGTTGAAAGCACAGAATCGTCTAGAACGTCACTGTATGCTGTAACGTTAAGATTTCCCTTCACTGGAACTAAGAGGCCTAGTCCGAAACATGAAAAACAGCCTCAGACCATTATTCCTCCTCCACCAAACTTTACAGTTGGCACTCTGCATTGGGGCAGGTAGCGTTCTCCTGGCATCTGCCAAACCCAGATTCACCTGCCGGACTGCCAGATGGTGAAGCGTGATTCATCACTCCAGAGAACGCGTTTCCACTGCTCCAGAGTCCAATGGCAGCCTGCTTTACACTACTCCAGCCAATGCTTGGCATCGCACATAGTGATCTTAGGCTTGTATGCGGCTGCTCGGCCATGGCAACCCATTTCATGAAGCTTCTGACGAGCAGTTCTTGTGCTGACGTTGCTTCCAGTGGCAGTTTAGAACTCAGTAGTGCAACCTAGGACAGACAATGTTTTCGCTCGGCGGTCCCGTTCTGTGAACTTGTGTGGCCTACCACTTCGCCTCTGAGCCGTTGTTGCTCCGAGATGTTTCCACTTCACAATAACAGCACTTACAGTTGACCGGGGCATCTCTAGCAAGGCAGAAATTTGACAAACTGACATCCTATGAAGCTGCCACATTGAAAGTCATTGAGCCCTTCAGTAAGGCCATTCTACTGATAATATCTGTCTATGGAGATAGCATGGTTGTGTGCTCGATTTTATACACCTGTCAGCAAAGGGTGTGGCTGAAATACCCCGAATCCACTCATTTGAAGGGGTGTCCACATACTTTTGTATATATAGTGTATGTCTTAAACGTTTCACTTGGGTAATCTGTGGTGGAGAATAGAGAGCAGCCTGGAGCAGAGCCATCTTTTCTGGGGTTCATCCCAAATAAGCATCCTATTTCCTATATAGTGCACTACTTTTGAGCCCTATTTGCCCTGGTCAAAAGTAACAAACTAAATAGGGAATAGGGTGCCATTTGGGAAGCAGCCCTGCTCTGGTGTGCTGTGGTCTGGTGAGCACAGTGGAGAGACATTACTGAGAGTTAACTGGCTGTGAAGCTCTGATGGGACTATGAGTCTTCATGTCTGAGAGGGAGTTGTAGATCTAGTCCAGGATAAGTCAGGACACAAAGCCTTGGTGCAATTGCAGTACCTTGATGGAAACGACTTCAGTAATTCAGAAGTCTAGAGACCCAATTGTTTTATTATCAAGCAAACACTATGAACCTCTTTTCAACATGTGCAGTTGTTGTGATTCTTATTGATTGCACAGATTATGTGACTCCAAGAGCAATTATTCACAAAAAATATGAATTTGTCGTGTAAATGAGTATGTTCTGACAGGGCATATAGACTTCCTTTAATCGTCTTGGCATTACAACTCTCTCCACTCAGAAGGGAACAGGCAATGGAGGTGGTGATTGGCCCTCGTGGTCAGGATTAATCTCACTAAGAGGATCAATACAGCTTGAAGACAAGACAAACATCTGAAATCCTAAAGGCTTGTTGTACAGCATAGAATTATGGGATTGAAATCGCACAAGCCCATACCTGCCCTTCCCTTTCCCCAAACTTGGTGCCTTAACCACTGCTCCCCAATTGAGTAATGTTGTAGCTTCAGATGCATCAGAAAATGTTTATCTGGATTTACTGTGGGAGGAGGTGTCGGATTGGCAATTGGATGTCGCACATAAACACAAACATCTAGATGGGAACACACACCCTAATGAAATCAGGGCGATTGAATGAGGAAAGCTATAACAGGAATACAAATATTCCACCCACACTGATCTCAACTGAAACAGCATTTTCATATCTTGACAAGAAGAGATGTTGAGCTGGCTGGCATTCTAATTTGCCTCAGACTGGAGTTCCGAGTTCTCCCTCGAATACCAATATTGATCAGGCAGATGTCCGTTATGGTTCATAAATGTCCATCTTGTTACAATGCCCATTCCTGTGTAGTACAACGACACCGCAGCCTGTGTGCAAAGTGACTTTACTGATAAATCAATGTCTGTTAGTTACTGATACAAGGTTGGATAGGACACGAAATGACGACGGTGTTGTTATCTTGTAAGGGGTAAAAGTCTATAAATAAGAAAGCACATGTAAGCGTAAATTAATGAAGACACGTTCTCTTTTACAATGACGGCCCGAGGATGCGTTTTTAAGAGGTTGAAAGAACATAGACCATGTAAAACGTGCGCACACGCGTGTACTGTATGTGCGTGCCTGCGTGTGACACAGTATTGTGTCTGAAATCTCAATTGACAGCTTTAATCAGATGATTACTTAACTGAAACTGAGACCTTCTCTCAAGGGAGCCAAAACATAATAGATAGGATCGCACCATGTGATCACGAGAAAATGCATATCTAATGTCGTTTATGGTTGGTTCTCTCAAAAAATGTGATTGTAATTGCCCCAAAAATTCCCAAGAGTTTTATTATCCTGTTTTCAGAAAAGCTGAATTGGTGGCATCTTTCTTGATATGCCACATGAAACAATGTCGATTGTATTAATAGAAGAATGCATACTTTAAAAGGGAGGATGAGATCAAACAGATTCAATTCATTAAAAAAAAAGTTTTACATTTACTATCATTATATTGCTTGATGAAAATATGTTTAATTCTGATAGCTGGGATTATTAGTCTGATGTCTGGAGTGTAGTGATGAAAGATCCTGACTCTTTCAAACCCTTGTTTAGAAGGTACAGTCTCTATAGGTTGCCTGAAGTACATGTGGGGTATGCAATCAAACTTGTCACGCAAAACACAGAGACCCATTGGCTATGTTGGCTTAGCTATACTGTAGATGCAATATGGTCTCTATTGTCTTTATCAAGCTTTGTTTAAAGCGCTCATTGATCAGGCTTTGTCATTTTCTCTATAGCTAAATCTGGTATTTTATTTACATCGGGTAATTATGTAATGAGCAACCTTACCTAAGACCTGAAGACCTTAGCTCCCCAAGATAATACCCAGGCATTTAGCTCAGTGGGCTAACACAGTCCTGTGGCATGCAATAGACCCGGTTTTACACTCAGTCAAATTCAAGGGGCAACACTGTCATGATGATTGTACCATCCATTACCAGGCAGCATCAACTACATGTATTTGTAGGGAATTTATTAAACAAGTCTATACTGTGCTGTATTATGTCAAACATATGAAGCCCGGCTTTGAGATATCCGGAGCTTTTAAGTTCAGTGACCTCGGCACCTTGTCATCATTAGTGGTTTTAAGAACAGAATGAACCAACAATGTGTTTCTGAACATCCATTATGCTCACACTGCAGGGAAAGAAAGTGTATGTCCCAAAATGGCACCCTATTCACATTGTAGTGCACTACATTTGAAGAGAGTCCTGTGGGGCCCTGGTCAAAAATAGTGCACCATAAAAGGGAATAGGGGCTCATTTGGGAAGTAGAAAATGATGTCCTAATCATCAATCGCTGCTCTGTTGTCTTCAAATTATGCTGACAGATAAATGTGCTTCTTTACAAAGGAATCAAAAGCATGATTTGTTCCTTTCATTTGGATTCCTTTTTGAAGAGCCTGTCTAATAAAATTTGCATCTGATGAATAGTTGTTGTTGGAGGAAAACATATGTTTATCAGAGGAATACTCTTTTGATAAAAATTTAGCTAACTTTTAGGCTGTTTTGTGGAGAAGATCAGGCCATATTGAGACAATGCGAGGAGTCTGAGAACGGTAGAAAGTAACTATTGTGTTTTCAATGATATTTGTAACCAGCTGGTCACCGATATAATGATTAAGATATTTAAATCTATGTCTCTGCTGTGATGAGGAATTAAACCTATTTATATATATTTTTAAACTCTAAACATATTCAACAGTGGTATAGTAGTGTAGGTGTAAGTCATGCTCTAATAATTGGTGCTCCAATTAAGATAATAATAATTTTTCTCCTCATCAGAACAACACTCTAGTTAGTGTCTTAACTCATTTTCACAGTCACAGAAACACATTTTGATAAGATAACATCGGGGGAATTTGTTTGTTTTTAATTAGCTTCCCTCGGACCAGAAAATCAACACATTCAAAGAGCATCTTTTGTTTGTGGGGCCGTGTTGTACTGATACCGAATCAGCCTGGCAATTTATTCATTGTTTGGCAAAAATGAATCAGAAATTTGCCAGAGGTGAAAGAGTAACATAATAGAGAGAAAAACCATAGTATTGAAATGCATTGCAATCAGTCTCATTGTCATATCTAAAATCAGAATCTTAGCAAGGTATGCAGCCTTTGGCATAGCTCCCTGACCTTGACTCTATATAACCATGTCTCATTAAGCCAATACTATATTATACTATGGCTCCAACAAGACATATTTTGTTAAAGCCCGACTCAGTGATTTTTACAGCCCTTTTTGGTCATTTAAGTTAATTATACATACCCATTGATTCTTGAATTAAGAAGTGGGGCTTTAAGGGTAACAAATATTCAGAAACTGGTGTGCAACCACAGCATAAAATTATGATAATTAGTAAGGTCTTCATATCACATTTCCTCACTGCGTACGGTTGAGCGAACATAACTCAGATTTACTGCTAAACCAGCGCAGAGCGACTCTACCTCATTTCTCATTGAGCTGCCAGCATGAGCAACATCATGCACAGCCGAATTCATCAAAACGAGAGAGAGAGAGAGAGAGAGAGAGAGAGAGAGAGGAAGGGGGGGGGGGGGGGCATTACATATTACTCCGGCTGTATGAAATCATAATGATTGAGAACGAGGAAGGGTTTTGACTCCCATCATAACATATATGTTTAAATGTATATAACACTGTGATGATCACTGTGGTGCCATAACGTTCCTTCATGGGACATTAGCCACCGCTCCATTAACAGGGCCAGTAGGGCTCACAGGGGACTCATATCAATAGGCATCTGGGTGGAGGGATAACAAATGACTATTAACACAGCAGGCTTTAAATATGGCTGCTATAAGCTGGGGTTTACAGCTCTGATTGATATACTGTAGTATGTGTGACCAGACCACAAACAGTAGGCATTGCCACAAACAGTATGTGATCAAAGCCAACAGCGATAATGTTGTTATATTGACGATATTATGCGACTACAACGATTACTTCTGTGTAATGTCTGACACAGCCCAAAACGGAACAAAACAGTGACCACTGTGTGCACAGTTAAAGTGCTTTCATTTTCAATGCTGTGTGAAGATGGAGAAATGTACCATAGGTGACCACAGCTGGGGAGGGGGGGGGGGGGGGGACAGCCACCATAGCAGATATGATTAGACAAAATAATGAGGAAATTGAAAACAAACAAAAACAAAACAATGGAAGCTCCCACATAAAACAAACCAACATGAAACAGACTAGCATAGCAGAGTGAACAGTCCTGAAGGAGCTCTCGAAAGACAGCATTTCCCTTCACTTTCTCTTCAACGCAGCCCAATCCCTTTGTGGCATATTTATTTCTTTATCTAATAGAAAGTAATGACACAGACTGTGTCTCCGGGCCTCTTTGGCAGGACCCCATGCCTCCTGGGCTAAAACACACAAACACAATAAGCATAAATGCATAAAAGCCAGGAAGCACGGCTCCATTTGGCTGATGAGAATGATGGCTAGCTTGTTGCTTATCGGAGCCCTATAAATCTCCATGGCTGGGCGAGAGATGGGAGCAGTTATCACTTCCTGGCAGAGGCGATATGAATGGTGCCTGACGAAGTAAGGCATCTCCTCCAATGATTTATTGATGGATAAAGGTAAGAGTGCAAACTGCTCAAAGTAAGAAGGGTGTACACTAGTAAATGGCAAATAGTTCAACTACCTAAAGTCATCCAAAGATCATTCATCGTCAACAAGACTGGAAGCGAAGGTGACCCGGAAAGTTAATATATGGATTGCAGGTTTAATGCTTTGTCATGCAAATTAACGAATCCCCCATTGCTAACTTCAACACTGGCATAATATCACATTTCAGTCAAATTCACATTGCATAGCAGCTGTTTTATGGGCTCCTGACCAATTCAATTCAAATGACATTTTATTTGTCACATGTGCAAAATACAACAGGTGTAGTAGACCTTACAGTGAAAGGCTTACTTACAAGCCCTTAACCAACAATGCAGTTTTAAGAAAAAATACATTAAAAAAGTAAGAAATAAAAGTAACAAATATTTAAAGAGCAGCAGTAAAATAACAATAGCGAGGCTAAATACAGGGTGTACCGGTACAGTCAATGTACACCGGTTAGTTGAGGTAATTGAGGTAATATGTACATGTAGGTAGAGATATTAAAGTGACAATGCATAGATACTAACAGAGAGTAGCAGCAGCGTAAAAGGGGGGGAATACAAATAGTTTGGGGTAGCCATTTGATTAGATGTTCAGGAATCTTATGGCTTGGAGGCAGAAGCTGTTAAGAAGCCTCTTGGACCTAGACTTGGCATTCCGGTACCGCTTGCAGTGTGGTAGCAGAGAGATCAGTCTATGACTAGGGAGGCTGGAGTCTTTGACAAGTTTTAGGGCCTTCCTCTGACACCGCCTGGTATAGAGGTCGTGGATGACAGGAAGCTTGGCCCCAGTGATGTACTGGGGCCCTACCCTCTACCCTCTGTAGTGCCTTGCGGTCAGAAGCCGAGAAGTTGCCATACCAGGCAGTGATTAAATCTGTCAGGCTCTCGATGGTGCAACAGTAGAACCTTTTGAGGATCTAAGGACCCATGCCAAATCTTTCCAGTATCCTGAGGGGGAATCGGTTTAGTCGTTTAGTCTTTACGTTTAGTCTTTACGACTGTCTTGGTGTGCTTGGACCACGTTAGTTTGTTGGTGATGTGGACGCCAAGGAACTTGAAGCGTTCAACCTGCTCCACTACAGCCCCATTGATGAGAATGAGGGCTCCTTTTCCTGTAGACCACAATCATCTCCTTTGTCTTGATCACATTGAGGGAGAAGTTGTTGTCCTTGCACCACACGGTCAGGTCTCTGACCTCCCTATAGGTTGTCTCATCGTTGTCGGTGATCAAGCCTACCATTGTGGTGTCATCTACAAACTTAATGATGGTGTTAGAGTCGTGCTTGGCAGTGCAGTCATGAGTGAACAGGGAGTACAGGAGGGGACTGAGCATGCACACCTGAGGGGCCCCCGCGTTGAGGATCAGAGTGGCGGATGTGTTGTTACCTACCCTTACCGCCTGGGGGCGGCCCGTCAGGAAGTCCAGCATCCAGTTGCAGATGGAGGGGTTTAGTCCCAGGGTCCTTATCTTATTGATGAGCTTTGAGAGCACTACACTGAGCTGTAGTCAATGAATAGCATTCTCACATAGGTATTCCTTTTGTCCAGGTGTGAAAGGGCAGCGTGGAGTGCAATATAGATTGCATCATCTGTGGGGAGGTATGCAAATTGGAGTTGTTCTAGGGTTTCTGGGATAATGGTGTTGATGTGAGCCATGACCAGCCTTTCAAAGCACTTCATGGCTACAGACGTGACGGCTACGGGTTGGAAGTAATTTAGGTAGGTTACCTTAGTGTTCTTGGGCACAGAGACTATGGTGGTCTGCTTAAAACATGTTGGTATTACAGACTCAGACATGGAGAGGTTGAAAATGTCAGTGAAGACACTTGCCATTTGGTCAGCGCATGCTTTTTAGTCCACGTCCTGGTAATCCGTCTGGCCCTGCGGCCTTGTGAATGTTGACCTGTTTAAAGGTCTTACATCGGCTGTGGAGAGCGAGATCACACAGTCGTCCGGAACAGCTGATGCTCTCATGCAGGTTTTAGTGTTACTTTTCTCAAAGTAATTTAGCTTGTCTGGTAGGCTCGTGTCACTGGGTAGCTCTCGGCTGTGCTTCCCTTTGTAGTCTGTAATAGCCACATCTGACGAGCGTCGGAGCCGGTGTAGTACGATTCGATCTTAGCTATACCCTTTAGCTTGGTGCAGATGTTGCCTGTAATCCATGGCTTCTGGTTGGGGTATGTACGTACAGTCACTGTGGGGTCGACGTCATTGATGCACTTATTGATGAAGCCAGTCACTGATGTGGTGTATCTCAATGCCATCGGAAGAATCTCGGAACATCTTCCAGTCCGTCGTAGCAAAACAGTCCTGTAGCTTAGCATCTGCTTAGCATCTGACCACTTTTTTATTGCCCGAGTCACTGGTGCTTCTTGCTTTAATATTTGCTTGTAAGCAGGAATCAGGAGGATAGAATTATGGTCAGATTTGCCAAATGGAGGGAGAGCTTGTACGCGTCTCTGTGTGTGGAGTAAAGGTGGTTGCACATTTAACATGCTGATATTCTGCTATTTTGTGTGTTTTTCGCACCGATTGTAACTTTTTTGGACATAATTTTTCCGCAATCATTTCCTATCACAGAAAAGAGCTTCTGGACATCAGAACAGTGATCACTACCTTCGATTTGGATGGAGATTTCTACTTCAACGAGTCGGAGGTACAGGACATAATGCTCACCCTAGACCAGGCCGTATCCCCGGGACACGGAAAAGAAAAAAGCGGCGTAAGAGAACAAGGAGGCCTACAAACCTGACTCAGTTACACCAGCTCTGTCAGGAGGAATGGGCCTAAATTCACCCAACTTATTGTGGGAAGCTTGTGGAAGGCTACCCAAAACGTTTGACCCAAGTTAAACAATGTCAATACTACTTGAGTATTGAGTGTATGTACACTTCTGACCCACTGGGAATGTGATGAAAGAAATAAAAGCTGAAATAAATCATTCTCTCTCCTATTTTTCTGACATTTCACATTCTTAAAATGAAGTGGTGATCCTAACTGACCGAAGACAGTTTTTTTTTACTATGATTAAATGTCAGGAATTGTGAAAAACTGAGTTTAAATGTATTTGGCTAAGGTGTATGTAAAACTTCCGACTTCAACTGTACTTCCAAAATTATTTTCAACTGGTACCGGGGGACATTCAGACGAGTCCCTTGACACTTGTGGGGTTGTACAGTAGAGCGAAACAGAGAACACCATCGTGTTCATGAGACCACCACTGTGTTCCCTTTCCATAGAATGGTCATAATAGTTTCTAGGCCAAACCGTTCAGACGATTTTGTGAGAAGACCGATTTTCGGTCACACATCTCCTGCTCTGTCACCTTTCACCACAGATGCGAAAGTGCGACAATCGGCGGATGCAGTGGATTGAGACACATCCAATGCAAACAGATATCTCTAGCTTAAACTGACTGATTTTTATGAGGACTTTATTATGTTAATTCGATTTCCGCAGGGCGTGGACATCCACCTTACTGGGTTTTAAAGACGCTCATGACCAGCAGGATCAGATAATACCCATGGTGGCTATATCGAAGGCGCAACACAGGTATAGGTACAGTATAGACAAATTTGCCTTTGATCAAGTGAAATAGTGACTCAATGAATCAAAAGAGTATAAAGAAAGTATTAACTGTTGGAATATCATGGGTATCCATTGCCATGATGCAGTTCATAAGCTTGTGGATAGTGGTCGATCAGACAATGATTAGGCTTATAGGCCTATATGAGAGCATGTACACTATACACAGATATTGTACAACCAATTCAGCATACCCTAGATGTTAATATGATATGGTGGCAGTGCTCAGCTTCTGTCACAGCACAAGTCTAATTACTGAAAGCAGCCTTTTCTCAGCTGTCTCCTGTCTGCTGATGAGGTAATATGGAGGCCTGTGCTCCGGCTCCACCAGTTATTATTAACGCTACAGGGACAGGAACTGACTACGTTGGGGAAGACAGTGTAAATATAAATCAGGACGGGCACACTCACACTCCATTGATCATTATCTGGCTTCAAATCGACTGAAGCGTTTTAGGTCTGGTAACAGGAGGAGGGGAGCGTGTCACAGGGCTATTACACAGATAAATGATTCATGTGTGTGTCGTTTTAAGCCCTACATCCACAGGCAACTAACTGTGATTTCATTTCTATTGGCACTAATAAGTGGTAAGTAAAGACAGAATCCCATGTGGTCTGTTATTCCCTCCAGATAGAGAAGAAATGGTCCTGGATGTATACTGTAGTTCATTATAGCCCAGCTCATTTTGAGAGAGAGAAAGAGATATAGAGGGAAGGTAAAAAAAATAAGCTGTCACATTCTGCTAATTAAATAGTTGATTTGTTTGTTTTCTCTTCCGACACACCTTAAACGTCATGTCCAGCTAAACACCGGATTCTCATTAGACAAGCTAATTAACTTTGCAACTGTCAAGCTAGCCGACGCTAACAAAACTGAAGGCGGGAAAAGCGTCCGTTGAAGGGTGTTAATAACTCAAGAGGCTAACAACAGCTGACACTACACTCGCTTGGATGCTGGGAGGAAAAAAGGGAAATGTTGACATCAAATCGAGTTATCTCCGAGAGGAAAGAGAAGGGATCGAGGATGGAGAGAGAGGGAGAGATAGAGAGAAAAGCAAACCAAGGCAATCTCATCTTTAACGCTGGGTTATTGGCACCGGACAGAGTACGCTTTGTTCCCGCTGTTTGCTCTGGCTTCGAGTCCGTGCCTCTTCACGGTCCCTCTGTCAGAGCCAGTAAAGAGACCGTGAGTGACTCTCAATCTGATGATGAATAGTAGCCCTGGAAGCCGTGGGAGATTACTCCCCGGAGAACCTTAAAGCCCCAACCGCTGTGATTTATGACATATTTATCTGCCGCTATCTGAGGTGGCTGTCACCGGCCGAGAGAGTGAAGGAGCAGATGAGGGGATGACGGGCCGGGGGGAGAATTATACAGCTATAATTGTCAATCATGAGCAGGATTGAGCAGTGAGCTCTATAGCTGTTTTCATAACAGAGGTGCATAAAGCTGTCTCGGAGGGCAGGGGGGGGGGGGACTCTTAAAGGAGAATGATATCCACATTATATAGGATATATACGCTTTAGATATCCTCTTTTCCTCGAATGAGAATTATACCCACATTATTCTTCACTCAGTCACCCACCGAGGTGATCTCCTTAGTGTTGGCCCTGGCCCAGGGCAATCTACAGCCCCAACCTTTAGGCTACTACAGAACTGAGCAAATATGTGCAAATTTCATCCAGATTTTCATCATTCATATATGTAGGGGGCTAAGTGTTTGGATTGTTTGTATTTGTCTGCTTCAAGAGGCACAAAACTCCCCCCAAGTGTCATTTGTCATTTTCCATGACGTTTAAATTGGGTTTGTAAACAGTAAATAGGCCTACATAGTGGTATTGTGTTTATAGATGCTTTGTAGATGATTCTTGACATTCACAGTACTTACTCTTTAATTGACTATATATGTGAAACCATACAATGGATTTTTGTTTGGCCCCTTTAATTTGCACCTACATTTAAACACAGCTGGGTGTCTTTGTGTCACTCTCTTCGGGCATACATATTGGAATCTCATATTTATTGGGTGTGGAAATAAAGATTTCTGCTCTGAGTTTAAAATAAATAGCCCAATTGATTTGGACAGCCTCCTCCTCGCATAGCTCAGAGTGGTTTGGTTGTTAAATGTGGTAAGCAGCCGCTCTGCTGCCAGAGTGAGATCCCAATCAGCCTGATTACCGTGTGTGCAGTCAAGTGCAAAACAATGTATAAGCTCCTTAATCAAATCAATAGCCAAAGCAACTCCAAACTGATGGCTCTTATCAAAACCAGAGTAAAGCCTCAGTCATTTTTCATTTAATTACGAGTTAAATCAGAGCTGGGATTTGTGTCATAAAAAATAAGATGATTTCTGTCTATTCGGTTTAAGATTAGGCCTAATGTTCTTGAGCAAAGGTGCATGGTCGTTGAATATGAAATACTAAAAACGAATGGTATTGTTATGACAGGTAACACCAGTTCTGTTTTTGATTTTGTTATTCATTTTGTAGAATGTTTTTTTAAATGTATGTTATGTACTGTAATATATGTGTGTTGTAGAGAGAGACTGTTTCTATACACACGCTTGCAAATGTGTCTCTGTGTGCATATAAGGTGTGTGTTTGTGTGCGTAGTAAATTGCTGATGGACTGGGGTACTGGTGCGGATAATTAACTCACTGAATGTGCAGATGTTTCTGAGGACTCATGTTGTTAGCGCGCTCGCACACACACACACACACACACACACACACACACACACACACACACACACACACACACACACACACACACACACACACACACACACACACACACACACACACACACACACACACACACACACACACACACACACACACACACTCCAGCATCTGCCTAAGCACCTTCCTGAGCATGAGGAGCTCAATCTTTTCCACTTGACAGCAGTGCAAGTGAAGCCATTTAGTGGCAGCTGGTTCGGCATGGCCAGGAGTAGATGGGGTTGGAAAGCCCTGTGTGCTTTAATTAATTAAGGGGAGATTACATGGTCTTTCAACCATGTAGTTTGTCATCAGAATCCATTACGCATTGATATTAGACATTTCTCCACAGTGTCAACAGCAATTTAGAGGGCAGCTGAAGTTTAAGGAGTGTGAAGGAAGTTTTCTGCTGAGACCTGATTATAGTAGGAAATGACCGTTTGCAAAAAAAAGAGGTCAGTGACAATCTAATTACAGCAGTGGTTCTCAATTGGTTTTGCCTCGAGACCCAAATTGAACCAGGTTGTCTCAGTTGCAATCCAATATTCACATTGTGTTTTTTGTTGTTGCCAAAATGCAATCTGAAAAAATATTTTTTAATGCTATATTGATAGTGAATGTACCAATTATATGACAAGGGAACAACATCGTAAATCATTCAATTTTGCACATATTCTTGATGAAGAATGATAAGCTCACTGGTTTGCGACCACAAAATCAACCAAATCCACTAAATAGCGCCGCTAATTATATGTCACACCCTGATCTATTTCAACTGTATTGTGCTAGTCTCCACCCCCCACCAGGTGTCTCCTATTGTCCCCATTATCCCCTTTGTATTTATACCTGTGTTTTCTGTCTGTCTGTTGCCAGTTCGTCTTGTCTCGACAAGTCATCACAACACATTTTTTCCTGTGTTACCAGTCCTCAAGTTCTTGTTTTCTAGTCTTCCCGGTTTCGAACTTTCTGCCTGCCCTGATGTGTTAATAAATATTCTGAGAGCCGAACTATCCGCCTCCTGTGTCTGTATCTGGGTCATATCCTGAGTCGTGATAGTACGAACTGGCCATGACTGACCCAGCAGACTCAGACCAGCTCCACAACGCTGTCTCCCTGCAAGGAGCCACCATTGGAAGACACGAGGAGCTACTTCAGAACCTTATGGAGGTGCTCCATACCTTGGAGGAACACTGTGACCATATGTTCAACTCATCACTGGAGCAAGCCACAACGGAAACCTCCCAGGCGCTCAGTAACCTCGCTACTAGCGATGCTTCTTCCCAGCCTACCCCGGCTTCCCGAGAACCCCGCTTACCTCCTCCGGAGCGCTATGCTGAAGATCCTGGAACCTGCCGGGCGTTTCTCTCTCAGTGCTCCCTCATCTTTGAGCTACAGTCTTCTTAGTTGCCTTCGGATCGGTCGAAGATAGCGTATCTTATAATGCTGATGTCTGGAAAGGCGTCCGTCTGGGCTATGGCGGTGTGGGATCAACAATCCACCGTTTGCCTTAGTCTGGAGGATTTCGTGGCGGAGGTAAGGAAGGTGTTCGATTCCCCAGTGTCTGGGAGAGAGGCAGCTTGGAAGCTACTCCCGCAGTGTGGCAGATTCCCACAGTGTGGCAGACTACGCTGTAGACTATCGCACGCTGGCCGCCGATAGTGCCTGGAACCCGGAGTCCCTGTTCGACACCTTCCTTCACGGATTATCGGAGGAAATCACTATATATACTGCTCGTTGGGTTCCGTTATTCACTCAATTTTACCATCGGCTACCGCCCTGGGTCCAAGAATGTGAAGCTTGACGCCTGCTCCTGCCTGTATAGTTCCGTTGCTACACCATTTGACCCTGAGACCATCCTCTCTACCTCCTGTCTAGCAGCTACACTAGTCTGGGGTAGAGCCGGGTCCGCAAGACGCAGCATTCCCAGCCGGACCATCGAATGTTTGTCCCAGATTCGTCCCCGGTCCTGGAATGGGCCCATTCCTCTAAACTCACCTGGCCTCCCAGAACCCTGGCTTTCATCTGCCAACGTTTTTGGTGGCCCACCATGGTTCCGTACGTCTCTGCATTCGTCAACACCTGCACTGTGTGCGCATAGAACAAGACTCCGCAGAAAGCTCTGGCTGGCCTCCTTCAACCACTCCCTGTTCCTCATCACCCCTGGTCCCATATATCCCTGGACTTTGTCACTGGTCTCCTTCTGTCAGGTGGCAACACCACCATCCTTACTGTGGTGGATAGGTTTTCCAAAGCTGCACATTTCATTCCCCTTCCCAAGTTACCCTCAAACAAGGAGACAGCCCAGCTTATGGTGCAGCACATCTTCCGGATCTATGGACTTCCGGTCAACATGGTCTCCGATCGGGGTTCTCAGTTCTCGTCCAGGTTCTGGAAGGCATTCTGCACCATCCTTGGGTCATCGGTCAGCCTGTTCTCTGGGTTTCATCCCCAGTCTAACGGCCAATCGGAGCGAGCCAATCAGGACCTTGAAACTACTCTTTGCTGTCTCGTCTCTGCCAATCCCACCACCTGGAGCCAGCAACTTGTGTGGGTGGAGTACGCTTTGCCTGCTCGGCCACTGGACTCTCGCCCTTCGAGTGTTCCTTGGGTTACCAGCCCCCGCTCTTCCCTGAGCAAGAGATCAGCATACCCTCGGCCCAGATGTTCGTCCTCCGCTGTCGGCGGACAAACCACCTCCGGCTCCCCGCTATCGGCCCGGGCAGAGGGTATGGCTGTCCACCCATGATCTGCCCCTCAGGGTAGAGTCTCAAACTTTCCCCCCTTTTTATTGGTCCATTCCCCATCTCTGAAGTCCTTAGCCCCTCTGCTGTTTGTCTTCTGTTGCCCCGTACCCTCCGTATTCATCCCACTTTCCATGTGTCTAGGATTAAACCTTTGTCTCACAGCCCTCTGTCTCCTGTTTCCTGTTTGTCTTGTCGCATCAAATCATCCCAGCGTGTTTTCAGTGTGTTACCAGTTCTCATGTCCTTGTTTTCTAGTCTTCCCTGTTCCAACCTTCCTGCCTGCCCTGACCTGCCCTGACCCTGCCTATCATTCTGTCCCATTTTGACTCTGCCTATATATAGGTTAATTATCATTTCTACACACTTTCTACTAGGTTTTAGTTGTTTAAGTTCAGACTGGAGTATTTTTCATAAAAAATAAATGAAAAGGTTTCATTTTTTGTTTTACTCAGACAATCGCGACCCATTCAAAATCTCCTGCGACCCAATTTGGGTCGCGACCCACCAGTTGAGAATGGCTGAATTACAGCCATCTAAATAATAAGCTGTAAAATAACATGATGTGATCAGACATTTTCTACCGCTTAAATGTAAACAGGCTGAAAAAGACGTTATCGAAGCCTCCTACAAATATTGTTTTATTTTGAAAAACATTTCTGAATCTTCACCCTCACCTGAATTTTTGAGAATTCACTATTGCTGAAAGTGATTTAGCTTCATAGCTTCCAATGGCCTCTCATCATCTCATAATTAAATCCATAACCAATTTTGTTTACATTGATAGCCCCAGTCCGCTGCAGGTACAATTTAATGACCAGCAACACTCATGCTTCAACTGCACTTATTCTGCACCACTTTACTCGATGGGCTCTTAAAGACCTCTCCTGTGGGTTATTATTGTCTCTCTGTCAATGATAGCTCTTTTAATTTGATGTGTTTGTAAAGCTCTGGCGGCATGGCTGGGGGAGATTGGGTCCATTTAACACCCACAGCCTGGAGACAGACCTCATAATGGCAGACTGTAAATAAAACATCAAGGCTTTGTCCCAAATGGCACCCTATTCCCTATATAGTGCCTTGCTTTTGACCACAGCCCTATGGGCCCTGGTAAAAAGTAGGTCACTTTAAAGGGAATAGAGTGCCATTTAGGACTTAAACCAATTATGAGCTCTCTGAGGTGGAATCTGCCCATTATAATCACATCAAGTGTTTGTTTACTGGAACAATGGGGCAGAATGTTAGGTAACCTTCTGGAACTGAGGAGATAATAATTACAGGTACGGAATCCATTTTCTTCTATGTTGGTTTCTTTTCTTACGTTTGGCACTTCCAAGCAAGAAAGAAAAGATATGTTTGACTTCATCTCTCAAGAAGCTGCCTACTGTACATCTTCTGCTAAATATTCTGAAATACCTCAGTGTCTCTGTGACAGGGAAGAGAGGGCTGGGTGAGACAGGGCAAAAGCAGGTTGACAGCAAAAGCATAGTAAATATTTACCATGTGTCTATTCCTTTACAGTATGATTCAAAATAAGATATGCTCTTTGACATATTTTTACATCGAGGAGACAATTCAGCAGGGAGCGTTTTAACCATTTTAAAGTGTAAATGTCTCTATTTTGAAGTTTTTCTTTTTAATTGCTACCCTCATCTACTTAAAACAACATTCAATGATCCCCCATAGACTGGAATAAAAGCATTGTTTTAACTGTGATATTTCTTTCAAGAGTTTTTGAGATTGAGCTCACACTTAAAATGAAATAGTTTGGAAATGAAAAAATACAAAAGTCACAGATTAACTTTTTTTTTTTACAATTTATTTTTACACTAAAAGGGACATTATTTATTTGATAAATTACAAACTGTCTTTCTTTTTGAGGAAATTAGAATGTGACAGTTATTGATTTGTCTAAACTGACTCATGATTTATGAGACACTGTCAAAACCCCCAACAATGATATCTGATTGAATCTGAATGTGAGCGAATAATTTGAAAGCAATGTCAAGTAAAGTTGCCTTTCTCTACTGGACATCTGTTGGGAGTAACCTCTATTCTTCTAATAATACCAAGAGACATTTTCTAAATCTTCATTTTGCATTCTGCATCAGAATGGTGCCGAAGGAGATGGCTGCCGTTTTACGATCACCGAACCAATTGTGCTATTGTGTATGTTTTTGGCGTTATTTGTAACTTATTTTGTCTTATGACCGAAAACAGCTAAAAGAAATCAGGACAGCGATTACTCACCGCGTACTGAAGGAATACTTTTTCTTCAGTGAGTCGGATGGGAAGGATTTACTTCAGATGCCCGACAAGGCCCTCATCCCCGTCATTCGCAGGAGAAAGATACGGAAGTATCGTGGACAAAGGTTTGGGTGCCTTGTAAGGATTAGACACCGAGAGGGTAATCTACCTTTACCTATTAGCCAACATACAATCAATCAATAATAAAGTAGATGAACTACGATCACGTATATCCTACCAACGGGACATTAAAAACAGTAATATTTTATGTTTCACCGAGTCCTGGCTGAAAGATGACATAAATAACATACAGCTGGTGGGTTTTAAACTTTTCAGCAGGATAGAACAGCGGCATCTGGTAAGACGAGGCGTGTCGGTCTATGTATATTCGTAAACAACAGCTGTTGCACGAAATCTAAGGAAGTCTCAAGGTTTTGCTCGCCTAAGGTAGATTATCTAATGATAAGCTGTAGACCACACTATTTACCGAGGGAGTTGTCATTTATATTTTTCGTAGCTGTCAATATACCACAACAAACCGTTACTGGCACTAAGACCACACTCAATGAGCTGTAAACGGACATAAGCAAACAGGAAAATGCTCATCCAGAGGCGGAGCTCCTAGCGGTCGGGGACTTAGTGCAGGGAAACTAAAATCTGTTTACCTAATTTCTACCACACACAGAGATGTGTACAAAGCTCTCCCTCGCCCTCAATTTGGCAAATGTGACCATAATTCTATCTTCCTGATTCCTGCTAACAAGCAGAAACTAAAGCAGGAAGCACAAGTGACTCAGTCAATTAAAAAGTGGTCAGATGAAGCAGATCCTAAGCTACAGGACTGTTTTGCTAGCACAGACTGGAATATGTTCTGGGATTCTTCTGATGGCATTGAGGAGTACACCACATCAGTCACTGGCTTCATCAATAAGTGCATCGATGACGTTGTCCCCACAGTGACCGTACGTACATACCCCAACCAGAAGCCATGGATTACAGGCAACATCCGCACTGAGCTAAAGGGTAGAGCTGCCACTTTCAAGGAGCTTACAAGAAATCCCGCTATGCCCTCCGACGAACCATCAAACATGCAAAGTGTCAATACAGGACTAAGACTGAATCGTACTTGATAAAATAATTTAAATGTTGAAAGATAATGATGAAATAATTCCACTCTGAAACTTATAATTGTATGAAATTGATTAGAATCATAAAATTATAATCTGATGATGTGTGTAGTTTTAGTCAGAATTAGGTTAAACAATAGTGGAAAAACACAGACTCTCTGAGCAAGGCATAGCTCAGGATTTGAACTTGTATGTGGGGGCAGAGGAAAGATACCGAGAACAGTTCAACTGTGTTTGGACCGACCTGGCTAGGCCTCTGAGGAAATTATGAGAGCATAGGGAGTACTTCTCAAGGTTTCCCTAATCTCGGGGGAATGGAACTGTCGGCTGGGCAGCGATACACAGTGGTGAGAACTGTAGAGATAAAAACTCACCTACTGTTTGTGTGGAAGTATGTGTGCAGCTATAAAATGGATATCTTTGTATAATGGACTTTAGAACGTTCTCGTGAATAAACACTTTGATTTTTGTATGCTGGGACTCTTGTCTGCTTCATTCAACCAGAATCTTACAAACTATGGGTTGCAGACTGAGTAGATTAATTGAAGTTTATGAACATTGATAACAAAATTCTCAGAACAGTACTACACTGGCTCTGACGCACGTCGGATGTGGCAGGGCTTGCAAACTATTACAGACTGCAAAGGCAAGCACAGCTGCGAGCTGCCCAGTGACACAAGCCTACCAGAAAGAGCTAAATATGATCACTTCGAGGCAAGTAACACTGAAGCATGCATGAGAGCATCAGCTGTTCCAGACATCTGTGTGATCACGCTCTCCGTAGCCGATGTGAGTAAGACTACTAAACAGGTCAACTTTCACAAAGAAGCAAACCCAAAGTTTCATCAGCTGTTTGGCTCTTCTCAGACCATCCTGCAGGTGAAGAAGCCGGATGTAAGGGTCCTGGGCTGGAGTGGTTACATGTGGTCTGCAGTTGTGAAGCCGGTTGGACGTACTGCCAAATTCTCTAAAACAACATTGGAGGCAACTTATGGTAGAGAAATTAACATTCAATTCTCTGACAACAGCTCTCATGGACATTCCTACAGTCAGCATGCCAACTGCAAGCTCCCTCAAAGCTTGAGACATCTGTGGCATTGTGTTGTGTGACAAAACTGCACATTTTATTGTCCCCAGCACAAGGTGCACCTGTGTAATGATCACGCTGTTTAATAAGCTTCTTGATATGCCACACCTGTCAGGTGGATGGATCATCTTGGCAAAGCAGAAATGCTCACTAACAGGGATGAAAACATTTGAGAGAAATAAGCTTTTTGTGCGTATGGAACATTTCTGGGATCTTTTATTTCAGTTCATGAAACATGGGACCAACACTTTACATGTTGAGTTTATATTTTTGTTCAGTATAGTTGAGATGAACACCTTGGCATTTGTTCTATGATTAACAACAGCACCAATATGATGACCTGTGACCACAATTACATTTTGGGGGATAAAACGACATGCGTTTCCCAAAATGCCCACTACTGTCTAAACAGTCTAGATTTAACTGAAAGTCACACACAGGAGACTTTTCTGGGGGGTTTATTCAGGTTCTCTCTTCTACAAAATGATGTAGGTACTGTATAAAGGACTTACAGCTCAAATAGACATAAGGATCCAAGGGTTGAGGGTGATGGGTGACAAACAATGCTAGAACCCATAAAAACACAAAGGGGTGTCTTTGAACCAATATTTAAAGGTCTTTGGCCTTGACCAAACTGACAGCCCTGAGTCCCAACGGCACCAAATATGCTCTCCCTCCAGAGCCACCAGTCTAGTCCTAATTACCCCCTAGCCTTCTGACACTATTTTCCCTCCCTGCAAGGTCAGACAAACAGACAAGAGGCAATACTTCCTCCTTCCCCGGCCCTCAGCCAGGGGCGGCGTAAAAATGGAGCAGAGACGTACAGCAACTGATAAAAACCATAAACCAGTGTGAGTGGACTGTGATTGGAGATGAAGGGATAAAAGAGCTATTCACTAGCCCCCTTGGGATATAATTAAGAGGGACCCCCCCCCCCCAAGCTGCAGTTTAAAATAGAGAGGCGGTGAGTGGTTAAGGAGGTGGTGTAGGATGTCTGTAGTCTAGGCAGTAACAGCGGCTGAGTGTGTGCTAGAGTCAGTGTTCCGTTTCATTCTGTCTCTTGCTCTTTTGTAAATCTCAGTTGATTAAATGTTGTTAGCGGAGGCCAACTGAATCCCACCGTAATAATTAAAGAATAACAGCGTGTGACATTCTGCGACGGCAAATGGTGTCATTTACTCTCCAGACCAGCTGCCTGCCAGCATAACCGTCCGACCGACACTTAACTGGTTAGGATTTACTGAGCTAAGGCTGAGCTGAACTGTCTTGGAATCCACAGTTAACTGCCTTTATAAAACCAGACCAGCCCCTCTCACATTAAGAATACTACCTCGGACTGCTGGCCATTAAAGTTCCTCGCAGTCAATCATTCATTTAGGAGTGATGGTCAGTTATTGTAAATTCCAGACAATGGAATTAAGCATTGGATTTAGATGCGTGTAGCAGAATATCTTTAGCTGATCCGTCAATTAAGTGATGGCGTGATGGTGTAATGTGCAAATGGGGATGCAGCTGTTAGTCTGCTATACAGACAGGTCAGCTGTCCTGTACTTTGAAATGGCACACACAGACATTAGCAAAGAGCAGAGACGACAACATAGGCTACAGCTCAGGCGTCAACAACATCAGTTTGTTATGATTGTTGTTGTAGCTCCAGTTCTTGATATGAATGGGGTAACTTTGCACCTTGATCAGTGGTTCCTAACCAGGAGACCATAGGCTTACTGGAAAAATGCACATGGGGGGGGGGGGGGGGGTGCTTCAGGGGTCTTCTGGGTAGAGCAAAATTCAGTTGTTGGTACAGTAAGCAGAAAAGATTGGGAACCAGAGACCTAGATGCTGCATAAACAAGACATGGTGACTCCTTCTAAAACTGCATATTTAGCTATAATGCATGCATATTGGGGTCTACAGGGATTCTGACAAGCTGTTGTCCCCCCAAGATCATAAATACTACACTTACGGCACTCGGGTGGCAGACAACAAGATTGACGTCACCGAACTTTAATGAATGTCTCTCGTCTTGTCCTGTCCTTGTCCCTTGTCAGTATGTAAAGTAGTGTGTCTCCATAACCATAGGGCATATGTGCCGTATCCTAATGGGAATGTGTGTATGCATGTGTTCCTGGCTGTCCGAAGTTGAATGGAGTACAGGACCAAAATAAATAATACATAGAAACCCACCCAGACTGGCCAAGGGTAATTATCAAAGGGAAAATATCATCCATTCTGCGATAGACAGATATCTCATCTCATTACATGATCAAACCACACATGGGCCAAAGCCAGCGTTACATAGCCTACCTTCCAGCCGGCTGGCGTGTTCCTCTGTTCAATTAAAGATGTTCAGAGTCGCAGTCTAGCAGGTGAACATGTGCCGCTACAATTATTCCGACTGACGTTGGAATAACTGCCAGGTAGCCCACCAAATGGTGCTGTCAGCCCCCAGGTTTAATTGCCTTGGCACCAGTGCCAGCTATAATCACCTGTCACCGCAAACAACGGCTGCATCTGTTTACACGTCTGTCAGAGGTGCCAGAACGCGCCGGCCTTTGGGACGAGACAACTTTCAGCAAAGAGCGCGACCTAGACACAAAAGGTCATGTGTCCTCCTGCTTTAGAAGTCATTCACCCAGCAGGAAGGAACTAACAACGAAGAAAACCATGGATAGTGGATGAGAAATGATGCCTCCGTAAATGTTACGGGGCTTTTGAATGTTAGTTTTTCTTGGATGGAAACGTTGCATTCTTGTGAACTGGACCAGATGATGTCCAGTAGTTTCTGCACATTCAATTAATAACTTTCTACCCTGATGTGTGTGGGTGCCAATGTGTATGTTCGTTTATTCTGGTAGCAGAAGAACCAGTATTGGCCCAGCCATCCCAACTGAGGAATGTGATAGCCAGGCCCTATCCGTCCCAAAGCCAGCAGCCCCTTTAGCCCACATAAGTCCCTCCAAACCCACCCCTCCAGTCCCCACACACCCAGGTCTGATCCCCAGCACCCGGCCCAGTTCCTCAACACAAGTGGCCACTAAAAAGAGCAGCTGGTTCTCCCCTCGCCAGATTGAGGACATTTTTATTACTGGTTCTTTCCCCAAGTCACCGTTCAGCTTCAACATAATTTATGACCTGCTCAGGAGCCTTGAACAGACAATATGCTTGCTATGAAATTAACTGGAACAGTCTGGTGGATTATAACCAGACCCTAACAACAGTGCCACATGAACTCTTTACACTGTCATATCTAATGGTCCTCTATATATATTCTAGGGTATATCCTAAAACTCATCACAATTACATATTTATTTCAACAAGACATCACTATCAACCATACTCTCAACCAAAGGCTGAATATCATACTGTTTGCTTGTATGTTGTATCTGACAAATGGGGGGCCCTTGTGGCTATAAAATATGTTATTTCCAAGTTATGCCTCATATGTCTGGCAACTCCACACCTGACAATACATATACAACCCTCTCTGCAGCGTCGAACAGACGGAGAAGCACACAGTGCTTCTACATCAGTATTGACATTGACATTATCCTCCATCCTCACCACTTAAACAGACTGATAATAACCTGCAGTAATAAGTGTTCAGGGCAGACTGGGCTTCATCCCAAATTGCACCCTATTACCTATATAGTTGACTACTTTTGACCAGTACATGGAAAAAAGGGTGCCATTTGGTATGCAGGCTGGGTCTGCTACCATGACTGCATTGGGCTCATCTGTCTTGGGAGTGTACAGTCAGATAATGACGCTTCTCATTAAAGTCATTGGATATGCACACGACAGTCACTTTTTAACTTGGTTAGGCAGGCAGGCCCAAGAACATGTTGTCAGTCACAACACCATCGGCAGATAGTGAAAATATGTGATTAGATCCTTTACAGTACCCAGCTAGCACAGAATGTCCTGAGAACCATATGTTTCTTAGAGCTTTGTGAGAGCTTTGTTGTCATATGGTTATTTTGCATACATATTTTGCATCCTCTCTAGGTTTCTTCCTAGGTTCCGGCCTTTCTAGGGAGATTTTCCTAGCCACTGTGCTTCTACACCTGCATTGCTTGCTTTTGGGGGTTTTAGGCTGGGTTTCTGTACAGCTCTTTGTGACATTAGCTGATGTAAGAGGGGCTTCATAAATACATTTGATTGAAATTTCATTGAACCTTCCCACAACTGTCTGGAAATGGTGCAGGTTAGTTGCTTGGCTTTGGGACTTTTTCAGCACATTTAAGGAACTTGACAAAAAATGTAGTATTTCATTACTTTAACAGAACGTTTCCTAAAAGTTCAAACATGATTATATTCAATTTGGTAACATTCTCCAACTGGTTTGACATGTTGGAGAATGTTCTCAAATAGAGACATGTTGAGAATGTTCTCAAATAGTTCAGAGAACGTTAAGAAACTTCTGTGGGAATTTCAGTACTTCAGCGTAACTGTAACGGCTGTCTTCCTCCGACTAGGAGGAGTAGTAAGGATCGGAGGACCAATGCACAGCGGGGTACGTGTTCATGCTCTTTAATAAAACAAGCGAACACTGAAACAAAACAATAAACGACACGTGAATTAACCAACCTAAACGTGTGGAACACACAGACACAGAAAATAAACACCCACGAAACACAAGTGGGAAAAGGCTACCTAAGTATGATTCTCAATCAGAGACAACTAACGACCACTGCCTCTGATTGAGAACCATACCAGGCCAAACGCAAAACACAACATAGAAAATGGAACATAGACAACCCACCCAACTCACGCCCTGACCATACTAAAACAAAGACATAACAAAGGAACTAAGGTCAGAGCGTGACAGTAACGTTTCCCTACAGGGTTCCTCATGGTCCTATTTAAAAGCCATGTTCTCAAATTGTTCTGTGAACATTAAGAATTATCAATAAAAGCAACAAGAAAACTTTAGTAACGTTCAGAGAACGTTCTAAGAATGTTATTTAAAAACATACACTGCTGTTCAAAAGTTTGGGGTCACATAGAAATGTCCTTGTTTTTGAAAGAAAACCAAATTTTTTGGTCCATTAAAATAACATCAAATTGATCAGAAATACACTGTAGACATTGTTAGTGTTGTAAATGACTATTGTAGCTGGGAACGGCTGATTTTTTATGGAATATCTACATAGGCGTACAGAGGCCCATTATCAGCAACTATCACTCCATTTAAAAAACGTTCCATTTTACCGGACAGGAAACATATGGCTTTGTTCCCACAACCAATGTGAAACATATTTAAATTGTGTATTGCTTTCCCTTAGTTAAACCACATAAGAGAACAGCAGTTCTGGAACGGTTCTGGAAACCGGTCTCAAAAATACCTCAGTTAAAAAAGTTGTATAAAAGGTTTCACACAAATCCCTCTCCCTTGAATTCTGCAAATTACAAAAAATACAAATTTACTCACCTACTTCATGTATCCCCAAAAATATATCCTTAAATAATATAAAGTCAACTTGGAAAATCATTAATCAAAAATGTATTGTTGGAAATAAGACCTATAGTGATCATGATGTTATTTCATGTGAATTTAATAACTTTATGAATGTAGGTTCCTCGATGTCAAAGACAATTTTGAAAATTGATTACTTGGATTACATTAAGGGACATTTCCATTCTTTGGTATGAATAAATAAAACATAAACCAAAAACATACATTCCCACAAGGAACCAAATTCCCTTCCAAGGAACCAAATGTGCTAGCTGGGTAATATCAAATATTAACATTACTTTAATATCAATATAAAACTTTTTCATTTCTAAAATTGTGTGAATATTGTTTCGTGGTTAAGTCTCTTGTAACAAAGAGACTATACTTCAATACAGTATTCATAACCATTGACAGCCTGAATTCAAAATGGATTAAATAAAAAATAAAAACTCACCCATCTACACACAATACCCCATAATGACAAAGTGAAAACATGATTTTCATAAATGTTTGTTGATTTATTGAAAATGAAATACAGAAATACCTAATTTGGCTTACCCCGGCCACACCCTAACAACGCTGGGAAAATTGTGCGCTGACCTATGGGAGTCCCAATCACGGCCGGTTGTGATAGAGCCTTGAATCGAACCAGTAGTGACGCCTCTACTACTGAGATGCAGTACCTTAGACCACTGCGCCACTCGGGAGCCCAAATTGATCATTTCTAAACAACCAATTTCATGTCTTGCCATAGATTTTCAAGCTGATTTAAGAGTGGATTGATGATGGCTAGAAGACCGGCGACATCGACCACCGAACGCCGCCCGAATAAGGAGAGGAACCGACTTCGGCGGAAGTCGTGACAGTACCCCCCTTTGAGTTGCAGCTCCAGCGCCGATTCCGGCCTCGGGGACGACCCGGAAGGCGAGGCGCAGGGCGATCTGGACGAAGACGGTGGAACTCCTGCAGCATTGAAGGGTCCAACACGTCCTCGACCGGAACCCAGCTCCTCTCCTCCGGACCGTACCCCTCTCACTCCACAAGATACTGAAGGCCCCTCGCCCGACACCTCGAATCCAGTATGGAGCGAACGGAGTACGCCAGGGCCCCCTCGACATCGAGCACCTCCAGCACCTCAGACTCCTGGAGCGGACCAGCCACCACCGGCCTGAGGAGAGACACATGGAACGAGTGGTTATTACGATAATCGGGGGGAAGCTGTAACCTATAACAAACCTCGTTCACTCTCCTTAGGACTTTAAATGGCCCCACAAACCGCGGACCAAGCTTCCGGCAGGGCAGGTTTCGGGTTGAGAGCCAGACCCGGTCCCCTGGTGTGAAAACCGGGGCCTCACTGCTGTGACGGTCTGCGCTTTTTCTCTGGCGCAGCACGGCCTGCTGAAGGTTAACACAGGCAGCTTCCCAGGTCTCCTACGTGTGCCTGAACCAGTCGTCCACCGCAGGAGCCTCGGTCTGACTCTAATGCCATGGCGCCAGAACCGGCTGGTACCCAGTACGCACAGGAAGGGAGAGAGGTTAGTGGAGAAGTGGCGGAGCGAGTCCTGTGCCATCTTGGCCCAGGGCACGAACCCAGCCGGTCGGTCCTGGCAATAAGACCTCAGAAACCTGCCCACATCCTGGTTTACTCTCCCCACCTGTCCATTACTCTCGGAGTGAAACCCGATGTAAGGCTGATCAAGACCCCCAGATGTTTCATGAACGCCCCCCTAGGCGTGAACTGGGGGCCTCGATCAGACACTGTATCCTCAAATCAAATCAAATCAAATTTCTTTATATAGCCCTTCGTACATCAGCTGATATCTCAAAGTGCTGTACAGAAACCCAGCCTAAAACCCCAAACAGCAAGCAATGCAGGTGTAGAAGCACGGTGGCTAGGAAAAACTCCCTAGAAAGGCCAATACCTAGGAAGAAACCTAGAGAGGAACCAGGCTATGTGGGGTGGCCAGTCCTCTTCTGGCTGTGCCGGGTGGAGATTATAACAGAACATGGCCAAGATGTTCAAATGTTCATAAATGACCAGCATGGTCGAATAATAATAAGGCAGAACAGTTGAAACTGGAGCAGCAGCACAGTCAGGTGGAAGTTGAAACTGGAGCAGCAGCATGGCCAGGTGGACTGGGGACAGCAAGGAGTCATCATGTCAGGTAGTCCTGGGGCATGGTCCTAGGGCTCAGGTCAGTTGAAACTGGAACAGCAGCATGGCCAGGTGGACTGGGGACAGCAAGGAGTCATCATGTCAGGTAGTCCTGGGGCATGGTCCTAGGGCTCAGGTCCTCCGAGAGAGAGAAAGAAAGAGAGAAGGAGAGAATTAGAGAACGCACACTTAGATTCACACAGGACACCGAATAGGACAGGAAAAGTACTCCAGATATAACAAACTGACCCCAGCCCCCCGACACATAAACTACTGCAGCATAAATACTGGAGGCTGAGACAGGAGGGGTCAGGAGACACTGTGGCCCCATAATAGCAGCCCCTGTAATAGGGTTAGAGGCAGAGAATCCCAGTGGAAAGAGGGGAACCGGCCAGGCAGAGACAGCAAGGGCGGTTCGTTGCTCCAGAGCCTTTCCGTTCACCTTCCCACTCCTGGGCCAGACTACACTCAATCATATGACCCACTGAAGAGATGAGTCTTCAGTAAAGACTTAAAGGTTGAGACCGAGTTTGTGTCTCTGACATGGGTAGGCAGACCGTTCCATAAAAATGGAGCTCTATAGCAGAAAGCCCTGCCTCCAGCTGTTTGCTTAGAAATTCTAGGGACAATTAGGAGGCCTGCGTCTTGTGACCGTAGCGTACGTGTAGGTATGTACGGCAGGACCAAATCAGAGAGATAGGTAGGAGCAAGCCCATGTAATGCTTTGTAGGTTAGCAGTAAAACCTTGAAATCAGCCCTTGCTTTGACAGGAAGCCAGTGTAGAGAGGCTAGCACTGGAGTAATATGATCAAATTTTTTGGTTCTAGTCAGGATTCTAGCAGCCGTATTTAGCACTAACTGAAGTTTATTTAGTGCTTTATCCGGGTAGCCGGAAAATAGAGCATTGCAGTAGTCTAACCTAGAAGTGACAAAAGCATGGATAAATTTGTCTGCATCATTTTTGGACAGAAAGTTTCTGATTTTTGCAATGTTACGTAGATGGAAAAAAGCTGTCCTCGAAATGGTCTTGATATGTTCTTCAAAAGAGAGATCAGGGTCCAGAGTAACGCCGAGGTCCTTCACAGTTTTATTTGAGACGACTGTACAACCATTAAGATTAATTGTCAGATTCAACAGAAGATCTCTTTGTTTCTTGGGACCCTAGAACAAGCATCTCTGTTTTGTCCGAGTTTAATAGTAGAAAGTTTGCAGCCATCCACTTCCTTATGTCTGAAACACATGCTTCTAGCGAGGGCAATTTTGGGGCTTCACCATGTTTCATTGAAATGTACAGCTGTGTGTCATCCGCATAGCAGTGAAAGTCTACATTATGTTTTCGAATAACATCCCCAAGAGGTAAAATATATAGTGAAAACAATAGTGGTCCTAAAACGGAACCTTGAGGAACACCGAAATTTACAGTTGATTTGTCAGAGGACAAACCATTCACAGAGACAAACTGATATCTTTCCGACAGATAAGATCTAAACCAGGCCAGAACATGTCCGTGTAGACCAATTTGGGTTTCCAATCTCTCCAAAAGAATGTGGTGATCGATGGTATCAAAAGCAGCACTAAGGTCTAGGAGCACGAGGACAGATGCAGAGCCTCGGTCCGATGCCATTAAAATGTCATTTACCACCTTCATAAGTGCCGTCTCAGTGCTATGATGGGGTCTAAAACCAGACTGAAGCATTTCGTATACATTGTTTGTCTTCAGGAAGGCAGTGAGTTGCTGCGCAACAGCCTTCTCTAAAATTTTTGAGAGGAATGGAAGATTCGATATAGGCCGATAGTTTTTTATATTTTCTGGGTCAAGGTTTGGCTTTTTCAAGAGAGGCTTTATTACTGCCACTTTTAGTGAGTTTGGTACACATCCAGTGGATAGAGAGCCGTTTATTATGTTCAACATAGGAGGGCCAAGCACAGGAAGCAGCTCTTTCAGTAGTTTAGTTGGAATAGGGTCCAGTATGCAGCTTGAAGGTTGAGGCCATGATTATTTTCATCATTGTGTCAAGAGATATAGTACTAAAACACTTGAGCGTCTCTCTTGATCCTAGGTCCTGGCAGAGTTGTGCAGACTCAGGACAACTGAGGTTTGGAGGAATACGCAGGTTTAAAGAGGAGTCCGTAATTTGCTTTCTAATAATCATAATCTTTTCCTCAAAGAAGTTCAACCAGGTGTGTGGGAAGACAAGACAAAACAAATGGAAGATGAAGAGTGGATCGTTGTTGGCTAGAAGACCAGCGACGCCGACCGCCGAATGCCGAACGCCGCCCGAACAAGGGGAGAAACCGATTTTGTCGGAAGTCGTGACAGGCCTTGTGTTTTAGGTTATTGTCCTGCTGAAATGTGAATTTGTCTCCCAGTGTCTGTTAGAAAGCAGACTGAACCTGGTTTTCCTCTAGGATTTTTGCCTGTGCTTAGCTCTATTCTGTTTCTTTTTATCCTAAAAAACTCCCTAGTCCTTGCCAATGGCAAGCACACCCATAACATGATACAGCTACAACCATGCACTGTCAAGAGCATTATGACCATCGGGTTTCACTTTACTTGGACTAAGAAAATGCACTTTATGACATTGTCAAGAAGCATTATGACCATCAGAATTATATACAGTACCCTCCGTAATTGTTGGGACAGTTAAGCATTTTTTCTTCTTTTGGCTATATACACTTCAAAAGTTTGGATTTGAAATCAAACAATGACTATGAGGTTAAAGTGCAGACTGCTTTAATTTGAGGATATTTCCATCCATATCGAGTGAACTGTTTAGAAATGACACTTTTTGTACATAGTCCCCCCATTTTAGGGGAGCAAATGTATCGGGACAAATTCATTTATATGTGTATTAAAGTATTCAAAAGTTTAGTATTTGGTCCCGTATTCATAGCACGCAATGATTACATCAAGCTTGTGACTCATTTATTGGATGCATTTGCTGTTTGTTTTGGTTGTGTTTCAGATTATTTTGTGCCCAATAGCAATGAATGGTAAATAATGTATTGTAATTTTGGAGTATAACCTGTTTCTAAACACTTCTACATGAATGTGGATGCTACCATGATTACGGACAATCCTGAATTAATTAAGAATAATGATGAGTAAGAAAGTTAGACGCACAAATATCATACACAACCCCCTAGTTCTAGTAATAAACTTGTGTTACTTCGACACTGTCTGCATCTGGGTCTTCCCTAAAATGTGATACTTATTGACTCAATACTTTTCATTTTTATGAATTATTAAACATTTCTAAAAACATAATTCCACTTTGAGATTATGGGGAATTGTGTGTAGGCCAGTGACACAACATCTCAATGTAATCCATTTTAAATTCAGGCTGTAACAACAAAACGTGGAAAAAGCCAAGGGGTGGGAATATTTTCGGAAGGCACTGTATATACAAGCTAATTCAAATGTGTAAATGCCACATCAGACACAGCAATGGACACAGCCTGATCCAGTAATCAGTCATTAACAAGAACACAGACTATGGCTACATCTCAAATGGCACCCTATTCCCTATAATAGTGCACTACCTTTGACCAAGGCCCTTAGGGTAGTGCACTATAAAGGGAATAGGGTGCCTTTGGGACGGACCCTGTATATCTATGTGGCTGCTGCATAATCAGGAAGTTTCACGGTGTAATACGCCATAAGAGTCATTCATTAAAACAGCCTTCAAAAGGAGGGACACTGACTGCAGGGTAAAGCATGTAAAAACAAGCCCTCCTTTGACTCATGGAATACTAAGTGATAATTAATGTATTGCTAACTTAGATGGGCATTCATCTTAAAGCTAGTTGCTATTACTGGGTGTCAGGCCAGTCGGGCCCTGGCTGCAGATTTATATTGTAACAACCCAGTCAGCCTTGTCTATAAATCATACAAAGTCCCGATGGCAGTCCTTCCACAGGCACGCACGCCCCCCCACACAGTCACTCCACCCCACACACGTTTTGCCAACCACTCGATCACTATGGCATTCATTCTGTAAAACCACCATGAAAAATGAGTGTGCCAGCAGACCTCTTCTGCTCTCTCACAGTGATACCCAATGGAAGAGTCCACTAATTGTTCTTTCAGTCTGGGGGAAGTGCTATTCATTGGTCTAAACAGCAGGGTTGACAAAGGTGAAATCACTCCTATGAAGATGGATCTCTCCCTCTCTCTCTGAATGTGTGGCCTAGATTTGATGAAGAGAAGTACAGTACCGTACAGTGATCTCAAGCTTCTCATGGCCCAAGTGTATTTACTCTTATTAGAACAATACAACCGAAATACCATTATGGCACAAAAACGGCTGATCATTGACAGTATTATAACCATAAAGACAAAGAGCTATAGGACATGATGTAAGATACCAAACTTCTCTTTGGCACACATACACATTCATAGGCTGTTTCCACTGCTAATGCAATCACGTAATACGGAACACACACCAAAAATGTTTTACGGATTTTACGTATTGTTTTGAGGTGTATATTATAATTGACATCACTTTTTGTAAATAGTCCCCCCCCCCCATTTTAGGGGAGCACAAGTATTGGGACAAATTCACTTATATGTGTATTAAAGTAGTAAAAACTTAAGTATTTGTTCCCATATTCTTAGCAAGCAATGATTACATCAAGCTTGTGACTGTACACGTTTGATGGATGCATTTGCTCTTTGTTTTATTTGTGTTTCAGATTATTTTGTGCCCAATAGAAATTAATGGTAAATAAATGTATTGTCTCATTTTGGAGTCACTTTTATTGTAAATAAGAATATGCTTCTAAGCACTTCTAAATGAATGTGAATGCTACCATGATTATGGATAATTCTGAATGAATCGTGAATAAGGATGAGTAAGAAAGTTACAGATGCACAAATATCATAGTCCCAAGATACGCTAACCTCTCATCATTACAATAACAGGGGTAGTTACCCCCCAAAAATGCTATGATATTTGTGTGTCTGTAGGAAAGTTATGCTAATGTACAAAAATTCCCACAGAAGGACATTGTTTCTTAATGTTCTTGGGGAAAAACCATAAGGAAACGATATGCTGAAATTCCCACAGAAGAATGTTATTTCTGAATGTTCTCTGAACCATGAGAACATTACCAATGTCAAACCAGTTGGAGAACGTTCCTAGAACATTACCAAAATTGATATGAAATGTAACCATGTTTGAACTTTTAGGAAACTTTCTGTTAAAGTTATGAAATAAATTACCAAGAAATGATTCATTTAATGTGCTGTGAATGTTCCAAAGCCAAGCAACTATCCCGCACCATTCCCAGAAAGTTATGGGAAGGTTGTCTGCAAAATAACCATGTGACCATGCTCACAAAGCTCTAAGAAACATATGGTTCTCAGAACGTTATGTGTTAGCTGGGTATTTTTCTATTGAGACGCAATACATTGAAAATTGTACACCGTCTCTTTAAGAGCGTCAAGTTTCCGCAAGAGATCTGTCATTCATTCATTGCTATGATCATTGACCTCCTGAAGAAGCTACCCCTTTGCCTTCCTTTCTTTGCCTCACAAATATTTTGTCGCATATGACATATGATCGCACTTTAGAACCCTGGGTGCCAATAATTTGGACCCCTAGCTTTTTTAGATTTGCTTTGTTACTTGTTAAGCAACATTTCTTTCTCTGAGCAAATGTAGTATAAAGTATAAAATATTATATTTTCTTAATTTCTTTAGCATACAATATAGCTCAGTATTTGTATTATTTATTTTATACAGTCTTTTTTGCTCATCTTTATTAAAGGTTGCCAATAATTATGGACCCCACAGTAACATATGTGACTATTCTAGCCAGACAAGAATAACTTAACCTTCCCTAGTGTGCAGTAGCTTCTCCGAAACACTCAAATCAAATGTATTTATAAAGTCCTTTTTAAATCAGCAGAAACCTAAAACCACAAACAGCAAGTAATGCAGATGTAGAAGGACGGTGGCTTGGAAAAAAATCACTAGAAAGACAGAAACCTAGCAAGAAACCTAGAGAGGAACCAGGCACGGAGGGGTGGCCAGTCCTCTTCTGGCTGTCCCGGGTGAAGTCCTCTAAAAATAAAGTACTATAATAATGCTAAACTAGTGTTATTTATACATTTCTGTTCATATGAAACCAACAGTTTTTTTAATGAAACCAATTTAAACTAGACTGTTGTCGAAGATACCTTCAAAACATGTCTAGCAGATGTATTGTGGGCTGTGACAGAGGTGAATGAATATTCATCACTGTGACCTATGGTAACATAAGGCTGCCATGGCCCTGCACTGCATGAAAACAAACAGAAACAATAACAGAACGAAAGGCTATGCCACCAAGAGGATGAATGAGGGAGTGTGGGCTGTAGCCTCTCAGAGACTGGTAACCAAGTGCCATCTAGTGTCACATGGGGGTTGTGAGTGTGTGTGGAAAAGGCTCTCATTTTTCTTCAGTTACCTGTCCCTTTAATTGCACTTTTTGGTTAACTGTCCCTTTAACTGAAGGCACGTCTGAGCCATATAAATGTATAGAGACCACAATGTATCAGTCCTCAATGTTGTCCCATGTAATATAGGCTTTTGGGCACTGTAGACCTCTATATAGCTCTATGGTGTAAGGGCACCTGCAACCAACTTTTTTATTAAATACCTGAGCTCCTTTTGTCTATTTGGTCAATGCCAAACAAGCCATGTCTCTTGAAGAAACTCTCCAGCATTTCTACCTTTCATTTCTGTTATCTGTGCGTCCAATACCCAACATGAGTAGCCACAATATTGTTTACATTTTACTTTGTTTCATGTGTGAATATATTTGCATATAATGATGCACTGTTGTATCAGTAGTGGTAGACCTTTGAGTTCCTGCCACATGTCACATAAGGACATGAATAATGAATATTTTGTATATGCTTTGGAGAATGATGATTTAATAATGAGAATTATGAAAATACTGAAATGGAAATAATGGGTTTGATAATTGTTTTGACGACTCTTATGTTTATGATATGAAAATATGCTGATGCAAATATGTTTTGTTTTCTGTTTATTTCTAGCACACACTTATGGAAATGAAATGGATAATTGAAAGGATAAAATAAAATGGGAGCCGCAACTCTCTAAATCAAAAGCCCAAGTCTCTCTGCCATATCCTTGTCCTCTAAAAGCCCAAGTCTCTCTGCCATATCCTTGTCCTCTAAAAGCCCATTTATGCTTGATTCAGATATTTTTAATACAACCTTCCCACTACTTTCTGGGAATGTTGCAGGATAGTTGCTTGCCTTTGGAACATTCTCAGCCCATTTAAGGAATTTGACAAAAAAATGAATCTTGTTACATCATTACTTCCTAAAAGTTCCAACATGGTTACATTTAATGTCAATTTTGGTAGTGTTCTAGGAACGTTAAACTGGGTTGACATTGGGAATGTTTTCAAATTGTTCAAAGAACGTTAAGTTATTCTGTGGGAATTTCATTTAACATGTACTGTGCATTCCGTTCTCAGCATTAACAAAACTTTCTAGCCTCTATTTTAAATTAATTCTCAATTCTCATCATTAATGTGATTGACTTATTTCAACAATTTAAGGGCTTTCTGTACAGTTGTCTAATGTCGGTGTGACATATTAACCTGTTTTAATGATACTCCTGAGTGTACCTTTAACAGAGCTGAGATTTACTTTAAAGTGCATTCAACAGATTGCTTACATCTATCTATCAAGTGGTTTTAGATCGACATATGTGCCTCTGGAGGAGTGGTTAGGTTTTATTTTCAGGACAGGACCTATAAGCACATGCCCTAGAGCAGTGGTCACCAACCACTGAATACTGTGAACCAAGAGGTTGAGTAAATGTTGAATAATAATTACTGCATGCATGAACATGCACAATGTAATCATGCATGTCAAATATGCAAGTTAAAAGCACTGTGTGTGGGAGTATCCCTAACCTTGCCAACAGGAAAAATGAGCTGTGAATGGATCAGTGGTTAACCAATCAGGTCCTTGGTCGGCTTGGAAACAGGAACAAGGGTGTGATGTGTAATGAAACAAAATATTTTTGTTAAAAAAATATTTTTGACCATCAGGCGACATCCTGACAACTGATACACAGAATGTTCTTGCAATTTTCCCATGAAAAGTGTCAAGAACATTAATGTCTTATATTCTGAGAACGTGGTAACCATGTACTCTGTATGTTTGGTGGGAGGTTGATGGAATATTAAGGGAATGTGCTCCTCACTTTAACACCAAAACATGTTAAAAAGGTTCTCAGAAGGTTTTTGCTATCATGGATACAATGTTCCCCTAACGTAAAACTGGACACGAAAACATTAAGGGAACATTGCGGGTAATGTTACAAAAACATTTTCTCTCCCTAAAATTGTTAGCTGGAGAAACGAATTCAGAATAAAACCAGACCGCTAGGAGACATTGGGAGGAAAATCTCCTCATTTGACAATGGAGGGAGGTAGGGGAATTGAGGCGTGAAAAAAAGTGCCCTTTCCATGCTCGTCTGATCATGTGCTTGACAGTTCTGTTCTGCAGTGCTTGTTGAACAAAAGTTAGAAGAGCATCATGGAACTCAACGACAGGCCAGCTCTGACAGTTATATGAACAGTGACCTGACAGATAGACACGCCTTGCCTTTGCTGACCGCCAAAACAAAAAAGCACCCTGACCCACTCCAACCCTCCGATAAAGAGAGAGAGAGAGGGGGTGCGGAGGAGGGAGTCAAAGGTTAGGATTTAAGGAGGCAGCCATGGGAGGAGACTGTCATGCCCCAGCACTCTCTGCGTGGCAACCCAGGAGCAGAGCATGCAGAGTGAACTCATTCTGTCCAGTCCAGCTCTCATCTCAGCCTTCTAAATTAGTTTAATTGCCAATTCATGAAAGGCAGAGAGCTGACAGCTTGCCTGTCAAATCCCAGACTGTAAACCAGAGCTCTTTTTCCGTCTCAGATCACAAATACGCCTACAGGCAAAGTTTGGGATTATGCATAGAACAGGACCTGAGTGATAGCCCTGCTACTTCCCTTCACAGAGGATGGTCAGAGGGAAAGAAAACGAACGATAAACATGAAGCATAGACTGGATTGTATAAAAAAAGGGGGACATTCATTAACTTCATTGTAAAATCCCCTAAACATGTAGGCTACAACACAACTGATCTTGCCCGCTCTGTGCAACTGGGTCCTGGACTTCCTGACGGGCCGCCCACCAGGTGGTGAGGGTAGATAACAACATCTCCACCCCGCTGATCCTCAACACTGGGGCCCCACAAGGGTACGTTCTCAGCCCTCTCCTGTACTCTCTGTTCACCCACGACTGCGTGGCCATGCACGCCTCCAATTCAATCATCAAGTTTGCAGACGACACTACAGTGGTAGGCTTGATTACCAACAACGACGAGACGACCTACAGGGAGGAGGTGAGGGCCCTCGGAGTGTGGTGTCAGGAAAATAATCTCACACTCCATGTCAACAAAATAAAGGAGATGATCGTGGACTTCAGGAAAGAGCAGAGGGAGCAGCCCCCTATCCACATCGATGGGACAGAAGTGGAGAGGGTAGTAAGTTTTAAGTTCTTCAGCGTACACATCACGGACAAACTGAAAACAGACAGCGTGGTGAAAAAGGCGCAGCAGCGCCTCATCAACCTCAGGAGGCTGAGGCTGAGGTTGCTGCCAACATACTGACTCATCTCTAGCCACTTTAATAATGAAAAAATGTATGTAATAAAGGTATCACTAGCCACTGTAAACAATGCTTCAAGACTGTTGGAAAAGCTTTCCAGGTGAAGCTGATTGCTAAGAGTGTGAAAAGCTGGCATCTAGGCAATGGGTGGCTACCTTGAAGACTTTCCAAATGTGTTATTTCATAGTTTAGATGTCTTCACTATTTTTCTACAATGTAGTTTATATAATGTTTACATACCCTACATTACTCATCTCATATGTATATACTGTACTCTATACCACCTACTGCATCTTGCCTATGCCGTTCGGCCATCACTCATTCATATATTTTTATGTACATATTCTTATTAATTCCTTTACACTTGTAAGGTAGTTGTTGTGAAAATGTTAGGTTAGATTACTTGTTAGATATTACTGTATGGTCGGAACTAGAACTACAAGCATTTTGCTACACTCGCATTAACATCTGCTAACCATGTGTATGTGACAAATAAAATTTGATTTGATATTACCAGGGCCCAGTTTTTCAAAAGTTATCTATCCGGATGAATTATTTTGGCTATCGGATAGGATTAAATGCATAGAAATACAATGAATAGAATGGGCGTACCCATTCAATTCAATGATTTGTCTATTCTATTGATTCTATTTATATGCGTTAACCCTATCTGATAGACGAAATACAGATAGATAACTTTGAAAAAACTTGGCCCAGGCCATTAGATTGTTGAACAGCCATCACTAGCCGGCTACCTGCCCGGTACTGTCCTGCACCCTAGATACTTTCTTGCACACAAACTCCCAGACACAAACAAGTTCATACACACCTCATACACATGCAGACTCCTGCATATGCCCATACTCACAAACATACTCACGCACACAGCCAACGCTGCTGTCCCATGTATACAGAGACATTAAACACTGGACACTTTCCATTTCTTTTATACTGTTTTTCACAATGTATTTATATACTGAATTCTCGGCATAGCTCATTCTAATAAACTCAGCAAAAAAAGAAAAGTCCTGTCAGTGTCAACTGCGTTTCTTTTCAGCAAACTCAACATGTGTAAATATTTGTATGAACATTAGATTCAACAACGGAGACATAAACTGAACAAGTTCCAAAGACATGTGACTAACAGAAATGGAATAATGTGTCCCTGAACAAAGGTGGGGTCAAAATCAAAAGTAACAGTCAGTATCTGGTGTGGCCACCAGCTGCATTAAGTACTGCAGTGCATCTCCTCCTCATGGACTGCACCAGATTTGCCAGTTCTTGCTGTGAGATGTTACCCCACTCTTCCATCAAGGCACCTGCAAGTTCCCGGACATTTCTGGGGAGAATGGCCCTAGCCCTCACCCTCCGATCCAACAGGTCCCAAACATGCTCAATGGGATTGAGAGCCGGGATATTCACTGGCCATGGCAGAACACTGACATTCCTGTCTTGCAGGAAATCACGCTCAGAATGAGCACTATGGCTGGTGGCATTGTCATGCTGGAGGGTCATGTCAGGATGAGCCTGCAAGAAGGGTACCACATGAGGGAGGAGGATGTCTTCCCTGTAACATACAGCATTGAGATTGCCTGCAATGACAATAAGCTCAGTCCGATGATGCTGTGACACACCGCCCAGACCATGATGGACCCTCCACCTCCAAATCGATACTGCTCCAGAGTACAGGCATCGTGTAACGCTCATTCCTTCGACGATAAACACAAATCCGACCATCACCCCTGGTGAGACAAAGCCGTGACTCGTCAGTGAAGAGCACTTTTTTTGCCAGTCCTGTCTGGTCCAGTGACGGTGGGTTTGTGCCCATGTCTGTTGAGGACCTGCCTTACAACAGGCCTACAAGCCCTCAGTCTGAGCACTGATGGAGGGATTGTGCGTTCCTGGACGGATTGTGCATTCCTGGTGTAACTCGGGCAGTTGTTGTTGCCATCCTGTACCTTGCCCGCAGGTGTGATGTTCGGATGTACCGATCCTGTGCAGGTGTTGTTACTAGAGGTCGACAGATTATGATTTTTCAACGCCAATACTGATTATTGGAGGACCAAAAAAAGCCGATACCGATTAATCAGCCGATTTTTAAATATATATTTGTAATAATGACAATTGCAACAATACTGAATGAACACTTTTATTTTAACTTACTATAATACATAAATACAAATAAATTTAGACTCAAATAAATAATGAAACTTTTAAACCAAATTGAACATAATGCAAAAACACAGTGTTGGAGAAGAAAGTAAAAGTGCAATACGTGCCATGTAAAAAAGCTAAAGTTTAAGTTCCTTGCTCAGAACATGAGAACATATGAAAGCTGGTGGTTCCTTTTAACATGAGTCTTTAATTTTCCCGGTTTAGAAGTTTTAGGTTGTAGTTATTATAGGAATTATAGGACTATTTCTCTCTATACCATTTGTATTTCATATACCTTTGACTATTGGATGTCCTTATAGGCACTATAGTATTGCCAGCCTAATCTCAGTAGTTGATAGGCTTAAAGTCATAAACAGCACTGTACTTCAAGCATTGCGAAGAGCTGCTGGCAAATGCAGGAAAGTGCTGTTGAATGAATGCTTACGAGACTGCTGCTGCCAACCACCGCTCAGTCAGACTGCTCTATCAAATCATAGACTTAATTATAATATAATAAACACACAGAAATACGAGCCTTAGGACATAATATGGTCAAATCTGGAAACTATCATTTCGAAAACAAAACGTTTATTCTTTCAGTGAAATACGGAACCGTTCCGTATTTTATCTAACGAGTGGCATCCATAAGTCTAAATATTGCTGTACATTGCACAACCTTCAATGTATTGTTATAATTATGGCAAATTATTTACGGTCTTTAGGAAGAAATGGTCTTCACACAGTTCGCAATGAGCCAGGCAGCCCAAACTTCTGCATATACCCATACTTTGCTTGCACTAAACGCAAGAGAAGTGACACAATTCCCCTAGTTAATATTGCCTGATAACACAAATGTCTTTTAACTAAATATGCAGGTTTAAAAATATATAGTTGTGTATTGATTTTAAGAAAGGATTTGATGTTTATGGTGAGGTACATTGGTGCAACGACAGTGCTTTTTTTGCGAATGCGCTTGCTAAATCATCACCGTTTGGCGAAGTAGGCTGTGATTCGATGATAAATTAACAGGCAAATTGATTATTTGCAACGCAGGACAAGTTAGTTAAACTAGTAATATCATCATCCATTTGTAGTTAAACTAGTGATTATGTTAAGATTGGTTGTTTTTTATAAGATAAGTTTAATGCTAGCTACTTACCTTGGCTCCTTGCTGCACTCGCTTAACAGGTGGTCAGCCTGCCACGCATTCTCCTTGTGGAGTACAATGTAATCAGCCATAATCGGTGTCCAAAAATTCAGATTACCGATTGTTATGAAAACTTGAAATCAACCCTAATTAATCAGCCATGCCCATTAATCGGTCGACCTCTAGTTGTTACACATGGTCTGCCACTGCGAGGACGATCAGCTGTCTGTCCTGTCTCCCTGTAGAGCTGTCTTAGGCGTCTCACAGTACGGACATTGCAATTTATTGCCCTGGCCACATTTGCAGTCCTCATGCCTCCTTGCAGCATGCCTAAGGCACGTTCACACAGATGAGCAGGGACCCTGGGCATCTTTCTTTTTTTCAGAGTAAGTAGAAAGGCCTCTTTAGTGTCCTAAGTTTTCATAACTGTGACCTTAATTGTCCACCGTCTGTAAGCTGTTAGTGTGTTAACGACCGTCCACAGGTGCATGCTCATTAATTGTTTATAGTTCATTGAACAAGCATGGGAAGTGTTTAAACCCTTTACAATGAAGATCTGTGAAGTTATTTGGATTTTTACAAATTATCTTTGAAAGACAAGGTCCTGAAAAAGGGACGTTTCTTTTTTTGCTGGGTTTATATCTACTATATCTACTGTACATTGCATTTTCTGTTACACTGTTTGTACACACCGTGTATTTACATACTGGATTCTTGACATAGCTAATATATCTACTGCTGTACATACTGTATCATTTGCATAGCTTGCATTTGGATTACTGTTAGTGTTATTTGTATTCTTTCTGACATTTCTTGTTTGAATTTTTACTGCATTGTAAGGAGCTAGTAACTCAAGCATTTCGCTCCACCCGCTATTACATCTGCCAAACTGTGTATACGACCAATATACTTCTATTTAATTTTGCATTGCAGGTATCACGGTAAAGGCTAGCCCTGGATCATGACTCTCAGTTCCATTACATTACAGTACAAATAAGTCATTGTGCGATGTTGTCTTCTGTACAGGGGAGTTTTGTTAATCCCCGACACTCGGTCTGAACATTAACAGGCATCACTTAGTTCGCCTAGTTAAATAAAGGTAAAATAAAAAATAAAAATAAATAAAATTACCCCCGAGTTCTTAAACTACCGCAAGCAATATGGTTCAATGTGACATTATAACAGTACAATCTACTTTTTAGTTTGATCAAATTACCGCCTTCTTGGACCAAGAATTGGGATCATGTATGCTGTGCAAATGCCTATAATGTTTTTTTTTTGCAATGTACAACACAGCAAACGAGGCATTTGTTGTATGCACACGGGGGCCGCCATCTTTATTAACTTTCGCCTATTAGCTATCTAGCATGCTTCGACACCTGTGTGTAATGGAAGCCCCAGTAGGGTCGAGCTGTACCATCATCTCTCAGAGTAGTCATCCCTCAGGGTCTCTATGCTGCCACCTACTGATATGTGGGGGTGTCGATAGGTGAGAGCATTTAGAAAGGAACCATTATAAGTGGGGGTTTTGAAAGGCGCCTTTTAACACTAGAAGCGCTGGAATTCAATAACTACTAGCACTGCCATGACTTGATATTTCAATAATTATTATTCCGAATATTCAATAATACATTAATGTAAAAAATCAAATAATAAATTAAGGTAGCTAGTCCCGTGTAGCTCAGGTGATAGAGTATTTTGGAGGCGCATGGGCGCCAGCGTTGGGGAGTTCTTTTCCCACGAGGGACCAATAATGAAACAAGTATTCAAATGTATGCACTCACCACTGTACGTTTGTTAAATTACGTAAATGTAACGTTGGCTAGCATTTACAAGAAAAGTATTGTTACATACATACTACCTGTATGTAACATTTAAAGAAACAGCTTAGTCAGTGAATCTACTATTTTTTTTTTTTTTTTACATAACTGAAATTCCTCACTGTCGTCTCTGCAGACCATGTCCGATAACCCAAATTCACCCATATTGAGTGAAACGTGTCGAAACCCCCACTTCTCCATATAGTTCATTTGAAACGTTCACTCTTTTCGAAAATTCCACTTTTCCTGAGAGATGCGCTGCACTGAGAGATGACATAGCAGTAGGTGGCAGCATAGAGACCCCGAGGGATGACGACTCTGAGATGATGTCGCAGCAGCTGGAACCCTCTCGCCAGAAACGTGGCGTCACTGAAAAATACTCTCGGCTGCAACTAAAACAGTATACAGTAATTGAATATTTTGTATTTGTGAGATTATTTTGATATGATATGAAAGTCTAGGACTTTATGTTTCTATAATCGCATCGCAATCGAGAATCGATTCACGTTTAGATGGAGTATTTGGCTGTTTTGGTCCTTGGACCTTGAGGCTAACAGTAAACTCCATCTTGGGCTAGATTAAGGCTTGTCAACATGGTAATGAAAGGACAGTGTAAAAGACACAGTGCATAGGAACATTTACTGAAATAATGCCTATCAGCATTGCAAAGTAGCCTACTGCACCAAATACCTGTTAGATATTGACTCACTGTACATAATATTATGAAATGCTCTTCTCACTGTACTGCTCTTCTCCTGAAACTACGTATCCCATGATTCTTTTGAAACGCATGCGCACATGGGAACAGGAAGACAATTGTTTGTTAGCAACAGTCGCTGAGGAGTGAAGTGTTTATGTGAAACGGTAACAAATGTATAGGAAATGAATAGTTAATGGTAAACATTATGCATGCATGCTTTACTATTGGATAGACACTTTTAAACTGGACGATAGCTAACTTGGTAGCTTGCGTATCCACTCTAAAACTAACGTTAGCTAGTTCATTGAGACTTGGCTTCAGACGAGCCGCTTGTTTTTGTACGTACGTAGCCAAACGAACCTAGCTAGCCTATTTGTGAGCTATTTTAACCTAGAAAGAAACATTTAGCTAAGCTAGTAGAACAGTAATAATATGTACGCCTATTCTAGACATTGATAGCAACTAGTTAATACTGTTAGTTGCATGGTTTTCATCCGACCTTCCTAGCTAAAACAAGCCACAGGAGGCTGTGTCCTGTTAGTCTTTCATTGATGGATAGCTGCGATGTCTCAACCTTTTGTTTCCAGGTTGAACCATGTCAACGTTTGCTGACGAGACTGCAGCAGATGTGCCGGTTAAAGACATCACCCTAAACCTCACTAAGGTTGGAGTGGGATTATCAGGTTATTAATGCCATTACTTGACTTTAGTTTACTTTACTCTACCCTGTGGACCCTTAACAATTGGGTCTAAACTGGTGGTAACTTCCTGGCTCTGTTTGCAGAGATGCTGGTAGCCCAGAATGCCCGGGCGAGGCAGGCGATCTTGCGGGTGAGCAGGGAGGAGCTGGAGGACCGGTTCCTACGGCTCCATGAGGAAAACCTGCTCCTCAAACAACACACACACAAACAGGAGGACAAAATCAAGAGGTGGGAACTGCACCTGGATGTATGCACACACACGCAACACACACACACATTTAGCTAAGGTTTCAACCTCAATGCATACCCCTACAGTATCAAACCTTAGAGTTCAACAACTCTTCATGTGGATTTCTGACCCTTGCCTCTGCTCCCATTCTATTGAACTTCAAACTTTTTGCTCTTGGCTTTTCGCAGGATGGCCACCAAGCTGGTGCGCTTGGTGAAGGACCGTCGGCGTGTGGAACAAGTGGCTGCAGGTGGGGTGCGACCAGGGAGCCGGGACATGGAGCTGGAGGAGATGATGGAAGAGCTGCAGGAGAAGGTGGACCACTTTGGAAATAAGTGGATGCGTCCGAAATTGCACCAAATCAAATTTTATTTGTCACATACACATGGTTAGCAGATGTTAATGCGAGTGTAGCGAAATGCTTGTGCTTCTAGTTCCGACAATGCAGTAATAACCAACAAGTAATCTAACTAACAATTCCTAAACTACTGTCTTGTACACAGTGTAAGGGGATAAAGAATATGTACATAAGGATATATGAATGAGTGATGGTACAGAGCAGCATAGGCAAGATACAGTAGATGGTATCGAGTACTGTATATACATATGAGATGAGTATGTAAACAAAGTGGCATAGTTAAAGTGGCTAGTGATACATGTATTACATAAGGATGCAGTCGATGATATAGAGTACAGTATATACGTATGCATATGAGATGAATAATGTAGGGTAAGTAACATTATATAAGGTAGCATTGTTTAAAGTGGCTAGTGATATATTTACATCATTTCCCATCAATTCCCATTATTAAAGTTGCTGGAGTTGAGTCAGTGTCAGTGTGTTGGCAGCAGCCACTCAATGTTAGTGGTGGCTGTTTAACAGTCTGATGGCCTTGAGATAGAAGCTGTTTTTCAGTCTCTCGGTCCCAGCTTTGATGCACCTGTACTGACCTCGCCTTCTGGATGATAGCGGGGTGAACAGGCAGTGGCTCGGGTGGTTGATGTCCTTGATGATCTTTATGGCCTTCCTGTAACATCGGGTGGTGTAGGTGTCCTGGAGGGCAGGTAGTTTGCCCCCGGTGATGCGTTGTGCAGACCTCACTACCCTCTGGAGAGCCTTACGGTTGAGGGCGGAGCAGTTGCCGTACCAGGCGGTGATACAGCCCGCCAGGATGCTCTCGATTGTGCATCTGTAGAAGTTTGTGAGTGCTTTTGGTGACAAGCCGAATTTCTTCAGCCTCCTGAGGTTGAAGAGGCGCTGCTGCGCTTTCTTCACGATGCTGTCTGTGTGAGTGGACCAATTCAGTTTGTCCCTATTCAGTTATTCCCTATATAGTGCACTAGTTTTTACAAGGGCTCTGGTCAAAAGTAGTGTAGGGAATAGGGTGCCATTTGGGACATAACCAGTGTTTTCATGAATGTTTTTGTGTGTTATCCTCTAGGATTTCAAATGCACATCTTGTCGATGTACGTTTTGTTTATTTGCAACCCAAAATTGAGTGTAATTCAATTCTAGGTCCAGGAGCTGCAGATGCAGAATGAGGGCCTGAAGCAGCGCCTGTTGGCCGCCAAACAGCAGCTGCAGACGCAGAGCAAACGGCCCACCCCCTATGGCCATGTCCAATCACGAGTCAATACAGGCCTGCGGAGGCTGAGGGAGGACACGTTCAGCCTGGCTCAGCTACCCCCTGCTGCCCCCAGAGGTGACCTTTGACATTTTACTCTTATACTCTGACACTGAATCCCAAAATAACTCCTAGTCTTTACTCCCTAGGCATAGATTGGATAGGAAAGCAATATGGCTTTAGCCTCATGTTTGAATTTTGGTGGGAGTTTTCTGTTAGCCTTAACTTTTGTGTCTGTTTGTGTCTCCCAGGCCCTAGAAGTGTGGAGGTGGAGATGAGTGGCAGGGCCCCTCAGGGTCTTCTGCCCAGATACGGACACAGTTTGCTGGACGACGCCAGAGCTGAGATCCGCAACCTGTATGTAATGTTTTTATCAGCTAGCTAGACTGTGAGGGACTGTACTTTTTGCACCATATTAGCAACATCCCCTCCATGATTGCAAATGCTCTCTCTCTTATTCTCTTTCTCTCTCTATCCTCCCTCTCTATCTGTCTCTCCATTTTTCTGTCTCCCCATCTCTATCTCTCTCTCCCCTTCACTCTCTCTCCCTCTCCCTCCCTGTATTCATATATTTGAATACATCTATTTAAGTGATAATGCCCAAGAAGCCGGTGTTTGGAGGATATATTGGCACAGGTACTGTTAGGGTTGAAACGAAGTCTAGAGCCGGCAAACCATACCAATATATCCTAAAAACTGGCTTCGAGGGCATTTTCACTTTTACCAACATATTGAAATAATTATTGACATTTTCGTAAAAAATGTTATTTTGATGAATTTATTAATGCTATTTCATCCTTCCACAAGATATAGTCCCAACACAAATCTGGGGTTGATACCCAAGCCGGCTGGTTGTTCGTTCTATCGGTTCGGTTGCGAGACCGTCGTTCAGTCTTCTTGATCTGTATCTATGGACGCGACCCAGTCGTTCGTTATAAATGTTCCATTGACATACTGGCTGGCAACATTCTTATCCCTTGCTTGCTAGCTAGCCAACTACTGCTAACTTACAGTCACATCAAAAAGTGCAGCCCAAATAACAACAGTAGCTGCATTTGCATTTGTTTAAGCTGTTTTCTAGTGACCTTTATTTGGACGCATCCATAACAATGAGCTAATGAGGCATGATTTCACCTGGCATAGAAAATGTCAGGACACTGTTGTTCAGAGGAGCTAGCCAACAACACAGCTAACACAATCACTTCAAACTGAAGGTGGAAAGACTGCAAACTAGCTGCACTTCATTTAGTTGGACCTTTTTTCAATTTACATTTCTTTGAATATATCCATAAAAATTATGCCAGCTGATTCACGAGTTCGAATGGCTGAGAAACACTGCCTGTCGGTCTCGTCCTGAATCCCGACACGTTCATTACTATGGGACACACGGTCAAATTTGAATATTGAAACAATGTTGCAAATGACATGAGAGACAGACAGCAAGGTTTATAGAAATCTCCACTGTTGAAAACTACATTTTAGTCTCAAGGAAATGTGAGATAATGTCTAGATGCTTTTTATAGTGGAGATCAAGTTTATAAATTGTTTGGCTGAGTTAATGAGACATTGGATTGCGCAGTCAGATGGAACAAAGTAAATAGGCATTTTAACATCATATGTTTAGCCGGTGGTAACTTGTGGAATAGACACAGGCTGGAATGTGGTTTTAACCAATCAGCATTCAGGAATAGACCCACCCGTTGTATAAATTATAATAGAGCCCCACAGTGGTGTCATAAAACCTAGTGGTCAAACAGGACAATGGTTCCAATTGTTTTTCCAACATTTGATAAAAGTCACCTTGTCCTAGAGAGATGTACATGGTTATCAGGGTAAGCCCTTATTTGAAGTGTTTCTAAAATCCCTATGGGAAAAATCTATGGTGGAAAAACGATTGGAACCATTTCCCTGTTTGACCGCTAGGTTTTATGGGTATTTTGACTCATGCTGTGGATCGCCTACAATTTTACACCAATTTTCTTCATTTTTGGCTCTTACATCCTTCTGGCCACTTTTTATATTCTGCTGTGTTTTGTATTTATTTACCCATAATGCTCATTGAATTGACATTCCAAATGACCATTAAATAAAGCTCTGATTGATTAGTTCTACCATGATTCATTGTGTTGGCCAAAAAAACATAAGCAAAAAAACAAAAACATCAATACTGCTATTTTACTTTTCAAAATCCATACAGTAATTATTGCGTCATCATTTATCCCATGATGACGTCACTCCGCCCCCCTCCAGCCCTATAAAAGGGGCCCCCGGCCCATCTAAAAGTCATTCATAGTCTTATCTATCAATCACAAAGCCCAGAAGAAGCAGATTAGCCACCCTGTCCGCAGGCAACACCGCACCAGGGTGTCCCGGCGTCGAAGGAGAGGAGGCCGCAAGCGATAGACAGGCTAGGTAACCTGCCTGACTGAACCTCCCCCTCCCGTTTCTCCCTCCCGACAGACCCCTGGTAGTGTAGAAATGTTAAAGTCTGCTTAAGTTAAAGAGGGCTTTCAACTACACTGAACAAAAATATAAAGGCAACATGTAAAGTGTTGGTCCCATGTTTATGTGCTGAAATAAAAGATTCCAGACATTTTCCATATGCACAAAAAGCTTATTTCTCTCATTTTGTGCACAAATTTGTTTACTTTCCTGTTAGTGAGCATTTCTCCTTTGCCAAGATAATCCATCTACCTGACAGGTGTGGCATATCAATAAGCTGATTAAACAGCATTACACTGGTGCACCTGGTACTGGGGACAATAAAATCAATGTGCAGTTTTGTCACACAACACAATACCACAGATGTCTCAAGTTTTGTGGGAGCATGCAATTGGCATGATGAATACAGCAATGTCCAGCAGAGCTGTTGTCAAAGAATTTAATGTTCATTTCACTACCATAAGCTACCTAGAATTTAGCTAGAATTTGTCAGTACGTCCAACCGGCCTCACAACCGCAGACCATGTGTAACCACACCAGCCCAGGACCTCCACATCTGGATTTATCACCTGCCGGATGGTCTGAGACGAGCCACGCGGACAGTTGATGAATCTGTGGGTTTGCACAACCAAAGAATTTCTGGACAAGCTGCCAGAAACTGTCTCAAGGAAGCCCATCCGTTTGCTCGTCGTCCTCACTAGGATCTTGACCTGACTGCAGTGAAGTGAATGCTGTCCCACTTCATGTGACTAACAGAAATTGAATCATGTGTCCCTGAACAAAGGAGGGGTCAAAATCAAAAGTAACAGTCAGTAGTATCTGGTGTTGCCACCAGCTGCATTAAGTAGTGCAGTGCTTCTCCTCATGGACTGCACCAGATTTGCCCGTTCTTGCTGTGAGATGTTACCCCACTCTTCCACCTAGGCACCTGCAAGTTCCCGGGCATTTCTGGGGGGAATGGCCCTAGCCCTCACCCTCCGATCCAACAGGTCCCAGACGTGCTCAATGGGATTGAGATCCGTGCTCTTCGCTGGCCATGGCCGAACACTGACATTCCTGTCTTGCAGGAAATCATGCACAGAACGAGCAGTATGGCTGGTGGCATTGTCATGTCAGGATGAGCCTGCAGGAAGAGTACCACATGAGGGAGGAGGATGTCTTCCCTATAACGCACAGCGTTGAGATTGCCTGCAATGACAACAAGCTCAGTCCGATGATGCTGTGACACACTGCCCCAGACCATGATGGACCCTCCACCTCCAAATCGATACTGCTCCAGAGTACAAGCCTCGGTGTAACGCTCATTCTTTCGACGGTAAACGCGGATCCTACCAGCCCTGGTGAGACAAAACCACGACTTGTCAGTGAAGAGCACTTTTTGCCAGTCCTGTCTGGCCCAGCGATGGTGGGTTCGTAGGCGACATTGTTGCCAGTGATGTCAGGTGAGGGCCTGCCTTACAACAGGCCTACAAGCCCTCAGTCCAGCCTCTCTCAGCCTATTGTGGACTGTCTGAGCACTGATGGGGGGATTGTGCGTTCCTGGTGTAACTCGGGCAGTTGTTGCCATCCTGTACCTGTCCCGCAGTTGTGATGTTCAGATGTACCGATCCTGTGCAGGTGTTACACACAGTCTGCCACGGCGAGAACAATCGGCTGTCCGTCCTGTCTCCCTGTAGCGCTGTCTTAGGCGTCTCACAGTAATGACATTGCAATTTATTGCCCTGGCCACATCTGCAGTCCTCAAGCCTCCTTGCAGCATGTCTAAGACACGTTCACGCAGATGAGCAGGGACCCTGGGCATCTTTCTTTTGGTGTTTTTCAGAGTCAGTAGAAAGGCCTCTTTATGTCCTAAGTTTTCAAAACTGTGACCTTAATTGCCTATCGTCTGTAAGCTGTTAGTGTGTTAACAACTGTTCCACTGGTCCATGTATGGGAAACCGTGTTTAAACCCTTTACAATGAAGATCTGTGAAGTTATTTGGATTTTTATGAATTATCTTTGAAAGACTAGGTCCTGAAAAAGGGAAATTTCTTTTTTTGCTGAGTTTAGAATATTATATATACACTGCTCCAAAAAATAAAGGGAACACTAAAATAACACATCTTAGATCTGAATGAATGAAATATTCTTATTAAATACTTTTTTCTTTACATAGTTGAATGTGCTGACAACAATCACACAAATTATCAATGGAAATCAAATTTATCAACCCATGGATGTCTGGATTTGGAGTCACACTCAAAATTAAAGTGCGAAAACCACACTACAGGCTGCCGCTGATTGGAATTTTTGTTGTTGTTTGTCTTACCATTTTCGGTAAACCCTAGACACTGTCGTCCGTGAAAGGCCCAGGAGGCAGGTAATTGACAAAATAAAGGAAACCCCAACGTGGTGTCTTAATAGGGCGTTGGACCATCACAAGCCAGAACCGCGTCAATGCACCTTGGCATAGATTCTACAAGTGTCTGGAACTCTATTGGAGGAATGCGACACCATTTATCCATGAGAAATGTCATAATTTGGTGTTTTGTTATTGGTGGTGGAAACCGTTGTCTCAGGCGCGGCTCCAGCGTCTCCCATAGGTGTTCAATTGGGTTGAGATCTGGTCACTTAGACGGCCATGGCATATCGTTTTCATCAAACCATTCAGTGACTACTTGTGGCCTGTGGATATGGTCATTGTCATCCTTTGGGTTCATCGCCTTGGTAGCCAAAATAATGGCCTGCCCAGCAATTTTATACATAACCCTGAGCATGATGGATGTTAATTTCTTAAATTACTCAGGAACCACACCTGTGTGGAAGCACCTGCTTTCAATATAGCTTGTCATACCTTGTATCCCTTATTTATTCAATTGGATCCATTATTTTGGCAGTTACCTGTAAAATTGATTTTTTATTGTTATTGTTGTCATTCTCACTTTGCTTTAGCAACAGTGGCCTTGTCATTCATTCTAATAAAACTAATCTGAATCTTTGTCTGTCAGTGAGAATGTGATTGAGACTCAACGGTCTCACATAGAGGAGATGGACAAAGCTGCAGAGCTGCTGAGGGACCAGCTGAGGAGGAAGGAGAGAAAATTTGAGGAGTCGCTCCTCCACCTGCGAGAGCAGCAGACCACTGGGCAGAGGTAACACACCATGCAGAAGTAGCTACTCTGCATCCTAACAACACACTCCTCAATCTACTGCATTGAGCACATAAGTTTAAACTTTTGATTTTGTTTTTGGTGGAGATTCACATCCACAATAAGTGGTAGTGTTCACGTACCTGTATATTTCCAGTTGTTTTATCCAGCAACGGCATACACACACACACACACACACTATATGGGAATAGTGCTCAAAACCATGCCTCTGTGTTGTGGTGTCTCCAGATCTACTATCAAGGACAACGTGGAGATGATCAGGTTGCAGAAGCAGCTTGTTGAGAAGGGCAACGCGTTCACTGTGCTCGAGGGCCGATTCCTACAACTCCAAGAGGTAAAATACAACTGCATGTTCCAGGAGACACTAGTTCATTAGCAATACTCTAGCAATGTCCAGTGTGGATTATTAGGGAAATGCATGTGGCATTAGTACTGCACCAGATTGAGGTTTTAAGAAAAATATTTGAGCTGATTAAAAATAAATGGGATTCCCGCTATTTTTTTTGGTCTCCACCGCACATTCTAATCTATAGTCGACATGGAAACTTCAAATATCTTGTTCTTTCAGTCACATACTATTCAAACCCAGTCACCATGGTAATGACCACAGTGTTGTGATTGCAGAGTCAGAGGACCCTGAAGGTCAGTCATGAAGCTGTGATGGCCAAGGTGGATGAGTTAATGGGCCAGCTGAAAGACGAGCGACTGAGGAGTCTGGGCCTGGAGAGCCAACTACAGGCCAACTCATTCTCACAGAGAAGGACAGAGGAGGTAACCTTCCGATACATTTGGGGCTGGTTTCCCAGACCCAGATTAAGCCAAGTCCTCAACAAAAAAAAAGCACTTTCAATGGAGATTCTCCATTGAGCATGCTTTATAGTCCTGGACTAAGCTTAATCTGTCTGGGAAAATAGCCCTTATGGTTTAGTCATTTAGCAGGCACTCTTATCGAGATCAATTTGATGAGATTAAAGCAATCTCATAACATTGTAGGGACACCCTTGGCTAAACTCTTGGTTAATAAACTATCCTCTTTTTTTAATGAAACATAGTTGCAGGAGCAAATCTTTGACCTGGAGAAGGAGAGAGTGTTGCTGAAGGAGAACTGTGATAAACTGGTGAACAGGTGAGGGGTTGGACACCACGTTTGTACGTTGCTTTGCGTGTTGAAATCCTACATGGGAAAAACTCTTCTCTGTATGATCATTTTGTGGATGACATATGGCTTTGTGTTCCCAGTGCTTTCGATGTAAGCCAGGATCAGACATTTAGGATGCGGGAGCAGCAGCTGAAACTACAGATAGCCCAGCTAGAGTTGGCACTGAAGTCGGACCTGACGGACAAAAACGAGATTCTGGACAAGATCAAGGTTGAAAGAGGTAACTGTCGACCAGAACGTTTTGTGTACATTCAGAGACGTTTTTACATTGAAATGTTTTGATTGTGTTACTATTTTAGATATGAACGAAAAATTGAGCCAAGAAAAGGAAGACATTCAGCTTCGGTTCCTGGAACAAAAGCAGCAGTTGGATGAAATAAGGGATCGAATCAAGTTTTACACCAAGGTACAGGAGCCGGTTCTCACTCCATATAAAAATGAATGTGTTTTTTAATGTGTATACCTCAACCAACATGGTTATAGATGTTTTTTCTCTTCCAGGAGAGTGAGGTTGATGTGGCAGAACTCAGTGAGGCACTGATGCTAATCAAGGTAATTTGTCATTTTACCTCAAATCAAATGTATTTAGAAAGCCATTTTTACATCAGTAGATGTCACAAAGTACTTATACAGAAACACAGCCTAAAACCCCAAACAACAAGCAATGCAGGTGGTAGTAGCACGGTGGCTAGGAAAATCTCCCTAGAAAGGAAGAAACCTAGAGGGGAACCAGGCTCCGAGGTGTGGCCAGTCCTCTTCTGGCAGTGCCGGGTGGCGATTAGAGTACATGGCCAGATCGGTCTCTTATCTCTACCTGAAATCATGCTCTAAGGCAGGGCTGCCCAACCCTCTTCCTGGAGATCTGCTGTAATGTAGGTTTTCAGTCCAACGCTAATTTATCTGATTCAGCTAAGTTAGGTCTTGTTGAGCAGCTAATTAGTAGAATCAGTTGTGTTAAATTAGGGTTGGACTGAAAACCCACACTGAAAACCCTAGGTCTCCAGGAAGAGGGTTGGGCAGCCCAACTGTAAGGTCCACTTTGACCATATGCAGCATCACCATATGTTACTACTCCCATCCACAAGGGGGCACCGTGCATTACAGTTTGCACTGAAATGAACGCCTTTCCCGTTTGTCACTAGTTGCCACAAAGTAAAAATTGGCTATATGGTACAAATGTATGAAAACAAAAAATTGCTCTTTTGGTTTTAATTTAAGGTTAGTCATAAGGTTAGCAGTGTGGTTAATGTTAGGGATCGGGTTAGGGTTAGGTTTATAATCATTGTAAATTGTAGCAATAGGTGGGGTTTAGACAAAATTATGACTTTGTTGCTGTGGTAACTAGTGACAACCATTCTTCCCTCCCTCAGGTGCGTAAGTCCCAGAGGAGTGGTGAGCTGGGCTTCTTGGAGCAGGTGGAGGAGGAGGTGCGTAGCGACACGGAGCACTCCGTGAGGGAGCTGCAGGCCACGCACGCTGAGACCATCCAGGAGCTGGAGAAGACCAGGAACATGCTCATAGTCCAGCACAAGATCAACAAGGACTACCAGGTACGTGGTTATACACAGCATGAATCACTTGGACTACGGTTCGGAAAATAACTAGATATTCCATAACATTTGCAACAAGGACAATTGAATGGTGTCTTACATTACACATACTTTTAGAAATGGTCTTTATTCGTAGTATTTCACTTGAGGTGACATACTTAAAAAAAAAAAAAAAAAGTTACACCGTATTCTTGTGTCTCAGGCGGAAGTTGAAGCGGTGACACGTAAGATGGATGACTCCAAACTGCAGTACGAGCTAAAGTTGGAACGCCTTGCCCAGCTGCTGGACATGAGGGCTGCCAAGATCAAGAAACTAGAGGGTATGTATTTATTCTGTCACGATTATTGTGTGTTGTGGTGATTTTATTGTTATGTCTAGTTTTGTGGTGTTTGGTCGTGTCTGGTTTTGTTTTTATTGTCATTATAACTGATTTTCTTGTTGTACTCTCTCCGTTCACCCCGCAGCCCAACTGAAAGACATTGCCTACGGCACCAAATCACACGTTTTCAAACCCGAGGTTACCGACGACGACGTAGCCGACGAGTTCGACGAGACCGTACACCTAGAGCGTGGAGAGAACCTTCTGGAAATCCACATCGGCATGGCGACCCTCTCCCCAATCGCCCTGGAGACACTGAGCGACCGCGAGCCCTCCACCTTCTGCACCTACGCCTTCTACGATTTCGAGCTGCAGGCTACACCCGTAGTCAGGGGAGCCCGGCCGGCGTACAGCTTCACGTCGCAGTACGTGGTGAGGGTAGACGATCTATTCCTGCAGTACCTCCACACAGGTTCGGTGACGCTGGAGCTGCAGCTGGCCCGGGGCATGGACTTTACGACTGTGGCTGTGGGGCAGCTCAGGCTGTCGCAGCTCCTAGAGAACAACAGCAAAACCCATGGGATCGTACAGCTGGTTGGTGAGTGGAGGGGTTGTAATATGGACTTCTTTCTACCAGGGTATGCAACACAGATTCTCAGGTATCTACTGTATATCCAGTACCTACAGTAACTCTGCTCTCTCTTCTCTGTTCCTCAGGTGTGGCTGGCGAGGTGCAGTCATTTGGCTCTGTGGTGTACTGGGTGAGGCTGCGGGTGCCCATGGAGCAGGCCATTCGGCTGTACAAGGAGAGAGTGAAAGCCCTGGGCTACCTCAGCTCTGCTTTCAATGCGGAACAGCAGGTAGCTAGTGGATATTGTAACCAAACGAATCTTTCTTGGACAGACTACGTAAACAATTGTACCATACATGCACTACATGGTCAAAAGTATGTGGACACCCCTTCAAATGACTAGACTAGTCTATTTCAGCCACACCTGTTGCTGACAGGTGTATAAAATCGAGCACACCGCCATGCAATCTCCATAGACAAACATTGGCAGTAGAATGGCCTTACTGAAGAGCTCAGTGACTTTCAACGTGGCACCGTCATAGGATGACTCCTTTCCAACAAGTCAGTTCGTCAAATTTCTACCCTGCTAGAGCTTCCCTGGTCAACTGTGAAGTGGAAACGTCTAGGTGCTATATCGGCTCAGCCGCGAAGTGGTAGGCCACACAAACTCACAGAACAGGACCACTGAGGGCTGAAGCGCTTAAAAATCGTCTGTACTCGGTTGCAACACTCACTCCCGAGTTCCAAACTGCCTCTGGAAGTAACGTCAGCACAAGATCTGTTCGTCGGTATAGCTTCATGAAATGGGTTTCCATGGCCGAGCAGCCGCACACAAGCCTAAGATCACCATGTGCAATGCCAAGCGTCGGCTGGAGTGGTGTAAAGCTCGCCGCCATTGGACTCTTGAGCAGTGGAAACGCGTTCATTGGAGTGATGAGTCACGCTTCACCATCTGACAGTCCAACGGACTAATCTAGGTTTGGCGGATGCCAGGAGAACCCTACCTGTCCCAATGCATTGTGGCAACTGTAAAGTTTGGAGGAATAATGGTCTGAGGCTGTTTTTCATGGTTCTGGGCTAGGCCCCTTAGTTCCAGTGAAGGGAAATCTTTGCTACGGCATAGAACGACATTCTAGATGATCATGTGCTTTCCTGTTTCAGCATGACAATGCCCCTGTGGACAAAGAAAGGTCTATACAGAAATGGTTTGTCAAGATTGGTGTAGAATGGCCTGGAACTTGACTGGCCTGCACAGAGCCTTGACCTCAACCCCATCGAGCCAGGCCTAATCGCTCAACATCAGTGCCGACCTCACTAATGCTCTTGTGAAAGAATGGAAGCAAGTCCCTGCAGCAATGTTCCAACATCTAGTGGAAAGCCTTCGCGGAAGAGTGGAGGCTGTTATAACAGGAAAAGGGGGACCAACTTAATATTAATGCCCATGATTTTAGAATAAGATGTTCGACGAGTAGGTGTCTACATACTTTTGCATCGCATAACGAGCAGGAGTATTTGAACCCAGAACTTAATCTGACCAAATTCGATGAGATATTAGTTCCGGGTAAACAAGATTCATAACCATACCACAACACAGAACTAGAAAAATGTAATGTCTATCCTATTTTGGTGGTTCATTGTTGGTGCTTCAATTTCACAAAACTTTTAGTTAAAATACTTATTTCCTATTTGGCCCATAAATCCTCACTAACCCTACTCTGTTTTTATATAATCCCTCAGGTGTCAACCTCAACCCTAACCCCCCATTCAGTGTCAGCCGACGGAGGCATGAACCTGAATGAGCTCAACGTCACCGTCCGATGCTGCAGCAACCTGACCTCCCGCCATGCCCACCCACCCAGCCCCTACGTGGTCTACCAGTTCTATGACTTCCCTGACCACGACACCTGCATCGTGGGCGACTGCAGCCAGCCTCAGTTTGAGGACAACATGTCCTTCCCAGTGGCCATGGAGGCAGAGCTGGACAGCTACCTGAAGGCAGGGGCTCTGCTGCTCTACGTGTTCGATGACCACGATACCCAGAGTGAGATGTACCTGGGCAAGGCCAGGGTGCCCCTCCTGTCTCTGGCCCACGACAAGGCCATCACTGGTTAGTTTGGTAGTTAGTCAGGGTGGTTAGTTAGAGCAACTACACTGGTAATTATTGACTTTGAGTGTGTTGGTATGGGTTTAGGTTTGGTAAGTACTTTTATCTGTCTCTTCAAACTGCGTACATTACTTCCATGTTTTGCCTATTTTATTGAATCTTAGTCACACAAACGACTCTTTTTGTTTGAGTGGGACCAGTTGGGCTACTCCAACCATCGACATCCCCCCTGTGTGTCCACATCTCAGGTACATTTGAGCTGACTGACCCGTCCGGTCTCCCCAGTGGCCATATTGATGTGACGCTGAAGTGGAAGTTCACCTACCTGCCTCCTCCTGGCTCTACAATGACAGTTGAACAGGCCAAGTTTGTACCCAAAGAGAGACCAGTGAAGCTAACAACACGAAAGGTAGAGGAGAAGAAGGTGGAAGTGGAGGAAAAGAGGAGAGAGGAGGAGGAGAAGAGGGAGGGGAAGAAAGAGGAGTTGAGGATGGTGGTGAAGGAAGAGAAAAGGGCCAAAGCTTTAATTCCTCTTCCTACTACTTCAACTGCATCCGAGGTAAGTACAGGTACTATGAGGGTAATGTTAGCTTGGTCTGGGATGGTTTGATGGATTTTGAGGTGGCTTCCAGTACAGAAATAGTATTTACTACAATGTACCGTTTGAAAGGCAGTTTGATGGGAAAGGATTGCAGTATGTTTCAGTTACCTTTTTGGTTTTTGATTTGTCATGAAATTGTGTTTGATTCTTGTCTCCCAAGATGCCGTTACCAAAACCTAGAATACGGACCTTTGTGAAAGAAAAAACGGCAAGCAAAAAAGTCTCATTCGTAGATGTCACAGCACCCGGAAATCAAGAATCTGAAAATGTTTCATGTCCCTCTATTTTGCCTGGAACAGAGAAAAGGGAAGTCTCAAAGTTACCGCCCCTAACAAAGGTACTTTATGTCTCTGTCTCTGAGTTATATGTTATATTAAACACATACCTATTTCTGGGGTTTGGTGACTATGGGGTTATTTTGCTTCATGTTATAGTTGAAATTTTAGCGTGTGTGTGTGTGTGTGTGTGTGTATACAGTTGAAGTCGGAAGTTTACATACACCTTAGCCAAATACATTTAAACTCAGTTTTTCACAATTCCTGACATTTAATCCTTGTAAAAAAGTCCCTGTTTTAGGTCAGTTAGGATCACCAGTTTATTTTAAGGATGTGAAATGTCAGAATAATAGGAGAGAGAATGATTTCTTTCAGTTTTTATCACATTCCCAGTGGGTCAGAAGTTTACATACACTAAATTAGTATTTGGTAGCATTGCCTTTAAATTGTTTAACCTGGGTCAAATGTTTCGGGTAGCATTCCACAAGCTTCCCACAATAAGTTGGGTGAATTTTGGCCCATTCCTCCTGACAGAGCTGGTGTAACTTAGTCAGGTTTGTAGGCCTCCTTGCTCGCACACGCTTTTTCAGTTCTGCCCACACCTTTTCTATAGGATTGAGGTCAGGGCTTTGTGGCCACTCCAATACCTTGACTTTGTTGCCCTTAAGCCATTTTGCCACAACTTTGGAGGTATGCTTGGGGTCATTGTCCATTTGCGACCAAGCTTTAACTGATGTCTTGATATGTTGCGTCACTATATCCACATAATTTTCCTGCCTCATGATGCCATCTATTTTGTGAAGTGCACCTCCCCCTTTTTCCTCCAAACATAACGATGGTCAAACAGTTCTATTTTTGATTCATCAGACCAGAGGACATCTCTCCAAAAAGTACGATCTTTGTCCCCATGTGCAGTTGCAAACCGTAGTCTGGCTTTTTATGGCGGTTTTGGCGCAGTGGCTTCTTCCTTGCTGAGCAGCCTTTCAGGTTGTCGATATAGGACTTGTTTTACTGTGGATGTAGATCCTTTTGTACCTGTTTCCTCCAGCATCTTCACAAGGTCCTTTGCTGTTGTTCTGTGATTCATTTTCACTTTTCGCATCAAAGTACGTTCATCTCTAGGAGACAGAACGCGTCTCCTTCCTGAGTGGTATGAAGGCTGCGTGGTCCCATGGTGTTTATACTTACGTACTATTGTTTGTACAGATGAACGTGGTACCTTCAGGCGTTTGGAAATTGCTCCCAAGGATGAACCAGACTTGTGGAGGTCTTCAATTTTTTTTCTGAGGTCTTGGCTGTTTTTATTTGATTTTCCCATGATGTCAAGCAAAGAGGCACTGAGTTTGAAGGTAGCCCTTGAAATACATCCACCTCCAATTGACTTAGGCTAATTGACATAATTTATCAGAAGCTTCTAAAGCCATGACCTAATTTTCTGAAATTTTCCAAGCTGTTTAAAGGCCCAGTCAACATAGTGTATGTAACCTTCTGACCCACTGAAATTGTGATACAGTGAATTAAAAGTGAAATAATCTGTCTGTCAACAATTGTTGAAAAAAATACTTGTGTCATGCGCAAAGTAGATGTCCTTACCGAATTGCCAAATCTGTAGTTTGTTTACAATACATTTGTGGAGTGGTTGGAAAATGAGTTTTAATGACTCCAACCTAAGGGTATGTAAACTTCTGACTTCAACTTTACACTGGACCTGTAATGAGGCAATTCAATGTGATGATTAAGCTTTTAGAGTTATTGTCTACTGTGAGATTAGGCAAGGTATACATGCATAAGAACGGTGATGTGCTCCACAGGTGGTCACAGGGTCAGCGGTAGCACCAGAGCCTCCTCAGAGCACCACAGAGGAAGAGGATGATGAGGAAGAGTCTCACTTCTCTGAGGGACAGGTGATCGTAGCCAGCTCTCAGTCTACCTCAGACGAATCAGACATTTCCGAGGAGATTCTCGAACAGATGGAAGGTTAGCACCTCACTGATATCAACAACAACACTAGCGGAAACATGTAACAAAAATAACAACCAGTTTCCTTGGTCCAACGATAATGCTAATCATTTGTATCGAGGTCCTATCAGAATTGGGAAGGATATGTTTGTTTTCCCTGCTCTCCCTGTCTTGTGGTTTGGAGTGCAGCTGCTACACTCTGTTTAGAATTTTTCTACTTCTTGCGTCAATCTTAATCATATTCCAGCAAGGCCTAATTTACAAACAAAACCCAAACCTGTACTGTAACTCTCTTAAGTATGACTTTAGTGTACAGTACCTACTTTTTAGTCCGAGTTCGGGATAGGGTTAAGGCTGCAGGGCAGCTCTGGCTTTTCAGCCTTAATAGCCAAATGTATATTCACATTTTAGTCATTCAGCAGACGCTCTTATCCAGTGCATGCATTTTTGTCCTGGTCCCCCGTGGGAATCGAACCCGCAACCCTGCCATTGCAAGTGCCGTGCTCTACCAACTGAGCCCCACGGGGCCAAATCCCCTATGGATCCTTAGGAAACAAATACTTACTATTGTATTCTCTTTCAAGTGCAAACAGTCCATGTTATTGTTTGCTGACGTGTTTCTTCACCAGAAAACCCATAAATATTTTAGTTCTGCTGCCAATAGTCTTCAGGCTGGGGATAGCTGAGCCCATCAATGTTAATGCTGACCTTGAGTAGTACGCGAGAGAGACCCCCCCCCCCTTTCAATGTTCAGCAGTGGTACATATCACTCAGCCTGCATCAATAAAACTTGCTGTCAACATGTCAATGCCAATAAGAATAGGTGATGTCATGTCAACTGTTATCACTCTCCCCAGTTTCTTTCAAAAGACGTATGCAGTGTACACACGCTCACAGCAACACTTATGAATCCTCTCCTTCTCTATTGCTCAGTATAACCCCCCCCCCTGAATTGCTCTTCTTGGTTATGACTGAATCTTTTTTCTCCCCCCCCCAGACTTGGAGGCGGCCCCAGTGGCAGAGGACGAGGAACAGAGTGAATCTATCCTCTCAGACAGCGATGACTGCATTGTTCCTGGCCAGTCCTCCATGGGACGGAAGGTGGGTGAACCAGGGATAGAGGATAGAACCCAGCCTGTTTGCCTTGTACTCTGAGTCCATAGAGGATAGGAGTACAGTACAGTTGGATAGAAAGTACTGTATCAAGGTTATTGGGCTTGTTGTGTTTATATCATGGGAATATAACAGCAGCATCCAAGTAAAAGTTTTTACCCAACAAGTCTAGTTTGCTTTAAGGTATTTGTATTGTTTATGTTGCCAACCATTGTTTGGACAAACCTCTAGTGCTGTAAGTATATTTACTGTGCCAAGGTTCTCTACTGATCATCTTTAACCAGTTTGTCAGATGGGATTATTGATTCTTTATTGGAAGCACAAAACACAAGCATTCATTCATCATTAATGGTGTTGATTTGAACTGTACGGACATGATATCCAGTTCAATATTAGCTGCATTATTATTGTTGATGGATAGGAAAAAAAGATTTCTCACTGATCATCTATCTGGAAGGAGGTGGAGCGATTGTTCTGCAAGTGAGTTACTTGCACATTCCTCTCACATCTGCTAAGGATGTTATTTTAAAGTAAATGTACAATTGACTTAGCTATTTTAGATGACTCTCATTATTTCAGTAGTTTATATTTCAGTACAATTTATGTCGGACCCCTTCCAAACATATTAGGAGGTATAAGAAATCATCTCCAGTATATGATCATCTAGAAATCTTCAGTCATTACTGCCCTGGTAGGTTAAGATTCTACTGTGTGTTCTTATAGACCCATCAGCCTAGAAAATGGGAACCACAGCATGAATATTAGCCAATAGACTTTCCAAAGTCCCACCGCGGCTAAAGCCTAAATGATGACCCATCCTTTATTATTCCAGTGGCGTTATGTCATCGAGTCTTATTACGTTACAGCGTCCTGTTTGTCTCTGCAGCCTTCGGAGCGCGTGCGTGTGGAGATCGTGTCTCTGAGCCTGAGGCCTGAGTCGCGGGCAGCAGCAGACTGTAATGTGGTCAGGTTGTTTGTAGAGTACTCCCTGTTGGACATGCCCTCTGAAGAGACACCCCTGTCCCTGCCCAAACCCTCGCCGGGTATTACCAGCCACTACAACTACAGCAATGGTAAGGGAATACCAGAGAGCGCCTACACACACACTCACAAATGCTGAACCTTAATTGGGGAGGACGGATTTGTGGTAATGAGTGGATTGGTATTAAAAACCATGTGTTTGATGCCGTTCCAGACATTATTATGAATCACTATCAGGAGGAACAAGGCATGGCTTACTGGAAACCATGTGTATGATGCCGTTCCAGACATTATGAATAACTGTCAGGAGAAACAAGGCATGGCTTACTGGAAACCATGTGTATGATGCCATTCCAGACATTATGAATAACTGTCAGGAGAAACAAGGCATGGCTTACTGGAAACCATGTGTATGATGCCGTTCCAGACATTATGAATAACTGTCAGGAGAAACAAGGCATGGCTTACTGGAAACCATGTGTATGATGCCGTTCCAGACATTATGAATCACTGTCAGGAGAAACAAGCCATGGCTTACTGGAAACCATGTGTTTGATGCCATTCCAGACATTATGAATCACTCAGGAGAAACAAGGCATGGCTTACTGGAAACCATGTGTTTGATGCCGTTCCATTAGCTCCGTTCCAGACATTATTATGAGTCGTCATAATGGTGGAAAATTCACCTACAAACAAGCAAGATTTCTGGCTCTCACAGACCTGTAACACCTTCTTTAAGAGGCTCCTCTGTCCTCCACTCGTTACCTGTATTAATGGCACCTGTTTGAACTTGTTATCAGTATAAAAGACACCTGTCCACAACCTCAAACAGTCACACTCCAAACTCCACTATGGCCAAGACCAAAGAGCTGTCAAAGGACACCAGAAACAAAATTGTAGACCTGCACAAGGCTGGGAAGACTGAATCTGCAATAGGTAAGCAGCTTGGTTTGAAGAAATCAACTGTGGGAGCAATTATTAGGAAATGGAAGACATACAAGACCACTGATAATCTCCCTCGATCTGGGGCTCCACGCAAGATCTCACCCGTGGGGTCAAAATGATCACAAGAACGGTGAGCAAAAATCCCAGAACCACACGGGGGGACCTAGTGAATGACCTGCAGAGACCTGGGACCAAAGTAACAAAGCCTACCATCAGTAACACACTACGCCGCCAGGGACTCAAATCCTGCAGTGCCAGACGTGTCCCCCTGCTTAAGCCAGTACATGTCCAGGCCCGTCTGAAGTTTGCTAGAGAGCATTTGGATGATCCAGAATTAGATTGGGAGAATGTCATATGGTCAGATGAAACCAAAATATAACTTTTTGGTAAAAACTCAACTTGTCGTGTTTGGAGGACAAAGAATGCTGAGTTTCATCCAAAGAACACCATACCTACTGTGAAGCATGGGGGTGGAAACATCATGCTTTGGGCTGTTTTTCTGCAAAGGGACCAGGACGACTGATCCGTGTAAAGGAAAGAATTAATGGGGCCATGTATCGTGAGATTTTGAGTGAAAACCTCCTTCCATCAGCAAGGGCATTGAAGATGAAACGTGGCTGGGTCTTTCAGCATGACAATGATCCCAAACACACCGCCCGGGCAACGAAGGAGTGGCTTCGTAAGAAGCATTTCAAGGTCCTGGAGTGGCCTAGCCAGTCTCCAGATCTCAACCCCATAGAACATCTTTGGAGGGAGTTGAAAGTCCGTGTTGCCAATAAAGGGTATATAACAAAGTATTGAGAAACTTTTGTTATTGACCAAATACTTATTTTCCACCATAATTTGAAAATAAATTTATTAAAAATCCTACAATGTGATTTTTTTTTCTTCTCATGTTGTCTGTCATTGTTTAAGTGTACCTATGATGAAAATTACAGGACTCTCTCATCTTTTTAAGTGGACAATTGGTGGCTGACTAAATACTTTTTTGCCCCACTGTACATACACACACACACACTCAGTCACTCTTACTGAGCCCTTGCCAGTGTAGGATTTCAGCTACAGATTAAGTAGCTAAAGAGAAACTGACAGGCTTGATGGAGCATCTCTGAAATATATCCTCCATTGAGTCTGTATGTGTGTGTGCTTGGAGTGTCAGATGTGATTCAGTAAGCCATGCCTTGTTTCTCCTGACAGTGATTCATGTGGACAAAGAGAACAACAAGTCCAGACGGGAGATTCTAAGGGGGGTGCTAGAGGGACGCAACCCCCAAATGGAAAGGTAAGAAAAAGGTTGTTAAGAGTGTGTGTCGTTTGTCCATTGCATGCTCAATCATGCTGGTAGTAAAAAAGGAGGCGTAGCTGAGATTTCCCTTTAACATTATACAATATTACTGTCAGCTAGAAAATAGCCTAAATGAATAGACCAGATAGTGATGAGTTATGTGCTTCTCTATGGTGTCGCTGGTCATGGAAGGCAAGAAGATGAGGACAGGACTGTTGTAGACCAAACGGTTCTAGAAATGACAGTCTGTAGCTCTAGAAATGTACACACCGTTCCAGAGATTACATATTAACCTTGCCTGACCACTAACCTGCTGTGATTGGTCCCGTCTGACCTCTGGTGTGTTGTGATTGGCCAGTATCAGGTTCACGGTGGTGAGCGAGCCACCGGAGGAGGAGGAGCAGGAGAAAGAGTGTGAAGATGTAGGCGTGGCCTTCTTCAGGATCCCTGACATCCTGGAGCAACAGCAAGACCTGATTGAGACCAGCCTGAACAGTGAGTATTGTGTATGCATATTGTGTAGAAAACTGTGTCTTTATGTCAACAGGAAGTAAAACATTTGTTTTTTCTCACCCCCAACCCCCTCTTTTTATGTGTGCATCTCTCTCTTTCGCTCCTTCTATTTGACTTTTACTTCCTCTCCCTCTCCACTCCCCCCCCCTTTGTCTCTCTTTCTGAGTGTGTAGTTGTGGATGTGCAGGACAGCAGTGTGGTGGTGGGCAGTCTGTGTGTGTCTGTAGAGGGACTGGAGGCACTACAGTCTATCATGGAGGACGCAGACCATGACTACACGCCCCTCTCCTCACTGGAACAAAAGGCAGAGGGTTAACTCGCAACGGGCATTTTACTAGTGTGAACGACTTGGGTGTTTAGCCTTGCACGCCACAAGACTGCGTCAGCTCATTGAGCTAAAGCCTAGGCATTAGCTAGCACAAGTCTTCTGGTCTCAGACAAGGTTACTCATCACATAAAAATGCTTCACCAAATCACAGCTGTGACACTAGAAATCAGTGGAGGCTGGTGGGTGGCGCTATAGGAGGACGGGCTCATTGTAATGGATGGAATGGAGTCAAACTTGTGGTTTCCATATATTTGATTTAATTCAATTCCAGCATCTACAGTGAGCCTGTCCTCCTATAGCTCCTCCCACCGACTGCTAGAAATACATTTTACTGCTGCTTACACAAGCATTCATCACTTCACTTATTTCTTCCCGGGAGCTAGAAGAAGTAAAACTTGGAATGTGTAATGGCTAATGGGGTCTATGGACACACTTTTCTATGTTCTGATACTGTTATGTATGCAAATGAGTCAGTTGCAAATTATACTGTATTTAGGTAATGTATTTTATTTATATATTTTTATAGTTGAAAGGGATTATTTTATGAGGCAGTATGGCACGCCATGTCAGTGGTGTGATGTGTGAAATTGTGTTGGTAAAAAACGGTGTATTTATATGGCCTTGTGACATTGGCTCTGGTTATAATTGGATAATTAGCACGAACCAGGAGTAATGTACGGACTGTGAAAACGTGTACCTCAAAACTATATTTTATATCTGAAATGAGGGTGTTCAGTAGAGTTATAGAATGTCCAAAGCCTTGAGAAAAATCTTATTTTTACCTATGTTAGAATAATAAAGAGTTTAGTTTCTAGATTACCTTATTTTGTTGTATTGATTCCTAACCATTTGTTTAGTTTTAATTATTGCCAGAACAACCTATTTGCAAACATCCTTTTGGCATGTAAAGTATTTTGCAGGATTTAATATTGCAGGGTTCACTGGCTCTGATAAAATTTACTCAATTTCCTGTGACATATTAAATATCTGCCCCCAGAGGTCAATGCAATTGAGTGTCCACTAATTTGTGTGTTATGAAGCCCTTTGAAAAGAGGATCATAGTCCTATAAGCAAAATCCTAACATTCTGCTCAACGCTTGTCGTTGTAAGCGAATTAAGTGTTGATTACACCATAGAAGAATGGTATCCAAAACCTGAAAGTATTTTGTGGTTATCAAAGGGATGTTGATTTACACTACAGTACCATCTAGTGTTCATTTGATGCATCTCATCTGCGACTATTTTAAAAAGTAATATGCATCCACTGTGTAGAAAATGCAATCAATGACTGTCCTTTCCCATGCCACTGATTGCATAGGAATCTAATCTAGGGGGCAGTGCTGTGTGCAGTGGCATGTTTTTCAACAAGGAGTTGCCAAAGAAATAAGATGCCATTTTTTAACAATGTAGGTTAAATTGGAGGCAATGCTGTGCAACAAAAGAAACACATATCTCTTCAAGAGGATTCATTGTTTTTTTTACATTGTAGCATTTCAATCTGCCTAGCTGCATGTTGTTACAACATAGTTGTTACAATGTGTTGACTGGCACGTGGTGGTAGTTGCTACAAATTAACACTAATCTGGTTTATTGGGCAAAAGAAGTTATCGGATTGATATTTTACGCAGTGGTGACCCGTCATTCAGGGCAGCTGGGGCAGTTTGCAAACAACAGGGAAAAATAAATCATAGTTATAAAGCTGCATACAAACATGGTCTATTTTTTGCTTTCTTGAGTAAGGCAGCTCCAAAATGCAGCTGTTTTAGCCTAGCTCAGTGGTTTCTGTGGTGGCAGGGCAGCCAGCAGGTCAGTAGGGGTTGGTAATGTTCTCTGGTTGCTCCGTCATTGGCTCAGTGTTCTGTCACACATGCGGACACTACATCACATCCAAATCTAAGGGTAGAGCCCGAAAATTCAAGCCCCTTGGGTGCTGCCATAGAGTTACATTAGAAGTGCCCATCCCAAGAAGGCTCAAGGTCATTGGCCACAGATAAAATGTCAAATCACGTTATATCTACAGTAGCTTTGATTGGACTGATCATGTCAACATCATGAATCAAATCGATAATCTACTGGCAAATCCTTGTCATATGAAGAGAAATAATGAATAGAAATTATAGATAAAACGTATCGGTGCTCATCGCCCATTGGACATAAACATTACACAAGTGGAAATCGCACATTCAACAATGAGTGGTTTGGAAGGAATCAGTGGCTAACTGCAAGCGCTGCAAAGAAATCACTAGCCTGCTATTCAGTGGAGTGGGTGTGTGGTCCGAAGTCTGGGTTTAAGGGTCTCTTTCCATGCTTAAAAGGATAAACATTCAACAACTGGGAACTCTGGAAAAAAAAAAAAAGCAAGCTCCTACTGGGAAAATATGCTTTGAACTGTCATCCAACTCGGAATTGCAAATCAGGAACTCTGGCCTCTTTCTTTTTTTTAAATTAACAAACAAATATTAACAAACAAAATAGGAATATTTACATGCAAACAAGCATACATAAACTATTTACATTGGCAGAAATCCTAAACAAACATAATAATTAATAATAAGGCAGATAGCCTAGTGGTTAGTGTGTTGGACTAGTAACAGAAATGTGGAAGATGGAAATGGAAATCCCGAGCTGACAAGGTAAAAAATCTAGTCCTGAACGAGGCAGTTAACCCACTGTTCCTAGGCCGTCTTTGAAAATAAGAATGTTCTTAACTGACTTGCCTAGTTAAATAAAACTAAAAGAAAAAATCCAAGTTGAAGTGCCTTTTTGTTTTTCATTTTAGTTCAAGTAGTGCCATATTGTTTAAAATCCTTTAAATTAGGTTTTGAATTAGAACCATTTGCGAATATGAAATGTACCTAATACCTCCGACCTGACGATCACTGACGTCATCATGATTCGACCTTGTTCTTTTCCGAGTTTACAGTTGTCATGAAAGCATCATAAATGCAGAGAATGACAGATTTATGACAAAGTTTGATGGCAAAATTTGTCCACGGAGGTCCGCGGCGCCACTTTCCTGTTCAAGTTAGCACAGCACAACAAGGTGTGTCCAAAAATGCATTGTATGAAGCTGCATAAATGATGTAATATGCCAGGGAGATACAGTTGAAGTCTGATGTTTACATACATTTAAGTTTCAGTCATTAAAACTCGTTTTCCAACCACTCCACAAATTTCTTGATATAGTTAGGACATCTACTTTGTGCATGACACAATTAATTATTTTAACAATTGTTTACAGACAGAATATTTAACTTACAATTCAAGGTATCACAATTCCAGTGGGTCAGAAGTTTACATACACTAAGTTGACTGTGCCTTTAAACAGCTTGGAAAATTCCAGAAAATGTCAGAAATTATGTCAGAAGCTTCTGATAGGCTAATTGACATCATTTGAGTCTATTGGAGGTGTACCTGTGGATGTATTTCAAGGCCTACCTTCAAACTCAGTGCCTCTTTGCTTGACATCATGGGAAAATCAAAAGAAATCAGCCAAGACCTCAGAAAAAAGTCTGGTTCAGCCTTGGGAGCAATTTCCAAACACCTGAAGGTACCACGTTAACCTGTACAAACAATAGTACGCAAGTATAAACACCATGGGACCATGCAGCCGTCATACAGTTTAGGAAGGACACGCGTTCTGTCTCCTAGAAATGAACGTACTTTGGTGCGAAAAGTGCAAATCAATTCCAAAACGACAGCAAAGGACCATGTGAAGATATTGGAGGAAACAGGTACAAAAGTATCTATATCCACAGTAAAACGAGTCCTATATCGACATAACCTGAAAGGCCGCTCAGCAAGGAATAAGCCACTGCTCCAAAATCACCATAAAAAGCCAGACTGATGATGATGATGAAAAAAAAAATAGAACTGTTTGGCCATAATGTCCATCGTTATGTTTGAAGGAAAAGGGGGAGGCTTGCAAGCTGAAGAACACCATCCCAACTGTGAAGCACGGGGGTGGCAGCATCATGTTGTGGGGGTGCTTTGCTGCAGGAGGGACTGGTGCACTTCACAAAATAGATGGCTTTTGAGGCAGGAAAATTATGTGGATATATTGAAGCAACATCTCAAGAAGTTAAAACCTGGTCGCAAATGAGTCTTCCAAATGAACAATGACCCCAAGCATACTTCCAAAGTTGTGGCAAAATGCCTTAAGGGCAACAATGTCAATGTATTGGAGTGGCCATCACAAAGCCCTGACCTCAGTCCCATAAAAAGTTTCTGGGCAGAACTGAAAAAGCGTGTGCGAGCACGGAGGCCTACAAACCTGACTCAGTTACACCAGCTCTGGGGCCAAAATGGGGCCAAAATTCACCCAAATTATTGTGCGAAGCTTGTGCGAAGCTTCTGACCCGCTGGGAATGTGATGAAAGAAATAAAAGCTGAAATAAATAATTATCTCTACTATTATTCTGACATTTCACATTCTTAAAATAAAGTGGTGATCCTAACTGACCTAAAACAGGGAATTTTTACTAGGATTAAATGTCAGGAATTGTGAAAAACTGAGTTTAAATGTATTTGGCTAAGGTGTATGTAAACTTCCGACTTCAACTGTATACTGTAGCTAAGAAAGTAATGCTAAGTGTATGTTGTGTAGTAAACTGTTAGTAGCCTCACCCTAATAATTTGGTCCTTTTCCCCTCCTAATTTTGCCTACTGTTCTGACTTGGTGGTGCACATGTAGCCTATAGCCTGTTTTAGAGAAATGTAATCATTGAATATTGTAAGAGCTTTCATTGTCTGCTTATATACCCCCTTTATTTATCCTACGGTTCTGACTTGGTGTACAGGAAGAATACTGTAAGAATGTTCCATGTTCTGAATTCTGTCACAGTTTGTTTCAAAAGTGCTTAACAAATAGTTATATTTACTATGTCCGTCCTAGCTCGCTCATTAATGTCTTCATCGAAATTATGTATTGCCTCGTCTCCTTATGCCATATTTTCTACATCTCAATTGTCAGTAGAAACCACATTTGTTTAAGCAAGTCAGCCATATCAGCTATGTTTTTTTAAAGGGCAGTAAATGAGGCTGAATGAACTGTTTAGCTGCCAGACAAGGCAAGGCAGTGGTAGGGTGTTGGATTGCTGTTGGGACTCTGCCGTTGGGACAGCTTTATGTAGGGCCTAACAGTCTGTGGGTACCGTTTGTCACCGTTATAGGGCAATTCATGTATTGTTTAGTGTTGTGTGGTGTAATGGCTTTGCTGGCATGCGTCTAAAAATATATATTTTTTGCGCCACCAAGATGTACATGCTAAAATCGCCAGTGGTTTGGTTTACGTTGTTGAACATGGCATGAATGATTAAACAATCTCACAAAAAAACTGGTATGAATGATATAATCAGCCGGAAGTATTATTGTATTGAATGACTGGTATTCATCCATTAAAGGTTGGAAACGCATTTTTTGTGGGCGGAAACCCCCAGTACGGTTGATATCGTATTCACCAAGTAAATACCGTCAACAATGTCACGTTTTCTATCGCTCATGTACTCTACGCAAGTCTTTTCCGTAATCTGCTACGCAAAATAGTAGCTTTCACTCAAAGGACATTTAAATGGCTACACTGTATAGCACACACTGTATATTGGATCGCACAATACGAATAGTAACATTGTTTATATGTACGTTGTAACAAACCGCGCTTGAGTCGACTCTGCTTTGCAACTGCGTTGTAATTTGGACCCGAATCTATTTGCTGTGTACCCTTTGGAACAGTCAAAATGAACGAGGAGGAAGACTTTTTGCAGAAAACAAGGCAGGGGTTTGAAGATCTCTGTCGAGCTTTGAATATGGACGAGGAGGCGAGCAACGAAGCATGGAAGAGCTATGAAAACATAAGCAAAAATTACACATTAGAGGTAAATATGTTTTGCTTTGTATATTGTACAGTAATATACATTTAGCCATTTTGGCAACCGGTTTACCACAGGCTTCACTTGCAGAATAGCATTGCCTCTACCTTTCACGACCGACATTTTACGTCGTCTCATTTCATATTTAAAGACGCAGCTTGTATTACGTTTGTAGTTTTACATAAATATTTGATATAAAACTCCATTATTTGTGATATTTTTCTGTGGAAAGGGGAGGAGTTTACCGGTCTGAATTTACCGGTCTGTGTCAGTTTTAGAGGCGGACCAATCTCATGGTTTAGAATAGGACAAGGTTAACTGGGGTCAGAGGTTCTCAACCTTTTTCCCCCCAGGGTGCCCTTTTTCACATTTAAAAAATGTCACTACAACATTTTGTTTATCGAGATACCTTATACTAAATACACCACCAGCTTGATTTTTTAAATTTTATTTGAGGGACCAAGGAAAAGGGTTTTGTTTTTGAAGCTAATTTCCTGCAAACTACATAGTTTAACAAGACATCATGACATCTTTTAGGTTGGCTCTTTATTTAGGTAGGCTCTTTAATGATGCTTACTGTAAATAAACTCTAGACCCTATTTCCCCAAATGTTATTCCGCTACCAAATATGTTTATTAAGATTATTTATATGAACCCTCTATTTAATGATGCATATCCTCTTTTAAATAAAGTTAATTGATCAATTGATAGCGACTGAGTCACACATTGTACAAGATTGCTTCCCATGCAAAGTCCCATTTCTTTGACTCCTTGACTTTAGAAGGTTGTTGCTCAGCTTCTGAATGTCATTGAGACAAATATATTCCCCCATGTGCATTAGAGTCAAGTCTTCCTCTGTCATTTTACCTCTTGTTTTTAGCTTAAAGCATCGTAGATTTATTATTTATTATTTTTAGATCAGTATAAAAACAAACAAAAAATTGGGGGACGCACCCTCTAAGTTGGCAACCCCTGGTCTAGAAAAGGGGGCACTGCTCTTTGGTCCTAACACTGAATGATCCAGTTTACTTGATTTTTAAAAATTTAAATATGGTATAGTTATGAATATCAGGGTTGTTATAATAAAGTCTGCATTGTGCATGTGCCTTATTCACAAACCTTTCCTCATAAGGGTTAGCCATCTGCTGTATCTGTGTATGGTTTATTTGGAGGTGGTTTGACAGAAAATTAGGAATAGGGATTACAGAAGAAACCACTAGAGGGGAGAATTTCTAACATGGCCTATCTCCTCTCTGGCCCCACCAGCTCTGGTATCCTTAATAGTGAGATAGAGCCTGGGACAGAAAAAGTAACCCCCCCCCCCCTCTCTTTCTCCATTCCCCTTTCTTACAGGGCAGTGAGCTACACTGGTTAGCCTGTGCTCTCTATGTGGCCTGCAGGACAGCCATACCAACGGTGGGTAAGGGCACCGCGGAGGGAAACTATGTCTCTCTGACCAGGATCCTCAGCTGTTCAGAACAAAGGTGCGTATGCCCAGGCACTAGTCCCTATGGATACATAGGATACAGATACAGATTAAGCCTAATCCTAGACAAATAAAGCATGTTCAATGGAAATTATACATAAAACCGGCCTCTTAGTCTAGGACTAGGCTTAATCTGTGTCCAGGAAACTGGCCCTAAATGTGCCCCACTTCATATATACAAAAAAGTATTTAGTCAGCCACCAATTGTGCAAGTTCTCCCACTTAAAAAGATGAGAGAGGCCTGTAATTTATATTATAGGTACACTTCAACTATGACAGACAAAATGAAAAAAAAAATCCAGAAAATCACATTGTAGGATTTTTAATGAATATATTTGCAAATTATGATGGAAAATACAAACAAGCAAGATTTCTGGCTCTCACAGACCTGTAACCTCTTCTTTAAGAGGCTCCTCTGTCCTCCACTCGTTACCTGTATTAATGGCACTTGTTTGAACTTGTTATCAGTATAAAAGACACCTGTCCACAACCTCAAACAGTCACACTCCAAACTCCACTATGGCCAAGACCAAAGAGCTGTCAAAGGACACCAGAAACAAAATTGTAGACCTGCACAAGGCTGGGAAGACTGAATCTACAATAGGTAAGCAGCTTGGTTTGAAGAAATCAACTGTGGGAGCAATTATTAGGAAATGGAAGACATACAAGACCACTGATAATCTCCCTCGATCTGGGGCTCCACGCAAGATCTCACCCGTGGGGTCAAAATGATCACAAGAATGGTGAGCAAAAATCCCAGAACCACACGGGGGGACCTAGTGAATGACCTGCAGAGAGCTGGGACCAAAGTAACAAAGCCTACCATCAGTAACACACTACGCCGCCAGGGACTCAAATCCTGCAGTGCCAGACGTGTCCCCCTGCTTAAGCCAGTACATGTCCAGGCCCGTCTGAAGTTTGCTAGAGAGCATTTGGATGATCCAGAAGAAGATTGGGAGAATGTCATATGGTCAGATGAAACCAAAATATAACTTTTTGGTAAAAACTCAACTTGTTGTGTTTGGAGGACAAAGAATGCTGAGTTGCATCCAAAGAACACCATACCTACTGTGAAGCATGGGGGTGGAAACATCATGCTTTGGGCTGTTTTTCTGCAAAGGGACCAGGACGACTGATCCGTGTAAAGGAAAGAATGAATGGGGCCATGTATCGTGAGATTTTGAGTGAAAACCTCCTTCCATCAGCAAGGGCATTGAAGATGAAACGTGGCTGGGTCTTTCAGCATGACAATGATCCCAAACACACTGCCCGGGCAACGAAGGAGTGGCTTCGTAAGAAGCATTTCAAGGTCCTGGAGTGGCCTAGCCAGTCTCCAGATCTCAACCCCATAGAAAATCTTTGGAGGGAGTTGAAAGTCCGTGTTGCCCAGCAACAGCCCCCAAACATCACTGCTCTAGAGGAGATCTGCATGGAGGAATGGGCCAAAATACCAGCAACAGTGTGTGAAAACCTTGTGAAGACTTACAGAAAATGTTTGACCTCTGTCATTGCCAACAAAGGGTATATAACAAAGTATTGAGAAACTTTTGTTATTGACCAAATACTTATTTTCCACCATAATTTGCAAATAAATTCATTAAAAATGCTACAATGTGATTTTCTGGATTTTTTTTTCTCATTTTGTCTGTCATAGTTGAAGTGTACCTATGATGAAAATTACAGGCCTCTCTCATCTTTTTAAGTGGGAGAACTTGCTCAGTTGGTGGCTGACAAAATACTTTTTTGCCCCACTGTAACTTACTAAAGGACTTTCACACAAAGTCCTCCATAGATTTGCATAGCAGTCCATATGGTTTCTTGCTTATTTCTCAGATTCTGATTCCAACCTGGTTATTTGTGTAATGCTGAACAAGGACCCACACATCTACTAACAACATAACTGTCCTATGTAATATATAATTTATTGAACTGGAAAATACTGTCAATTCTCAAAGAGTTGCCCTGTTTCTGATTGCAGCCTCATTGAGTTCTTTAACAAGATGAAGAAATGGCAGGACATGGCAAGTCTGCCCCAAGACTTTTGCCAGAGCACGGAGAAGCTGGAGAGGAATTTCACAATTTCCGCCGTCATCTTCAAGAAATATATCCCCATATTCAAAGCCATCTTTAAGGCACCCTCTGACGACCCACCCAGAGTCCACAGGAGCCGCAAACAGAGGTGAGATAGTTGTTGATACTGTAGCTCGCTATGAAGTTCTGACAAATCACTATTTTCTACAATAGTTTGACTACTGTAAGTTGCTCTGGATAAGATCATCTGCTAAATGGCTAGAATGTACAAATGGAATTGTTTCCATCCTGGTGCCAGCCAGATCGTGAGATCTCTGAGCACAGCGGTCAGACTCCTTGACCAGACTGACCGCCGACTTATTCTGATTTAGGCGCCATCCCTGCACCGTCGCTGAAGTCTTCAACTTCTGCTGGATTCTGTTTGTCAACGCTAAAGGTGAGTACTTCTGTTTCGTTCATGGCAAAAGACAGGAAAAGAGGGGGAGGGCAGAGGGGAAAGGACTAGGGATCAGTGGGGTCCTGAGAAAAGGATAGTTCGAAGGCTATGTGAAGTGATCACTATTTGGTTACTCACAAAGTATAACTGACAAGGGCTAGCTACTCTACTTGGGCACTGGGCATGCCAAGGACTGCACTGAGTTGTTGGCATCAGCAGGAGAACAGAGGCCAGGGCAAATAGATGTCATTTTTATAGCTCCTTAATCCTTAATAAGAACTCAAAAGACACGCACGCACGCACACACACAACCAGATCAGTCCCCTCCTGTGCTCCCTGTTCACCCACGTCACTGGTTGGTATGGCAACTGCTCGGCGTCTGACCGCAAGTTGCTACAGAGGGTAGTGCGTACGGCCCAGTATATCACTGGGGCCGAACTTCCTGCCATCCATGACCTCTATACCAGTTGGTATCAGAGGAAGGCTCTGAAACTTGTCAAAGACTGCAGGCACCCAAGTCATAGACTGTTCCCTCTTCTACCACACGTCAAGTGGGTACCGGAGCACCAAGTCTGTGACCAAAAGGCTCCTGAACAGCTTCTACCCCCAAGCCATAAGACTGCTGAACAGTTAATCAAATTGCCACCAAGACTATTTACATTGCCCCCTTTGATTATTTATTTATTTATCTTCATTATTTTGCACTGACATCCTTGCACTGGCTCTATGTACACTCACTAGACTCTACACTCTTAGAAGAAAATGTGCTATCTAGAACCTTAAAGGGTTCTTCGGCTGTCCCCGTAGGAGAACCCTTTGAATAAATATGTTTGGTTACAGGTTAAACCCTTTTGGTTACAGGTAGAACCCTAGTGGGTTACATGTAGAACCCTGTCCCCAGAGGGTTCTACATGGAACCCAAATGAGTTCTACCTGAACCAAAAAGGGTTCTGCCTGGAACCAAAAAAGGGTTATTCTATGGGGACTACCGAAGAACTCTTTTGGAACCCTTTTTTCTAAGTGTCCTCACACATACTACACTGAATATGATTTGATTTGACTAGTTTTGTTAATTGAATTAGGCGAAAGGTGACTTTGGTAAGTATACTGTGATATCCATTGTTCTTTGGACGTAGTTGAAATAATCAAAATCGAGGTTTGAGGCTACCAGCACTACTCTGCTGTCAACACGAGACATCTCTATCTTTCAGATCAATTCATTTCAACAAGCTTTATTGTTAGGACCAGATCATTGTGCCAAACTATCTTTGTGTCTTAGAAAAGCAGTGTAAAATCCTACTTATTATTATTATGATTATTTCAATGTCTCTTCTCTCTCCCTCCCCTGCCAGGAAACTTCCCTATGATCAGTGATGACCTGGTGAACTCATACCACCTGCTGCTGTGTGCTCTGGACCTGGTTTTCTCCAACGCTCTGCTGTGTAACACCAGGAAGGAGCTGCTCAACCCCAACTTCAAAGGTGACCTCCCGGCCCAAACCGATATCCCCTCCCTATCCTACCATCTCTCACCCCCTATGCATACAGTACATTCGGAAAGTATTCCTACCCCTTGGCTTTTTCCACATTTTGTTACGTTATCAATCTACACACAATACCCCATAATGACGAAGTGATAATAGGTTTTTAGATTTAAAAAAAAACATTTATTATTATTATTTTTTAAATACCTTATTTACATAAGTATTCAGACTCTTTGCTATGAGACTAGAAAATGAGCTCAGGGTCATCCTGTTTCTATTGATCATCCTTAAGATGTTTCTACAACTTGATTGGAGTCCACCTGTGGTGAATTCAATTGATTGGACATGATTTGGTAAGGCACACACCTGTCTATATAAGGTCCCACAGTTGACAGTACATGTCAGAGCAATAACCAAGCCATAAGGTCGAAGGAATTGTCCGTAGAGTTCCTAGACAGGATTGTGTCGAGGCACAGATCTGGGAAGGGTACCAAAAATTTCTGCAGCATTGAACGTCCCTAAGAACACATTGGCCTCCATCATTCTTAAATTGCAGAAGTTTGGAACCACCAAGACTCTTCCTAGAGCTGGCCGCCTGGCCAAACTGCGCAATCGGGGGAGAAGGGCTTTGGTCAGGGAAGTGACCAAGAACCCGTTGGTCACTCTGGCAGAGCTCCAGAGTTCCTCTGTGGAGATGGGAGAACCTTCCAGAAGGACAGCCATCACTGCAGCACCCCACCAATCAGGACAAGTCTCTGAATGTCCTTGAGTTGCCCAGCCAGAGCCCGGACTTGAACCCAATCAAACATCTCTGGAGAGATGAGAGATCCACCCCGACAGAGCTTGAGAGGATCTGCAGAGAAGAATGGGAGAAACTCCCCAAATACAAGTGTGCCAAGCTTGTAGCATCATACCCAAGAAGACTCATGGCTGTAATTGCTGCCAAAGGTGCTTCAACAAAGTGCAGAGTAAAGGGTCTGAAAACTCATGTAAATCTGATATTTCAGTTTAAAATGTATTACATTTGAAAAAATGGCAAAAAAAACGTTTTTTGTTTTGTCATTATGGGGTATTGTGTGTAGATTTATGGGGGGGGGATAAGAATAAGGTTGTAACGTCTGGCTGTGTGTGTGTCTGGTTGTGTGTGTGTAGAATAAGGCTGTAACGTAACAAAATGTGGAAAAAGTCAAGGGGTCTGGATACTTTCCGAATGCACTGAATATACCCTCCCTATCTTCCTATAGATAACAACATTCATAGTATCCAACCAGTATCCGTGCATGTGTACGTGTGTGCAGGCATGCATGCATACATGTGTGGTTACTCACATGATCCGTATGTAGAGTATGTTCAATCTCTGTGGTCCTTTTCCGTGTTACTGCATAGTTACTGTAATACCTTATCACTTGCATCTAATGCAGGAAGCTGCTATGTCTCGTCTGATCTACAGGCCTTCCTGAGGACTTCAACAGTAAGGACTACAAGCCTACTGCGGGGCCTTACTGCTTCATAGAACAGCTGTGTGAACTGCATGATGGCCTGGTGCTGGAGGCCAAGGGGGTCAAGGAACACTTCTGGAAACCGTTCATCAAGAGGCTCTTCCATAAGAAGGTTAGGCACACACACCTCAGTCCTACACACACACACACACACACACACACACACACACACACACACACACACACACACACACACACACACACACACACACACACACCTCAGTCCTACACACACACACACCTCAGTCCTACACACACACACACACACACACACCTCAGTCCTACACACACACACACACACACACCTCAGTCCTACACACACACACACACACACACACACCTCAGTCCTACACACACACACACACACACACACACACCTCAGTCCTACACACACACACACACACCTCAGTCCTACACACACACACACACACACACCTCAGTCCTACACACACACACCTCAGTCCTACACACACACACCGTAGTCCTACACAATCTACTTGTCTGCCTTGTCTCATGGATTTTCTGTGTCATCAACAGATTCTCAAAGGGAAAGAAGATAGCTTGACTGGCTTCTTCGATCCTATGAATTTTGGAGACAGTTTGTAAGTCAATCCTTATCTTGTCTCTCTTCACAGAGCAGATATTGATAGTCTTCTGAGTAATATTCAACGTTTCATATACACTGGGTGTACAAAACATTAAGAACACCTGCTCTTTCCATGAAATAGACTGACCAGCTGAAAGCCATGATCCTTTATTGATGTCACTTAAATCCACTTCAATCAGTGTAGATGAAGGGAAGATAGGTTAAAGAATGATTTTTAAGCCTGGAGACAATTGAGACGAATTTAGGCTGTTCTGTTCTGTGTTCCTAGTGTTCGGTATACTCAGTGTATTTGTGTATGTGTGTGTTTGTCTAGTGCGTCCATGGGGCGTGTGTACGAGGAGCATGTTCTAGCCACAGGGGGTCTGGATGAGAGGATCTTCCTGGGAGAGGGGGCCAATGAAGACATTGGCACACCAGGCCCCTGTCTCTGTGTGGGAGTAAAGAACCAGGACGCCTCCGCATACAGACTCTACAGCAGTCTGACTGTAAGACGCACACACACACACATTATTATACTATTATTATACATTATTGCTTGTTATATATGAAACGTGCTGCTGTTATTATGATTACTGTAACACATAAACGCACGTGCACGTCTTGTGTCTGAGTTTGGATTCAATGAAAATGTACAGTAATCCCTTTGCTATGTCCCCTTGGTGTGTCCTGTAGGCCTCGGCCTTGAAGGTGTCTACTCCCCTGACGGGTCTTAAGTATGTCCAGGACAACTGTCTGGGCACGCCGGTATCTACAGCCATGCAGAGTGTTGGCCGACTCCACAGCCTGCTCACAGGACTCAAACACCGCCCCAGTGGCAGACTCACAGACTTACTGAGGTATTGTACACAATACAAATAATAAAATATATTCTAAGCTGCACACAACCACACCAGTGGCCCAGAACATTTTTAATGGGGTGGCCAAGGTGGAGCACAGACCCAGTTTTGTGGGGCCAAAACATTTTTAACCTTAATCGAAGCAAGGTGGATTAAAAAAAAATATATATATAATTCTGATGGTTCAGCGCATGAAATGCTTCAGCTTAGGTTTGGTACATTTCCCTGTTCAATAAATCATAAATCAATTAAACCAAAAGCCTTGTTACAGTGTTTGCATTCAAGGTTGTGATTTTATATAAGGGTATTAGCATACCGTAGTAAATTCTCTTGAAAGTGGCATCCAAAGTGCTTATTATACCGTGACATTTAGGGGGTCTCTATTTTTTTTAACAGGACCTCCTATGTGTGTACTTTGTTTTTGATGGACTTCATGGTAAAGACATGTAATTTAACTGTAAAAATGTGTTACCTTTTAATGTGTCATGAACACAACCAGTTTTCCCCCGACTGTCTTAACAAATCACTTCAAAATGTAGGTTACCTATGCACTTTCGTCTACTCCAAAATAAGTCTAGCATCCGAACAGTGCACTGTGCACCCACCACTTGAATGGAAAGGGACATCCTATTACAAACACCATCAGTATAATGACATTCAGCCTATAAAGTGGTGTGTATTCATGGATGCCAAAGGAAGCCAGGCGTCCCCCAAAAATGTTACAATAAAAAAATCTAACCTTTTTCTAATGCGATTTCTCATTTGTGTCTATCCATGTTTCATCATTCTCCTTCGATTTGCAAGAGGCTGAGTCTAATTCAACAGAGAAAGCATCCAAGCGAGGCAAACAGCACCCCTCCATCTTAGTATCTGTAGCCCATGTATCTGATGCTGTCTGGTCAAAAATAATATGACATGTCATACTCTTTTTGGCCAGATGGCATCAGATACATGAGCTACACATACAAAGACAGAGGGGCGCTGTTTGCCCCTGCTCGTATTGTATTCTTTCTCCGGTGAGATTGATGAGTCTTGCTGAAGGTGTGCATCTTTGTCAAAATTATCAATATATTCAGAGACAACCTAACTCAAAATCTCTGGAGGGGCCACTTGGGTGGCCAGTCAGATTCCACATTCTGTGTGTGTGTGAACCACATACAGATTGTTATTATTTAGTGTTTTATGTATTGGAAAGGCCTTACCTTTTCAAATACTCACCCATCCTTATATTGTTACCACACGGAAGAGTTCAGTTGTCTATTTTCATTTCAGGTTGTTAGTATTTGAGCCATGAAAGGTGTTATAACAGTGTAAGGGGTGTAAGTATGAGTTTGGAGGGTGATTTATCAGTAACTGTCTCTGTCTTGTTCCAGGGCGTGTGCCAGAGACCCAAGTGAGACCATCTCCACTAGGCTGAAGGACATGTGCCAGGTCTATTGTCAGCACTTTGAGGGCAAAGGGGAGGAGAACGCAGGACTGGGGAAAGACATCGCAGTGAAGTACTTCCGCCTGGCGGAGGCGCTCTACTATAAAACCCTGGAGGCCGTCATTGACCAGGAGAAGGAGAGACTGGGCGACACGGACCTCTCTGTGAGTCCCACCTGCGCTGCCCTGCTAGCTCAGCTCAGTTTGCTGTAGCTAACTAGAAATTGCACACACATTTCCCATTGACGTCAAAGCATGATTTATGCAAAGGTCCAAGTTACGGTATTGTATTTTCAGAGTGTACAAAACATTGGGAACACCTGCTCTTTCCATGACAGACTGACCAGTTGAATCCAGGGGAAAGCTATGATCCCTTATTGATGTCACCTGTTAAATCCACTTCATTCAGTGTAGATGAAGGTGAGGAGACAGGTTAAAGAAGGATTTTTAAGCCTTGAGACAATTGAGACATGGATTGTGTATGTGTGCCATTCAAAGGGGGAAGGAGCAAGACAAAATATTTCAGTGCCCTTGAATGGGGTATAGTAGTAGGTGCCAGGCGCACCGGTATGAGTATGTCAAGAACTGCAACGCTGCTGAGTTTTTCACGCTCAACAGTTTCCCGAGTGTATCATGAATGGTCCACCACCCAAAGGACAACCAGCCAACTTGACACAACTGTGGGAAGCATTGGAGCCAACATGGGCCAGCATCCCTGTGGAGCGCTTTAGACACCTTGTAGAGTCCATACCCAAACGAATTGAGGCTGTTCTCAAGGCAAAACGGGGTGCAACTCAATATTTGGAAGGTGTTCCTAATGTTTTGTATACAGTATATGTTTAAATTGGGCTCTATGTTGAGATATTGCATGTTATGACACTTTCATCTCTGCCAGTCCTGCTTGTAAAATATGGAAAATAATTTGTTCTCTATGGTGGATGAGCAATAAACCCTTTGTTCTGTTGTGTGTCCTTAGGGTATTCTGGAGCAGGATGTGTTCCAGCGCTCTCTGCTGGCCTGCTGTCTAGAGATTGTCATTTTCTCCTACCGACCCCCAGGAGACTTCCCACGAGTCATACACATCTTCCAGCTCCCCGCATACCACTTCTACAAGGTACATGCTTGTACTTATATCTGTATTGTGTGTTTGTATGTGTGATTGTCCTAGTCACGAGAGTGTGTGTTAGTCATGAGTGTGTTTTATTTATTTGATTTATTTCACCCTTATTTAACCAGGTAGGCTAGTTGAGAACAAGTTCTCATTTGCAACTGCTACCTGGCCAAGATAAAGCATAGCACTTCGACACATACATCCACACAGAGTTACATATGGAATAAACAAAACATAGTCAATAATACAGTAGAACAAAAGAAAACCAAAAGGCTATATACAGTGAGTGCAAATGAGGTAAGATAAGGGAGTTAAGGCAATAAATAGGCCATGGTGGCGAAGTAATTACAATATAGCAATTACACACTGGAATGGTAGATGTGCAGAAGATGAATGTGCAAGTAGAGATACTGGGGTGCAAAGGAGCAAGATAAATAAATACAGTATGGGGATGAGGTAGGTAGATAGATAGATGGGCTATGTACAGGTGCAGTGATCTGTGAGCTGCTCTGACAGCTGGTGCTTAAAGCTAGTGAGGGAGATATGAGTCTCCAGCTTCAGAGATTTTTGCAGTTCGTTCCAGTCATTGGCAGCAGAGAACTGGAAGGAAAGACGACCAAAGGAGGAATTGGCTTTGGGGGTGACCAGTGAGATATACCTGCTGGAGCTCGTGCTAAGAGTGGGTGCTGCTATGGTGACCAGTGAGCTGAGAATAGGCGGGGCTTTACCTAGCAGAGACTTGTAGATAACCTGCAGCCAGTGGGTTTGGCGATGAGTATGAAGCGAGGGCCAACCAACGAGAGCGAACAGGTCGCAATGGTGGGTAGTGTATGGGGCTTTGGTGACAAAACTGATGGCACTGTGATAGACTGCATCCAGTTTGTTGAGTAGAGTGTTGGAGGCTATTTTATAGATGACATCACCGAAGTCAAGGATTGGTAGGATGGTCAGTTTTACGAGGGTATGTTTGGCAGCATGAGTGAAGGATGCTTTGTTGTGATATAGGAAGCCGATTCTAGACTTAATTTTGGATTGGAGATGCTTAATGTGAGTCTGGAAGGAGAGTTTACAGTCTAACCAGACATCTAGGTATTTGTAGTTGTCCACATATTCTAAGTCAGAGCTGTCCAGAGTAGTGATGCTGGACGGGCGAGCAGGTGCGGGCAGTGATCGGTTGAAGACCATGCATTTAGTTTTACTTGCATTTAAGAGCAGTTGGAGGCCACGGAAGGAGAGTTGTATGGCATTGAAGCTCGCCTGGAGGTTAGTTAACATTGTGTCCAAAGAGGGGCCAGAAGTATACAGAATGGTGTCGTCTGCGTAGAGGTGTATCAGAAAATCACCAGCAGCAAGAGCAACATCATTGATGTATACAGAGAAGAGAGTCGGCTCGAGGATTGAACCCTGTGGCACCCCCATAGAGACTGCCAAAGGTCTGGACAACAGGCCCTCCGATTTGACACACTGAACTCTGTCTGAGAAGTCGTTGGTAAACCAGGCGAGGCAATCATTTGAGAAACCAAGGCTGTTTAGTCTGCCAATAAGAATGTGGTGATTGACAAAGTCGAAAGCCTTGGCCAGGTCGATGAATACGGCTGCACAGTAATGTCTCTTATCGATGGCGGTTATGATGTCGTTTAGAACCTTGAGCGTGGCTGAGGTGCACCCATGACCAGCTCTGAAACCAGATTGCATAGCGGAGAAGGTATGGTGGGATTCGAAATGGTCGGTAATCTGTTTGTTAACTTGGCTTTCGAAGACCTTATAAAGACAGGGTAGGATAGATATAGGTCTGTAGCAGTTTGGGTCTAGTGTGTCACCCCCTTTAAAGAGGGGGATGACCGCGGCAGCTTTCCAATCTTTAGGAATCTCAGACGATACGAAAGAGAGGTTGAACAGGCTAGTAATAGGGGTTGCAACAATTTCGGCAGATAATTTTAGAAAGATAGGGTCCAGATTGTCTAGCCCGGCTGATTTGTAGGGGTCCAGTTTTTCTTTCAGAACATCAGCTATCTGGATTTGGGTGAAGGAGAAATGGTGGGGGCTTTGGCGGACTGCTGTGGAGGGTGCCGGGCAGTTGACCGGGGTAGGGGTAGCCAGGTGGAAAGTATGGCCAGCCGTAGAGAAATGCTTATTGGAATTCTCAATTATAGTGGATTTATCGGTGGTGACAGTGTTTCCTTGCCTCAGAGCAGTGGGCAGCTGGGAGGAGGTATTCTTATTCTCCATGGACTTTGCAGTGTCCCAGAAATTTTTTGAGTTAGTACTACAGGAAGCAAATTTCTGTTTGAAAAAGCTAGCCTTAGCTTTCCTAACTGCCTGTGTATATTTGTTCCCAACTTCCCTGAAAAGTTGCATATCACGGGGGCTGTTCGATGCTAATGCAGAACGCCACAGGATGTTTTTGTGCTGGTCAAGGGCAGTCAGGTCTGGAGTGAACCAAGGACTATATCTATTTCTAGTTCTAAATGTTTTGAACGGGGCATGCTTATTTAAGATGGTGAGGAAGGCACTTTTAAAAGAATAGCCAGGGATGAGGTCAATGTCATTCCAGGATATCCCGGCCTGGTCGATTAGAAAGGCCTGCTCGCAGAAGTGTTTTAGGGAGCGTTTGACAGTGATGAGGGGTGGTTCGTTTGGTCGCAGACCCATTACGGATGCAGGCTATGTGTGTGACTAGACAGTATGTAACTTTCTCCCCTTTTTGTGTGTGTTTGTGCATGCGCGCTTCCGTGCGTGCGTTCATGCATATCTGTGTAATATATCTCAGGTGATTGAGGTGCTGGTACGGGCAGAGCAGGGCTTGTTCAGGGAGGTAGTGAAGCATCTCAACCAGGTGGAGGAGCAGGTCCTGGAGAGCCTGGCCTGGAGGGGGGGATCCCCGCTGTGGGACAGCGTCAGGGAGGCCAAGAACCAGCCACCAGCTTGCCAGGAGGTAGGACATCCACAGCACCCCTCCTTATCCCCACCCTACTCATCACATGCACAGCTAAGAAAATGGTGCCAAGTTTCACTTCTCGCACACATGCCGAATCATTTGGCCCCCAAGTAACTCTGAAATCAATGTCTTGAAAAAGGTGGACTGGACGGAAATCAGAACAAAATAACAATCTTTCTCATTGATGTTCAGGTGATGCCACCGCAGCACCTGGAGGATGGGAATGGAGACAGCAGTGCTGGCAGTGCCCCTCTCTTCCCTAACAACCATGGCACTGACCTAAGCACCAACAGTGGTGGGAAAGGTTAGTCATTTAGCTTGTTAGCTAGTCAGGAGGTCAATTTGTCTGTCAGTTGTGCAATAACTCATTCAAATAGTCAGTCAGTCAACAGGTTGTAGTCAGTTGGTTACCTCCTCCCTCCCCCTCTCCTCTCCCCACTTCGCCCCAGGTGTTTCTCCCTCTCCCACCACCCTGTTGGACCGCTACAGCTCCCCGCCCACGGGCTCGGCCAGGAGACGGCTGTTTGTGGACGCTTCCTTCGATACCCCATCGGACCCCTCCTCCACCACCACCACCGTCAGGACCTCCCAGGCCATCGTCACCACCACCATCCCTGCTGGACAGACAGTGGTCACTATGGCAACGGCCACGGTTACCGCTAACAATGGACAGACGGTCACCATACCTGTGCAAGGTGACGTTTGCAGATTCATTACTGTACAGTATGACACTATGGTTTTCTGTACACCTTTGCCCCTACTGCCAACTGATACTGTATATGACTCCTATATGCATTGTATAGTGGGGTTTCTGACTGATGCAGGTTATTAATGAGAAATCTCATGCCCTCTGACCTCTGCAGGAATAGCCAATGAGAATGGGGGCATCACCTTCATCCCTGTCCAGGTGAGTGTGACGGGACAAGGCACGGCCATGCTCCAGCCCCTGTCTGCCCAGTCCCTGACTGGCACTTTGACCAGCCAACCACAGACCACCACCACCCTGAACAGTCCTGCCCCACAGGGCAGCCCCGCCACCAGTAAACCAATCAAGAAGCTGGCAGCCCAGGTCCTGTCCACTAACAAGCCTCAGAAAAAGGGTTCCCTCTCGCTGTTCTTCCGCAAGGTAAGGGCACACAAACATATTCTCCATTTGTCACTGAATTTAAAGGGATAGTTCAGGCACGTTAGAAATATAACTCATCTCATCTTTTGGATAGGGAGGAAGTATTCTGAACAAAAATATAAACGCAACATGTAAAATGTTGGTCCCATGTTTCAAGAGCTGGAATAAAAGGTCCCAGAAATGTTCCATGTGCACAGAAAGCTTATTTCTCTCAAATTTTTGTGCACATATTTGTTTAAACCCCTGTTAGTGAGCATTTCTCCTTTGCCAAGATAATCCATTCACCTGACAGGTGTGGCATATCAAGAAGCTGATTAAACAGCATGATCGTTACACATGTGCACCTTGTACTGAGTTTTGTCACAACACAATGCCGCAGATGTCTCAAGTTGAGGGAGCATGCAATTGACATGCTGACTGCAGGAATGTCCACCAGAGCTGTTGCCAGAAAATTGAATGTTCATTTCTCTACCACAAGCCGCCTCCAACAGTGTTTTAGAGAATTTGGCAGTACGTCCAACTGACCTCACAACTGCAGACCACATGTAACCACGCCAGCATAGGACCTCTACGTCCGGCTTCTTCACCTACAGGATCGTCGACAGCTGATGATACTGAGGAGTATTTCTGTCTGTAATAAAACCCTTTTGTGGGTTAAAACTTATTCTGATTGGCTGGGCCTGGCTCCCAAGTGGGTGTGCCTATCCCCTCCCAGGCCCACCCATGGCTGCACCCCTTTCCAGTCATGTGAAATCCATATATTAGGGCCCAATTAATTTATTTCAATTGACTGATTTCCTTATGTGAACTGTAACTCAGTAAAATCTTTGAAATTGTTGCATGTTGCGTCTCAAATTTTTGTTCAGAATAGTTTAAATCCATCCTAGTATTCTGTTTCTGCCCTCTGTGCCATATGCGGACAGTTTCAACCCTACCTTTTAAGAACCCCACAACTGTAGCATTTCATACCATGAATGATGGATTTTTGCTTGAGTTCAAAGACTTAAACCCTGGTACTGTTTTGTGCCTGCTCTGTACCACCAACAGGTATACCACATGGCCAGTGTGCGTCTGAGAGACTTGTGTGCCAAGCTGGACATCTCTAGTGAGCTGAGGAGGAAGATCTGGACGTGTTTTGAGTATTCCCTGGTGCAATGCACAGAGCTCATGATGGACCGACACCTAGACCAGCTCCTCATGTGTGCAGTTTACGTCATGACCAAGGTAGGGTTAGAGTGTGTGTGTGGGGGGTGGGATGTCAGTCCCTCCAGGATTTCATTGAACTTTGTTTGTGATCGTTGCGGGCCAAAATGCTTGATTTTGCTGCGGCAATGTGAAAGGATTTTGTCACGAAAATGCACTGACGAGGGAAACATTTGTTGACGTGTTGCTTGATTGAACCATTTATGCGGTAAAAGTGTTGTGATTGGTTAAAATTGCGAGCCCTCTTTTTGTAGTGTGGTGATCTGACAGTTATATGCGATAATATTGCGATGATTTGACTGTTTTATGTAGTAATAGTGTGGCGATTGGTCAAAATTGCGCAGAATCGCAAAATCCTGGACGGATTGGGATTGTTTGTGTGGGAAGCGGGATATGGATGTGCGTGCGTGCGTGCATGGTGTGTATAAACTGTGGGTGTGTAAGGTCGCAGGAAGTGTGTGTAGCATGCTGTGTATATGTGTTTCTACTGTTGTGCAGGTGACCAAAGAGGACAAGTCTTTCCAGAACATCATGAAGTGCTACCGCTCTCAGCCCCAGGCCAGCAGCAGCGTGAGTACTGTTAGTAGGGCCTTATGCAAAGATGTACAGTGCATTTGGAAAGTATTCAGACACGTATGTGTGTATATATACGTACCAGTCAAAAGGTTGGACACACCTACTCATTCATCCCCTCCGACGAATAATGGCGCCGGAAGGAATGGCTGCCTAACTAACTGTGCTATTTTTAAAATGTTTTTGTTGTCTTGTTTGTAACTTTTTTTTTAATTATTATTTTGTACATAATGTTGCTGCTACCGTCTTCTATGACCGAAATGAGCTTCTGGACATCAGAACAGCGATTACTCACCTCGAACTGGACAAAGATTTTTTCTTTAATGAGTCGGAGGCGAAGGATATACTGCTTTCTCAAGAACAGACCCAAACTCCCGACATTTGCGTGAAGAAAAGATGGAGAAAAAGGGGGTCGGGCTGCCTTCTGATAATTCGTAGGCAAATGAGTAAACTTCCGCTACCGTCTGTACTTTTGGCCAACATGCAATCGCTGGAAAATAAAATGGATGATCTACGATTTAAGAATATCCTACCAACGGGACATAAACTGTAATATCTTATGTTTCACCGAGTTGTGGCTGAACGACGACACAGACACTATAGAGCTGGCTGGGTATTCCTAACAGCGGCAGGACTGAGAAGCTACGTCTATTAAGACGAGGGCAGGGGTGTGTGTCTGTTTGTAAATAACAGCTGGTGTGCGATTTCTAATATTAAAGAAGTCTCAAGGTATTACACGCCTGAGGTAGAGTACCTCATGATAAGCTGTAGACCACACTAGCAAGAGACTTCTCATCTATATTATTCATAGCTGTCTATTTACCACCACAAACCGATGCTGGCACTAAGACCGCACTCAACGAGCTGTATAAGGCCATAAGCAAACAGGCGCTCCTCGTGGCTGGGGACCTTAATGCAGGCAAACTTATCCAGTTTACCAAATTTCTACCAGCATGTTACGTGCAACCAGAGGGGGAAAAAAACTCTAAACCACCATTATTCCACACACAGAGACGCATACAAAGCTCTCCCTCGCCCTCCTTTTGCCAAATCTGAACATAATTCTATCCTTCTGATTCCTGCTTACAAGCAAAAACTAAAACAGGAAGTACCAGTGACTCTCTCAATACGGAAGTGGTCAGATGACGCAGATGCTACAGGACTGTTTTGCTAGCACAGACTGGAATATCTTCCGGGATTCATCCAATGGCATTGAGGAGTATACCACCTCAGTCACCTGCTTCATCAATAAGTGCATCGACAATGTCGTCCCAACAGTGACCGTACGTACATATCCTAACCAGAAGCCATGGATTACAGGCAACATCCGCTTCGAGCTAAAGGCTAGTGTGGGACACTAATCCCGCTACGCCCTCAGACAAGGAACGGGACACTAATCAGGGCGCTTATAAGAAATCCCGTTACGCCCTCAGACGAACTATCAAACAGGCAAATCACCAATACATTGAATCCTACTACACCGGCTCTGACGCTCGTCGGATGTGGCAGGGCTTGAAAACTATTACAGACTACAATGGGAAACCCAGCCACGAGCTGCCCAGTGACAGAAGTCTACCAGATGAGCTAAATTGCATTTTTAGCTCGCTTTGAGGCAAGCAACACTGAACCATACATGAGAGCACCAGCCGTTCTGGACAATTGTGTGATCACGCTCTCGATAGTCGATGAGAGCAAGACGTTTAAATAGGTCAACATTCACAAAGTCGCAGGGCCAGACAGATTACTAGGACGTGTAGTCAAAGCATGCGCGGACCAACTGGCAAGTGTCTTCACTGACATTTTCAATCTCTCCCTGACTGAGTCTGTAATACCTACATGTTTCAAGCAGATCACTATAGTCCGTGCTTTGTCTCCTCCTGTACTCCCTGTTCCAGCATGGCCAAACACGACTCCAACACCATCATTAAGTTTGCTGACGACACAACAGTGGTCACCTGATCACCGACAATGATGAGACAGCCTATAGGGGGAGGTCAGAGACCTGACAGTGTGGTGCCAGGACAACAACCTCTCCCTCAATATGATCAAGACAAAGGAGCTGGAAAAGGAAACAGGAAAAGGCGGGCCGAACAAGCCCCCATTATCATCGATGGGGCTGTAGTGGAGCGGGTCGAGAGTTTCAAGTTCCTTGGTGTCCACATCACCAATGAACTATCATGGTCCAAAGGTGAAGAGGGCACGAGAACACCTTTTACCCCTCAGAAGATAATTGGCATGGGTCCCCAGATCCTCCAAAATATCTACAGCTGCACCATCAAGAGCATCCTGACTGGTTGCATCCCTGCCTGGTATGGCATCTGCTCTGCATCTGACCATACATAGGGTGCTAACAGAGGCTAGTGCCTACGGCCCAATACATCACTGGGGCCAAGCTTCCTACAATCCAGGACCTCTATACTAGGCGGTGTCAGAGGAAGGCCCAAAAAATTGTCAAAGACTCCAGTCACCCAGGTCATAGACTGTTCTCTCTGCTACCGCACGGCAAGCGGTACCGGAGCGCCAAGTCTAGGACCAAAAGGCTCCTTAACAGATTCTATCCCAAGGCATTAGACCGCTGAACAATTACTCAAATGGCCACCCGGACTATTTACATTGACACGCCCCCCCCTTTGTTTTTACACTGCTGCTACTTGCTGTTTATTATCTATGCATAGTCACTTTACCCCTACCTGCATGTACAAAATAACTTGACTAACCTGTACCCCCGCACATTGACTCGGTACCGGTACCCCCTGTATATCGCCTCGTTATTTTGTAGTACTTTTTATTTTTACTTTATTTAGTAAATATTTTCTTAACTTTTTCTTGAACTGCATTGTTGGTTAAGGGATTGCAAGTAAGCATTTCACTGTTTTATTTGGAGCATGTGACAAATAACATGGGATTTGATTTGACGTGTTCTTTATTATTACTATTTTCTACATTGTAGAATAGTAGTGAAGACATCAAAACTATTAAATAACACACATGGAATCATGTAGTAACCAAAAAAATATATATTCTCGATTTTAGATCCTTCAAAGTAGCCACCCTTTGCCTTGATGACAGCTTTGCACACTCTTGGCATTCTCTCAACCGGCATCATGAGGTAGTCACTTGGATTGCATTTCAATTAACAGGTGTGCCTTGTTAAAAGTTAATTTGTGGAATTTCTTTCCTTCTTAATGCGTTTGAGCCAATCAGTTGTTGTGACAAGGTAGGGGTGGTATACAGAAGATGGTCTTTTACCAAATAGGGCTAAGTCCATATTATGGCAAGAACAGTTCAACAACATGTTTTTGGTTACTACATGATTCAATGTGTTATTTCATAGTTTTGATGTGTTTACTATTATTCTACAATTTAGAACACAGTAAAAGTAAAGTAAAAAACCCTTGAATGAGTAGGTGTCCAAACTTTATATATGTGTGTGTTTACCTCACATATAATTTTAAAGTATGTATTAAGGTGTCTGTAATAGAATGAACTTGGCAAAAACAAATGTAGACATTAATAAAGGCAGTTCTATAGCTTCCAAAATATTTTTGACAATGGTGTGGGAGTGGCAAGATGGAGGTGTGTTGGCATCAACACAGCGCCCCCTATCAGTCATCTAGTGTATAGCTCTTATGGCTAGGGCCAGGAGATTTTCCTGACCTGACCAGGAAAAACTTCAAGCCCTCGTCTGAGGCAAAAGTACTGTGACAGCGTCACTGTTTCTTCCCCCTTTGGACCCTGGATTATGTTCACAAATAGTGCTAATGCTGTCAAGGAACCACTCAGAGGTGGCACCACAGGTCCCAGAGTTGTGTGGCATTTTTTTGTTATATCTAGGGCCCTTGGTTTTTCCTGATCTGGTAGCCTAACCAGGTAGAACTCTGGACCTTACATTGTATGACGTGATTAATCTGTTGTAAAATGGTTTAATACGGGCTATGATGGATCAGAGTTTTTCCATTAAGGTCACATGGTTTTAAAAATACTCCTGGAACAACTCCTGGCTTCGGAGTGGATGAAAACCCTGTCAAACTGCAGCAACCTTGAACCTGTTCATATGAATTATATTTTAAAGAAGGACAAGGGGGGGAGGGGTTCTTATATGCAGACAGTGAAAACAACATGATTGGAAAATAAAACTCACAGTGCTGAGCTTGCTTTATGCAGGTTTGCATCGTAAATCCTGCCCTATGCAACTGTAGGCCAAGTAAGAAATGTTCTCAGACTGTCATAGTAGGCTAGGCTATAGACCATTTTCCAGTACACGACACACCGACGTCCCAAACTCCTGCGCACGACTCTTGGTGGCAGTAAGAAAGCCATCGCCATCTGTGCCCATTCAACATAGCCTAGATTTAAGTTTTTATTACTTCTCATACACTTACAATGATGTTTTGATTCTTGCTTGAACAGTCGCTAAGATTATAGTTGGTTGTGATCTTTGCAAAATAACTAGTTTGGATGCAGCAGTTGAAAGCTAGAATGCTAATGCCCATTGATATATGCTTAAGCAAAAGCTAGCCAAAGAGCCATTTTACTGGTTGAAGTGTTAAAAAAAAAAAAAGAAAGTATAATGCAGTTGATTTACAATGATGACACAAATATTATATTAGGCAGGACATTCAATCAAGCCTTAAAATCCAATTATGATCCAAAAGTAGTGTGAAATGCACTCATAATCAACACGTAAATAGAGGCTTCTTTTGCTGGCGTTCTATTAGAACTCCCCCTTGTTCTGCCACCATCTTGCACGCATCGCCCTCATGCTGGAATGTTTGCAAAAACAGAAAGGGGTCTATGCAGCTGCTGTTGTTAGTAGCCTACAGTTGATTAGACTGAAAAATGGTCTCCTTTCTATGTAATACAGCGTGTCAGATCGCTAATGTTTAGGTGTATAGGCTGCTACATTTATGTAAGAGTTTCTGCTTGTGTCTGTCAGGGTTGATGCTTGCTAAATAAATACCGGAGGAAAGTGGAGAGAGCGCCTTGAGTGTTGTTCCCGGCCCGGCGTGACCTGCGATTTCCATGAATCTGATTGGGCAAGACACGCAAAGAGCCTACAGCAGCACTCCGATGTGAAGGACAAATAAATTGTGTGCAAATGTACAAATCATGAGGCAAATCGGTCCAAAAAACAGCACTTTTCCTCCTTCTTTAATGCTTTGCGTCGATGTATTAAACTGATTGAAAAGTGCAAATTACACCTCACCACACGTTTTCCGGCAGCCTTGGAACCATTGGTTGTGTGTGATTTTCTTTACCAGGTCTACCGGAGTGTGTTGATCTCTGGGAAGAAGAAACGTCTCTCGGGCAGCAGTGTGGGAAACACACAGAGCTCTCCCACAGACAACAGGCAGAAGCAGGGTAAGAACACACACACACATACACTGTGTTAGATCTGGGTTACATGTTGAGACGCAATCTCTTTCCTGGACCTCTTCTCCCCTCCCTCGGTCTATTTCCCCCCTCCCTCACTCTTTACCCCCTTCAGGGAGTGGAGACAGCAGCCCGGTGCCCATGTGTTCCACCAGCACCCTACCTGCCTCGCAGCCTGGCAGCATTCCATCCACCCCCACCCTGGCCCCCTCCACCTCCTCATCCCTCCCTCCCTCCCAGGAGCAGGATAAGGAGGGGGGAGTGGTGGGGGAGGAGGAGCGAGGAGACCTCATCCACTTCTACAACCGGGTCTACATCAAGCAGATGCGTCACTTTGCCCTCCGCTACTCGCCCAGCTCGCCCTCTGCAGGGGTGAGTGAGTGAGAGGGAGGGAGCGGGTGGGGGGAGCTTGGGACGGGGGTTGCAAGGGAGGAAATGAGAGAAAGATAGGAAAGGGAGAGATGAAAGAGGAGAAAAGGTAGGAGTTTTGTTTACAAACTTAGAAGAAAAGAGAATCCCGCACACTGCTCTTGCTAGTATCTTTACAAACTTCACTCTGTTCTGCAAACCTATTGGTTAAAAGCAAGAGAGGATAGAGGTAGAGAGTGAGGGATGGAGAGGAAAATGACATTAACAAATGTAATGTATGTTTTGAATAGGTATCTGCCTATGCTCTTATAATGTTTTTGTGACAGGTACAGTCTCCTCCCCTGTGCCCGTACCCCTCCCTGAGGACCAGCTCCCCTCGCAGGGTCCTTCTGTCCCACAACCACTCGATCTACATCTCCCCCCACAAGACTACTGGAAGCCCCCCCACCCCCTCCACAACCGCACGGGACAAGATCTTCTACTACATCTGCAGCAGCCCATCCAACGTGAGTCACAAGTACATACACATACTCATGCACACAATGTATGCTGGTTAACGTTGATTCAGCACAGTACTTTTCAAACCCTGACAGTGAGTCTTTAATCATACCATACCTGACGTGTGATGATGATGAACCCCCCCTGACCTGTGTCTATGATTTCTATCTCTGTCTGTGCAGCGCCTGGCGGAGATCAACAGTATGATCCGCACCGGGGAGACGCCCACCAAGAAGCGCAGCATGCAGCTTGAGGAAGAGCCATCGCCCAAGAGGGTGTGTCCGGACAACCAAACGGCCCTGCTCCGCAGATTACAGGACGTGGCCAACGACCGTAGCTCCTCCCACTGAGGCAGGACACAACCCCTTCAGACCACACCACAGGCTGAAGTCGCTAGTCACTAGATGGTCATGATAGAAAGGAACATTTTGGCAAGATAATAAATATCAACATTTTATGAGCATATATTTGTTTTTCATTTAGGGGTAAGGACAGGCGTAAGGTTAGTTGTTAGTGTTCATGGTCAGTGGTTGGTAGTTCTTATGATTTGTGTCTAGAAAGTACCATACTTCTGTCCATGGCCAGATTGTGATGAACGACTCAATTATTTTATCACCATGGCAATAAGACTAGTTGGTTGTTTTAGCAACAAAACCGATGCGTGCGCGATTATGGTGCAGAACAGACGGGGTTGGCTTAATTGTTGACATGTCAACTATATTTCGTCTCCAATGTTTATTGAAAACATATATACAATTGAAGTCGGAAGTTTACATAAACTTAGGTTGGAGTCATTAGAACTCGTTTTTCAACCACTCCACAAATTTATTGTTAACAAACTATAGTTATGGCAAGTCGGTTAGGACATCTACTTTGTGCATGACACAAGTAATTTTTCCAACAATTGTTTATAGACAGATTATTTCACTTATAATTCACTGTATCACAATTCCAGTGGGTCAGAAGTTTACATACAATAAGTTGACTGTGCCTTTAAACAGCTGTGCCTTTAAACAGCTTACCTGTGGATGTATTTCAAGGCCTACCTTCAAACTCAGTGCCTCTTTGCTTGACATCATGGGAAAATGAAAATAAATCAGTCAAGACCTCAGATAATAAATTGTAGACCTCCACAAGTCTGGTTCATCCTTGGGAGTAATTTCCAAATGCCTGAAGGTACCACGCTCATCTGTACAAGCAATAGTACGCAAGTATAAACACCATGGGACCACGCAGCCGTCATACCGCTCAGGAAGGAGACGCGTTCTGTCTCCTAGAGATGAACGTACTTTGGTGCGAAAAGTGCAAATATAATCCCAGAACAACAGCAAAAGGCCTTGTGAAGATGCTGGAGGAAACGGGTACAAAAGGATCTATATCCACAGTAAAACGAGTCCTATATCGACATAACCTGAAAGGCCACTCAGCAAGGAAGAGGCCACTGCTCCAAAACTGCCATAAAAAAAAAAGACTACGGTTTGCAACTGCACATGGGGACATACTTTTTGGAGAAATGTCCTCTGGTCTGATGACACAAAAATAGAACTGTTTGGCCATAATGACCATTGTTATGTTTGGAGGAAAAAGGGGGAAGCTTGCAAGCCAAAGATCACCATCCCAACTGTGAAGCACTGGGGTGACAGCATCATGCTGTGGGGGTGCTTTTCTGCAGGAGGGACTGGTGCACTTCACAAAATAGATGGCATCATGAGGAAGAAAAAATATGTACATATATTGAAGCAACATCTCAAGACATCAGTCAGGAAGTTAAAACTTGGTCACAAATTGGTCTTCCAAATGGACAATGATCCCAAGCATACTTCCAAAGTTGTGGCAAAATGGCTTAATGTCAACAAATTCAAAGTATTGGAGTGGCCATCACCGAGCCCTGACCTCAATCCTAAAGAAAATTTGTAAGCAGAACTGAAAAAGCGTGTGCGAGCAAGGAAGCCTACAAACCTGACTCCATTACACCAGCTCTGTCAGGAGGAACGGGCCAAAATTCACTCAACTTGCTTGTGGAAGGCTAAACACTAATTGAGTATATGTAAACTTCTGACCCACTGGGAATGTGATGAAAGAAATAAAAGCTGAAATAAATCATTCTCTCTACTATTATTCTGACATTTCACATTCTTAAAATAAAGTGGTGATCCTAACTGACCTAAGACATGGAATTTTTACTAGGATTAAATGTCAGGAATGATGAAAAACTGAGTTTAAATGTATTTGGTTAAGGTGTATGTAAACTTCCGACTTCAACTGCACATTTGCACAATGAGCACTTGTTGTCTCTCAAATGCATTGTTAGTTGTTGGTTACCTAGCTAGTAAATTTTAGCCATGACCCCTCAAAACAAGACATCAAGAACAAATTAAAAGTAGCTGATACAAGCCACCTACGATTCCCAACACGGCAGCTTCTTGTCATTGTTGCTCTCTATCTGGCCATCCAGAATCACAACACCACACAGACATTTTCTTGATATCAGCTAACCCATCTCTATATTTCTACACATATCCAGAGTCAAAGGAATGTATTTTGTCTAAATACACAGCAAATACAGAATGGACTGTCAGTGTTGTGGTGCTTTGCAAATTTGCATATATGGTGGAGTATGCTTCAAAATCACATGCATTTTAAGGTCTATTCTAATAAATAATGGTACTAACTTGCTCATGCCTACAATTTAGCTGTTCAATATGCTATGCATGAATGCCTTTCAGTGTTTTGAGATTATTCTGGAGACAAAACGCATCATTACATCATCTGTCATGTAGAAATGTATTTTGGATTTTATATGTCAGAAGTTTATGAGCTTTTGTTTAGGTTTTTTTGAGCCAGAAGAGAAAGCACTTGACAATGACCATGTTCTTAAAATACTTTGTACGCCGTTTCAAAAATAAGTATTTTAATAAGCTTTTGTAATACCGGAAAAGATGACATGATGTCATAAAGTCTCCCGGGTTTCTTTTCCAAAGTCAGAAAAACATTGTCTTTTTTAAACAATTGAGCTTTTATATACTTCATTTTATGCTCTTATTTGTTATGTTTGTGTGAAATCTGTCAGATATTTATGCTACTTTTTTAACTTGAGATATGTTAGCAAGCAACTATAACTATCCCTTAACAATGACGAGTAGTAGAATCACTGACAACAATATTTATTTTCAGTCTCATGTAGCTACCATTAATTCTAATGTAATCCTTTTAGTATCCAATCTATTCGATATTTGTGTTAGTCACAATGGTATGTTATCGTTTTGTTAATCACCAATTTAGGAAGAAAAAAAAAAGAAAGCATATTTTATCGTGAGATTCTGTTTCTGAATCGATTCATTTAAGCTATACAGTACATGTACATGTCTTTGTTTAACTTGTCTAGCTGGTAAAAACAAAAAACAAAAACATCCTTGGAAATAAAAATAAATATTTAGGAGTCATACAATTTTTTTCATTCACCTTTTTAAAGGCAACCTCTGTGGACCTCAAAAGTGTCATCAGAAGATTTATGTTTATGATTTTTAGTAAGTTATATTTTCACCACTAGATGGTGCTGCAAGAATGACAGGTCTTTACAAAGTACAGCATCACTATGTCGACACCATAGTTTAGTGGCCCATGCCAAATTGGCCATACTGTATTGTATACTTCTAATATGTGTGAGAAGTATACAGGATGACAGGGATTGTGCTTCTGTGAATGTGTCTTTGTCGTTACTTTTTCAATGAGGCATTCAACAGTCTCCACATGTACATATGCCAATGTTTTCACGTGTCTTGTGGTGCTACTGCTTTTGTCTAGCAATATCATGAGCCAATTATGTGTAATCAGATCCTAGTAATAAGCATTTTCTCTACAAGGCATTCGATTTGTATGGGGCCAATCTGACCACTGCTGGAAAGAATAGCCAGGGTTGTAGCAGCTTTCAGCAGGACCCTGGCCAGGTCATAAGCAATATACCATCTTTTAACTTCAATGGCGCAGAACGTAAAACAACCCGTTTGTGCTCTTGAACGGAAGCATGTCAAGGTTACGATAACCCAAACATAGTAAAGCTTGTTTGGAGGTTTGTTAATACAGTGTCCAAAGAAGGGCCAGATGTATACAGAATGGTGTCGTCTGCGTAGAGGTGGATCAAAGAATCACCAGCAGCAAGAGCAACATTATTGATATTTACAGAGAAAAGAGTCGGCTCGAGAATTGAACCCTGTGGCACCCCCATAGAGACTGCCAGAGGTCCGGACAACAGGCCCTCCGATTTGACACACTGAACTCTATCTGAGAAGTAGTTAGTGAACCAGGCGAGGCAGTCATTTGAGAAACCAAGGCTGTTGAGTCTGCCAATAACAATACGGTCATTGACAGAGTTGAAAGCCTTGGCCAGGTCGATGAAGACGGCTGCTCAGTACTGTCTTTTATCGATGGCGGTTAGGATGTCGTTTAGGACCTTGAGCATGGCTGAGGTGCTGCGGGGGGGTGCAGAGCTGTTGGCCGTTGTTGGAGTGGCCAGCTGTAGAGAAATGCTTATTGAAATGATAAATTATTATCGGTGGTGACAGTGTTTCCTAGTCTCAGTGCAGTGGGCAACTGAGAGGAGGTGCTCTTATTCTCCATGGACTTTACAGTGTCCCAAAACCTTTTGGAATTAGTGCTGCAGGATGCAAATTTCTGTTTGAAAAAGCTAGCCTTTGCTCTCCTAACGGACTGTGTATATTGGTTCTTGACTTCCCTGAAAAGTTGCATATCGCGGGGACTATTCGAAGCAAGTACAGTACGCCACATGGTGTTTTTGTGCTGGTCAAGGGCAGTTAAGTCTGGAGTGAACCAAGAGCTATATCTGTTCTTAGTTCTAAATTTTTTGAAAGGGGCATGCTTATTTAAGATGGTGAGGAAAGCATTTTTAAAGAATAGCCAGGCATCCTTTACCGATGGGATGAGGTCAATATCCTTCCAGGATACCCGTGCCAGGTCGATTAGGAAGGCCTGCCGCAGAAGTGTTTTAGGGAGCGTTTGACAGTGATGAGTGGAGGTCGTTTGACCACGGAACCATAACGGATGCAGGCAATGAGGCAGTGATCGCTGAGATCCTGGTTGAAAACAGCAGAGGTGTATTTCGAGGGCAAGTTGGTCAGGATGATATCTATGAGGGTGTCCGTGTTTATGGATTTGGGGTTGTACCTGGTAGGTTCCTTGATGATTTGTGTGAGATTTCGAGCATCTAGCTTAGATTGTAGGACGGCCGGGGGGGGTGTTAAGCATATCCCAGTTTAGGTCATTGGGGTGTTTTGTTGGAACTTTAACAAATCTCTGTCCTCTGCAGCAAAGCTAACTGTTTTAAAGACATGTTTAATGCATCCAACTGTAAGGCATTTACACCAGAGCGAGATATCCCATTCCCTCATGTTTTTTCTGCTTCATATACAGTCAATGACCTTAGCCACATGTCAAACTCATTACATGGAGGGCCGAGTATACGGGGTTTTTCACTCCTCCCTTATTATTGTTTGATGAATTAAGGTCACTAATTAGTAAAGAACTCCCCTCACCTAGTTGTCTAGGTCTAAAATAAAGGAAAAAGTAAAGCCCGCAAACACTAGTCCTTCCTTGGAATGAGTTTGACACCCCTGAACTAAGCAGACCAGACCTAGCTGCTATCGCATTGGTGTGTATGGGAGAGCCACCCCTGGCTCTCTACCTTTATGCTGCTGCTCAATCCAGATCCAAATCTGTCAATTTTCCAGCTTTTGACATTGAGTGTAGCTCTGCAGGATCTGAGAAGTTGTGAAGTAGATACTTTTGCTGTTGTGTGTGTGTGCGCAGTGCTGCCTCTGTCTATACGTTTTCACGCAGGGCCTCCGACCACTAGAACTCAGTTGGGGTCTCAACTAACTGTTGAGAGTTAGAAATTTTACCTTGTATATTCTACTAAATGTGTTAGTGCCTCAGCAGCTTTCCTCTTGTTATGTTACTCAATGACAATGAGAGGCGTCATGCCCATAGGGGGCACAGGGGCACGTACGCTCTCAGATTTTTCCTGTTTACATATACATGTATTTTCCCCTGTAATACTACTAGCCACTGGCTTGAGCGAGCACAGATAGGTTCCCAATCTCCCAACCTTATAACTCGACCAACCAAGAAGCCATCTCAGTCTATCAATCAAGTTAGAGTAGCTAGCTTGTCTATCTTAGCTAGCATGCCTGCTGGAAAGGTTGGATGAAAAGCAAGCAATAACTAACATTCCTTTGTCTTTTACCCAGATGTAAAAAAAATATTTTAACCACACGTCAGGATATAGACAGAGGTATGCATAGATATGCAGAAAATAAACCGTTTTTTTTACATATAAATACAGTAGACATAATGACCCTCCCCGAGCCATCCTCACGTACTTTGTGCCCCCTCAGATGTTTGACGTGTATGACAGCCCTGATGACAATCACTAATGAAAAGGGTAAAACCATATGTAAACATTATTAAAGTGGCCTGTGTTCCATGTCTATGTACATAGCGCAGCAGCCTCTGAGGTGCAGAGTTGAGTAATCCGAGTGGTAGTGGCTGAGGACCTTGATGATCTTCTTGGCCTTCCTGTGACACAGGGTGCTGTTGATGTCCTGGAGGGCAGGCAGTGTGCCCCTGTGATGCATTGGTGAAACCTTACCCGCCTCTGAAGAGTCCGGCGGTTGCAGATTGTGCAGTTGCTGTACCAGGCAGTGATACAGCCCGACAGGATGCTCTCTATGGTGCATCTGTAAAAGTTTGTGAGGTTCTTAGGCGCCTGATCAATTTCTTCAGCCTCCTTCACCAAACAGTTTGTGTGGTTGAACTATTTCAGATTGTCAGTGATGTGTACGCCGACAGAGATGGCCGCCACGCTTCGCGTTCCTAGGAAACTATGCAGTATTTACAATGTTACCCCAGGAAATCTTATGTTTTGTTACATACAGTCGGGAGGAACTATTGGATATAAGAGCAACGTCAACTCACCAACATTACGACCAGGAATACGACTTTCCCGAAGCAGATTCTCTGTTTGGCCCACCACCCAGGACAATGGATCAGATCCCAGCCGGTGACCCAAAACAATGGTGCCGTAGAAGGGGCAGACGGAGCGGCCTTCTGGTCAGGCTCCGTAGACGGGCACATTGTGCACCGCTCCCAAGCATACTACTCGCCAATGTCCAGTCTCTTGACAACAAGGTAGACGAAATCCGAGCAATGGAGACATCCAGAGAGACATCAGAGACTGTAACGTTCTTTGTTTCACGGAAACATGGCTCACTCGAGACACGCTATCGGAGTCGGTACAGCCACCTGGTTTCTTCACGCATTGCGCCGACAGAAACAAGCATCTCTCTGGTAAGAAGAAGGGCGGGGGTGTATGCCTTATGATTAACGACACGTGGTGTGATCATAACAACATACAGGAACTCAAGTCCTTTTGTTCACCTGACTTAGAATTCCTCACAATCAAATGCCGACCGACCGACCGCGTTATCTACCAAGAGAATTCTCTTCGATCATAATCACAGTCGTGTATATTCCCCCCCAAGCAGACACATCGACGGCCCTGAAATAACTTCACTCGACTCTATGTATACTGGTAACCACATATCCTGAAGCTGCATTTATTGCAGCTGGGGATTTTAACAAGGCTAATCTGAAAACAAGGCTCCCTAAATTCTATCAGCATATCAATTGCGCAACCCGGGCTGGCAAAACCCTGAATCATTGTTATTCTAACTTCCGCGATGCATACAGTGAGGGAAAGAAGTATTTGATCCCCTGCTGATTTTGTACGTTTGCCCACTGACAAGGAAATGATCAGTCTATAATGTTAATGGTAGGTTTATTTGTACAGTGAGAGACAGAATAACAACAACAAAATACAGAAAAACACATGTCAAAAATGTTATAAATTGATTTGCATTTTAATGAGGGAAATAAGTATTTGAACCCTCTGCAAAACATGACTTAGTACTTGGTGGCAAAACCCTTGTTGGCAATCACAGAGGTCAGACGGTTCTTGTAGTTGGCCACCAGGTTTGCACACATCTCAGGAGGGATTTTGTCCCACTCCTCTTTGCAGATCTTCTCCAAGTCATTAAGGTTTCGAGGCTGACGTTTGGCAAGTCGAACCTTCAGCTCCCTCCACAGATTTTCTATGGGATTAAGGTCTGGAGACTGGCTAGGCCACTCCAGTACCTTAATGTGCTTCTTCTTGAGCCTCTCCTTTGTTGCCTTGGCCGTGTGTTTTGCGTCATTGTCATGCTGGAATACCCAGCCATTTTCAATGCCCTGGCTGAGGTAAGGAGGTTCTCACCCAAGATTTGACGGTACATGGCCCCGTCCATTGTCCCTTTGATGCGGTGAAGTTGTCCTGTCCCCTTAGCAGAAAAACACCCCCAAAGCATAGTGTTTCCACCTCCATGTTTGACGGTGGGGATGGTGTTCTTGGGGTCATAGGCAGCAATCCTCCTCCTTCAAACACGGCGAGTTGAGTTGATGCCAAAGAGCTCAATTTTGGTCTCATCTGGTCTCAACACTTTCACCCAGTTGTCCTCTGATTCATTCAGATGTTCGTTGGCAAACGTCAGACGGGCATGTATATGTGCTTTCTTGAGCAGGGGGAACTTGCGGGCGCTGCAATATTTCAGTCCTTCACAGCGTAGTGTGTAACCAATTGTTTTCTTGGTGACTATGGTCCCAGTTCCCTTGAGGTCATTGACAAGATCCTCCCGTGTAGTTCTGGGCGGATTCCTCACCGTTCTCATGATCATTGCAACTCCACGAAGTTCGATCTTGCATGGAGCCCCAGGCCGAGGGAGATTGACAGTTCTTTTGTGTTTCTTCCATTTGCGGAAAATCTCACCAACTCTTGTCACCTTCTCACCAAGCTGCTTGGCGATGGTCTTGTAGCCCATTCCAGCCTTGTGTAGGTCTACAATCTGGTCCCTGACATCCTTGGAGAGCTCTTTGGTCTTGGCCATGGTGGAGAGTTTGGAATCTGATTGATTGCTTCTGTGGACAGGTGTCTTTTATACAGGTAACAAACTGAGATTAGGAGCACTCCCTTTGCTCCTAATCTCAGCTCGTTACCTGTATAAAAGACACCTGGGGGTCGTAAATCTTTCTGATTGAGAGGGGGTCAAATACTTATTTCCCTCATTAAAATGCAAATCAATTTATAACATTTTTCTGGACATGTGTTTTTCTGGATTTTTTTTGTTGCTATTCTGTCTCTCACTGTTAAAATAAAATACAATACTAGACTGATAATTTCTTTGTCAGTGGGCAAACGTACAAAATCAGCAGGGGATCAAATACTTTTTTCCCTCACTGTATAAGGCCCTCCCCCGCCCTCCTTTCGGAAAATCTGACCACGACTCCATTTTGTTGCTCCCAACCTATAGACAGAGACTAAAACAGGAAGCACCCGTGCTCAGGTCTGTTCAACGCTGGTACGACCAATCGGATTCCACGCTTCAAGATTGCTTCGATCACGTGGACTCGGATATGTTCCGCATAACATCGAAAAACAACATTGATGAATACGCTGATTCGGTGAGCGGGTTTATTAGCAAGTGCATCGGTGATGTTGTACCCACAGCGTCTATTAAAACATTCCCCAACCAGAATCCATGTATTGATGGCAGCATTCGCGCAAAACTGAAAGCTCGAACCACTGCTTTTAATCAGGGCAAGGTGACCGGAAACATGACTGAATACAAACAGTGTAGCTATTCCCTCCGCAAGGCAATCAAACAAGCTAAGCGTCAGTATAGAGACAAAGTGGAGTCGCAATTCAACGGCTCTGACACGAGAGGTACAGTGGGGAGAACAAGTATTTGATACACTGCCGATTTTGCAGGTTTTCCCACTTACAAAGCATGTAGAGGTCTGTAATTTGTATCATAGGTACTTATGTCATGCAATAAAATGCAAATGAATTACTTAAAAATCATACAATTTTGTGATTTTCTGGATTTTTGTTTTAGAGTCTGTCTCTCACAGTTGAAGTGTACCTATGATAAAAATGACAGACCTCTACATGCTTTGTAAGTAGGAAAACCTGCAAAATCGGCAGTGTATCAAACACTTGTTCTCCCCACTGTATGTGGCAGGGTCTACAGTCAATCGCGGACAATCACTGTCTCAGACAGACTAAACAAATTCTTTGCTCGCTTTGAGGACAATACAGTGCCACTGACACGGCCCGCTACCAAAACCTGCAGGCTCTCCTTCACTGCAGCCAACATGAGTAAAACATTTAAACGTGTTAACCCTCACAAGACTGCAGGCCCAGACAGCATCCCCGGCCGCGTCCTCAGAGCATGCGCAGACCAGCTGGCTGGTGTGTTTGAGCACATATTAAATCAATCCTTATCCCAGTCTTCTGTTCCCACATGCTTCAAGAAGGCCACCATTGTTCCTGTTCCCCAAGACAGCTAAGGTAACTGAGCTAAATGACTACCGCCCTGTAGCACTCACTTCCGTCATCATGAAGTGCTTTGAGAGACTAGTCAAGGACCATATCACCTGACACCCTAGACCCACTCCAATTTGCTTACCGCCCCAATAGGTCCAGAGACGACGCAATCGCAATCTTGATGCAATTAAATGTATCACTAGCCACTTTAAACAATGCCACTTTATATAATGTTTTCATACCCTACATACCCTACTCATCTCATATGTATATACAGTACTCTATACCATCTACTGCATCTTGACTATGCTGTTCGGCCATCACTCATTGATATATTTTTATGTACATATTCTTATTCATTCCTTTACACTTGTGTGCATAAGGTACGTAGTTGTTGTGAAATTGTTAGGTTAGATTACTTGTTGGATATTACTGCATGGTCGGAACTAGAAGCACAAGCATTTCGCTACACTCGCATTAACATCTGCTAACCATGTGACAAATAACATTTGATTTGATTTGAGGATGTGGATAGGGGCGTGCTACCTCTGCTATCTCCTGAAGTCCACGATCAGCTCCTTCGTTTTGTTGAGGTTGAGGGAGTGGTTAATTTCCTGGCACCACTCCGCCAGGTCCCTCACCTCCTCCCTGTAGGCTGTCTCGCCATTGTCTCGTCATTGTTGGCAATGTTGTGTCATCTGCAAACTTGATGATTGGGTTGGTGGCATGCGTGGCCACAAAGTCATGGGTGAACAGGGTGTACAGGAGGGGGCTGAGCATGCACCCTTGATGGGCCTTGTGTTGAGGGTCAGCGTAGTGGAGGTGTTGTTGCCTACATTCACCACCTAGTAGCCTCCCGTCAGGAAGTCCAGGACCCAGTTGCAAAGGGCGGGGTTCAGACCCAGGGCCCCAAGCTTAATGATGAGCTTGGAAGGTACTATGGTGTTGAAGGCTGAGCTGTAAAAATGAACAGCATTCTTACATAGGTATTCCTCTTGTCCAGATGGGAAAAGGCAGTGTGCAGTGCAATTGCATCATCCATGGATCTATTGGGGCGGTATACCAATTGCAGTGGGTCTAGGGTTTTGGGTAAGGTGGAGGTGATATGAGCCTTAACTAGCCTCTTTAAGCACTTCATGATGACAGAAGTGAGTGCTACGGGGCGATAGTCATTTAGTTCAGTTACCTTCACTTTCTTGGGTACAGGAACAATGGTGGACATCTGAAAGAAATTGGGGGGACAACAGACTGGGATAGGGAGAGATTAAATATGTCCATAAACACTCCAGCCAGCTGGTCTGCGCATGCTCTGAGGACGCGACTAGGGATGCCGTCTGGGCCGGCAGCCCTGCAAGGATTAACACGCTTAACTGTCTTACTCACGTCGGCCATGGAGAACGAAAGCTCACAGTCCTTGGGGCGGCCCGAGTTGGCTGTAAAGTTAAGCCCTGGAATTTGGGGAATTTTGCTAAAATTCATCAAAAAGGTTAGCTCATAACAGTGAAGCTTTTTTGTGGGATACACATAAGGCAATTCTAGATCTTGTGGGATATGTTGGTTAATCTGTCCCCAATTCAATGGAATTGAATTGCATGCACAGTGCATTCTTCCATCACATGTACAGCTGATTCTCAAGATCTTGCACACTAATGAGATGCTATTGAGCCCACACTACTACACTGTCTGAGCCAAGGACTACATGCTTTCTTGTAAGTTTTAATTTCAATACTGGGTGGGGTGAATATATTTGATATGACATACATGATTTTTTTGTTAACTAGTAAATAGTAGCCTACAGCAAAGTGTGTTTAAATCATTTCTAACTTGTTAACATTTTCTGCTAGTTAGGTTTTGCTACCATGTTGGTTTTTAGCTTGCTTGAGCCTGCTAACTGAGTGTTAATTCACCTGTTTCCATACATGTTTAATTTTAAAACATGTATCTTACAAAGGAGTTGTTTAATCAAACTTTAATCTATCTTAATCTTAACTATTTATTTGTACAAGGAATTGTATTTTTTTAAATTTACTCTAATCTTTCCAGGAGAATGCGACGGGCACTATCTGATGTGTGGAGACATTTCACTGCAGCTAATGTAGAAGGAAAAGCTGTGTACATTTGCAAATACTGTGCCAAATTATATGTGAGGAATACAACAAAGATGCAGAATCATCTGGCCAAGTGCATAAAGTTCCCTCAGCGCTCACAACAAGCAACCTCTGACAAAAGTCCTTCTACTTCTATTTATGGTGAAAATGATGAATCAGACACCTTATTGACAGCAACAGCTCATGGTCCTCCTCAAATCAGAAGTTTTTTTCCTCAATGGAGGAACGTAGTCAGAGAAATGCTTTGGGATGGAGATGCAATATGGCAGTCGTACCAACAGATCTCATCAGCCACCTGGTGAAAGGGACTTTGTGCATCTGAGGCTCTTTCCCCTGTTGCCTCCATCATCCTCCAAATCCCACCAATATCAGACGCCTCAGAGCACAACTGGTCTTGTTTGGGAACATACACACCAAAGCACGAACAGGCTGACCAATACAAGGGTTGAAAAATTGGTGGCCATCCAGGCAAATTTGAGGATGGCTCATTTTGAGCCTGACAACGAGCCATCCTCAACAAGGAAAGTGGACAGTGACAGTGAAGATGAGGCCCCAGAGTCTAATGTTCAAGAGGTGTACATTGAGGAGGTCCAGGGAGAAGACATGGATTCCTGAGAGGAAGACAACCAAAGCTTAGTTTCTAGATCATTTTACAGATGTATGTTGAAAACGTTTTTGGGAGATGTGATGGATCATTGGGATCATTCAATATTCCCTTTCTTTTGTTGTTCAGTGAAATCATCCCATGTGAAGAGTCAACTAATTTAATTAAAGTTCAATTCATAACCAAATTGTTAAAAAAAAATTATATTGGAAGGATTTAATCATTTGTAATTATGTCTACGTAAAAGGTTTATGTTTCTGTCTCCTTATGATATGGTAAATATATCCAATGCAAAAAACCTCTACATTTAAATGGTATAAATATTAATTTGCATTTATTCCCATTAATTCCCATATATTCCCGTTAATTCCCACGGAAAGTTTTCACCTCTGAATATTCCCCAAAATGTGCAACCGTAGTCAAGACTGAACTTGGAACACAGGGGGCAAGGAAAAGAGGGTGCCCAAGAAACACCTGAAAGTGGAAGCTTATAGACAGGTTGGTTGTTTAGCAACAAAACCGACTTGTGCACAACTATGGGGCGAAACAGACTGGGTTGTCTTATATTGTTTACGACATGTAAACTATATTTAGTTTCCAATGTTTACATTACATAAAGTTGCACAATGAGCACTTTAGAAGTATTGAAGTACACCTTTGAAGAGGCATCTTTTTCGTGACATCGTCAGCTAACCCGTAATAAACTGGCATGGGGTGAAGTGAGCTGGAGAAGACTACCCAGAACAGAGTGTGTTGGAGAAGAGTAGTCGATGGCCCTAACTGTGCTTTCTGAAGAGCGATGCTAAGACAATATTGGCTGGTGATAAATGGCATTGTTCTGTTTTTGCTCCCACTGTACTATTGCGTCCTATACTCAGGTGGAATTTACTCAGGTGGACATTATTCCATGTCCATGTCTGCGTTGGATAAAAGCATTTCATATGTCCCTCAAGCCTCTTCGATCTCTTCAAATCAAGTCCGATACTTTTGGTACTTAAAACGCACCTGCCACCTTGCTACAAAATGTGATTTTCTTGCGCTGCTGTGCCTAGGGGTCACAGTCACAACTCTCTCAACCTTACATTTTCATGTTGATTTTCACCTTCAAAGTAAATTAGTGCTCAGCATCTCTTCCCCCTATGGATTTGTCTGTTGTGTCTATTATAGAAGTGTCTGCTTACGACAACAAAATAACAAAGACCCATTGCTTGTATTTATTTTACCCCGTAAGTTGACTGAAAACACATTCTCATTTACAACAAGGACCTGGGCAATAGTTACAGGGGGATGAATGGGCATATTAGCAGCTGGGGATGATTAGGTGGCCACAATAGTATGAGGACCAGATTGGGAATTTAGCCAGGACACCAGGGTTAACACCCCTACTCTTAGGATAAGTGACATTGGATCTTTAGTGACCACAGAGAGTCAGGGCACCTGTTTAACGTCCCATCCGAAAGACGGCTCCCAAAACAGGACAATGTCCCCAATCACTGCCCTGGGACATTGGGATATTGTTTATAGACCAGAGGACAGCGTGACTGGCCCTCTGACACCACTTCCTGCAGCGTCTTGTCTCCCATCCAGGGACTGACCAGAACCAACCATGCTTATCTTCAGAGATACACCAGCAGTGGGATGCTGGTTGGTATGCTGGTTGGTATGCTTGTTGAAGTGATTACCAATGCACACCCTTGTGAAGTACAGTATTACACATTTTAGCATCTCTTCCCTAGGAGAAATTGAAGGGGACGAAATGCAAATATGGTTCAGTGGTAGTAAGATGTACATTTATTGTATCTGTTCTTGTAGTGCTGAGTCACACACCACACACAGAAACACAAACAATGGTTCATCAGATACTCTCCATTATCATATCAACCAGCTGCCCTGAGACATAATTTCTGAACAATGGTGTGCCAGCGTGTGCCAGGCGGGCAGGGTGCTGTGCGCGGGGGAGGGGGGGGGGGGGGCAGATTTCATGGTCATATAATGTTTAGTATCAGTCAGAGCAGAGGAGGGTATACAGTGCCCTCTGTAGTTATTAGGACAGAGAAGCATTTTGTATTATTATTTTGGCACTGTACTCCAGTACTTTGTATTTGAAATGATACAATGAAAATGGGGTTAAAATGCAGGTTTGAGGGTTTGAGGGTATTTTCGTCCATATCGGGTGAACCATCTAGAAATTACAGCAATTTTTGTACATTTTCGGACGGAAAGTATTGGGACAAATTCACTTATGTGTATTAAAATATTAAAAGTTTAGTATCTGGTCCTATATTCCTAATATGCAATGATTACATCACGCTTGTGACTCAGGATAGTCCTGCATGAATCGTGAATAATGATGAGTGAGAAAGTTACAGACGCACATGTCCACATAAAAAATGCTAACCTCCCCTGTTATTGTAATGGTGAGAGGTTAGCATGTCTTGGGGGTATGATATAAAATGCTAACCTCCCCTGTTATTGTAATGGTGAGAGGTTAGCATGTCTTGGGGGTATGATATTTGTATGTCTGTAATTTTGTCACTCATCATTATTCGCGATTCATTCAGTACTATCCATGATCATGGTAGGATTAACATTATTGTAGAAGTATTTAGAAACATATTCTATTTTTATTTACAATAAAAGTGACACCAACATGACACAATACATTATTTACCATACATTTTTATTGGGCACAAAATAATCCGAAACACAACCAAAACAAATAGCAAATGCATCCAATTTATAGAGCCACAAACACACCCATTGCATGGATCACAATCTAGCTGCTGTACAGTCAGTGTGTGGGTCCCAAATGGTCCCCTATTCCCTATATAGTGCACTTCTTTTGAGCAGATCCCTATGGGCCCTTCGACATCCCTTCGACATAGGGTGCCATTTGGGACTCAGACAGTGTAACACCACTATTCTGGACAGTGTAATTTTGTCATGATGTCAGCACAGTAAAAGGCCAACGAAAGGCCTCTAATGGCAGTACTAAGCAACGATGAAAAGAATGCTGACAAATTAAGTCAAATGAAGGAAAGTTTAATGATATATACGATCTTTAATAATAGCCCACATTTGACGTTTCAGCTCAATGAATACCATTAACAGTGTATTAGTGTAGTCTACGTATTATCGGCTCCCATTCATTTCTGCCCAGACAGACACCATATAGGGTTGTGGTTAAGTAGTAGGTGCAATGGCCAGTCAAGGTTAACTGGCTGAATGGAGCGGTGAGGCGCATGATTTCCACAGCAGATAGGCTCTGTGCTAAAGAGTGATAAGGGCAGGTCTTGCCCATTAATAATGAATTTTGATGCCAAAGCTGAATTATCTTGTGACTTTTATCCTTACTATAGGGGTGAATATGTACATCACAGTTTAAGTCTATGGCCTTGCTGTATGTATATACGACAGCCTGCCAGCTTCGGGACAATTCAGGCCTCCTCACAATTGATTCATATTTGGTTTCAGAAATGGCGTGATGATGCATGGTCCCTCTCCCCATGCAAATGAAATCTTTAAGGAGACGAATTGCCTCTAGTGAAGATTGTATTGTCCGAGAAGTAGATTTAAATATTTATATTAGAGGTTACTGATAATAGGTGCAGCTGCAGATAGGAGGAGATGCATGTGTATGTCATCTTAAATATCATCATCCTGCACTGCGGACTGTATTATTAACAGGGGCGCCACTTTGGTTTTAGAAGTGGGGGGGACAACTTGGCGGGGGGGTCTTGGGGTCCTCCCATCTTTTTCCTGACTTTCTACACAATCTAATATGACCTATGGCCCTTCTAGCTGTCTCGATTTAGAACAAAAAGTAAGCAAAAATTCCCGCAGTCATCAAGCTAGGGAAGAGATCCTAATTAAATATGTTTAAGTGATTGATAAGTGATTGATAATTCAATAATCAAATATCTTTAACCAATAGCCTAACAAATGAACAACTCTTACAAATAAACTACAAATATTTTTGATTGTCTTGATTTAGACATCCTCTACATTCAATTTCAGCCATCCCAAGCCGCCAGCACGCCTGAACCCCACCAGTCTAGTCAATAACTCTCTCCCCAACTTCCTTCCCATATTCTTTTTTTTAATGTCTCAAGGGAAAGGTTTGGAAAACAAAAGTTTTATAAAAAAAAACACATTCACCCACACATTAACACACAGAAACAGTACACCCTCCATGTAATTCATATCTAATGCGTAATAGTACTGTAGAGCTCTTTTTACTTGCACACAATATAGCTGGGTCACCCCGTCCTGCTCCTAGGGGTCCACGGCCAGGTTTTCCAAAGCTGCAGCGCCCGAACCCAACACACACCACTCAGTCTGAAAAGTAAGGAATTAGCTAGGGAAACTGACAGATCAATAACGCTACGTTGCTATACTGACTAATAAAACTCACAGTGTACTGAAAAAACATCCGAATATCGGTGTTCAATTGTTTGGCTGCTGGTTTCATTGTTTGATTCAGGTCTAGTGTGATTGAGGCAAAAATAATAGCTAAAGTTAGTGAGATAGCTGACAAATAGCTAGAGGCTAGCTAGAGCTGAACTGGCTGTGGTAGCTACAGTGCATTCGGAAAGTATTCAGACCCCATGACTTTTTCCGCATGTTGTTACATTACAGCAATATTCTAAAATATATTAAATCATTTCCCCCCCTTATTGATATGCACACAATACCCCATAATGACAAAGTGAAAACAGGTTTTAAGAAATTGTTGTACATTTATTTAAAAAAACAATTAAAAAGTGAAATACCTTATTTACATAAGTATTCAGACCCTTTGCTATGAGACTTGAAATTGAGGTGCATCCTGTTCCCATTAATCATCCTTGAGATGTTTCTACAACATGATTGCAGTCTCCTTGTGGTGAATGCAATTGATTGGAAATGATTTGGAAAGGCACACACCTGTCTATATAAGGTCCCACAGTTGACAGTGGATGTCAGAGCAAAAACCAAGCCATGAGGTCGAAGGAATTGTCCGTAGAGCTCAGAGACAGGCTTGTGACGAGGCACAGATCTGGCAAAGGGTACCAAAAAAATGTCTGCAGCATTGAAGGTCCCCAAGAACACAGTGGCCTCCATCATCCCTAAATGGAAAAAGTTTGGAACCACCAAGGCCAAACTTTGCAATTGGGGGAGAAGGGCCTTGGTGCAGGTGATGAGTAACAACCCAATGGTCTCTCTGACAGAGCTTCAGAGTTCCTCTGTAGAGATGGGAGAACTTTCCAGAAGAGCAAACATCTATACAGCATTCCACCAATCAGGCCTTTATGGTAGAGTGGCCAGACGGAAGCACATCTGTAAAAGGCACATGACAGCCTGCTTGGAGTTTGCTAAAAGGCACCTAAAGACTCTCAGACCATGAGAAACAATATTCTCTGGTCTGATGAACCAAAATTGAACTCTTTGGCCTGAATGCCAAGCGTCACGTCTAGAGGAAACCTGGCATCATGCCTACAGTGAAGCATGGTAGTGGCAGTATTATGCTGTGGGGATGTTTTTCAGTTGCAGGGACTGGGAGACTAGTTAGGATCGAGGGAAAGATGAATGGAGCAAAGTACAGAAAGATCCTTGATAAAAACCAGCTCCAGAGTGCTCATGGATCTCAGACTAGGGCGAATGTTCACCTTCCAACAGGACAACGACCCTAAGCACACAGCCAAGACAATGCAGGAGTGGCTTCGGGAAAAGTCTCTGAATGTCCGTGAGAGGTCCAGCCAGAGCCCAAACTCAAACCCGAAAGGAACATCTCTGGAGAAATTTGAAAAGAGCTGTGCAGCAACGCTCCCCATCCAACCTGACAGAGTTTGAGAGGATCTGCAGAGAATAATGGAAGGAACTTCCCAAATGCTGGTGTGCCAAGCTTGTAGTGTCATACCCAAGAAGACTCGAAGCTGTAGTTGCTGCCAAAGGTGCTTCAACAAAGTGCTGATTAAAGGGTCTGAATACTTCTGTAAATGTTATATTTCAGTTTTTTATTTTTAATACATTTGCAAATAAATTCTAAAAACAGTTTGCTTTGTCATTATAGGGTATTATGTGTAGATTGATGATGGGAAAAAAACAATGTAATACATTTTAGAATAAGGCTTTAACATAACACAATGTTGAAAATGTCAAGAGGTCTGAATACTTTCCGAATATACTGTACTAGCTAGCTAACTAGCTGCTAGTAGTTCATTCAATTCAGTTTAGAGGGGATGAAACATTAGCTAACGTAACATATCAGTTGCATTACTAGCTCTGTCAAACAGAATTGACTTCAGCTGGAAAACAGCCTAACCAACCGCATCCGCATGGTCTTAAAGCACACCGTGTCGTGTTATGAATCACAGTGCAATTATAAAATTGGGGGGGGGGACAGAAATGCAATTTCAGAATGTTGGGTGGTCATGTTCCCCCCCGTCCCAAGTGAAAGTTGTGCCCCTGATTATTAACCTCAACTGAACTGGTGTTAACCACTTGCTCAGATAACACAGAATTCATTCTAAGATTTGGAAAGGGGTGCTGTTGGCACATTATTTACAATGCATGGGTAAAGTTGTAAATAATTTACAAGTGCAGACAATTTCCTCTACCGTATATCAAGTTCAAGAGCAGAATAGGGAGTGAATGCGGGTAAATTCTCTCTCTCTCTCTCTCTCTCTCTCTCGCTCTCTCCTCTCTCTCTCTCTCGGGGGGATCAGAGCCTTGTGAATGGCAGTTTCACCTTTCTCACCATCTACCATGTCCACCCTCATCCTCCACAGACGGCTCCTCTGTGACACAGATATCCCAGCAGTACCAAGCTATTACTATTCAGAGAGCTGACGGCTATCTCACTGAATGAAAAAACATACTATGTGTGTATACCAAATGGCACTCTACTCCATAGCGTAGGCCTACTTCTTTTTACCTGGGCTCATAGGACTATGGTCAAAAGTAGTGCACTCACCTGGATTTTTCAAGGCCTATATGTACATGCCAAGTTGAAAAATGAACTTGACACATTTTTCAAAAACTCAGAAGGACTTTTTTCTCCCTCCCTGTGTGACTCCTTAAACACAGGATCCAGTTATGACCCAAATGGCCAAAGGGCACACTATTTCCTTTATGGTGCAATATATTTTTCAAATTTAGTACACTACGAAGGAAATAGGGTGCAATTTGGGACACACATATTATAGGTCAGAGGCCTGCTCATCAGAATGTAATACTGTCATGTCTTTTGTACATCAAATGGGATGAAAACATACACGTTCACTAAACAACAAACACAGCCTAGTAACCATAGAGGAATGCTCTCCAGGTGCAGAGTCTATCTCCTAGCCACAGGCTACCCATAATCATTTATTAAAACATATATGCACGGCGCCGCTGTGTGTGACAGAGTGGAGATCAGGTGTTTAGTGGGGATATGAGGTTGAGATGACAGGTGCTGAGTGATATTAGGATGGACAGAGAACTAGCCAACCCTGAGGGAAGGATAACCTACACGCTCTACACCTGATACAATGTCACTCAGAAGTAAACTTACCCCACTGTATAGGACATATACGAAAAGTAGATCAGGATGTTGGCTCTCTGTTTTTGGAGTATGCATTGAGAGACGAGACAGATAGATTGATATAATGCAGGTGTGATAAACAGTGAGAGGAGAGCAGTTACAGCAGTCAGAGGTGTGAGGAAACAAGCTATAGTATTACTGACACCACTATATCCATGTCAACTAATATCACAGGTGCTGAGTTGATGAGGGCAATGGTGTGAATAATGAAAGCAGAGGTATTTGTATTTATTATGTAAGCCTGGGGTCCAGCAAATAAGGTAGTTATACTTTTTTTTAAACATTACAATACATTTGCAACAGCACCTACTCTACCACCACATATCTACACACAAAATCCATGTGTACATGTGTGTGTATAGTGTGTATATTATAAATCAAATCAAATGTTATTTGTCACATACACATGGTTAGCAGACGTTAATGCGAGTGTAGCGAAATACTTGTGCTTCTAGTTCCGACAATGCAGTAATAACCAACGAGTAATCTAACTAACAATTCCAAAACTACTACCTTATACACACAAGTGTAAAGGGATAAAGAATATGTACATAAAGATATGTGAATGAGTGATGGTACAGAAAGGCATAGGCAAGATGTAGTAGATGATATTGAGTACAGTATATACATATGAGATGAGTATGTAAACAAAGTGGCATAGTTTAAAGTGGCTAGTGATACATGTATTACATAAAGATGCAGTAGATGATATAGAGTACAGTATATACGTAGAAATATGAGATGAATAATGTAGGGTATGTAAACATTATATTAAGTAGCATTGTTTAAAGTGGCTAGTGATATATTTTACATCAATTCCCATTATTAAAGTGGCTGGAGTTGAGTCAGTGTGTTGGCAGCAGCCACTCAATGTTAGTGGTGGCTGTTTAACAGTCTGATGGCCCTGAGATAGAAGCTGTTTTTCAGTCTCTTGGTCCCAGCTTTGATGCACCTGTACTGACCTCGTCTTCTGGATGATAGCGGGGTGAACAGGCAGTGGCTCGGGTGGTTGTTGTCCTTGATGATCTTTATGGCCTTCCTGTGACATCGGGTGGTGTAGGTGTCCTGGAGGGCAGGTAGTTTGCCCCCGGTGATGCGATGTGCGGACCTCACTACCCTCTGGAGAGCCTTACAGTTGTGGGCGGAGCAGTTGCAGTACCAGGCGGTGATACAGCCCGACAGGATGCTCTCGATTGTGCATCTGTAGAAGTTTGTGAGTGCTTTTGGTGACAAGCCGAATTTCTTCAGCCTCCTGAGGTTGAAGAGGCGCTGCTGCGCCTTCTTCACGATGCTGTCTGTGTGGGTGGACCAATTCAGTTGGTCTGTGATGTGTACGCCGAGGAACTTAAAACTTACTACCCTCTCCACTGCTGTTATTGTGTGTTTGTGTGCATGTGTCTGTGCCTACGTTTGTGTTGCTTCACAGTCCCCACTGTTCCATAAGGTGTATTTTTATCTGTTTTTCAAATCTAATTTTACTGCTTGCATGAGTTACTTGATGTGGCATATCAAATCAAATCAAATCAAATTTATTTATATAGCCCTTCGTACATCAGCTGATATCTCAAAGTGCTGTACAGAAACCCAGCCTAAAACCCCAAACAGCAAGCAATGCAGGTGTAGAAGCACGGTGGCTAGGAAAAACTCCCTAGAAAGGCCAATACCTAGGAAGAAACCTAGAGAGGAACCAGGCTATGGGGACTGTGAAGTGGCCAGTCCTCTTCTGGCTGTGCCGGGTGGAGATTATAACAGAACATGGCCAAGATGTTCAAATGTTCATAAATGACCAGCATGGTCGAATAATAATAAGGCAGAACAGTTGAAACTGGAGCAGCAGCACAGTCAGGTGGAAGTTGAAACTGGAGCAGCAGCATGGCCAGGTGGACTGGGGACAGCAAGGAGTCATCATGTCAGGTAGTCCTGGGGCATGGTCCTAGGGCTCAGGTCAGTTGAAACTGGAACAGCAGCATGGCCAGGTGGACTGGGGTCAGCAAGGAGTCATCATGTCAGGTAGTCCTGGGGCATGGTCCTAGGGCTCAGGTCCTCCGAGAGAGAGAAAGAAAGAGAGAAGGAGAGAATTAGAGAACGCACAATTAGATTCACACAGGACACCGAATAGGACAGGAGAAGTACTCCAGATATAACAAACTGACCCTAGCCCCCTGACACACAAACTACTGCAGCATAAATACTGGATTGAAAAAATCCATGTAGCTTTATTCAAAGCCAGTGGCATGACATTAGTAAAGATTGAAAAAATTAAGGGACCTAGACTGCTCCCCTGGGGAATTCTGAATTTTTGTTGTCCATTAAAGAACACCCTTTGTTCTGTTAGACAGGTAACTCTTTATCCACAATATAGCAGAGGATGTAAAGCCATAACATACAGTATTTATGTTTTTCCGCACTGAAAAGTCGCACTGAAGTCTAACAAAACAGCCCCCACAATCTTTTTTTTTTTATCAATTTGTGCTGAAAATATGTTGTCAATTTGTTTACTGTAAAATAGTATTGTATTGTAAGTTTATTAAGGGTTGGTAACTCATTGGTCGGCTATTTGAGCCAGTAAAGGAGGCTTTACTATTCTTAGGTAGGGGGATACATTTGGCTTCCCTCCAGGCCTGAGGGCACACACTTTAGAGTAGGCTTAAGTTGAAGATATGTCAAAGAGAGTGGCAATGCTGTCAGCTATTATCCTCAGTCATTTTCCATCCAAGTTGTCAGACCCCGGTGGCTTGTCATTGTTGATAGACAGCAATTCTTTTTGTCACCTCTTCCACACTTATTGTGCATAATTCAAAATCAAAATGCTTGTCTTTCAGAATTTGGTCAGACATACTTGGATGTGTCGTGTCAGCGTTTGTTGCTGGCATGTCATGCCTAAGTTTTCTAATCTTGCCAATTAAATAATAATTAAATTAGTTGGCAATATCAGTGGGTTTTGTGGCGAATGAACCATCTGATTCAATTAATGATGGAGACGAGTTTGCCTTTTTGCCAAAAATATAATTTAAGGAGCTCCAAAGCTTTTTACTATCATTCTTCGTGTCATTTAACTTTGTTTCATAGTGCAGTTTTTCTTCTTTTTATTCAGTGCGACTAGCATGATTTCTCAATTTGCAGTACGTTTGCCAATTGGTTGTACAGCCAGACCTATTTACCATTTATTTTGGCTCATCCCTCTCAACCATACCATTTTTCAATTCCTTATCAATCCACAGGAATTTAACAGTTTTTACAGTCATTTTCTTAATGGGTGCATGCTTATTAGTAACTGGGATAAGCAATTTCATAAATGTGTCAAGTGCAGCGTTTGGTTGCTCGTCATTACACACCACGGACCAACACATATTCTTTACGTCAACATCATAGGAATCACTACAAAACGTATTGTGTGACCTTTTATACACTATATTAGGCCCAGTATTTGGAACTTTGGTTTTAAAAGATATGGCTACTACATTGTGATCACTACATCCAAAGGATTTGGATACTGCTTTCAAACACATTTATGCAGCGTTTGTGAAGATGTGATCAGTATATGTTGATGATTTAATTCCTGTGCTGTTTGTAACTACCCTAGGTTGATTGATAACCTGAACCAGATTGCAGGCACTAGTTACAGTTTGAAGCTTTCTCTTGAGTGGGCAGCCTGATGAAAGCCATTCAATATTTAAATCACCCAGAACATATTCCTCTCTATTGATATCACATACATTATCAAGCATTTCACACGTTATCCAGATACTGACTGTTAGCACTTGGTGGTCTATAGCAGCTTCCTATCAGAATGGGCTTTAGGTGAGGCAGATGAACCTGTAGCCTTATTACTTCAACAGTATTTAACATGAGATCCTCTCTAAGCTTTACAGGAATGTGGTTCTGAATATAAACAGCCACACCTCCACCTTTGGTATTTATGTATTTTCTTTAGATCTTCTAACCATGTATTGCTACCACTGTATCATCAAAGGTATTATCTAAGTCAGTTTCAGAGATTGTCAGAATATGAATGATTTTACAGAATGAGTGATGACAGAGAGAGATTTATCGACACAATGCTATTTGTCACTGTTAGTGTTAACTAAGCAAATCTAAAATGTGGTTGTATTGATTCAGGGAGGGAATGATATATACATATACCTGTGAATCAAGCAGACTTGAAAGATTATGTTAACGTTTATCTGCTGTTTCAATCCATCTCATCCGCCTATGTCGGTCTTCCTCATGTGCGGTTAAAAGTGGCAGAGCTACAGCGCTGTTTGTGAGACCAGGAAACATCCCAAAGATCAGTCTTCCCACAAAAAAACATTTGTAGCATTTGAAAGGTTTGGCCTTCAGACGATATACCGCTCAATGGAAAGATGAGACTCTCACGAATGGTATTCTCCATTTCGTTGTACGACACCACAAGTGTCACGGAACTCATCTGAAGTTAACCGAGTACAGGTTTTAAAAAATGAATGGAAGTATGGAAGCAGTTTTCTTTTGTGCCCCACAAAAAAGGGGTCTAATATGTGTCATAAATGTTAGTTTTTTAAATAATTTGTGAGCTTTCTTTCCTAGATTTAGGACAGACACATCTAAACCTTAATGCTTAAGAATTATTTTTGATTGTATGTTTTGACATTTATTCATCTGTTATTCAATGCGTTTCTGTGGGCTATAGCAGTAAAGGCCAAATACAATATCAATAATTGTTTTATATATATTTTTTATATACCTACCGAGGTCATAAAATTCCAAATCAAATAGCTAAACGAGCCATGGTATGACCACCTTAAAATAATTACATATTTTAGCTTAGTATATCCCAACTGCTTTATTCATACAATATTTCATACGCGAGGTGATCTGTGGACAAATGCAAATTGTAAATAACTGATTATTATTAGTATGGAACAACCCTTATGATCACACTTTCAACAAATAACGACTTCCAAGCCTTCACAAACCTTCATAGACCACAAATGCCTATATGGCCTTTACGAGTTGAAGTTTATTTGAAGTGGGACCTATAACTCTATTCAGATAACAGGGCAATTCTTGTCAAAGTGACATTGATACAGTACTAGGCTACAGCACTAAGCCAGCTATGGGCTGTGAGCTATCAGAGGGTTGATGTAGACAGATGGATTCAGGCTAAAGCTGCCTGCTCCCAACCTGTCTCTAGAAACACAGGCACAAATGGAGTCGGCTGGCCGGTGGGTCACCGTGAAACAGTTGACCCATGCACGTTTATGATCAGAAATGATCTGTGCAATAGGCACGTCAGATAGACACAAAGGCATAATCACAATGTTATCAACGCTCTGGTTCGGTGGAGGGGGGGGGGGGTAGATTTTCGCCCCGCCGGAGATTTGGCAGGTCTTCTGTTATTGAATATTTCCATTGTCACTGTAACAAAAGTGTGAGGATCACTGTTCAAATGCGTACAAAGGAAATGCCATCTTGCAAACAGCATGCTGACCTCGGCAGTTTTGAAGTGAAATATGCAATGATTAGAAAAGCACGTTTGTTTGCCTGTGATGAGTTTAAAAAGTAAGCTGTTGAATTCATTGTGTAACAGCCTCTCACTCCCACCTCACTTGCTCCTCTGTCTGATTCTCTACAATGTATTCTGAAAAACACTGTACATATTTCAATAATAATAACCCTGGACAGAGGTATAATCATTTTGGAATGCATTTGGTGACTCTCCAGAGAATTCTATATTTCTATTGTGGAACGAGTCAACACCAAGGATACTATTCACTGTAAAAGCTAATGCACTCACTCACACCCATACAAACCACTCATTTGTTAGACTAATATCACCAGAGATTTTATGTGTGTTGTCATGTACATTCAACATTTTAACCAACAAATAACTTTTGTCTGTTATTTGTCAGCCAAGTCAACGTGTCCATCAAGGGCAAACTTAGTCTGACAAAACATATTCAACTTGCCAGTATCTATTTTCTCAGAACTAGAAAATACCATTCCCATGTGATTCAAATGATTCAACACACATTCAGTGGTGTAAAGTACTTACGTAAAAATACTTTAAAGTACTACTTAAGTAGTTATTTTGTTAGACTTTACTAGGTTACTTTACTATTTATATTTTTGACAACTTTTACCTAATTACATTCCTAAAGAAAATAAGTACTTTTACTCCATACATTTTCCCTGACACCCAAAAGTACATGTTACATTTCGAATGATTAGCAGGTCAGGAAAATTGTCAAATTCACTCACTTATAAAGAGAACATCCATGCCCATCCCTACTACCTCTGATCTTGCGAACTCACTAAACACAAATGCTTAATTTGAGTTTTGGCGTGTGTCCTTGGCTATCCGTAAACAAGAAAAATTGTGTCGTCTGGTTTGCTTAATGTAAGGAATGTGAAATGATTTATACTTTTACTTTTGATACTTAAGTATCTTTTAGCACTTCCATTTACTTTTGATATATTTAAAACCAAATACTTTTAGACTTTTACTCAAGTAGCATTTTACTGAGTGACTTTCACTTTTACTTGAGTAATTGTCTATTAAGGTTTCTTTACTTTTACTCAAGATTGACAATTGGGTACTTTTTCCACCACTCTGCACGCGTTACCTCTCAAGTGATAACACACTTAAACAAAGTTTATAGTGTGTGTGTGTGTCCACAAGAATAGTAAACAACATTTGTTTTGACCAACTGGGCACATTATGCTATTTCTAGGGGGTTTAGGGTTAAGGTTAGAATTAGTGTTTGGGTTAGAATTACGTTAAGGGTTCGGGTTAGGAGCTAGAGTTCGATTTAGGGTTAGGGTTAGGGTTATCTTATCTGTCAAAGAATGCACATCTGAATAGTTTCACATTGTACATCACTCTGTGGTTTAATGACATTTGCCACTCATTCTGACAACCCATTCACCCGTAAAGCACTGTCGTAAACCATAACAACGTACAGTACGACGAACAGCACGTCGTACCATACATAACAGTTAGGAGCTAGGGTTATGTTTAGGGTTTGGGTTAAGGTTAGGTTTTTGGGTTAAGGTTAGGGTTAGGGTTAATGTAAGGGTAAGAGTATGGGTTAGGTTTAGGGTTAGGGAAAATAGGATTTTGAATGGGACGGAATTGTGTGTCCCCACAAGGTTAGCTGTACAAGACTGTGTGCGTGCGCATGTGCGTGTGCGTGACATTCATCTGTCTGTATCAGATATGTATCTTTGAAAAGCTTAGGACCAACTGGGCTTTGTTTTGGGCTCTGTAATGGTTCATTCCAGTTGATTACTCATGTTCTAATGCTAATGGCGAAGAGCTGGTTTAAGGTTTCGGCCCTGTCAGCTGGTCAGATATGTATAATAGGTTGTGACAGCACAGGGACCATGTCTCTTTCACAGGGGATTTGATATGTGGGATGAATGTGGTTACCGTCAATGGACATATTAGTGGCCATTATGAGTCAGAGGTGTTGTGCATTTGTTAAGCCGGGATACTGCTACAGCCATACAGGCTAGATAGGGGTAGTGTTTCACAACCAGCAGGAATCAGATTTACTCCCTAGAGTAAAACAGGAGACAAAAGTACTGACTCCTGACTCAAATGTTAATTTTGTGAATTAGTGATGCAACATGAAAATAAATATACAAAATGAAAAACTTTTCATGTGAAATTAAACTTGTTTGAAAAGCAAAAAATATGCTTATTGGTCTTTGTTAAAACACTGACAAAATTGACAATATGATAGTGTAAGAGCAATAGCATGACATTGTTGAGTCCAGCTTTCAAGATAAACACACATGATATCCCTAGGTGACTGACACTTTGTACCGTCTCCATTTAAAAGTGACAAGGTGTAGTACACAACAGAGTAGCATATCTCCATTAGCTGTTAGCTGAAAATTGATATGTCATATCAAATCAACAAATTGTGTCATCAGCAGAGAGCATACACACTTGAATGCTGAATAAGGTGACTAAACACCTCAGAACAGAAACAAATTACTTTATTGGTTCATACATAGAGTACATACAGTGGGGCAAAAAAGTATTTAGTCAGCCACCAATTGTGCAAGTTCTCCCACTTAAAAAGATGAGAGAGGCCTGACAAAATGAGAAAAAAAATCCAGAAAATCACATTGTAGGATTTTTAATGTGGATTTTTAATGTGGTGGAAAATAATTATTTGGTTAATAACAAAAGTTTCTCAATACTTTGTTATATACCCTTTGTTGGCAATGACAGAGGTCAAACGTTTTCTGTAAGTCTTCACAAGGTTTTCACACACTGTTGCTGGTATTTTGGCCCATTCCTCCATGCAGATCTCCTCTAGAACAGTGATATTTTGGGGCTGTTGCTGGGCAACACGGACTTTCAACTCCCTCCAAAGATTTTCTATGGGGTTGAGATCTGGAGACTGGCTAGGCCACTCCAGGACCTTGAAATGCTTCTTATGAAGCCACTCCTTCGTTGCCTAGGCGGTGTGTTTGGGATCATTGTCATGCTGAAAGACCCAGCCACGTTTCATCTTCAAATGCCCTTACTGATGGAAGGAGGTTTTCACTCAAAATCTCACGATACATGGCCCCATTCATTCTTTCCTTTACACGGGTCAGTCGTCCTGGTCCCTTTGCAGAAAAATAGCCCCAAAGCATGATGTTTCCACCCCCATGCTTCACAGTAGGTATGGTGTTCTTTGGATGCATCTCAGCATTCTTTGTCCTCCAAACACGACGAGTTGAGTTTTTACCAAAAGGTTCTATTTTGGTTTCATCTGACCATATAACATTCTCCCAATCTTCTTCTGGATCATCCAAATGCTCTCTAGCAAACTTCAGACGGGCCTGGACATGTACTGGCTTAAGCAGGGGGACACGTCTGGCACTGCAGGATTTGAGTCCCTGGCGGCGTAGTGTGTTACTAAGGTAGGCTTTGTTACTTTGGTCCCAGCTCTCTGCAGGTCATTCACTAGGTCCCTCTGTATGGTTCTGGGATTTTTGCTCACCGTTCTTGTGATCATTTTGACCCCACGGGGTGAGATCTTGCATGGAGCCCCAGATCGAGGGAGATTATCAGTGGTCTTACAAGTCTTCCATTTTGTAATAATTGCTCCCACAGTTGATTTCTTCAAAATAAGCTGCTTACCTATTGCAGATTCAGTCTTCCCAGCCTGGTGCAGGTCTACAATGTTGTTTCTGGTGTCCTTTGACAGCTCTTTGGTCTTGGCCATAGTGGAGTTTGGAGTGTGACTGTTTGAGGTTGTGGACAGGTGTCTTTTATACTGATAACAAGTTCAAACAGGTGCCATTAATACAGGTAACGAGTGGAGGACAGAGGAGCCTCTTAAAGAAGAAGTTACAGGTCTATGAGAGCCCGAAATCTTGCTTGTTTGTAGGTGACCAAATACTTATTTTCCACCATAATTTGCAAATAAATTCATGAATAATCCTACAATGTGATTTTTTGGATTTTTTTCTCATTTTGTCTGTCATGTACCTGTGATGAAAATGACAGGCCTCTCTCATCTTTTTAAGGGAGAACTTGCACAATTGGTGGCTGACTAAATACTTTTTTGCCCCACTGTACATGTGTTTTTGGAGAGGTTTTGGGGGCTGCCTCACTGAGCGCACTGGGAGCTGTTGTTGTGGCGGGCTAAATGCCTTAAGTGCCCACAATGGCAGGCAATGGCATCTAGGATTTGACACCAGCAAGCATACGGCTGCTGGCTTGCCTCTCTAGCCGCTAGGCTACCTGTCGCCCACAGGAAGGACATCGAGAAGAACGTGATTCAAAGCTATAACCCATCTCAATCTTTTCATTTTATTTTGACGTCCACCTTTACCATTAATATGTATATCAATTATTATTGAACAGGGGAAAAGATAACAGTTTCCACAGCATATCACAGAATAGGATTATTCAACAACTGAGGTACAGAAGTGGTGTAATGGCCAATCATTTTCTGAAAACCAATGGTAAAAAGATTTACAATGTATTACAGCACCTCAAGTAACAGTACTTCTCTTTACAGTTGGCCTACATGTGCAATGTATGTTGCCTCCTTATTTGAAATGTGATTATTACATATTAGTCATATTTTGCTGCGAGTGTTTGAGAAACAGTAAATGAACATTAATTATTTTAGTGATAATGCCCTCGAAGCCGGTGTTTCTGGGATATATTGACATTTATTGATATTGTTAGGCCAGAGACTTTGTCTAGGTCCAATATGTCCTCCAAACACCAGCTTTGAGGGCATTATCACTTTTATACAACGGGTTACCAACATATTCAAATAATGGTTGACATATTTTCATGAACTTTATTTGGATTAATTTATTAATACTATTTCATCCTTCCACAAGATATAGTCCTGACACAAATCTAGGGTTGCTACCCAAGCCGGCTGGTCATCCGTCCTATCGGTTCGGTTGCCAGAGATGCGACCCAGTCGTTCAGTCTTTTTGTTCTACATCTATGGACGTGTCCCAGTCATTCATTTTTTGTAATGTTCCATTGCCATACTGGTAACTTACAGTTATGTCAAACAGTGCAGCCAGAATAACAACAGTAGCTGCATTTGCATTTGTTTAAGCTGTTTTCTAGTGACATTTATTTGGATACATCCATAACAATGAGCTAATGATGCACTATTTCACCTGCCTTAGAAAATGTGCTCTCACGTCAGGACACTGTTGTTCTGAGGAGCTAGCCAACAACACAGCTAACACAATCACTTCATACTGAAGCTGGCAATACTGCAAACTAGCTGCACTTTGTTTCGTTTTACCTTTTTTCAATTGACATTTCTTCGTATATATCCATAAAAATTATGATTTCGACTGGATGAGAAACGCTGCTGCCTATTTGTTACGTCCCAAAACGTTCATTACTATGGGACAGATGGACGTCGAATTTGAATATTGAAACAATGTTGTAAATGTCGAGAGAGTTTATACTGACACAAATCTCCGCTGTTGAAAACGAAATGTTAGTCTAAAAGAAATGTGAGATAATGTCTAGATACTTTTTATAGTGGAGATCAAGTTTATAAATTGCCTGGCTGGGCTGATGAGACAGTGGATTGTGTAGACAGATGGAAGAGAGTAAATAGGCATTTTAACATCATAGATTTAGCCAGTGGTAACTTGTGGAATAGACACCGTCTGGAATACGGTTTTAACCAATCAGCATTCAGGATTAGACCCACCCGATGTATAAAGTATATTAGTACATTGATATTGACACATCAATTATATATCCATGTGTTTCACAAAGATATGACAAAGTATGTTACAAGTGAATTCCTCTTCAATAACATAATCAACACCTCAAAATTCTATTAGAATTATAAAACTGTAACATTAAGCATAATTACACAACCAATAGGCTATTTTACCCATGTAAATAGGTCATAAAAAACAGGCAAACTCTAATAAGCACACTGAAAAGCAGGGAGACTTTACTAGACACTTGACTCCAAATAAGGTTATTATCATTTATACACAAACTCAAAGAAACTCAGTCTATTCCAACATCGCAGTTAATTTCCTTCAAAAAAGAAAGCTCTAGTCCATCAACAACAGCAGCCTTCCCTCTCCCTAAAATAATATACAGTCTCTTTAATTGGCAATCATTTCCTTCCTCTCCTCCATCAAATGAGTGAAACGGAAGTAAGTCGGTCTTTCTGTATCATTTTCCCCAGGCAGCGTCAAAGAAGCATTGTATTCTGTACTGGGAAATTTGTCTAGACCAACATTCACACTCCCTTTGGGTGAGCTGGCCCCATGCCCCATTGGTCCAGAGAGGTAAGGCCCGCCTCCGTTCTGGATGACTGAGATATCATTGGTCCTCAAGGCCAAATTCTTAGAGAAGGAGTCTGTATAGTGGTTCCAGAGACTAAAGGAGTCTCCATTACTGGACCTAATGTCTGGCGTCTGAATTGGCTCTGATAGCTTCACAGGATGGGTTCCCATAAACATCAATGGTCCGTCCACAGACAGTCTGCGTCCTCGCCTGGTGGGGGCACTACTCCACATGTGAGTTCCCATATGGACCTACATGAGGAAGAGAGCAATGGTGAGTTACACTCCTTTTATGAAGACAAATATCACAGTGTAATGATTCGATACACTTAATCTCCCACCATTTAGCAGGTGTAAGCACCTTTTGAAATTGGGAAGGGGAGGGGACATTTGGCCCATAGCATTGACTGAAACTTGCAGAGCGAGGGGGGTGGAGCAACCGCCCTGCTTCCGCTCCCCGTTTTAGTATATTTTCTCATACATCTCCCCAAAAACTGAATTGAGGAGCTGGCGCAAGATTTTTATTCTGGGATGTTGAGACCTTCGTAGGTGGTTTGAAGTCAGATACAAATCTGATTCCTGCCCATGTGACATGTGTCTGTAACAGTCAAATCTAATTTGTTTGCCCTCAAGTGTTTTTTTAGACTGTTATTTGGCATCTCATTGCTTGCTAACTACTCTGTTGACAGTTTGACAAGAACATGTGGTACCTATTTAGCTTGTTCAGGATTTACAAACAAATGAGTGAATGTGATAGAAAGTTAAACAGCTACCTAGGTAGCCAACTCAGTTGACTGCCCTGGGTAGCCAAAAATTACTTTTGAAAAGTTGTATAATCTTATCCTTCGAGGCTTTAAAAGTGTTCCTACACTATGATTTTGAACATCCAAAGCAACTGGGAAACGTCCATGGCAGGCATTGTTGTCACCTTAGCTTGCTACATAACTTCCTAGTGATAGGAAGCCTGAGCACCACCACTAATCAGCCTACACCTCTGTGCACACACCTGCCATTACTATGACAACTAGCATAGTCGTGTCAGCAAATGACTGCTGTCTGAACACACACAAATCCGATGGGGTTACTTGTCTCTTGCTGTTTGGACAGACAGTATTCCAAAATGTATTTGAAAACACAACTGATTTGAGCATGAAGGCCTGAAGTGTGAACAAGCCATTAGATCATGTATTTTCAGTCTTGTGAATTAACTGCTTTCTATCCCTCTCAATCGCTCATTTTCTCTTCTCTCAGTCTCAATGTCTTGCTCTGCATAGACTATGGAATATGGTCATTGTAGTTAATTACCACGTTTTCTGAGCTAAACTATGTGGAATATTGGCCTTTTGGAAACTACAACTCCCTACTACATCGTACAGTTCAGGCTTGATCTGATTTATCTCTACAGAAACTGCCCAAGGAGCTCACAGAACAAATATGAATTGAAAATGGCATTCAAATAATTGAACCGATGTCGGTCAATTAGCTGTTTAAAAACTGAAAAATAAGCTACATTTTGGTTAATTCTGCAGCACTAATGAATGGAACAACGCCTAAAAAACACAGTTTTGACATTTTTTCGCTAGTCAATCAGTCTAAACCCTATCTCATAAAAGCAAAAGTGGAACGTACCTTCAGATTTCCTTTGGTGGTGAATGCCCGACCACAGACAGTGCAAGCGAACGGCTTCTCCCCAGTGTGAGTCCTCTCGTGGATTTGCAAGGCGCTGGAGGAAGAGAAGGTTTTCCCACAAGTGTGGCAGTAATGCTGCTTGGGAGTTCGTCGAGGTGGCAGGGCAGCGAGCGCTGGGGAGGAGGAGGCTGAGGACATCCTCAAACTCAAACTGCCTTGAAGATCCCTTGGTTCCCCATAGGGGATGCTACCCAGGAAACTGTTAACTTCTGGCTTAATCATTTGGGAGGCCAGAGGATTTACAAAGGAATTGGGGCTGGAAGCAAGGCTGGGAATGGAGGGCTCAAACAACTGGGATGGCAGGTCCCTCATCTGATGGGTTAGCATGTGCTGTTTGAGGTTCCCCTTAGTGGAGAACCCTCTGTTGCACCCTGTGCAAATGAAGGGTCTCTCCTTGGTATGGCTTCGATAATGGATATCCAAGGCACTTTGGCAGGCAAATGTCTTGCTGCAAATATTGCATGCAGTGTTCTTACAAATGCCTCGTTGTTCACAGAATGTGTGGACCATATTAGTGGGATTCGTTAGTGGGTTTAAAGATTTTAGGTGGTGAAGAGATGCCATGCCAGTGTCAGTGAATTGCAGAGGGCTTGGATTGATATGTGCCTGGGATAAACCATTCTGGTACCTTTCCTCACAGCCTGTGGGGCTAGAACATACTGGAACACTCTCGCTTGGGGAAAAAAAGTGCTTTGCAGCTGTATTCTCAGAAACAGCAAGTCTCCCATCACTTCGGTCACCGCCAAGAGATGATGAGTCATAGGCATATTGATCCTCTTTAGCCAGTCCCTTTGTCTTAAACCAGCTGACCTGCATCTCCTCCACTGGCCTAAGATAGTTGGGTTTCTTCTGGGCATCAAAGGAGCCTGCTCCTGTACTATCAGAAGGAGACAAGCTGCCAGATAAGGAGTTAATATACCTGGACATACCTGCAATCCCACAGTCATTGAAGTCCATATCATCATCAGAAAGGTTCTCTAACTCTTCTAATTTCCTTTCATCCACTGAACCTCTGCCAGACTCCATTGACTTTGGGTAGTTCTGTTCAGAGACAGGAGTGTTGGGAATCTGGCCACCCATGTGCATATGAATATGCTGCTGTAGGACAACAGCGTTGGTGAACTTCCTCTGGCATATGGGACAGGAGTGCTGGACCCTCAGTGGCGGCGTGGCACGATGAACTGCATGGTGCGTCTTCAGATTCCCTTTGGTAGAGAATGCCCGTCCGCACACTTTACATCTGAAGGGACGCTCTCCTGTGTGGGTGCGGTAGTGCATCCTGAGGGCGCTCTGGCAACTAAGTATGCGGTGGCAAATGATGCACTCGTTGAGGTCCGTAATCTTCTTGTCAATGTTCTCCACTAGCTGCTGGAGTTTTGAGGTCTCTGATGTCTGCAGGGGATCATGGACTCCTCCGAAGGGATGTTTGATCTTGAACTGCTCCAACTTGATGGGATTTGTGCTAATGGAAGTGATGTTGGCGGATATATAGTCAGCTGATCCTTCTTTTCTCGAACTCATCCGTGAGACAGAGGTCAAAGGGGGTTTAACCTCTTCTCTTTTCAGATTCAAGGTGGGGACGGTGGGGACTTTTCCAGGCTCTACAAGGTCAACACACTTGGTAGACTTTACCGCACTAGATGATTCACGTACGCCTGGACTGGAAAGTGTGGTTATTGAGACAGGCTGCTCCTCTTTCTTGATAAGAAAAGGTAAGTTGGGTGATACAGTTGGGAGCAACCGGCCAACAGAAGTAGTCAAGGTGGCTAGAGATGATTTACTCTCCAGCCAGCATGTAACTGGTTTTTGTGGTGGCATAGACATACCATAAGGGATTCCTGTGCTGGTTGGGATATTGTCAAGGTGTTCTGGAACAGGGTAAGGGTTCATCTGGATGTGAGGGTACCTCTCTTTGTGCCGCTGGAAGTGTACCTTCAAGTTCCCACGGGTGGAGAAACGATTCCCGCAGATGTTGCACTTGTATGGCCTCTCCCCAGTGTGGGATCGCAAATGGATCTGCATGGCACTGTCACTCCCAAATACCTTAGCGCAAAACCTGCATTTGTGTTTAAAGTAAGCCCGTTCAGAAGACATTTTGCGTTCTAAAGAAGTCACATTTGTTGGTTTGTCTTTCCTTTGTTGGGCTAATGCCGTCAAAGCATTCAGATCCTCCACAATTGCACCAATGCTTGGTCCAGCACTCGAGAGTGTTTGATTGCTGGATGGTGGCTGAGGCAGACATGGTTTATTCAATGGCTTTAGCAAGATACCTGTGCCAAGTGCTGGTGAGTTCATTTTGGTATGGGCTGAAACATTTAGTTGAGGGTACAGACCTTTAGCATGAGTGTACTTCTTTCTAGAGTGGGGCTTGCTAACTGCTGAAGCTATGAGTTTACCCATGCTTTGTAAGGGTTCGGTGCTAGAGTGCACAAGGCTGCTACCAAGGGGGCTCTGTGGTAACTGTACTGTTGCTGTTAATCGTTTGAAGTGACTGATGCTGGCAGACTGAGTGGCGAGACTGTGGGCTAACCCAGTGGCTGCAGCTAGCTGCTGGGATAGATGAGAACTGAGGGTTGTCAGCTGGCTGGCCTGCGTTGATGCTAGACTACCCTGAGGGCAGCTGATGGGTGTCTGTGTTGGAGACTCTGATTCCTCTGACCTCTGGGAGGCAAACAGTAAGACCTGGTGACAAATCTGATCCATCAGCTGCAACTGGTGGATCTGTTGCAGCTGCAGAGCCAGGAGTTTCTCCATCAGAGATGAGACGGCCCTCTTACTACTGCCACTGTAGCCGGTGTCCGATCGGCTCTGCTGGCAAAACTGGGCCACGGCCACTTTAGTGCTCTCTAGGTTTTCAATGATGACGTTGCTGTTGAACCATGATAATGTCCCCTGCTGTTCCGACAGTTTGTTGCCAGGTTGAGGTAGTGAAATTGGGAGAACTGAGATACATGAGACAATATCAGTCAGGCTGTCAGTACTGCTGCTCCGGCTGCTACTGGTGCTATCTAGCCGGCCATTGCTTCTCTTACTTCTGGAAACATCCATAGAGTCTTCATTCCCCTCTGGTTTCTCCTCCAACAGATCACTGCACTCTTCCATTTCAGAGTTGTTGACTGTTTCGCCTGGTGTACTGGGCGACGAGGCTAGAGGGAACATTTCAGCAGACGACACTAGGTCTTCATTGTCATTGACAATCAGGACTAACTGATTGGAAAAGCAATCCCTGACATGTCGTTCCAGATCTGATAGTTCAACAAACTCAGCACAGCATCTACTGCAGACATGAGCACAATAGTCCAAGGTGGGGGGAGTCCCTATACCCTGGTGTGTGCCCCCTGAAACAGACAAGAAGGAAACAAGGGTTATACATAGCAGTGGGAAGTATTTGGGGGGTGGGATGCTGCAAAAAAAGAAATGCCAGGGGGAGGGGGGTGGGGAATTTTGAAAGCCGCTATGATGAACCTGTCTCTCATGACGACACGCCACAGGAAAGAAAGACCCAGCGTTTCCTCTGCTGCAGAGGATAAGTTAATTTGAGTTAACTGCACCTCAGATTGCAGTTAACAGACTTCACAGAGTTCAAGTAACAGACACATCTCAACATCAACTGTTCAGAGGAGACTGTGTGAATCAGGCCTTCATGGTTAACTTGCTGCAAAGAAATCACTACTAAAGGACACCAATAAGAAGAAGAGACTTGCTTGGGCCAAGTAGAGTATGTGAACGGATGATCTCCACGTGTGGTGAAATTGGAGATTTTTGGTTCCAACCACCGTGTCTTTGTGATACGCTGTGTGGGTTTGAACGGATTATCTCCTCATGTGTATTTCCCACCGTAAAGCATGGAGGAGGAGGTGTTATGGTGCTTTGCTGGTGACTGTGTGGGATTTAGTTAGAATTTAAGGCACACTTAACGAGCATGGCTACCACAGTATTCTGCAGTGACACTCCAACCCGTCTGGTTTGCTCTTAGTGGGACTATCATTTGTTTTTCAACAGAACAACGACCCAACACACCTCCAGGCTGTGTAAGGGCTTTTTAACCAAGCATGAGAGTGATGGAGTGCTGCATCAGATGACCTGGCCTCCACAATTACCCATCCTCAAACCAATTGAGATGGTTTGGGATGAGTTGGACCGCAGAGTGAAGGAAAAGCAGCCAACAAGTGCTCAGCATATGTGGGAACTCCTTCAAGACTGTTGGAAAAGCATTACAGGTGAAGCTGCTTGAGATAATGCCAAGAGTGTGCAAAGCTGCCATCAAGGAAAAGGGTGGCTACTTTGAAGAATCAAAAATATTTTTTGTAAAGAAAAAAATCAAGAAAAACACTTGACTGGTACTGTACATTTGCATTAAGTGGTTTGTAAGGATAGTGAATTAATACTGCAGAAAAAGAGGTTGTTTTCCATTTTATTTGATCAAGAAAAATATTTAATTTGATGTGGATGTTTTGTGTCTTTGCCCATATCTTTTGAGAGTTTTGTTCTTTCTGGATTCCATTAGAAGGACAATCACAGCGAAAGGACAGGGAAACAATTCTTACAATTCCAACTATTGAATCCTGCCAGATACTGTTCTTAATTATACAACCATCTTTTTTGCCAAAGCAGAGATGCTGAACTTTTTTTTATTTTTATCAGGATTTTTTTAGGGGTGCTGCAGAGTCCTCAGCACCCCATACATCCCGCAGCTGTGACTGTATATATAATTTATATTAGGGGAGAGTGGGGTAAGTTGAGCCAAAGGGGTAAGTTGAGCCACCCTTGTTTCTAGGAAACCATACACCAAATGAATCATTTGACCAAGTACTTAGGAAGAGGTGATAATTTGATGGAGTCTGTGAAGGACTAAACCACATCGAAAAGTGACAAGCATGTTATGTCCAAAAAATGGATTTTCACCTAGTCAAATGAATTTATTGTGTTAGAGGTTTCATGATGCTTGTATCCAAACCCGAAGTAGATACATGTATTTTAAGATTGTTCTCTATAAGCTTCAATATGAGGTCCTAAACTTAGCGTGAAAGTGCATCCTTGTAGCTGTGTGGGCTAATGTAGTCAAAATGTTTGCCTTTTGAGGTAAGTTGATTTGGTCTCTCACCTGGAATGCATTTAAATGAACAGGTGTGCCTTGTTAAAGTGAATTTGTGGAATTTCTATTAGGGGAGAGTGGGGTAAGTTGAGCCAAAGGGGTAAGTTGAGCCACCCTTGTTTCTAGGAAACCATACACCAAATGAATCATTTGACCAAGTACTTAGGAAGAGATGATAATTTGATGGAGTCTGTGAAGGACTAAACCACATCGAAAAAGTGACAAGCATGTTGGAGTCAATGGCAAGTTCATCAAATATAAGTGTTTTCTTCCCAGGTGTAATGCAAGGCATTGTTTAACATGATGGGGTAAGTTGAGCCAATGGCCATGGGGTAAGTTGAGCCAATGGCCATGGGGTAAGTTGAGCCAATGGCCATGGGGTAAGTTGAGCCAATGGACATGGGGTAAGTTGAGCCAATGGCCATGGGGTAAGTTGAGCCAATGGCCATGGGGTAAGTTGAGCCAATGGCCATGTGGTAAGTTGAGCCAATGGACATGGGGTAAGTTGAGCCAATGGACATGTGGTAAGTTGATGGTAAGTTAATGCAAGGCATTATCGCTGGGATATGAGGTAACAACAGGGCCTGGTCTATTTTAAACGTGTAAAAAAAACAAGTATAAAGTGTTTGTTAGGTGTTACGCTTGTGTGAAAAGATTATTCAAATTATTAAAGGACAAAAAAGCAATTGTGATTGTGTTGAATAGTGTTTGCGAAGTAAAGATAGACATGGTTTTTAAAAGGTAGTGGTAATATATCATTCAGTACAGATATTTGTAGGCGGCTTAACTTACCCTGTCCCCCGGCTCAACTCACCCCTTCCCCGTGCCAAGAGACCACTATTTTTGGACAAGCTATGTTTACAATGTTTACATGAATACACAACATCCTGAAATACAGTATATGTAAATAACTTTGTTAGAAAGAATATTATATTTCCCTTGACTGAGTGATGCTGAATGTAAAAAAAATGGCTTCATTTATCCCACTCTACTCTGTGACTTTATTTACTATATTCTGTAGAGCACCACCTCATTGACTGACCCATAGCGAAAAAGAAAGGAAGAGAAAAGCAGCTATTGTATGCACTTGTACCCCTTGTAGTGACATTGGGTAATCATTTATTAAACTGTATGTTATACAGCAATTGCCTACGATCAACAGTAATAAAATAATGTAAGGGAACCCTTTAGTCTCAGAGCTCAAGGCTTTTCCAAATCTACAAGCTTAGGAGAGATTACACTCACAAAGGTGTAAGAGACACTGAGACACAAGAGACACTGCCTGTCTAAGGGGATGGAGGAGTAGCTCTGATATTTTGTTCAGATCCCTCCCCACTCTATGATAAACCTCTGCCACTAATGGTACGTTTTCCTCTATAAATGTCATTTCAGTTAAGAGTATCACAAGGACAGTGATAAAATGAATAATAATGTTGGTCATGTAATAATTTATTGCTAATTAATTTATTGCTTATATAAAATATTGAAAATGTCATTTGATTTTGATGTATTTACTCAGGATAGTCCAATCAGTAACACCTATTAACTCTAATGACTTTTCATAATACATTATTTCTGTTCAATTCAAAGGGGCATAAACACAATGTCCGACATGAAAACTGAATCGTGATCATTATTCAAACTTTATTTGGGCATCATTAGGTCTACATTCATAAATAGACCTACAACAATGAGAGACTCTATTGTGAGTCATCACTCAATGAAACAATTACAATTTCAACTTCTAATGTCAGGCTAACATTGCCCCGAACTCAGTACAGAATTGCACACAACTATTAAATTACATACATTTCATTTTCAATTGCACAGTAATAACAATTAAACCTACAGTCTTGTCCCAAACTTACCGGTGGTTTCCAATAAAGACGAATTATGATCCGACTGTACATGTTGAGGCTTAGCTTGCTTCCTGCGCGACATGATGTCCAAGGCGCAAACATCAATTCAGACAGAAGAGAAAACTTAAAAATAAAAATAAACGTGTCTTCAGTTACGGAAGCTGAATCCACCCACCCAGTTTGTGTCCTATGAACTCTGTAGTTGTAGGCTAACTGCCAGCTGACTGAGCGTGCACCACCACCAGTTTCTCTTTCAAGGAGCAGTCTGCACTTGACCACACACAGTAGGGGAGACCGGGGTTGGTTGTCTCACTGGTTTGGTTGTCAATGTGTAATAATTTCAAGATAAAAATGTGTGTCCTCTATAGGAGAGGGCATTCATGTGGTCATTTCATTTCAGGATGACAAAACATTGAGGTGAGAGGAATTTATTTGTATTTATTAAAAAAAAAGGTTTTTTTACAGTGTGTTAGAGTACTGTACAGTATAGTTGAATTCAGTATAGCACAGTAGAGCAAAGAAGAGTACAGTATAGTTGAGTTTAATTCAGTAGAGTACAGTAGTACTGAACTGTACTTTACTTTACTGTACCCTACTGTACTCTACTGAATATACTCTACAGTAAATACTGTGCTCTACTTCTGTGCTGTCCAAACTTAGATGTCTATGATGGGTTCAGATTTGGTCTGGTCCGGATCTGCTTGTCAAAACTATGACTGAAAGTCAGCAACATTCACTCACTCACGCACGCACGCATGCACACGCACGCACACACACACACACGCACACACACACACACACACACACACACACACACACACACACACACACACACACACACACACACACACACACACACACACACACACACACACACACACACACACACACACACACACACACACACAACACACACACACTGTTTGAACAAGCATTCCTTGTTTTCAACAAAAAATGGAGTTAACACAGCTTTTTACAGCTTTACTTTTTTCACTTTATTAAAATATTTCATTTTCATCCAAATATCAGATGGTTACTTTTTGTTTATTAAGCATTGATATGACAATTTAAGTGGAGTAAGAACTACAATGTCAAATCACATATTCAACTATGTTGAATTTATTTATATTTTTACTTCATTTCTATTATGTTAAATATATATACTATTCAATAAATAAGACTTTACCTTGTTTTTCTCCAAATAAAGGCTTTGCTTTTTCAAAAAACTTTGTAAATTGGTTCAATTGTTGCTGAAAAACAACACCGTGACAACCAACCCCATACTGTGATAGGGCTGATTATCACAAGTGAGCAGTGTGTTAAATGGCTTATAACTCCATGTTGAAATAAGATAACACTACATGACCAAAAATATGTTGACACCTGCTCATTGAACATCTCATTCCAAAATCATGGTCATTTATATGGAGTTGGTCCCCCCTTTGCTGCTATAACAGCCTCCACTCTTCTGTGAAGGCTTTCCACTACATGTTGGAACATTGCTGCGGGGACTTGTGGCTTCCATTCAGCCACAAGAGCATTAGTGAGGTCAGGCACTGATGTTGGGTGATTAGGCCTGACTCGCAGTCGGCGTTCCAATTCATCCCAAAGGTGCTTGATGGGGTTGAGGTCAGGGCTCCGTGCAGGCCAGTCAAGTTCTTCCACAATGATGTCAACTAGCCATTTCTGTATGTATCTCGCTTTATGCACAGGGGCATTGTCATGCGGAAACAGGAAAGGGCCTTCCCCAAACGGTTGCCACAAAATGTTGAATGTCATTGTATGCTGTAGCGTTAAGATTTCCCTTCATTGGAAGTAAGAGGCCTAGATCATTATTCCTCCTCCACCATGCTTTACAGTTGTCACTATGCATTCGAGCAGGTAGCGTTCTCCTGGCATCCGCCAAACCCAGATTCATTACTCCAGACAACACGTTTCCACTGCTCCAGAGTCCAATGGTGGCGAGCTTTACACCACTCCAGCCGACGCTTGGCATTGCGCATGGTGATCTTAGGCTTGTGTGCGACTGTTCAGCCATGGAAACCCATTTCATGAAGACCCTCAAAAACAGTTATTGTGCTGACGTTGCTTCCAGGGGCAGTTTAGAACTCGGTAGGGAGTGTTGCAACCGAGGACAAAGGATTTGTACGAGCTACGCGCTTCAGAACTTGGCATTCCCATTCTGTGAGCTTGTGTGGCCTACCACTTCACGGCTGAGCCGTTGTTGCTCCTGCACATTTTCACAACACAATAACAGCACTTATACAGTGCATTGGAAAACTATTCAGACTCCTTGACTTTTTCCACATTTTGTCACGTTACAGCCTTATTCTAAAATGCATAAAAAATATGTTTTTCAGCGGCAGGGACTGGGAGACTAGTCAGCAAAGTACAGAGAGATTGTTGATGAAAACCTACTCCAGAGCGCTCAGGACTTCAGACTGGGTCGAAGGTTCCCCTTTCAACAGGACGACGACCCAAAGCACACAGCCAAGACAACACAGGAGTGGCTTCGACTTGAACCCGATCGAACATCTCTGGAGAGAGCTGAAAATAGCTTGATGAGGGGAAAAAACAACAATTGAATCCATTTTAGAATAAGGCTTTGACATAAGAAAATGTGGAAAAGTGAAGGGGTCTGAATACTTTCTGAATGCCCTGTAGTTGACCAGGTCAGAAATCGTCAACCCTGCTACTTTATTTGGCATTTAATCAGCACTTACTATAGCATTTAAAAAAATAAAGTTTACCTCTTGAAATGGGAATACTTGTTTTTTCTGAAGTTGAACATGTGCTCTTTATGACATAACGTTTATTTGACCAATTTACACTTCACTAAAGGCACCGAATTGGTGGAACAACCCATCTATCAATAATAGTCAAGCTGCTGGGTAGTGTTGATATCCCAACCAATTGTCCTATACTTGAAAAAGTACACATAAACTAAAGGTGAAATTCAACAAACTTCACAGTTTTATTGAATTGTTTTTGACAATATTAAAATTGAGATCTTGCATTCAATTAAATCACTGGAAAAGTCCTTAGGAAGTGGATTAAAAATAGGCTCTTTGTTATTGTGCTCATTGTTAAGTGTTTGATACAGTCTGTTTAAAGTATTCAGCATGACTTGAAGTCCTCAATGCTGGCCAGCACTGTTATTGGTAACCAAGCTATTGTATCAAAACAGACAGGGGGGAAGAAAGAGATGGATTGTGAGTGTTTATAGGCTACCTATCTGTGGAAGTGTGTATCTGCTGGTGCAATGTCACAAATCTGTGAGTGTGTGCAATCATTTGGCTGAAACAGTTTACGCGAATAAGGCTATTGGTTTACTCATTCATCCTAAAATGACAATTATGTATGTTTTCGTTTTATCTTATTGTAGATTAGAAAACTTCTAGCCCACTGTTTCCATACAATATCATTAACTGGCACTTTTTCAGTGTTCTCATGAACAAAAACTTGGGTGACCTGAGTCAGTCAACCAACTACCTTAGAGGTTTGGAATTTGCCTCCTCCTTTGAAGCTCTATGAACATGACAACTACTGTCCACCAAATCCTTTGATTCATGGCTGACTCATTTCGAGGCTGAAATACATATCTGTCTGGCCTGCCTCTTTCACAGGTAAGGGCTGACAGAGAGCGCCAGGTGCTCTCTGCTACATCCTATGACTCACCTGCCTACCGTCATTAGATATGAAGGGGCCTGATGGCACATAAACATCCCAGTCCCAGGCCTGCAGGGCCTTAGAAACAGACTCAGGGGCCAAACGGTTGCAGAACAGTGAGGCGTGTAAACATTAAAAAACAGTTTATTTCCTACCTTAGCTACCTTAAAGAGGCAGTCCAGACAGTTATGTATTTCTACAGCCTACTTACTTATGAGCCAGTGTATGAATTAATATTAGAAACATCAGACAACAATGTCTTGATTCATTCTGCTTTTTTTAAAGGATGTAATGTAGGCCTAGGTTCTTTCCCTTTTTTAAAAGGATGTAATGTAGGCCTAGGCTCTTTCCCTTTTTTTAAAGGATGTAATGTAGGCCTAGGTTCTTTCCCTTTTTTTAAAGGAAGTAATGTAGGCCTTGGTTCTTTCCCTTTTTTTAAAGGAAGTAATGTAGGCCTTGGTTCTTTCCCTTTTTTTAAAGGAAGTAATGTAGGCCTAGGTTCTTTCCCTTTTTTTAAAGGAAGTAATGTAGGCCTAGGTTCTTTCCCTTTTTTTAAAGGATGTAATGTAGGCCTAGGTTCTTTCCCTTTTTTTAAAGGATGTAATGTAGGCCTAGGTTCTTTCCCTTTTTTTAAAGGATGTAATGTAGGCCTAGGTTCTTTCCCTTTTTTTAAAGGATGTAATGTAGGCCTAGGTCCTTTCCCTTTTTTTGAGTTTTCTTTGCAAAGACAACTCAATACTAAGGTAACATTCCTTGGTGGTCAACACTGTACCAATAGACATCCCAAAATCGAATTTACCCATGAAATCTGCCTCTAGTTACATTTAAACCTATGGGGACAACACATTCATTTTGAAGACTGGGTGCCTGAAGTATTCTATAATTTGATTGTATTTTCCCCCATATTTTCCCCTCCTTCAGTTATGACTGGCAGATTCCTCTGGCTTCACTGCTTTTCACAAAAGCAAGGTTTCTGTTTCTGTCCCCTTATTCCACTGAAAGGTAGAGCTGTCAAAACCTCGTCTCTTATTGTCTCGCCAAGATGTCCAAGTTTTCCTTACAAGGTTTTTTTCTTCAAATTCCTCTCCGTTGATTAACATTGTGTTATTTAACTAAATCTGGCCATCAGGCCTTGCGGCAGAGAGAGGGAGTTATAAGGTGATTTTCACTGTAGAAGTTAGGCTTTGCTTTTGCATATCACTGCATCTGAATGGACATCAAGCACAAAAGATGTCTGTAAAGTTCTATTTAAACCAAATTGAAAAGACTAATGGCTTGTATGAATATGCAGCGGCATCGCGCGGTGACATAACGGCTTCCCGTTCATTAATTATTCAGGTGAACAACGCCTTATAAATTAGCAATAGGCCTATAGCCTTCATAAACCTGGAATTTATTTAATTTGACACCAATTTCAAAAGGGGTCTGACATTTCAACATGTACTTTGAGTTCTAAGTGATTGTCATCTCATCACTTCGGAGATGAGATTTTATTGACTAGAGAGGTTTAACTCAATCAGTTGGCAGAAGCTGATCACTGTCATGTAAAATAATCCCACTCGGACATAAGAGTTTATTACCATTTATTAGGATCTCTCCACTGACAAGTAGCTAAACATGAAGTTAAGGCTTTCAAGAACGTTATCATCTATATCACATCTGACATTTTCTTGACAGGTTAAGCGGGACAAATAGAGCTATTACAGCTGTTATTGATTGCAACCGTTTACATTAGAATATTGCTCACTGCTCACCACTTATGCGTAACAATGACCCATTCCTTATAGCAGATTTCAAATGGCAGCCTGCATTAGTAGCTCAGCTAGCAGGCTAACAATCACAATGAGACAGACTCATCTCTCGCAGCTGTTGCTCTAGCACACTGTACACACAGGCCTCAGAACAAACACAGAATTATGCTCAGTCACTGGTACAAACAGAGAGAAATGTATCACCAAATCGAAGAAATAAATGCATAGCGTCCCAGCTCGGTTGGTAAAACAATGGGCTCTGATGAAATGCCATTGTTTTTCCTCACAAGCGTTCATTTATGTGCTTATGGCTGTACTAGATAGACAGACACTGGACTGTTTCATAAAGGGATGCTGGTTGGTGTTTAAAGGACAACGCTCTCATCTGCATCAGTCTCACAGTTATACACTAGCTGGAACTGTGGCTCATGTCTGAGCGTGAGATAGATCCGATGTTACAACTTGCTGCTCAGTACACACAAAACCTTGTGTAATGTACAGTACCAGTCAAAAGTTTGGACACACCTACTCATTCCAGAATTTTTCTTTATTCTTACTGTTTTCTACATTGTAGAATAACTATGAAATAACACATATGGAATCATGTAGTAAGACAAAAAGGGTTAAAGAAATCTAAATATATTTTATATTTGAGATTCTTCAAAGAAGCCACCCTTTCCCTTGATGATAGATTTGCACATTCTTGGCATTCTCTCAACCGGCTTCATGAGATAGTCACCTGGAATACATTTCAATTAACAGGTGTGCCTTGTTGAAAGTAAATTACACCACTCCAGCGTTTGAGCCAATCAGTTGTGTTGTGACAAGGTATACAGAAGATGGCCCTATTTGGTAAAAGATCAATTCCATATCATGGCAAGAAAAGCTCAAATAAGCAAAGAGAAACGACAGTCCATCATTACTTTAAGACATGTCAGTCAATACGGAACATTTCAAGAACTTTGAAAGTTTATTCAAGTGCAATCGCAAAAACCATCAAGCGCTATGATGAAACTGGCTCTCATGAGGACCGCCACATTGAAGGAAGACCCAGAGTTACCTCTCTGCTGCAGAGGATAAGTTCATTAGAGTTATACAAGCCTCAGAAATTGCAGCCGAAGCAGAGCCGGTTATTCTGTTTTCATGTTATCCAGAGCATTGGTGTTGTTGCTGTGACGCTCTATTGAAATGGATACTTGCATACTGGAGTCTTTTGTTAAGTTTTAATACGCAAATTTTTTTTTTTAAAGCTAGACAGGATTATCGTACACATACTGACCAGCTCAAATAGACAGAAACGTGCTATGTGGCAGACCAATCCAAACTCTTCTCTCAGCATGTCCAGCCTACTCATTATCTCAGCCAATCATGGCTAGCGGGAAGGTTGCTGTCCTTTTCTGTGGCTTAATTAAGGCTCGTAATTGAACAATTGCATTCGTATTTACAGATGGCTTACAAGTTTGTTATTAAGGACATGAACGTTCACATGTTCGAGAAGGCATTTCTGCCGCCCAATTTTTATTTATTTAAATACAAATAAAATTACGTTCAAACGGCTCTCCATATGCATAGTTTACTGAAACGGGTCACATATGCTTCACAGAGTTCAAGTGACAGACACATCTCAACATCAACTGTTCAGAGGAGACTGTGTGAATCAGGCCTTCATGGTCGAATTTCTGCAAAGAAACCAATACCAAAGGACACCAATAATAAGAAGACTTGCTCTTCCAAGAAACACGAGCAATGGACATTAGACCGGTGTAAATCAGTTCTGGGTCTGATGAGTCCAAATTTGACATTTTTGGTTCCAACTGCCGTGCCTTTGTGAGATGCAGAGTAAGTAAACGGAGGATCTCTGCATGTGTGGTTCACACCGTGAAGCATGGAGGAGGAGGTGTGATGGTGTGATGGTGCTTTGCTGGTGACATTGTCAGTGATTTATTTAGAATTCAAGGCACACTTAAACAGAATGGCTACCACAGCATTCAGCAGCGATACGCCAACCCATCTGGTTTGCGCTTAGTGGGACTATTATTTGTTTTTCAACAGGACAATGACCCAACAGACCTCCAGGCTGTGTAAGGGCTATTTTACCAAGAAGGAGAGTGATGGAGTGCTGCATCAGATGGCTTGGCTTCCACAGTTACCCAACCTCCACCCAATTGAGATGGTTTGGGATGAGTTGGACCGCAGAGTGAATTAATAGCAGTCAACAAGTTCTCAGCACATGTGGGAATGCCTTCAAGACTGCTGGAAAAGCATTACGGGTGAAGGTGGTTGAGAGAACGCCAAGAGTGTCCAAAGCTGCCATCAAGGCAAAGGGTGGTTACTTTGAAAAATCTAAAATCTAAAATATATTTTCATTTGTTTAACACTGTTTTAGTTACTACATGATTCCATATGTGTTATTTCATAGTTTTGATATCTTCACTATTATTCTACAATGTAGAAAATAGTCAAAAAGAAAAACCCTTAAATGAGTTGGTGTTCTAGAACTTTTGACTGGTATTGTATATATGGGGTTCTCCTACCTGTCTTTGTATTCTATAAAATAGAGTGGATATGCACTTTTCTTTGAATGATGTCATTAAAAAAATATACACTATGCAAGTGAGGGGGAGTCATGATGGCATTGTCACCAACACAATTGAACTGCCTAGACATCCATGTGCATTTATTTTCATTTGCAAAACAAAAACATTCCCAACCATGTACAATGAATTGTCTTAATTTGTTTAGTTTAGTTTTTTTTTTGCGTATTAAGATCCTGAAACAAACCTGAAGAAAACACTTTGAACCAAATGATACTGATTGACTGCTGCCAACAATGTAGCTATAGACAGCCAAGCAAACCTTGATATAGCCATCCTTTGAACAAGTCGCCATCCAGAGGACATAGCTGGTACTACAAGATGAATTGCCTCATGCAATTTGTGTCTATTTCACAATAACCTATGATACTGTGTTGAGCATACCTCACACAGGCTGAGGGAAGACATGAGCTGCATCTAAATAAGTGATTTTCCTCCAATCACCTTTCCTTTATCTGGATCAAGATGAGAAGACATGACAGCTGAAAGCCAGGGGCTTTCTTTCTTCCGCCAGGTATTTTTTGTTAGATCAGTGCATATGAAGGAGTTCCCATAAACAGACAGTTGAACTTATGGAATCACATGGATCCACATAGACTACACAAGGATGGTGATTAAAGCAGCAATATGTAACTTTTTTGGGCGACCCGACCAAATTTGCATAGAAATGTGTTATGTATCTGTCATTCTCATTGAAAGCAAGTTTAATAAGCATTATATCTGTTCTATGTGTGCTACTTCTATGCTTCCCGATAGAGGTCTGCGCGGGATTGATTTCTTCATCCCATGCAACTTTTCATACCGCGCCACGCCCGCACCCACTGGTCCCCGCAATTCTGCACCCTATAGGCAATATCAAATCAGCAAAAATAACTTAACAAATAAGTTAAATTACCAAGTGGTGGAAAAATCCTAAGTAAAAGTAAAGATAATGTAATAGAACATGAAAGTCCCCCAGTCCCCCAGCAAAATACTTCTTGAGTAAAAGTCTAAAAGTATTTGATTTTAAATGCTTAAGTATCAAAAGTAAATTTAATTGCTAAAATATACTTAAGTATCAAAAGTAACTCACAATTTAATTTTTATTTACTCCTGCTAAGCATTCAAAATGCAACGAGTGCTTTTAGGTGTCAGGGAAAATGGATGGAATAAAAAGTACATACTTTCTTTAGGTATGTAGTGGAGTGAAGTAGAACTTTAAAGTATTTTTACTTAAGCATTTTACACCACTGAAATTACCAGAGATTCTCACTTGGCCCATTTAGATTAGGTTTATATTACTGGGCTATATCAGCCAATATGCTAGATGTAGTTTGATGTGCTAATATGCTAGATGTAGTTTGAATAGAGCAGGGTTCAAGAGACTTGCCCTTTTCTTTTGAGCTGTTTCTATTTCCTACCTTATAGGAATGGGAAGATTTTCAGACAGAGACATATGGGTGATCAATATTTATTTATAGGCAATGTAGTAAACAACTATAGCCTAATCATTTTTAGGAAGTACATTTCCTTGGATCTTGCAGGTATGGCTACTGAACTTGAAGCAGCAAGAATGATGACAGCCACACTTGCTGCGTTTTTCTTATAGGATATAGACTACCTTTTTAGGACGAAGGTTTACAGGTAGAAACAAATAAATGGGTCATCAAATACTTAATGAAAAAGAAAATGTGCAATGCTCGCTCACCGTATTAGCCTAACCTATGCGTGTGATGTGCCTTTTCCTTTTCAATGAAAATGGATCACACCAACTCACGTTGGTTGAGCGCCCGCCACTTCTTTCCGTTAACAATATTTATGTACAGACACTGTAGTAAACTACAGTCTAATCATGTTTAAAGTGGCAATATTTAACTCTTTGGGGACTAACCAAATTCACATAGAAGTGTGAGTTATAGCTATGTCATTCTCATTGAAAGCAAGTCTAAGAAGCGGTAGATGTGTTCTATGTGCCCTATTTCTATGCTTCCCATTCATTAGTTTCCTTTTTTCATTTGACAATATATTCTCCACAATGATTCTCTACACTATACTAGATTATTTTGTCACAAAAACTGAAATTAGGCAAACTATTAGAATTTTAGCAACCAGGAAATGGCAGAGCGATTTCTGCACAGTGCAACTAAGTTAACTGCCATGTGAAGCACTCCCCATGTAGTCAGCCTACTCTATTTCAATGAGACCAAACATACAGTTGTAGTCGGAAGTTTACATACACTTAGGTTGGAGTCATTAAAACTCGTATTTCAACCACTCCACACATTTCTTGTTAACAAACTATAGTTTGGGCAAGTCAGTTAAGACATCTACTTTATGCATGACACAAGTACTTTTTCCAACAACTGTTTACAGATTATTTCACTTATAATTCACTGTATCACAATTCCAGTGGGTCAGAAGTTTACATACACTAAATTGACTATGCCTTTAAACAGCTTGGAAAATTCCAGAAAATTATTTAATGGCTTTAGAAGATTCTGATAGGCTAATTGACATAATTTGAGTCAATTGGAGGTGTACCTGTGGATGTATTTCAAGGCCTACCTTCAAACTCAGTGCCTCTTTGCTTGACATCATGGGAAAATCTAAAGAAATCAGCCAAGACCTCAGAAAAATAATTGTAGACCTCCACAAGTCTGGTTCATCCTTGGGAGCAATTTTCAAACGCCTAAAGGTACCACGTTCATCTGTACGAACAATAGTACGCAAGTATAAACACCATGAGACTGCACAGCCATCATACCGCTCAGGAAGGAGACGCGTTCTGTCTCCTAGAGATGAATGTACTTTGGTGCGAAAAGTGCAAATCAATCCCAGAACAACAGCAAAGGACATTGTGAAGATGTCCGGTACAAAAGTATCTATATCCACAGTAAAAACGAGTCCTACATCGACATAACCTGAAAGGCCGCTCAGCAAGGAAGAAGCCACTGCTCCAAAACCGCCATAAAAAAGCCAGACTACGGTTTGCAACTGCACATGGGGACAAAGATGGTACTTTTTGGAAAAATGGCATCTGGTCTGATGAAACAAAAATAGAACTGTTTGGCCATAATGACCATGGTTATGTTTGGAGGAAAAGGGGGAGGCTTGCAAGTCGAAGAACACCATCCCAACCGTGAAGCACAGGGGTGGCAGTATCATGTTGTGGTGATGCTTTTCTGCAGGAGGGACTGGTGCACTTCACAAAATAGATGGCATCATTGAAGTAGGGAATTTACGTGGATATATTGAAGCAACATCTCAAGACATCAGGAAGTTAACGCTTGGTCGCAAAAGGATCTTCCAAATGGACAATGACCCCAAGCATACTTCCAAAGTTGTGTCAAAATGGCTTAAGGACAACAAAGTCAAGGTATTGGAGTGGCTAGTACCCTGACCTCAATCCTATAGAAAATGTGTGGGCAGAACTGAAAAAGTGTGTGTGAGCAATGAGACCTACAAGCCTGAGTTACATCAGCTCTGTCAGGAGGAATGGGACAAAATTCACCCAATTTATTGTGGGAAGCTTGTGGGAAGGCTACCCAAAACGATTGACCCAAGTTCAACAATTTCAAGGCAATGCTACCAAATACTAATTGAGTGTATGTACACTTCTGCCCCACTGGGAATGTGATGAAAGAAATAATAGCTGAAATACATAATTCTCTCTACTACTTCCTGACATTTCACATTCTTAAAATAAAGTGGTGATCCTAACTGAACTAAGACAGGGAATATTTACCAGGATTAAGTGTCAGGAATTGTGAAAAACTGAGTTTAAATGTATTTGGCTAAGGTGTATGTAAACTTCCAACTTAAACTAACTATTAAATGACCAATACTTATTATACATCATTTATTATAAATAATTTATACATAGTGCATTCGGAAGGTATTCAGACCTCTTGACTTATTCCACATTTTGTTACATTACAGTCTTATTCTAAAATGTATTAAATTGTTTTTCCCACTCATCAAACCAAACATAATACCCCATAATGACAAAGCAAAAACAGTTTTTTAGACATTTTTGCTCATTAATATTAAAAAAGAAAAGAAAACGGAATCATCATATTTACATAAGTATTCAGAACCTTTACTCAGTACTTTGTTGAAACACCTTTGGCAGCGATTACAACATCGAGTCTTCTTGGGTATGACACTACAAGCTTGACACACCTGTATTTGGGGAGTTTATCCCATTCTTCTCTGCAGATCCCCTCTAGCTCTGTCAGATTGGATGGAAAGCGTTGCTGCACAGCTATTTTCAGGTCTCTCCAGAGATGTTCGATCAGGTCCAAGTCCAGGCTCTGGTTCTTTGTGCCTTTCTTTGTGCCTTTCCAAATCATGTCCAATCAATTGAATTGACCACAGGTGGACTCCAATCAAGCAGGATGCACCTGACCTCAATTTCAAGTCTCATAGCAAAGGGTCTGAATACTTATGTAAATAAGGTGTTTGTTTTAAATTTTTAATACATTTGCAAACATGTCTAAAAACCTGTTTCGATTTGTCATTACGGGTTTTGTGTGTAGATTGCTGAGGATTAAAAAAAAATCCATTTTAGAATAAGGATGTAACTTAAAATAAAATGTGAAAAATGTCAAGGGGTCTGATTACTTCTGAAGGCACTTGTACCTCCTCTCAGTCAGCAAACGTCTTGAAAATGGCTATGAAAAACAGGCTAGTCCCCTTAGTTGACTCCACACTGAAATACTGAAATAAAATAAACCAAGGGCGCAACTTTGGCTTCAGAAGTGGCGGGGACATAACTTGTCCAGAAGGTCCTCCCATTTTTTGGGACATCTAAAGCTAATTTCCTGCATTTCTACACAATTGAATATGACCCATGGCCCTTCTAGCAGTCTCTATTTAGAACAAAAAGTAAGCAAAAGTGCCCACAGTCATCAAGCTAGGTAAGAGATCCTTATTAAATATGATTCAGTGATTTAAAAGACTGAACTAAATCAATGACACAATAATCAATAGGGGAAGGAAAAGGGGGATACCTAGTCAGGTGTACAACTGAATGCATTCAACTGAAATGTGTCTTCCATTTAACCCAACCCCTCTGAATCAGTATTGTGTTGCAACTGTTTCAACAGCCTAACAAATGAACAACTTACAAATAAAGTAGAAATAAAGTATTAAGACAATCTGTATCAAATTTCAGCCAGACTGCTCAGCCAGCCTGAGCCGCCTGCACGCTCTACCCCCCACCAGCCTAGTCAATACCTCAACTCTCCCCAAAACAAATTCCTTCCAATCTTATTTTTTTCTATCTCAAGGGAAACACACATACACCCACACAATAATACACAGAAACAGTACACCCTCCATGTAATTCATATCACATGCGTAATAGTACTGTAGAGCTCTTTTTACTTGCACACAATACAGCTGGGTCACCCCGTCCTGCCCCTAGGGGTCCACGGCCCTGCAGCGCCCCAACCCAACACATCCCACTCAGCTTTAGGATCTTAGTGAAATATTCATTATTGGTTTCAGGTATGTTTGGCCAAGACCAGAGTGACAACCAACAAAACGGTAGACCCCAAGGGCCAGGACTGAGCAGCCCAGCAGCTCGGGATTGCCGAAATAGGTATCTCCCCTGATGTGAGTATGTTTTAAATACAGACTCCTTTAGTTGTACAGTATTCCCAATAAGGCATCCAGACCTTGTGAAAGTTGCACAGTATACCCTAAATCTTGTAATAAGTCATATCTAGTGATACATAACTTAATATTTATTCCATCCATTGTGGGAGGATAACCAACTTTCCAATTAATGGCAATGCATTTCTTAGCCCCTATAAATGCTAGGTTACACCGTTTCTGCCAAGTCTCCAGTATCAACATTTCCAAGCAAACAAAAACAGGGAGCAGGGACAATGTGTAGATATGCTGTGATAAAATAAACATACTCTTTGCCAGAATTCAGCCAGCCTTCACAAGACCATAATATAAGCAGATACAGTGCATTCGGAAAGTATTCAGACCCTTGACGTTTTCCACATTTTGTTACGTTACAGCCTTAATCTAAAATGGATGAAATATTTATTTTTTCACTTCAATCTACACACAATACCCCATACAGATTTTTTGAATTGTAAAAAAACAGATTTACCTTATTCACATAAGTATTCGGACCCTTTGCTATGAGACTCGAAAATGAGCTCAAATCCATCCTGTTTCAATTGATCATCCTTGAGATGTTTAAGTCCACCTGTGGTATATTCAATTGATTGGACATGATTTGGAAAGGCATACACCTGACTACTGTAGGGTTTGTCACATGCCCCGAATACAACAGGTGTAGTAGACCTTACAGTAAAATGCTTACTTACAAACCCTTAACCAACAATGCAGTTAAGAAAAAAAGTGTTTAAGTATTTACTAAAATTAACTGAAGTAAAAAAAATAAAAATAAAAATAACAGTAGCGAGGCTATATACAGGGGGTACTGGTACAGAGTCAATGTGCGGGGGAACAGGTTAGTCTAGGTATTTGAGGAAATATGTACATGTAGGTAGAGGTAAAGTGACGATGCAGGGATAATAAACAGAGAGATGCAGTAGCTTAAAAATGGGGGTGGGGGGACGACTACAATGCAAATAATCTGGGTAGCCATTTGATTAGGTGTTCAGGAGTCTTATAGCTTGGGGGTAGAAGATGTTAAGCAGCCTTTTGGACCTAGACTTGGCGCTCCACTACCGCTTGCTGTGCAGTAGCAGAGAGAACAGTCTATGACTTGGGTGGCTGGAGTCTATGGCAATTTTTTGGGCCATCCAGCTTGGCCCCATTGATGTACTGGGCCGTACACACTACCCTCTGTAGTGCCTTGTGATCGGAGGCCGAGCAGTTGCCATACCAGGCGGTGATGCAACCAAGCATGCTCTCGATGGTGCAGCTGTAGAACTTTTTGAGGCTCTTAGGACCCATGCCAAATTGAATAGGCATTGTCGTGCTCTCTTCACAACTGTTTTGATGTGTTTGGACTATGATAGTTTGTTGGTGATGTGGACACCAAGGAACTTGAAGCTCTCAACCTGCTCCCGTACAGCCATGTCGTTGAGAGTGGGGGCGTGCTCGGTCCTCCTTTTCCTGTAGTCTACAATCATCTCCTTTGTCTTGATCACATTGAGGGAGAGGTTGTTATCCTGGCATCACACTGACAGCTCTCTGACCTCCTCTCTATAAACTGTCGGTTGTCGGTGATCAGGCCTACCACTGTTGTGTAGTCAGCAAATTTAATGATGGTGTTGGAGTCATGCTTGGCCATGCAGTCATGGGTGAACAGGGAGTACAGGAGCGGACTGAGCATGCACCCGAGAGGCAACCGTATTGAGGATCAGCGTGGCAGATGTGTTGTTACCTCCTGGGGGCGGCCCACCTGGAAGTCCAGGATCCAATTGCAGAGGGAGGTGTTTAGTCCCAGGATTATTAGCTTAGTGATGAGCTTTGAGTGCACTACGGTGTTGAACGTTGAGCTGTAGTCAATGAATAGCATTCTCATGTAGGTGTTCCTTTTTTTCCAGGAGGGAAAGGGCAGTGCGAAGTGCAATAGAGATTGCGTCATCTGTGGATCAGTTGGGGCGATATGCAAATTGGAGTGGGTCTAGGGTTTCTGGGATAATAGTGTTGATGTGAGCCATGACCAGCCTTTCAAAGCACTTCATGGCTACAGATGTGGGTGCTACGGGTCGGTAGTCATTTAGGCAGGTTACCTTGGTGTTCTTCGGTACAGGGACTACGGTGGTCTGCTTGAAAGATGTTGGTATTGCAGACTCGGTCAGGGACAAGTTGAAAATATCAATGAAGACACTTGCCAGTTGGTCAGTGCATGCTTGTAGTACACGTCCTGGTAATCCGTCTGGATTTTTCAGTGGCAGGGACTGGGTGACTAGTCAGGATCGAGGGAAAGATGAACGGAGCAAAGTGCAGAGAGATCCTTGATGAAAATCTGCTCCAGAGCGCTCAGGACCTCAGACTGGGGCAAAGGTTCACCTTCCAACCGACAATGACCCTAAGCACACAATGAAGACAATGCTTCGGGACAAGTCTGAATGTCCTTGAGTGGCCCAGCCAGAGCCTGGACTTGAACCCGATTGAACATCTCGGAAGATACTTGAAAATAGCTGAACAGCGATGCTGTTTATGTGGTGTTAGTGTGAAAAATAGGGAATTAGCTAGGGAAACTGACAGATAACGTTATATTGCAATACTGACTAATAAAACTCACATTGTGCTGAAAAAACATCATAATATAGGTCTTCAATCGTTTGGCTGCTGGTTTCATAATTTGATTCAGGTCTAGTGTGACTGAGGCAAAAACAATAGCTAAAGTTAGTGAGCTAGCAAGCTAACGTTAGCCAACTTTTGGCTAGCTCTAGCTAAATGGTACATCAAGTTTACTTGTTTAAACCGGACAAAAAAGGCTACAAACATTTCCATACACACAACAGCTGTTAGAAACTGCTACATGGTAGATAGGTAGGTGCTAGCTAGAACTGTCTGTAGTAGCTATTAGCTAGCTGCTTGTAGTTCATTCACTTCAGTCCAGAGGGGATGAAACATTAGCTAATGTAACATGTCACTTGCATTACTAGCTCAGCACTAGGAATACTTTTTTTCTTCTGTCAAACAGTAGTTATCTTGCCAGCTAGATCAGTCAACCAAAGAGTTGCCAGTTTCTGCTCTGCTTGCTTTTACAACTCTGAGAAAAGGTGCAACAGACAGCAGCTACCTCTGTTCATCTCTCCAATGCTGGTCCAACACAGAAGAAGCTTTGCCTTCACACCGCCTGTCTGCACACTCTGCTCTGTGGTGTCTGTGCGGTCCTAAATCCAGACGGCTGAAACCGGAAAACAGCCTACCCGACCTCTCGGAGTTGTCCACTTAGTCCTAAATCCCACCAGTGCCGAGTTTATCACAGTGTAATGATAAAACTGAGGGACCAAAAGGAATGTGGGGGGGGGGGGGGGGGGGGGGTCACGTCCCCCGGTCCCCAGTCAATGTTGCGCCCTGAAATGAACTTAGCTAATTGCCAATGTCTGGCGGGGTCTGTAATTATATTTAGTGTATCCCTTAATAAAAAATGACCTTTATTTGAAAGAGTTAGCTAGCTGGCCAGCTTGTAAAGTGGCAAATTAAAGTAGCCTTTTCTGTTTAGCTAGCTAAGTCAGCAGCTAGCTTACAAATGTGCTAAAATTAATTGAAATAACATTGAAACTTTATCTAACCCCACCGCTACCATGGGGCAGTCTTTTCACAACTTTGAAATCAGCAAACCGCTCGCCCACATGTGGTCTGCTGTTGTGAGGCCAGTTGAACGTACTGCCAAATTCTTTAAGACCACGTTGAAGGCAGCTTACGGTAGAGAAATAAACATTTTCTGGCAACAGCTCTGGTGCACATTCCTGCAGTCAGCATGCCAATTGCACGCTCCTTCAAGACTTGAGACATCTGTGGCATTGTGTTGTGTGACAAAACTGCACATTTTAGAGTGACCTTTTTATTGTCCCCAGCACAAGGTGCACCTGTGTAATGATAATGCGGTTTAATCAGTTTCTTGATATGCCACACCTGTCAGGTGGATAGATTAGCTTGGCAAAGGAGAAATGCTAACAGGATGTAAATTTAAGGTAAATAATTTTGTGCTTATGGAACATTTCCTGGATTTTGTTTTTATTTCAGGTCATGAAACCAACACTTTACATGTTGCGGTTATATTTTTGTTCAGTATAAATACAATCTAATTGTATGAGTAGACCCTCACGCAGTTGAATTTTACGGTATTATAATAGCCTGCACAGATTAACAATATAGCTCAATGCTATTTAAGATGCAGGTGTCACGCAGACGTTAGTCAGTTGTTGGTATCACGACATGTCAGTCAGACGTTCAATGGTAGGCATTCAATGGTATCTCATTCGGCTCTTCTCACTCGCGATGCTGTTCTTTGGTGCACAATTTATACTTTATTGTAAAATATTTTATGTCATCAATGGGAGAGTTGTGGAAAAACTTCAACTGGGGAGAATGTTTTCAAAAGAGTGCTAAATGGGACATGTACACGCAGACAGACCAGCAGTTCTTTCAAAAGTTTATTTTAATAATGAGAGACTTACATTTTCCCACTTGCCACTTTTACCCGCAGGGTTCTTGACATTTATATCTATTCATCTTCCACAAAAATATAATTAGCTAAATAATATCAATAATCATATGAAAATACAACTTCAATGCAGGGATTGTACACTTGCTGTAGACAACGCTAAGAAAAGATAAGGAAAATTACCATTCAACAAAACAGCTTTACTGTTCACAGCAATAAAACCTTTTCCCAACTTCAAATTCATTCATGGTTGGAACGCGGAGAGAAATGTTGACTGGTATAGAATTGACAATGGCATACTGAATGTAAATAATCATTTTGTTGACTTCTAGGATGTTTGATGGTGGCTCGTCTGATTGGGCAGTGAACACATGAACAAATTTGCCGTGAAAGACAAAAACAGCAAGAAAAAAAAAAATCCTTAGTCAATGAATTTTTTTTATATTCTAATCACATATAGTAAAGAACAGGCAATGGGAAATATGCATTTCTTTTACAATATATTATCACTTGTAAAACAATGAGCTATCATGAAGGTTGGAACAAATGTCTGGACTGCACACAAAATGTTTTGTGAGGACCAATTTCTGAAGAAAAAAAGAAAGAAGAAAATGCTAGGACTAACAGTGGCCCAACCCTTAGTGACATTTTGATGCTGAAATTTATTGGGATGACTCATGTACTGGAGGCCACTGCAGGCTAGTCACTAGCTGGCACAGCCACAGTCAACATCTGATTTGAACCCTAACCCCCAACCACACTGCTAACCTTATCAGAAATCGCTCTGCTTCCAAGACGAGATTCATCCCAATAAACGTCAACCTGCCATTTTGATAACGTCAAAAGTAGTGCTCTTGTTGAAACTTTATGTAACTTTTTAAAATGAATGCAGTGTGTAAGGTGTATAATGTTCTCAATTAACAGTAGCACAATTTATTTGCACCGTCAAAGTTGGGCCTATATTCTTTAGGCGGATCTGAAAGGATTAGATGGGTGAAAGTGACTTGGGAAGAAGCTGCACTCACCCTCGTTAAAGGCTTGGAGGAACTCACCCTCGTTAAAGGCTCGGAGGAACTATCACCATATTGTTTACATCCAGTCCAATCATTTTATATAAAAGCCAGACAAGGAAGAAGTAAGAGCTAGAGAAAAGGGCTAGAGACAGAAATTGAACAAAGCCAATGACTTTCAATCAGTGGCCTGAAAGCACCGGATACGTAAAAGCAAAGTGTTAGACACCATTTCCAAAACCATTCTGGGGGGTAAGACTTTTAGAACAGAGGCGTCTGAGATAGTCGGCACAAAATGTGCATCTGAACCCTTTCTTACACACGCATACAGGCTATTCCTAACCTTTCCATCCACAGGGCGTAACATTTATAGATTCATATAAATATACTAAAAAAATAAATACATAAACAAATACAAATCATTTTGTAAATAGGCAAAATAGTGGAGTACTGATGTTTTCATGTACAGGAAGTTTGCAAATTGCAGATATTGTGGCATTTTGTATTCTACCAGTAGGTACATTAGACTGTAAGATATTACGGTGATTAAACAGTATTGTGAAATAGCCATTGAACAGATCATTACAAAAATCATCCCCTTTATGCACGGAAACTGGTCCATTTGGGCTGATCCCTTGGCCTGATCCTTTCGTGATCTTGTGCTCTCATACATGGTACTGTAGTAATCTATTTTGCTGATGGTTGGAGTTGGCACTTAGAACCCACACTTGGACCAGTCCAGGAGAGATGGCAAATCGATATTCATTTTAATTCAGCTGGTGAAAAATATACAATCCCTATCCATTGTTGTTTTTTTGTTGTCTCACTCTAACCTCCATTTCGCCTTTTTAAATAACATTTTGCTCTACTTTTTCCATTGCAAATGTAGATGAGTTGCTGAAATACGTACATTTTCAACAACTTGTGTTGTCAGTGCAAGCATTTTGCCCAATATAGCAATAATATCCATAGTTTTATACCATACATTTTCCCTTGTCATTTATGCTGTAAAGTTTAACTGCCAGTATAGACCCAACCAATGCACCAGGGTGTATTGCCACTTCATAAAGTACAGGAACAACTGTTCAGGCTCGACGACCTTCCTCCAATGGGCAGTGTGTTCAAATTACAGAAAGACTATGCCCTCAAGACGAGGATAGCGTCAATCTGCCCATTCAACTAACAGAAAAAGGAGAAATCTCCTTCCAACTTGGCTTTAAAAATATCACGACCAAAAGCCCTGGTAAGAGTAACACGATGGCATATTATCTACAGAGGTCCTCCACCGCAGGCGCAGGTTTGCGTTGGTGCTGAGGCTTCTTCCTCCTGCCCGTACAGCTCCGCCTGCTGCCTTGGTGGTTCCTGCATGACGACTGTCCTGTTTCTGTGCTTGGCTGTGTGTTGGCATGGCTGTTCTGACGAGACGTCAAACTTTCTCTGTCCACCTGTTGCCAGGAAAACACATAAGACAAGATGAACTGTATTGTCCCCTGATGGGAAATTTGTAATAACATTTAGTGTGACATGGATGGATGTGTGTTAAGTTAACACTAAAGCTTGTTTGATATAGGGTCGTTCCACCAATTCCGTGTCTTTTGAGACATGTAACTTGGTAAAAAAAATACGGGATATCACCACATTTTAACATTGTCATAAAGAGCACATGTTAAACTTTTAAAAAACTCGTATTCCCATTTGCTGAGGTTAAATAAATAAAAATAATACTATAATAAGTGCCTATTAAATGGCAAATAAAGTAACAGGTTGACGATTTCATCTTAAATCAGCCATAAACCCACTTATGAAAAGACGCAATTGAAAGCAAGATTAATTTGAAAGTGTAAAAACATTATAGCCTGTCTACCTATGGGTAACGGGGTTGATGCTCAATTTTCCACCACAAAACACCAGAAAAGGGCCAAAAAGAGTAGAACCAGCTCACCTGCTTTTACACTATAATTTGACTATTAGATGTTTAATGTTGCTTTGAAAAAAAATACCAAATGAAAGTTCAGTTCACATAACAGAGTTGACCTTAAAATGTGGGACAGACGTAAATAAATCACTAATTTCATGAAATAAATAACATTCAGAAATAACTTTGTCAAAGCAAAACTATGGCTTTGCAATGATGGTGAAAACAATGTTATGACTATAACTCCTGTTCCCTGAAGTAGGGAAATTACATACAACATACTATGGGGAGTTGCGCTCTCACTACTTCTGTTGAAGTATCTACAATAACACCTGTCCAGGCCAGTGAAGTCCCCGCCTTCCACAGGTGATAAGCGTGAGGCTCCGATTCATTCCTTCAATTTAATACCGCTCTTCACTGAGCCCAGGAACGGGGGACCTCATTCCCTCCTTCAGGGAAAAGTAGTTATAGTCTTAACGTTACTTTACCTTTCAGTCATTCAATGTCGGTACAACATATTATGGGGAAATAATCACGCCCCATACGGACGCCAACAGATACTAAATGAAAACGCCCCATGGCAGACCACCCAGACCTGACCCTGCCAGATGCGGAAGTCTGGGTATTGCGTTGCCTAGTGACTTTCCCCCAGACCCAGCCGTAAGCATGCTGTGGTCTACACTGGGAGCAGTGACATCCAAGCAATAAAACTCGAAAGTGTGTGGTGATGCCCAACTCCCCGCATCACAAATATCTCTTACAGTCAACACTTTAAACAATGCGCAAGATGCGCATTCAGAAATTGAATAATGTGTCCCTGAACAAAGGGGGAGGGTCAAAAGTAACAGTCGTTGTGGCCACCAGCTGTATTAAGTACTGCAGCGCATCTCCTCCTCATGGACTGCACCAGATTTGCCAATTCTTGTTGTGAGATGTTAGCCCACTCTTTCACCAAGGCACCTGCAAGTTTGCGGACATTTCTGGGGGGGAATGGCCCTAGCCATCACCCTCCGATCCAACAGGTCCCAGATGTGCTCAATGGGATTGAGTTCCAGGCTCGTCGCTGGCCATGGAAATCACGCACAGAACGAGCAGTAAGGCTGGTGGCATTGTCATGCTGGAGGGTCATATCAGGATGAGCCTGCAGGAAGGGTACCACATGAGGAGGATGTCTTCCCTGTAACGCATAGCATTGAGATTGCCTGCAATGACAACAAGATCAGTCCAATGATGTGACACACCGTCCCAGACTATGACGGACCCTCCACCTCCAAATCGAGTACAGGCCTAGGTGTAACGCTCATTCCTTTGACGATAAACGTGAAGAGTACTTTTTGACAGTCCTGTCTGGTCCAGCAACGGTGGGCTTGTGCCCATAGGCGACGTTGTTGCCGGTGATGTCTGGTGAGGACCTGCCAAACACAGGCTTACAAGCCCTCAGTCCAGCCTCTCTCAGCCTATTGCGGACAGTCTGAGCACTGATGGAGGGATTGTGCGTCCCAGGTGTAACTTGGGCAGTTGTTGTTGCCATCCTGTACCTGTTCCGTAGGTGTGATGTTCGGATGTACCAATCCTGTGCAGGTGTTGTTACATGTGGTCTGCCACTGCGAGGACGATCAGCTGTATGTCCTGTCTCCCTGTAGCGCTGTCTTAGGCATCTCACAGTACAAACATTGCAATTTATTTCTCTGGCAACATCTGCAGTCCTCACGCCTCTTTGCAGCATGCCTTAGGCATGTTCACGCAGATGAGCAGAGTTGCCTTCGTAGGATGCGTCTGATGTGATCACCTCACAGAATACAACTCAGCCCATGAAAGCTCCCTGACAATAGCAGAGGATTCCAACACTGGGCCATGGCCCATATGCCTGACAGGGACACCTGAAGTGAGCAGCTGCAAGATGCGTCAGGTGAGTGGCTAGCACAATCTATGTGCCCAGGTTTGCCTGAAGCCCAGCTCTTACGGGCATAGAGGGCTCTGGCAATGACTGACGTAGTATCCTGTTTGACCTAGCAAAATGTGGGAGCACTGTCGTCATAGCAATGTTTCTGTGGTGCAGCTGCTCAGGGGCTACTTCCTCATCGGAGGAGCATGCAAGCTCCGCTCGGTCTACCCCTCCCAACTCCAGGAATAGAAAATAGGGATGGGGTTGCCATAGCACTGGGGGAATGCTAGTAAGCTTAATTCACTGGAAGTTATGCATGATAGCCAAAGTTAGTCAGGAGGCTCTTTAGTCTAAGCTAAGCTAGCTAGCCTCTGACACAGTAAATTTAGAATTACTAATTGACATAGCGCTACTTATACTAAACAAGAGAGCTACCCAAGCAAATCCACCCGGGGGAGACAGGAAAAGCTAGTAGTAGCTAGCTCACCTTGGCAAGTTAGCTAACCAGGCTAGCACGCTATGCAGCATGTGTTAGCTAGCCTGGTCTCGTATGTCTATGTAGGACCGGATCACAAAGGTGGGACCTGAACCCAGACACAGGCAGCGGGGGGGGTGGGGGGGAAGCCAGGAGACATTTGACCCGACATCAGACTCCGCAACACCGAATCATCCGAGGTACGGGCATCCGGGAGAGAATGTCACTATCGGAAACACCAAGGCCCCTAAAGAATGCTACACGATTGTCAACAGAACCTGGACCGCGGACTAGTAGGGGAACAGTGCCAGACATCCCCTAGTCTCACACACAAACTGATTTGAACTAGGGCACCCTGATCATGCACTGAGCAGAGACATACAAAACAACAAACGTGAGTATCTTTCTATTCATTGGGGCATGTTCGTGAAACCAAACCCAGCTTGGTTTTCCTTCGTCGTTTCAGTGGCATTAGCCATCTTACTTACTGCTAAAACCAGGCCAAGCAATTAGAAGATTAACTAATTGTTTGCGATTAGGAAACTTATGAGAACCATACAAACTTCAGCCCACAACATCCAGTGGGAGATCATGCTCTAACACTAAGGGACAGTTTAGTTGGCACAACGAAAAGACAGTCTCGAGTTCCAATTGTTTGTTTGTGTAGCGTGAATTGTTCCTGTTAACAGAGGTGAAGAGCGGCATAATTGAAGGAATGAATCCAAGCCTCACGCTTATCACCTGTGGAAGGTTGGCTTCCAGCGAGGCACAGATTTCATTGTAGATCCTTCAACCGAAGTCACGAGAGTATGTGTTGTACCGAAGTTGACTGGCAAAGAGAACTTGTAGAAATGTCAGGGTTAAGTGTTGTCTTCCTAGAAGTCACAGATGGTGTTGAATTTTGGCCCTTTAGCCAGTCTGATTTATTTAATTTTCCATGTGGCCTATATTAAAAGGGCACTTCACTGAATATAACAGGCCTTAGCTTTTTATTTTATTTTACTGGTGTGATGGCCTGCATCTGATGGTCAGTCTGAGGGGAGGGAGAGAGGAGAATAACGGCCTCTCACCCGACTCACCGTACCTCCGCTCTCACTGAGACAGTCTTCCAGCTGAAGGCGAAACTCAAGTCGCACTGCATTATTTCAGAATCGTGCAGCAATTCAAGTTGCTACTCTTATGAACAGAGAAAGTAAAATATTCCTTGATACTAAAAAAAGACAAGCCTCTGCCTTGAATAATAACAACGCAAACTTATTGAAACACTTTGCTATACTCACTCATTGCAGCTGCAGTACTGGTTGTAGCATGAGTGAAAGTACGGAGAACACACATTTTATGGCTTATAAAAGTGTTGAGCAAGATGACGGTGCTGAATAACAACTTACACATTAACTTAATTTGAAAAAACAGCAGCTCTTTGCTGTATTCATTGAATCTCTCTAGTCAAGTCTGGAAATCTCAGTCTCAATTTGCTGTGCACTAGAGGCTTATTTTTACAACAAATGGCTTGAGGAAACTGTGCAGACACAGTGATCTGAGCTATCGGATTGGCCACGGTAGGCCTGCAGGGTAAGCTCTACTGTCAGACACATGAAATTATTCAAAATGGGAACACTCTGGCTTCCTGGCACTAGGGCTGCTAAATCAAGTGCACCTACCGCCAACAGAGCTAAACGGAAAATAAAATAAAATAAAATAGGAATGCATTTTTACAGAAACGTTTGGTGATCGACTACGGATGCCTTGGAGATCGAGCAGTCGATCGTGACCGACCGGTTGGTGAGCAATGCTATAGTTAGTCACCTACCGTGCTCTTGTTCGAGTGGCTCACGTGGCTTCCGGAAGAGGAACTTGTAGCCCTGTGATTGGTCAATCCTAGGGGGGCAGCTCTGTGTGCGGATAAGCCCCGCCTGCCACGCGGCAACACCGTTTTACAGGGGCTTCCGTCCGAATCCTGGAGGGTTCAGAGCATCCAATCAAACAAGGGCAAAATACAGTTTAACGACAGGTATCTCAAACTTCTAACAAATGAAAGGGTAGATTGCCTAAGGGACCTTTCTGATAGACTAACTACTAGTTAGAAAAATATTTTAGAGCTATCTTTAGAGATTTTACATCATAGTTGCTAAGGAAAGTCAGTACTGGGGCTGTAGGTATTAAGCGTCTCAGAGTATCACTTGACACATACAGCCCCTGGTCTTTAAGGTGCAAAATGTGTGGAGAGAACACGTTCGGTTTCACAAGGCACCCACAGCATCGCTGGAGCTAGCTGATGAAGACTGCGGCGAGGAGGATGATGAAGAGGAGGATGGAGAGGAAGGAGGAGGAGAGGAGGAGCTTGGTGATTCCGCCCCTTCCTCAGAGAGATTATTGTTGCATTCGTACGTCTGCTGAGGCTCCACCAGCAACGTGACATCATTTCCTGTGACATGTGGGAAACAGTAAGAAATGTGGGGCAAGACAAGATTACACTGTTTTGATATAGTGTTGTACTTGGAATGGATAACTGTGAAAATCTATTAAAAAACAATTATATAAAATGGGCTGTAAAATGTCTCATCTCCTTACCGTTTAAGGTCAGGGAGTTCAGTGATAGATCAGCCCACTTCATGGTGATCCAGTCCCTGTATTCTGCCACTTCCTGAGTCACCCGGATTATTCTGCCCAGTATACTGCAGGACACACAACAAACAATGTTACCACAGGTTGGAAAAGGGGACACACGTACATGTGCAATCTTTTTCCCCACTTAATATTGTAACAAAAAATATATACAGTACCAGTCAAAAGTTTGGACACACCCACTCATTCAAGGGTTTTTCATTATTTTCTGCATTGTAGAATAATAATGAAGACCTTAAAACTATGAAATAACACATACTATCATGTAGTAACCAAAAAAGTGTTAAACAAATCAAAATATATTTTAGATTCTTCAAAGTAGCCATCCTTTGCCTTGATGACAGCTTTTCACACTCTGGGAAATCTCTCAACCAGCTATTCCAACAGTTTTGAAGGAGTTCCCACATATGCTGAGCACTTGGCTGCTTTTCATTCACTCTGCAGTTCAACTCATCCCAAACCATTTCAATTGGGTTGAAGTAGGGTGATAGTGGAGGCCAGGTCATCTGATGCAGCACACCATCACTCTCCTTCTTGGTCAAATAGCCCTGTTGAAAAACAAATGATAGTCCCACTAAGCCCAAACCCGATGGGATGGCATATTGCTGCAGAATGCTGTGGTAGCCATGCTGGTTAAGTGTGCCTTGAATTCTAAATAAATCACTGACAGTGTCACCAGCAAAGCACCGCCACACCATCACACCTCCTCCTCCATGCTTCACGGTGGGAAGCACACATGCAGAGATCATCCGCCTCACGAAGACACGACGGTTGGAACCAAAAATCTCAAATTTGGACTCATCAGACCATCTAATGTCCATTGCTCGTGTTTCTTGGCCAAAGCAAGTCTCTTCTTATTATTGGTGTCCTTTAGTAGTGGTTTCTTCGAGGAAATTTGACCATGAAGGCCTGATTCACGCAGTCTCCTCTGAACAGTTGATGTTGAGATGTGTCTGTTACTTGAACTCTGTGAAGCATTTTTTGGGCTGCAATTTCTGAGGCTGGTAACTCTAATGAACATATCCTCTAGAGCAGAGGTAACTATGGGTCTTCCTTTCCTGTGGCAGTCCCCATGAGACCCATTTTTATCATAGCGCTTGAAGGTTGTTGCGACTGCACTTTCAAAGTTCTTGACATGATTCGTATTGACTGACCTTAATGTCTTAAAGTAATAGACTGACGTTTCTCTTTGCTTATTTGAGCTGTTCTTGCCATAATATGGACTTCATCTTTTACCAAATAGGGCTCTCTTCTGTATACCCCCCTACCTTGTCACAGCATAACTGATTGGCTCAAATGCATTAAGGAAGAAATTCCACAAATGAACTTACGAAAGCACACCTGTTAATTGAAATGCATTCCAGGTGACTACCTCATGAAGCTTGTTGAGAGAATGCCAAGCATGTGCAAATCTGTCATCAAGACAAAGGGTGGCTATTTGAAGAATCTCAAATATATAATATATTTAGATTTGTTTAAAACATTTTTAGTTACTACATGATTCCATGTGTTATTTCACAGTTTTGATGTCTTCACTATTATTCTACAATGTAGAAAATTCTACAATGTGGAAAATAGTCAAAGAAAAACCCCTGAATGTCCAAACTTTTGACTGCTACTGTATATTACATTCCATTGGTTGCAAGAATTTTGTATAATAATTTAAGTTTTGAATCTGCCGTTGTTTTGCATATCAGTTCATAAACCATGTGCCATGGACGGTGTCATGCCCTCAAACTAAGGCGCGCTGCCTGCGTTTACTTACAGGCTGTTTCAACTTGTCAATTTCAAATGCTTTTCTAACTTGTTTTATTTCCTAACCGTTCGAATGGAGGTGTGTTCTGCCTCATTAATTCGTATAAAAGTAGGCCATTTCACTTTCATACATTTTTTTGGGCATTTACTGAGCTGAATTTTCCAGCTGGTGACAGCATTGCCTTCATTGTTGTTTTCATAACTACATGATAATAACTTTGGACATGTGTGCGTTTCTATCAAAATTAGTGCCTTATTATGTTATAATAGTTTCTGTATGTCATTTCTACTGTAGCTCACTGTATGTAAGGAGCATCATTTGTGTGTATTCCTTATAACTACAGACACGTGAGGTAACGTTACTTATTTCATAACCGTTATGGTGTTATACACAATTGTCCTTATGTAGCTAGCTACATTCTTCTATTAGCTCTGTAAAACAAATGATAATTGCATCAGAGAAGTATTAGCTTGTGTTGTCCTTTTGAAGCTACCCAGGCCTTATGACTATGGTTGTTTTTCATTCGGCCCGTTTAGCATAGCGCTGTCCTGCCCTGCACAATTGTGGAGCACAACAGCTACCGTTTCTTACTGCTCTATAACTCATATTTCGGATTTGGTCAATACGATGTATTTCTTTTTTTAAAGCAGTGTTATGTTACTTCTTTGTAATATTCTTGTATTGCTATATCCTGACATTGTATTCTAATTACAAAATTATTCCTCTTTATTCTGTACTTTCAAAAACCACACACACAAACCGTATTGGACATCATTTGCCAATATCATAAATGGAGCCGGACATCTTTTGAGGTGAAGATTGAGGACAGCTTTTGTTTGCTAGCGTACCCTCAACAGTTTTAATGGATGAAAACAAAGCAAGAAAACACATAGACGACTATTACATATAGGCCTATTTTATTGAAGTATTGGTGGCGGTTGAACAACTTGTATTGCTAGAGGAGAAAAAAAACTGCAAGAAAAGACCGACAACTTATGAATATGCATAACCCATATTTCATATTCATGCAGTGATTGAACAACAACTGCATTTCCACACCCCACCCCTAAAGGCATAGCATCATAGCAGGTCACCTGTCAAGTCACCTGTCAGGTCAGTCAGTCACTAATTGCTGCAGATGTGCTCAATAGTGCTTGAGCATATGATACTCCCCAAAGCATGGTTGAAACACAGAGGTGTGTCGCAAGCTGAACACATGTACTTTGTCAACCTCGGTTTCCTTCTCCTGGCGCCAGACAGGCAGACTTTGTCGTGCCTACGTGTGCGACTACCTTGAGTAGCAGTTTGAGGGACTTCGTAGGGAAAATGCCGTGCAGCGAGGCGTAGGGGATTGTCTGCAGCAGCACAGCCCCTAGTGGATGGGCGCCGAGGGGTGTGGTGCTCCTTCCAGCAGCGCTCTCTTTACGTTCTCTCTGTACTTTTGGTAGGTAATTACTTTACCTATGGGGGAGAGGGAGTGTGGAGGATGAGGAAAGGGAGAGGATGAGGCAGTGGGTAGGTGGGTGAGATAGTCACTATAATTGCATAATGGAACTGTATGTGAACTACGTCCAATTACAAAAAATACCTTGTTCAGTAATCATCTCACCTGTCAGTTGGCGGTGAACTATGTGGCCATTGAGGGCAGCAGTGTCGATCAGATGGGAAAATATATTCTTATACCACTTGGTAGTTTTCAGAGCGCATTCCACAAAGCTGTTTATCATGTCCGCCTTATCCACGGCCCCCATTTTGAGGTTATAGTCAAGCACACAGTCTGGTTTGATCTTTCTCACTCCAGTCAGGTGATCCACCTTCCCTGTGGCCGACACGGTTGCTGATTGGACAGTGGAGAGGACATGGCCCGTTTATCATGCCACTTTACTGCGAGCTGTTGACCGTTCTCCTTGAACTCCACCTCCCCTCTCTGCATCTGAATGCCGGCGCATCCCCTTCCTGTTCGACCTGACTGTGCCACAGGCCCCTGTGCTGTTGGAGAGCAGATGCTAGAAGAGTGTGGGACTGCTGTACCAATTGTCCACATACAAAGTGTGTCCCTTGCCGAGATGAGGAGCCAGCATGGTCATCACCACGGCCCCGAACACCACAAGCCCATCATAATGTTGAATGTCAGTGGTGGAACCTGTGTAAACTATAATGTTCTAGACAAATTCTGTCTTCACCTCCCTTCAGCAAATCTGACCATGACATTTTTTGTTGCTCCCAGCATATAGAGAGAAACTAAAACAGGAAAAGCCCATGCTCAGGTCTATCCAACGCTGGTCTGACCAATCGGATTCCACGCTTCAAGATTGCTTAGATCACGTGGACTTGGATATGTTCCGGGTAGCCTCAGACAACAAAATTGACATATACACTGACTCGGTGAGAGTTTATTAGCAAGTGCATCTGTGATGTTGTACCCACTGTGACTATTAAAACCTCCCCCAACCAGAAACAGTTTATTGATGGCAGCATTTGCGCAAAACAAAGCGCGAACCACCGCTTTTAATCATGGCAAGGCGACCGGAAACATGACCGAATACAAACAGTGCAGCTATTCCGTCCAGTTTATTTCCTCCGCAAGGCAATCAAACAAGCAAAGTGCCAGTATAGAGACAAAGTAGACGCAATTCAAAAGCTCAAACACGAGACGTTTTTTGGCAGGGTCTACAGTCAATCACGGATTACAAAAAGAAAACCGGCCCCGTTGTGGACATCGACGTCTTGCTCCCAGACAAATTAAACAACTTCTTTGCTCGCTTTGAGGACAATACAGTGCCACTGACACCGCCCGCTACCAAAGCCTGTGGGCTCTCCTTCACCGTGGCCAACGTGAGTAAAACATTTACTCACTTCCAATGAAAACAATGTGTATTCTTCACCATGTATGTACAATTCAACATTAGAAAACGGCCTTCTTAGTCCGTTTGCTGGGATATAAGGAAAAAGGGTGTATTTGTATTTATCAGGATGCCTACACCTCTGCTGTTACTACAGCTGACAATCTCTAAGTGTTCAAGAACCATATGCTTTTTTTCCTATCATGAAGCCCGTGACCTTTCCAAGTTATTAGTTGGATTTTTTGGGGTCTTTACTTGAATAGAATCAAAGTCAACCTTGTCTGTTCCGCCTATCATTGACAAACCAGATAAAACATTTTAGCCAACATGTCATAGGCCTTCCATAGTATGAATACATAGTTATTATATACATTACATATATAGTGTGTGAGCATGTGGGCTGAGCAGACATTTAACCGAGAACACACAGGAAACTTTTTGTTTAACCTTTATTTAACTAGGCAAGTCAGTTAAGAACAAATTCTTATTTACAATGACGGCCTAGGAACAGTGGGTTAACTGCCTGTTCTTCTATCATTACTTTGGGACAGTAGAGTTTAGGTTGTATTGGGGGAAATGGGAAAGAATATGGTCTCAATTTACGATAAGTTGGTTTTAGACATCACTGTATGTGCTTATTGCTTTTCCCCGCTTTGTCCTCTCCTCAGGGCAGTGGGCTCTCCTTCAACTGGATAGGTCTCTTGCAGACGGTTTAGGGCTTCGTCGGTGCTTGTGAATTCCAGCTTTTGTGTTCCCTTCTATACCCACAGCACTGCCGGGAAGCAAAGTTGAGACTTGATTCCTTTTCCTCCAGTGGCTTCTTTCTCAGCTTCGCAGACAGGTCCTGGACGAATGGACTGGCCGTGGATTTTGATCTCCTTTCCTCCCGTGCCATCAGAACGTTGACTTTGGTCTGATAGTTCCACAGCTTGAAAATTGCCATGCAAGGGTATTTAGCATTCTTCTGTTTCACACTGATCCGATGGCATCGTTCCAGATCCTCTGGTGATACATCCACGCCAAGCTCCTCTGATATCAGTTTGACCACGTAGCTGGAAAGGTCTCCTTTGTTCACGTCTTCCGGGAAGGACAATATTCCCATGTTTCATCTCATTTTGTTTTCTTTCTGTTCCAGTTCATCTCCTAAAGTTTGCAACCTTGTTTCCAGAAGGCTAATTTCAATGTCTGGCGTTTATGCGCAAACCTTGTATAAACATGTCTGACATGATTGACTCCACTTTCCTTTCGAACAAATCTTTTTTTTAACAACAGATTGTGACAGTTTGTTTTGATGAGCATTGAGAGCATTTTAGTGATGTTTTCTGGATTTCCTTTAGCTGTTCATTACTCTAATTTGCATCTCCAGATTGTTTTTCTCAGAGGAACAGACGAGGAACAATGGCTCATTGGGCTCTTGTCGCCTCATGGCTTTACCAACTGATTGGTTCGCTGTTGTACATAACTGACCACTCACTCGCGCCCAGTTGCTTAAGGATATATTGATCTAGCGATTTTAGACACTTAAGTTGAACTCGTCTGGCTTCTACATATAACCACAGTTTAATCGGTACAAAACAGAGCTACTCACTCCCCTATCGGTATGCGCATGCGTGAATACTATCTAAAGGCACATTATATACCTATTTTTATATATTTTTTGGGGGACTTTCTTTGCTTTCAGACCCACATGGAAACGGTGGTATGGGGAGAGTTTTTTTTCTGGTTTGCCAGGAGGGGGTGGTGGATCAAAGTCATTTTGCCTGTCTGGGATTTGAAACCCTCACTGAAAAATTTTATAAATACACGTTTTGATCAGTCAGGGAAATAAAAGTGTTGAAAAATGTTGGCTCACTATTTAAAAAGAAGATGGAGAGCAAGCTATAGGATGAGTCAAATATCGATCCAATATTGTCCAAAAATAATACTGCGATATGTAACTATCGTCTATTTGATTAACTATCGTCTATTTGATAATGTGACAGTAACCTTCTCCCATGAGTCCCAGCCCTGCCCTGTACCTCTCGCTGTGGTTGTTGGGGTAGTACTTGGCGATGGGCGACACAGCGTGGCTCAGCACCATGTAGGCATAGTCAAACACCTGCTTCACCTGCATGGCCCCGTACGAGCTACGGCCCACATCATTACCTGGGCAACACAGGACAAACACCAAACGCTCACGGTCAGGTACAAACATAAACATGGCAGCTGCTTATTGCATCTGGCCTACCATAAGAGTTCTCAAACATCTCTATAAAACAACTACATCTGATGTCTTGGTTATGGCAGAACTCTGAAGCACAACACACTTCACTTGCTACCATATTTTGACTACCGTATGCAGCAAGCCAGGGTTTTTCCAAACTCTGTTCGCGGAACCCAAGGCACTACACAGCTTATTCAAATAATCAACTAATCATCAGCTGCTTTTATACATTTGAATCAACTGTGTAATGTTAGGAAACAATTAAAACGTGCACCGAGTTTGGGAAACACTGCAGTAAGCAATCTTAGACAAACTAAAGGTGTGTGTGTGAGCCAGGGCTCACCTGGCTGCAGTGGATCCTCGATGTAGAGCAGGGATGGCCTGTATCCATCCAGCATGCTCTTCTGGACCTCGTCTTTGGAGAGGTAGCAGCCCCCGTCTTTGATCCGGATCCCCGTCTTCAGGTAGTTAAAATGGCGGCCGTACAGCTCAAAGAACTCTATGAGCAGGACGCCAGTGTTGGCGTTGGGACTGCAGGCGTCCTCTCTGCTATGGAGCTGAAACACACACACACACAATACAGCCTATAACTTGGTTCTACCTTAAGAACACTATACTGCAGGTGGACAAATCCAATTTCCCCTCTTGGGATCAATAAAGTTTAGTCAATAGTACAGAAGTAATTACTCCTTGCTCTCAATGGTTGAGAAAAGGCAGAGAAAATCCTTCATATAATAATGTCACTAGAATACAAGATTGGGAGTGTAATAATTATGATACAGTGCATTAGGAAAGTATTCAGACCCCTTGACTTTTCCCCCCCCAAAAATGTACGTTACAGCCTTATTCCAAATGGATTAAATACAATCAATACCCCACAAAGACAGGTTGACATTTTTGCAAATGTATTAAAAATAAAAAAACAGCAATATCACATTTACATAAGTATTCAGACCCTTTACTCAGTACTTTGTTGAAGCACCTTTGGCAGCGTCTTCTTGGGTATGATGCGACAAGCTTGACACACCTGTATTTGGGGCGTTTCTCCCATTCTTCTCTGCAGATTCTCTCAACCTCTGTCAGGTTGAATAGGGAGCGACGCTGCACAGCTACTTTCAGGTCTCTGCAGAGATGTTCAATCGGCTTCGGGCTCTGTCCGGGCTCTGGCTGGGCGACTGAAGGATCTTCAGAGACTTGTCCCGAACCACTCCTGCGGTGTCTTGGCTGTGTGCTTAGGGCCATTGTTCTGTTGGAAGGTGAACCTTCGCCCCAGTCTGAGGTCCTGAGCGCTCTGGAGCAGGTTTTCAACAAGGATCTCTGTACTTTGCTCCGTTCATCTTTCCCTCGATTCTAACTAGTCTCCCAGTCCCTGCCGCTGAAAAACATGCACATGCTGCCACCATCATGCTTCACTGGAAGGATGGTGCCAGGGTTCCTCCAGACATGACGCTTGGCATTGAGGCCAAAGAGTTCAATCTTGGTCTCATCAGACCTGAGAATCTTGTTTTCATGGTCAGAGTCCTTTAGATGCCTTTTGGCAAACTCCAAGCGGGCTGCCTTTTACTGAGGAGTGGCATCCGTCTGGTCACTCTACCATACAGGCCTGATTGGTGAAGTGCTGCAGAGATGACTGTCCTTCTGGATGGTTCTCCCATCTCCACAGAGGAACTCTGGAGCTCTGTCAGAGTGACCATCGGGTTCTTGGTCACCTCCCTGACCAACGCCCTTCTCCCCCTATTGCTCAGTTTGGCCGAGCAGCCAGCTCTAGGAAGAGTCTTGGTGGTTCCAACCTTCTTCCATTTAAGAATGATGGAGGCCACGTTGTTCTTGGGGACCTTCAATGCTGCAGAAATGTTTTGGTACCCTTCCCCAGATCTGTGCCTCGACACAACCCTGTCTCAGAGCTCTACAGAGAATTCCTTCAACCTCGTGGCTTGGTTTTTGCTCTGACATGCACTGTCAACTGTATATAGACAGGTGTGTGACTTTCCAAATCATGTCCAAACAATTGAATTTACAAACGGTGGACTCCATTCAAGTTGTAGAAACATCAATGATGATCGATGGAAACAGGATGCCCCTGAGCTCAATTTCGAGTCTCATAGCAAACGGTCTGAATACAGTATAGAGAGGAAGGCCACCGACCCACCTGTAAGAAGCTGACAGCGATGAGGAAGAGGCAGTAGGAGCTGATTCCTCCTGTAAACACTTCATTCATGTCTCTTTGTAATAAGAACTGTTTCAGGACCAGCACCAGGTATGGAAGCACAGGATATTTCTGAGGAGAGAGCGAGGGAGAGAGAACATTAGAACAACAGTTCAAACTAGGAGAATTGTGCTCGAATGCAGTTATGAGCTCAAATACGTACGTACACACGTATGCGCGTGCAAGCACACACACTGGGAGCATTGTACCTTTTTATAATCTTTAATGAGGGCAGCAGCTTTGACAGCATTCTTCATGTTGAAACTGATGTCAACTTTGACCTCCGTGAGAGAGTCTGTCAATTTGATGATTGGCACCTGAAGACAAGGAGAGATCAGATTTGACAGGCATACAGACACAGAATTATTACCAAGTTCACAACATACACACACTTTAACAGGCTTTCCTCCACAGACAGGACACAAAACACCAACCGTGGCCTTGTCCAGCACTTTGACAGAATTCTCCTCCACCACTTTGTGTTTCCTCAGGGCCTCTTCTAACCTCCACAGAGGGAGGCTGTCTCCTTCCCTGAACTTCCCAAACACCACCAGGTCAATGTCACTGCAACACAAAGAATCACATTATCACAAACTCATGCCAAGGTGGAATATAACAGTTATGAAAACTTTTCAAATGACTTGAAATGGAAGGACAGCTTACCTGGTAGGTAGATAGAGACCTGTGCTGAAACTCCCAAATACCTGAACCTGCAAAGCATTGTTCACAGCATTAGTAAATTCGATTGTGACATTGCATATTAAACTCCATGACAGCAACTAGGGATGTGCATCTCTCCTTCCAAGCACGAATCGATATGCATCAAAATACATGGGCTGAGATACAAGAACGAGTTTGAAACAATTCGATTTGATTGGTGGAGCGAATTGATGCCATTCGGTTTGATACGATGAACTAACAATTGCTGCATTAACACGTTCATTTTACATTCTAAATTAATATCTGATGCTGATGGAGCTCAGCTGGATCTGTCTGAGCTCAGTGTGTGTGTGTGACAGAGAATGACGTAGTGTGTGAGCTGAGCGATAGGGCAGAATGTGAATCTGATTAGGTTGGGCAATTTGTTTTTGTCCTCAAACTTATCGGAAATCCTAATGCACCACTGATTAATTTGTCATATAGCAGATTAACCATTTCCTGCCCAGCGGAATGTTATATATTTTGCTGGACCATGACCTCGGTGTGCATAAATTAGAATAATTTGCTGGGGTCAAACATTTATAGTAAAACGTGTTACAAATTTTCAAAGCTGAAAAACATTTATTTCAAATGGTATGATATACAATAGCACCACCTCAATCAAACTTTAAATCAGTCAAGAAAAAACACCTGTGAAAATGTGCATCTTACACAAAAATCAATGCTTTTCTCCCAAACAACTACAATTTTAAAAATTTTCTCATGGCGATCGAGGAAAAACTTGGCGAAATTAGAGTCTTATTTTGTAAGGATTGATCCGAAATCAAAATCAAAATACATTTTACTGTGAATGGTTTACGACGTTTTAGTGACCAATGGTATTTTTTCTCAAATTCTATAGAATGTTCTGTGATCAGACACTTTCTTATGTGGATAGTATATTAAACACATACAGTTGAAGTCAGAAGTTTACATACACCTTAGACAAATACATTTAAACTCAGTTTTTCACAATTCCTGACATTTAATCCTGGTCAAAATTCCATGTCTTAGGTCAGTTTTGGATCACCACTTTATTTTAAGAAAATGAAATGTCAGAATAATAGTAGAGAGAGTGATTAATTTCAGCTTTTATTTCTTACATCACATTCCCAGTGGGTCAGAAGTTTACATACACTCAATTAGTATTTGGTAGCATTGCCTTTCAATTGTTTTACTTGGGTCAAACGTTTAGGGTAGCCTTCCACCAGCCTCCCACAATAAGTTGGGTGAATTAAGCCCATTCCTCCTGACAGAGCTGGTGTAACTGAGTCAGGTTTGTAGGCCTCCTTGCTCACACACACTTTTTCAGTTCTACCCACAAATCTTCTATGGGATTGAGGTCAGGGCTTTATGATGGCCACTCCAATACCTTGACTTTGTTGTCCTTAAGCCATTTTGCCACAACTTTGGAAGTATGCTTGGGTTCTATGTCCACTTGGAAGACCCATTTGCGACCAAGCTTTAAGCTTTGACTGATGTCTGGAGATGATGTTTCAATATATCCAAGTAATCTTCCTGCCTCATGATACCATCTATTTTGTGAAGTGCACCAGTCCCTCCTGCAGCAAAGCACCCCCACAACATGTCGATACCGGACTCGTTGAACTGTGGATAGATACTTTTGTACCCGTTTCCTCAGCATCTCAGGTCCTTTGCTGTTCTGGGATTGATTTGCACTTTTCGCACCAAAGTAAGTTAATCTCTAGGATACAGAACACGTCTCCTTCCTGAGCGGTATGACGGATGCATGATCCCATGGTGTTTATACTTGCGTACCATTGTTTGTACAGATGAACAGAGTACCTTCAGACATTTGGAAATTGCTCCCAAAGATTAACCAGACTTGTGGAGGTCTACAAAAAAAAATCAGAGGTTTTGGCTGATTTCTTTTGATTTTCCCATGATGTCAAGCAAAGAGGCACTGAGTTTGAAGGTAGGACTTGAAATACATCCACAGGTACACCTCCAATTGACTCAATTAGCCTATCAGAACCTTCTAAAGCCATGACATTTTCTGGAATTTAAAGGCACAGTCAAATTAGTGTATGTAAACTTCTGACCCACTGGAATTGTGATACAGTGAATTATAAGTTAAATAATCTGTCTGTAAACAATTGTTGGAAGAATTACTTGTTTCATGCACAAAGTAGATGTCCTAACCGACTTGCCAAAGCTATAGTTTGTTAACAAGAAATTTGTGGAGTGGTTGAAAAATGAGTTCTAATGACTCCAACCCGAGTACGTAAACTTCCGACTTCAACTGTATCTGCACCAAAAACTACAACTAGCATTTAGTCTTACATATGATAAGAAAAGACAAACAAGTGATATAATATTAATAAAACAAGAACTTTATTGAAAGAATAATCTTAGCGGAATACATTATCTCATTCAAACCTGAAAATGAAGCCATTTAAAACCGCTATCATAATCATAACACAACATTCATTTCAGGGCTACTTTCATCAGAATTGAACTGGAATGACAAAATATGAACAAAGAAGGCATTTAACTTTCATTTCTACATTCAACTAGCATTTAATCTATTACACAAATAATCAGTACAGGAACAATTCCAAAAGCGCAACATTATTTTACACTCATTACAATTTACAAGTCCTTTACATCCCCAAGGCCATTAGAATCATGAATGAAACATAAAGGGAGGTTGGCATGCAGGATGTCTCAGAAAAGAAAGGGAAAACATCCAAGGAAGAAAGGACATGCAGGAAAAGGAAACATGCAAGAGAGGCAAAATTACTAGTGAACATCTGGGCTACATCCGAGTCCCTTTACTAGTGAACATCTGGGCTACATCCGAGTCCCTTTACTAGTGCCTATTTCTGCTATGAGTCTAAATCAGATGAGTGCCATAACCTAAAACAACGTCGGTCCTCCACGATGCAAAATCATATGCCACACTAACAAACCGGGTCCTGTTCTCTTTTATCTTTCCTGTGACACAGGAAACACAGCCAGCAATTTATAGAGGGCGCCTGTAGACTGGGCACGTGCTGTGTGTGAAAAGATGAGCTTACAGTTTTCACAGACAAAGGTCTGTCAAAAGATACCGGTCATTAACACAATTACCTCCTAACTGATGAGAAAGCGTCTCTGAATGTAATCTGGCAGTAACCAATTTGCTCATTTGCCTTGCCAGGTGCTGCGTGATTACGCTACCATTCCTGGAACAAAAGTTAACTGTTGATGACTGCAATATCAACACAGTGGGGGGTGGGGGGGTGTTTCCCACCACTTCTGGGTATTCTGCAAAACAATGGAGGAGTTGATCAATGGATCAAATTTGAACGTATCAAACCTGTCAACCCCACCCATATGTCTGTTGTAATCGTGGATTACAGGAGGCTGGCGGACCACCTTCCTATACTTGACTGGAATCATATACATTGGGAAAAATTGGGAAGGCAAGGAACAGTACGTGTGTCCTACGCCAACACATATCCCCATATGTAAACGTTTAAAACCTGAAGTGTAGCCTGTGTCAGATGAAGCAATGACCCATCATTTAAATTCCCCACCTAGTTGGCCACCCTTTCAAATACTGCTTGAATCCTGATCGCCCCTTTGATTTGAACATGCACTCATCTAGGTCTACACTTCGCTTTGGCTGATACAGCTTTTTACAGGTCTGTTTCAGGTGGTCCAGGAAGGACCGCAGTTTTCGAAGCATATCTGCATTATCCTCAGTGGCAGGATCCACAATGTGTAAAGCAGCCAACAGAGCTTTGAAGCGATTACGCAACATTAAAGCTCTAGCCCAAGAGAGCCCTGAAGAGACTTTGCACCCCAGTACCGATGAAGGTCCGGCAGTTCGGTAAATCCCATGTAAACGAGCAGTCCAAGAAACCGGTAGAATACTGTAGGTGTAACCTCAAGCCATGCTTTGACGGAATCACCATACGACGGGCACTCCCAAAACAAGACCCCAACCTTGACTATTTGGGAACGCACAAACCACCACCACCAACGCCTGCATGAAAAACAACAAGAAGAAGTCTCTCCCTTAGTCTTTCCTGAGCCGTCGACCGAACTGCCTGACGTACACTGCCAAGACTTAAACCTGCTGGATGTTCAGGCCTGAGAGAGATGGACTCCGGTGCCTGTGTATCAACATCACCATAGGACTGAAACATGCTATCGGGCAAGACAGAGCATTTACGCTAACGGGAAGTGGAGCACGAACAGAAAGACTTGGAGACAAGACGAGAGAAAATAAATTAATTGTTAGTATGCTCAATAATATATTAATTTAAAAAAAATTGTCCTTTAAGATAGATTTATCAGGCCCGATAATAGATAACAATAACACATCTATATAGTTACCTTCCAGTTGAAGAGCTTGGCTGAGAGGCCTCAGCTGGTGGCTCTACTTCCTCTGGCTCCTTGATCTCATTCTCTTCAGCCTCGTCTTCTCCGAGTAGCTCAGCATCATAGGGTATCTTTCTTTAAGAAGGCCATGTCTTCATTGTCGTCCTCATCCTACAGGACTTGCGCGGCAATGACCCGCAGCTCATTTGCCATCAGTGTCCTCCTCATAGACAGGGACTGCATTAGTCGATGGTACTGGTCCCCTCTGTCCATTTCTAAAACTCAAAGACAAACAAATGTACATTTCAAATGTAAAAATCAGTGACAACCCCGCCGAAGAATAGCTTAAGATTGACAAAGTTATATTCAGAATACACTTCAGTACATAAAAATGGGAATCATGAATGAAAGTGATTAGTGTATCCACACGTTATCAAATCGCAAGGACAACTGGGAACTCAAATCATGACGTCAGTGATCTGCAGGTCGGAAAGCTAGAGTTCCTGAGTTGAAATTCCGAGTTGGATGACGGTTCAAAAATACGTTTTCCCCAGTCGGTGCTCGTTTCTTCCCAGTTATCACTGAAGTCGGAAGTCAGAGATTTCCAATTTCCCCAGTTGTTTTGAATGCATCAAACGGCAATGGATGGCAGGCTTCATCAGTACGTCACACACCACTTTGCAATATGCAACGTTTGAAACTTGAATGTTTTAATACATATGAGGCAAACGTTCTGATCTGTTGCAGACTCGTTGCTTTTTAAAGTTGTTATTTTACTTAATGTACTGTAGCCTAGGCCTACAGGTTGTATGAATTTGGGATCTATCGTCCCACAACTGTCCCATCCACATAGCATGATGCTGCCATCACCATAAGGATGGTGCCAGGTTTCCTCCAGACTAGAGCTGTGGCAGTCACAAAATTTTGTCAGCCGGTGATTGTCAAGCAAATAACTGCCAGCCTTACGGTAATTGACAAACACATTTAGCATCTCCTGGCTTCCACACAGTCTACAAGCCACTGATGCAAACCTTTGGAACATCAACATAAAAAGGTCACAAAAAAATCCATGTAATATAGCCTACACCTTCACAATAAATTCATTATTTTTTAGACAGGTCTAAAGAAGCATGATGTGAAGAAAATGTCGTCTTTTTCAGAACAACAGAAAGGCATACTCTAAGTTGTCCTTATGTTAGGTCCTGATCTGGCTATGCCAAATGGCTGTGGGCTAAATTAGTTCATTTAGCAGACAAGATTTGCCTAGAATTCCAGGGCATTTTTTATAGTATGAAGAACACAATTGAACAAAGCTGATTAAATATAAAAAAATTCTCCAAACGATTTGAGAGTGTGTGCACATGCAGCCATTCTGTGTTGAGCAGTTAAAATAGGTATTAATGTAACTGCAGTTCTATAAACGTTGGGCTATATGTTTTGATTTTTAATACAATGTAAGGCTGCATGATGCGACTAATGATTATCTGAAAAAAGTTGCTTGAAAGGCATGAGCTCTGCGCAGGTTCTACACACTTCATTCGTGGCCGTAATGCACACTAAAACCATCCATGCCCTTGGCCCGGAGTGCTGCGTTGTGCCCTTCTCCCCGAGTGCTGCGTGCTCCTAAGCACCTCTCACTCACATGGCTCCCAATCACGTGATCGGGTCTTTCTCACAGGCTACAAGTGAAGACAGACACATCAGGGACGCAACTGCACGCACCCTTATCCAATTCCGAGGTTCATATTGAATGAACTCTTCACATTTACTTTGTCAGACAACAAGATGTAGGCCTAACGAACAGCAAAACCCCTAGCCTATGTCAATCAACTTCCACCTGACTGTGCTGCTGCTCCAGTTTCAACTGTTCTGCCTTATTATTATTCGACCATGCTGGTCATTTATGAACATTTGAACATCTTGGCCATGTTCTGTTATAATCTCCACCCGGCACAGCCAGAAGAGGACTGGCCACCCCACATAGCCTGGTTCCTCTCTAGGTTTCTTCCTAGGTATTGGCCTTTCTAGGGAGTTTTTCCTAGCCACCGTGCTTCTACACCTGCATTGCTTGCTGTTTGGGGTGTTAGGCTGGGTTTCTGTACAGCACTTTGAGATATCAGCTGATGTACGAAGGGCTATATAAATAAATTTGATTTGATTTGATTTGATACTATCCCGCATAGTACAAAAGTCAACCTATTCTATTCTGTGCGAGAAATAAATATTCCAAACACAGGTCTGGGACAGTTGTGGGATGCAATAGATCCCCAATTAATACAATTACTAGCAATTTTTTTTTATAATTACGCAATGTGGCTGACGCAACAGATCAGAACATTTAGCTTAAAATGTTGATAGGCTAAGAGTTTATTTCTTCACATTATAAGTGCAGCATTGCACACATTGCAGTAGGCTATAAACGTGAATGTTTCATTAGCAGTAAAACACCATTATCAAAAGTGAACGCAAATGCGACAAGGCACATAATGCTTTTATAACAAAGGTGCATTTTTATGGTGACAATTAGCTTCCCCAAACTAAAAACTCACACACTGCTTATGCATGCCAGTCTGCTTTACAAGGTTTTAGAGCCTAATGTGCTTCATTTTTAAACGTTATTTGTGATAAGAACCTTATGAAAACATATAGGCCTATGGGCTAGGCTACAAGAGGTGTGCGACTATGATTCTGAAAAATGTGTTTTAAAAAATGGCAGTTCCTTATGCTGGGCATCATTCACAAGCGATAATATATCATTCACAAGCGATTGGCTAATATTGTCACCCATCAGACTATTCTTTATTTAATCTCGTCTTTACATATACTACTTTATAGATATGTGTTTTGATTTGGAATGGACCATTATCATTTAATGTCAGCCAGGTAGGCTATACTCCTGTTGTAAAAATAAACAACGCGCTTAATATTAGGAAAGTTGAGAATGCCAGTGCATACATACAGTGCCTTCGGAAAGCATTCAGACCCTTTGACTTTTTCCACACTTTGTTACGTTACAGCCTTATTCTAAACTGTATTAAATAAAAATAAATATTAATAAGTAATCTAGACATAATGACAAAGCGAACACAGGTTAAGAAAGTTGATCAAATGTATAATAAAAAAAAAAAAAAACAGGAATACATTAACATAACTAATCAGACCCTTTGCTATAAGACTCAAAATTGAACTCAGGTGCATCCTGTTTTCATTGACCATCCTGGAGATGTTTCTACAACTTGGAGTAAACCTGTGGTAAATTCAATTGATTGGTCATGATTTGGTATGCCAAACACCTGTCTATATAAGGTCCCACTAGGTCTTCCTCTAGGTCTTCCTAGAGCTGGCCGCCCGGCCCACCTGAGCAGTCGTAGGAGAAGGGCCTTGGTCAGGGAGGTGACCAAGAACCCCATGGTCACTGACAGAGCTCCAGAGTTCCTCTGTAGAGATGGGAGAACCTTCCAGAAGGACAACCATCTTTGCAGCACTCCACCAATCAGGCCTTTATGCTAGAGTGTCCAGACGGAAGCCGCCAATCAGTAAAAAGGCACATGACAGGCTGCTTGGAGTTTGCCAAAAGGCACCTAAAGACTCTCAGACCATGAGAACCAAGATACTCTGGTCTGATGAATCCAAGCCATAAACTCTTTAGCCTGAATTACACGTGTCACGTCTAGAGGAAACCTGGCACCATCTCTACGGTGAAGCATGGTAGTGGCCGCATCATGCTGTGGGGATGTTTGTCAGTGGCAGAGACTGGGAGACTAGTCAGGATCGAGGCAAAGATGAATGGAGCAAAGAACAGAGAGATCCTGGATGAAAACCTGCTCCAGAGCGCTCAGTACCTCAGACTGGGGTGAAGGTTAAACTTTCCAACAGGACAACGACCGTAAGCACACAGCCAAGATAACACAGGAGTGGCTTCGGGACAAGTCGCATCACATCCTTCAGTGGCCCAGCCAGAGTCCGGACTTGAACCCGATCATACATCTCTGGGAGAGACCTGAAAATAGCTGTGCAGCAATGCTCCCCATTCAACCTGACAGAGCTTGAGAGGATCTGCAGAGAACAATGGGATAAACTCCCCAAATACAGGTGTGCCAAGCTTTTAGAGTCATACCCAAGAAGACTCGATGCTGTGATCTCTGCCAAAGATGCTTCAACAAAGTACTAAATAAAAGGTCTGAAAACTTATGTAAAATGTAATGGTTTTTTCTCTTTCTAAATTAGCCAACATTTCTAAAAACTAGTTTTTGCTTCGTCATTATGGGGTATTGTGTGTAGATTGATGAGAAAAACAACAAGTTATAACATTTTAGAATAAGGCTGTAACGTAACAAAGTGTGGAAAAAGTCAAGGGGTCTGAATACTTTCCGAAAAAACTGTACATTCCTTCTCAGCACCCTTCTCTCGTTTGGCTGGCTAGCTACGGTCAAAATATAAAATCACTAGCCAGTTAACGTAAACTCACGTAAACTCGTACATCGCCTTGGTCCGTACAATTGCCCTTATTTTAGCGATCCAAAAACGTAATACATCCAGATCAACTGTAATGTCAATACCATTGTAAAGCACAATTTCTCCCCTTTCCAACAGAATCAATTACATGACCGAAACGCTCCCCGTTTCTGCATAATTCAAGCAGGCAATGAGCCCCGTCAGGTCTTTTTTTAAATAGCGGGTGGGGAAGTGAAACTAATGCGTGACAGTGAGAAGGAGAGATGTGTGGGAAAATTGCTTTTTTCCCCACTCGATCTGTCCAACTTATCGCCTCCGAAATGTAAAAAAACACTATAAAGAGTTCATATAATATGTCATTACATATCTATTTGAAGTTTTGTGTCAAATTTGAATCGGGTTGTTAGGGCGGTGCTGAAGTGATCTTAGAAGTAAACAGCAGCTTTGAGAATGATGATCGCATGCAATGATGACGAAAAAAATGACTAGGTCTCCCCCTTACCCCAGTCACTGTCCATTTCCTGTTTTTAAAGGATGATAGAAGTGCTATATCAGGTGAAGAGAGATTGTAAGACAGAAATAGTTGCTTTATGCGTTCTGTACGTTACGACATGACACGTCAAGATGTAACGGAGGGTCAGTTTTTTCAACTTTTCTCCAATACTATAGAGCCATTACCATGTCGATCAATGCTCGAATAGAAACCTAGTTCACACCCCCGATTTTGACGTCAACACAGTCGCTACAGTCCCATTCGTTTTCTTTGTAGCCTCGTTTGAATGTTGCAGTTGCGCACATTTGTACGGAATGGGGTGAGTTTACGTTAGTTAAGCTCTAATACCTAATGAGAAATGCATTTTATTTTGTACAGTTAAAGAAAACATGAACATCAAGAAGGTAAGAGGAGAGATAAATCAAGTACTGTTAGCATACCTTGCTCCATTCCATCTTGAGTGACTGACTAGACTAACACAGGCTAACTAGTCATCATAGTTATAGCTAGATTGCTAGTTTGCCACCTAGTTTATCTGAGGATATGTTTTAAAAGCTTTGATTCACTTAATAAAGCTTTTCATGTACTTCAAAAATGATGTCGTCATTGAGCAGATATGAACTTTTACCTCAGATAGAAATAGTCAACTCACTTTCAAGCGGATTTTACTTTTCAAGTCTACTCGGCTTGGTAGGTAGTTAGCTCACCAGGCGTCAAAAGCTCATTTTGCAGACGAACATCTTATCAATTGGAAAAAGTACTCTAAAATGCAAATATTATTATTACCAACATAAAACAAATTATATACAGTTTCTTACCTTGATATTGTTGTCCAAATCGGCATGGTGGCGCTGCCAAAGTTCATACCCTATCCGATTGAGTGGGGGAGAAACGTCTCCCTGCGCCAGCAGCGTCAAATGAGCCATTTTCGTGTTGAGTTTTACCTTGAGAGAAAGCCTAATTCCCACCCCTGAACCACTAAACCAATCATATATCGTTGATGCAGACATTGTAACCAATCAAAAGAGGGGTTTTATGTACACCTACTCATTCCAAGTTTTCATTATTTTTACTATTTTATACATTGCAGAATAATAGTGAAGACATCAAAACTATGAAATAACACATATGGAATCATGTAGTAACCAAAAAAATTGTTAAACAAATGTAAATATATTTCAAATTTGAGATTCTTCAAATAGCCACCCTTTGCCTTGACAGTTTGGACACTCTTGGCATTCTCTCAACCAGCTTCATGAGGTAGTCACAAATTGCAGTTCAACTAACCTGCCTTGTTAAAAGTTAGTTTGGGGAATTTCGTAGAGGTTAATGCGTTTGAGCCATTCAGTTGTGTTGTTACAAGGTAGGAGATAGGTACAGAAGAAAGCCCTATTGGCTAAAAGACTATGTCCACATTATGGCAAGAACAGCGCAAATAAGCAAAGAGAAACGACAGTCTATCATTATTTTAAGACATGAAGGTCAGTCAATGCGGAACATTTCAAGAACTTTGAAAGTTTCTTCAAGTGGAGTCTCAAAAACCATCAATCACTACGAGGATGTGTGATGGTGCTTTGCTGGTGACACAGATTTATTTAGAATTCAAGGCACACTTAACCAGCATAACTACCACAGCATTCTGCAGCGATATGCCATCCCATCTGGTTTGCTCTTAGTGGGACTATCATTTGTTTTTCAACAAGACAATGACCCAACACACCTCCAGGCTATGTAAGGGCTACTAGACCGCAGAGTGAGGGAAAAGAAGCCATATAAGTGCTCAGCATATGTGGGAACTCCTTCAAGACTGTTGGAAAAGCATTCTAGTCACTACACCCCCATATGCCATGTCTCGAAATCTGCCGGCAGATTAATTAAAAGTATGTTTACATTGTAATACTTCTGACAGCCAACTTCCTACCTCTGCTAACAACTTCCGGACTTTATAGCACTCCAAGAAAGCATGACTTATTGAGTCATTCTTACTTTGATACTTAATACATGACTCTGCTGTTATGCTGTAGAATATTTATAATACATTCTATACATTAGGTTATACTCGATTAACATACATTTTCGCTAACTGTTATTTTGTTAGCTATGCACCAACTTTCCCTCCATCTTGTGCCAACAGTTTAAAATGTTGGGTTCCAATATTATCATTTTTTTTATATTGTCATGGAAATGAATGTATTTCATGTTACTAAGTTTTGTACTACTTCTATGCCTTTAGTTTTCCATGTGGACCAATTTATTGGTGAATTCTGAAAAGCTATCCAAGGATTGTTCCATAAGGTTGTGTTTTTAGGGAGTGATATTGACAACCATCGTAAACATGTTACCGATTTATTTATGGACGGGCTAGAAAGGGTCAAATGTTTTGAGCTAGTAATATGTCAATATTTATCTTTAGAAATTAGCTATGAAAACATAGGCAATTAATACAACCCAGCTTTGGATTTCACCAGTCTCAGAGCGAATGGTTTTGACCGTTTGGAACTTTGAGGAGAGCTGCTTGCTTCTCCCGTTCCGACCAGTCCTGCTTGCAAAAATGATTGCTGTCCTTGTTATGAAATTCCACCTTTACACGGTTCATGTAAACGTTAAAGGCAATGAATCTTTAAAGCAGAACTACCAAAAATATTTTGTTCGGTGAACCTGACAATTGAAAAGCCCCAATCAGCAAGATGTGAGTTGTGTTCATTCCGGTAGTCTACACAGCTCTGCCGGTAAAACACAATTTTCCACAGCGCATTTGGTAACATTGGCCCAACAACTTACATGGGGTTGCCCTTCAATTAATAAAGCCTATTTTTTAAATTACAAAAGCCATTTTTACAAACATCTGAATGCTGAAGGTGCCACACAGATGTAGCCTATAAATATAAAACAGGGATAGGGTAGGCCTTCCTCTCCTAGGTGCGCACAGTTCTCATCTGACTTGTAGATTAATGTCATACGGTATTAACATGCATAAAAATGTGATAGGCTGAAGGAGAGGACGCATGAATTCAAATCACAACCGATTAAAAAGGTATTTCGTAATAAGGCAGAATTTTTTTGTTGTAAAACCTGCAATTCCTAATGTTTTAATTGGTTTTCTTACCGACGCATGCTTCATTTGGATCGTTTTAGGCTCCCGCGGACCGATGCACTCGCATTTTAAACATTTGAACCTGGGACCGATGCGTTCTGGTGACTCGTTGCATCCCTAACAGCAACCATAAGCTACAACATTATCATACTGGTATCCAATGGTATCCAAATGTAAATCAGAATTACTACACCATTTCAAATCCAATAAAAAACTGGACAAGGAAGTCAATGGTCAAGGGGTTTACATGTTTTACGACAGTGAAAGGGATCGACTTACGTCAGCAGTGGGCCAAAGGTCCTTAATAACCCGCTCTATCCTCTCCACCACCTCCCTCCTCATCCTCTCCTCCTCCGGCCGTGGAGACATGTAGGCATAGAAATCCTGGATCTCCTCATGGAGCCTACAAAGTCAGACACACACACCGTGGTTAGAACACGTGTGAAATCCCTAAATAGTAATGCAGTCAGGGGTTCCCTGGCAAAGCCATGAAACTGAAAAAACAAACAACCTACAAACTTTTCATACGATTCATTCATTTAAATCTGTTTATATAAAGTCTGGAGCGTATTGAGAAACAGGTAGGCCAGACACCCATTACATTTGATAGGTTTCTGTTATAGCCAACTAATCCCGTAGCACTACAGTATGTAGCCTAGAAGTGGCCTTCAGTCTGTCAGTGTGCTATGAAGCCTGTGATTACAGAGCAGGGAGTTACTATAAATACACTCTAGTGGACACATATGCAACTATACTAAAAGAGCAGCAGTGCGTATTCCCAGGAGGACATGTAATGTGCGCCAGCCCAGCCAGCTGCTTTTAAATATGTCATCCAGAGTAATAAAGCACTTTAGAATAACCCTCTTCTGCATGGTGTACAAGAAACGGTTATCTGCTGCATTACGCTAGGCCAGAGGGTCTCCAACCTTTTCTAGCATGAGAGCTACTTTAAATTTCTTACAAATAGGCAGACTCTTATCCTTTCCCTTGCAACTCTTGCCCAGGTCCTTTGTGTACAAGAGAAAGTAGTACACTGTTGTTTTCTGTCAATATACCCGGTAAAATAATTGTTAATAAACTAAGAATCTGAGATTTCCCCCACAAAATCTGTCATTTCTGTTTTTCACTTTCAAAATTACAATTGTTAATAAAGAAACAAATGGAATTGGAATGTTGAGTCCATGTCAATGCTTAAATCACATCAACACACAATTTGTTTTACATCTGGTATTTTGTTTTCTTTGATTTGGCACTTTAAATTGCATATCTAGCGAGTGAGTAATGTGTCAGTCTAGCGATGGTTCTGAACTGCTGCTGCTCATTTCATGACGAAGTTATCAAACAACAAATAATAGATACAAATGCTACACAGTGCCTTCGGAAAGTATTCAGACCCCTTGACTTTTTTCACATTTTGTTACAGCCTTAATCTAAAATGTATTAAATAGTTTCTTCTCCTCATCAAGCTGCACAAAATACCCCATAATGACAAAGTAAAAACATCTAGCCCCCCCCCCCCCCCCCCCCCCAAAAAATGAAATATACATTTACATAAGTACACGGACCCTTTACTCAGTACTTTGTTGAAGCACCTTTGGTAGCGATTACAGCATCAAGTCTTCTTAGGTATGATGCTACATGCTTGGTACACCTGTATTTGGGGAGTTTCTCTTCTCCGCAGATCCTCAAGCTCTGTCAGGTTGGATGGGGAGCATTGCTGCACAGCTATTTTCAGATCTCTCCAGAGATGCTCGATCGGGTTCAAGTCCGGACTTTGGCTGGGCCACTCAAAGACATTAAGAGACTTGTCCTGAAGCCACTCCTGCGTTGTCTTGGCTGTGTGCTTACGGTCATTGTCCTGTTGGAAGATGAACCTTTGCTCCAGTCTGAGGGCTCTGGAGCAGGTTTTTAAATCAAGGATCTCTCTATAATTTACTCCATTTATCTTTCCCTCGACCCTGACTAGTCTCCCAGGCTCTGCCGCTGAAAAACATCCCCACAGCATGATGTTGCCAACACCATGCTTCACCGTAGGGATGGTGCAAGGTTTCCTCCAGACGTGACGCATGGAATTCAGGCCAAAGAGTTCATTCTTGGATTCATCAGACCAAAGAATCCTGTTTCTCATGGTGCGAGAGTCTTTAGATGCTGTCATGTGCCTTTTACCGAGGAGTGGCTTCCGTCTGGCCACTCTTCCATAAAGGCCTGATTGGTGGAGTGCTGCAGAGATGGTTGTCCTTCTGGAAGGTTCTCCCATCTCATCAGAGGAATTCTGGATCCCTGTCAGAGTGACTGTTATGGATACAGGTATACCTGTGTGTGTGTGTGTGTATATATTTATTTTCTCTCCTTCTCCCCTCCTCACAGGTGGCAATCATCATTCCCCAATCAGTCGCTTATCAGAAGACACCTCCTCCTGTTTTCATTATCACATTCCCTTTCCCTTGGTTTAAAAACCCATTCAGTTGTTTCCTCTAGAGCTCAATCTCTCTGTCAATGCCATCTGTCTGTAGATCTCGTTTGGTTTTTGCATCTACATGTCACTTTGTCCCCACCTGTGAGTATTGGTTTTGTTGTGGGAAAAGTCGCCCATTACCCGTAGGAATACTTTGTATAAAAATACTAGTTAGAACTGTGATTACCACCAACTGTATTTCTGGTTAGTTAGTTAGCCGTTGGTGAAGTAGGCTAGTCTAGCTTGGGGGTGTTTTTGGATACTTATTATTCCTTCAACGACGGCCAAGGAACAGTGGGTTAACTGCCTGTTCAGGGGCAGAACGACAGATTTGTAGGTCCAGCTCAGCCCCTTTTCCTGCTCCCCCCATTAACGTGTATTTTCAAATAAACCATGAGTGTTTGACGGTCATTTAATTGTCTGTGGTTATTTCGTTCTCACTCTTTTTCACTATTATAATTTGCATGAGTCATGTTACGGGTCTCGTTACCATCCCCCCCTAGATTGTCAGGCCAAAAGGGATTCGTAACAGTGACCATCGCATCCTTGGTTACCTCCCTGACCAACGCCCTTCTCCCCCAATTACGCAGTTTGGCTGGGCGGCCATTTCTAGGAAGAGTCTTGGTGGTGCCAAACTTTTTCAATTTAAAAATGGAGGCCACTGTGTTCTTGAGGACATTCAATGCCGCAGATATGTTTTTGGTACCCTTCCCAGATATGTGCCGAGAGACAATCTTGTCTGAGCTCTACGCACAATTCCATCGACCTCATGGCTTGGTTTTTGCTCTAACATGCACTGTCAACTGTGGGACCTTACATAGACAGGTGTGTGCCTTTCCAAATCATGTCCAATCAATTGAATTTACCACAGGTGGACTCCCATCAAGTTGTAGAAACATCAAGGCTGATCAATGGAAACAGGATGCACCTGAGCTCAATTGAGTCTCATAGCAAAGGGTCCGAATACTTATGTAAATAAGGTATCTGTATTTGATGTTTAATAGATTTGTAAAAATGTCTAAAGCTGTTTTGCCCTTGCCATTATGGGGTATTGTGTGTAGATTGCAGTATTTTTTTAATATCCATTTTAGAATAAGGCTGTAACGTAACAATTTGGAAAAAGTCAAGGGGTCTGAATACTTTCTGAAGGCATTATACTTACTTTTGGTCATGTAGTGCATATGAGTATGTGGACACCTGCTCGTCAAACATCTCATTCAAAATCATGGGCATTAATACCCAATCAACCCGGTGGGTTCAGGCCTATGACGTTTGAGACTCTGCATCGACTTGGAATGCTTCATACAGGCTGAGCTCTTCCCGAGTACGGCAGAATCATATTACTCTTGGTTCTGACTAATGGTACTCGGGCCAAGTCCACATCAGCATATCTGGCACAATTAACATTTTCAATAGTAGGGCCATATGAGGTTTTTATTCGGCAGGTGATGGAAGAACAAAAACAAATTTGTAATAATCTCACATTGAATTTGCTAGCAAATGTTCAGCCTATAGGCTATCAGATGGAGAAGGCCCCTAGAGAATCTATGATATAAATAAATTTGATTTTACTACAGATGTTTTTTGGAACCCCACTCACACTAATTCTATTAATTTCAGTCATTCAGCCAACGCTGCCCTAATATGAAATGGCATTGACAATTTTTATGCATATGGTGGAGGCCACGTTAATTATAGGACGACTTGGGATACATGATACACAACAGACATCACATCAGTGTCGTAGGCTATAACCTATTTTTCTATGGACGGCCCATCTGTAAATGCTGATACATCCTGACAAAATAAACCATATGAGTGGACTAGTTTCACTATCTGGACCTTGTAAACGGTCGAGAATAAACCCATAACTGATCCAAATGGTTGTATAAATCAGGGCTTTATTTCGGCATGAAACACAAAAGGACATGTGAGCGGTTATTCAAAATTAGCCTACATCACTGCAGTTTACAGCCTAGACAAATTGTGTACTAACAATAATACATTCCTCATTACACTGGGTTGTTGTAGCCTAGGACGTAGAATAATTGTATTTAAAAAAATAAAAAAAGTAGGCCAAAATCTTCCATTTGATAATCTTTTACCTTGGCTGAAAGAGTGATGGACCCTACAACCATGCATGTTGAATTACCGCAAATTACTGTAGTCTATAGCCTATTAAAATAGCCAAATAAATAACGACCATAACAGTCAATGGGGGAAAAAAATCATGGCTTTCGAAACATCATGATTGTGGGTCCACTTCCCGGCCATGAACACATGCATACTGTCGCTTTGGATAAAAGCGTCTGCTTAATGTCACATGTATTATTTTTGCACACCTCGTGTGAGATATCAAACAATTTCCTGCATGGATCTTTTGACAGTAGTTATGGGTTGCCTGCGCTTTCTGAGAAGACAGAACAAAATATAACTATCATCAACTGTGTAACTTTGACAGTGTTTCTTTGTCATAACCCAAGTTTGCATGCTACATTTTTGCTGAACCTGAACATAGACAAAGTTTAATTCAAGATTGAGACCTCACATCACCAAGTCAACAATAGGCTACTATTTCCTGTCTGTTTTACAAATCTATGATTGTAATTTTCAACATAGCAAATAGAGGCATACATGTATCGTCAATTACCCTCATCAATGCTTTCTGAAGTATCCTTAATAGGGAACTAGCATTACCTCTAAAGGAACCAAAAACACACAATGCAGCAACGGTGGCCTCTGCTGCTTGAGCCGTCTGCCTTGCAGCGCAAGCCTGCCATGCCAGCCAGAAAAGATACCAAAAATGTCAATAGGTCATTGTAGCTATTGTATTTGTAGCAGTGTATTTCGTTGCTGTCGCTAATTAGTTTGTGACATTGTAGCTAGCTTAATTTCTGGACTGGTCATGGTTGTCAAAGTTTCTTCGTTAATGTTAGCCAACTAGCTATCTTAGCTAACTGTTAGAGCAGAGAGAGCTAGCTAAGGCAATATGTTTAGGGTCTAGCCGATGTGATATTAGGTAGCTAATTAAGCTAGCTAGTGTTTTTATTTGTAAAACATTGGTAGTCTAGCTAAGACTAGGAAAGCACATGATCTACATAGCTAGCTAACAGTGACAGTTAGCTAGCTATCATTTTCTTGCTAGCTAAGTCCAGTGAGTTAAAGGACTTGCGCGACCCCAACTGAATTACTTGGAATTAGCTACTGTTGTTGACTAACCCCACTCCATACAAATTTGCGCAACCACGGCATTCAAACGAGACTGCAATAAAAACTAATGGGACTGTAGCGACTGTGTTGGCATCAAAATCTGGGGTGTGAACTACGTTTCTATTCAAGCATTGATTGAAATGTAATGGCGCGATAGTATTGGAGAAAAGTTGGAGAAAATAAACCCGCCCCTCCGACGCTGTACGTTAAATTGTGTAGTGTCATGACGTAACGTACAGCACGCATAATGCAACTCATTCTGTGTTGTACAGCCTCTCTCCACCAGGTGTTGCACTTCTCTCGCAGTTTAAAAATAAGAAAAGGGACAGGGGGGATACTTAGTCAATTGTACAACTGAATGTATACATTTCTTGCGTCATCACTGCAAGCCATCATGACTCAAAAGCCGCTGTTAACTTCTGAAGACAACTTTAGCACCGCCCTAAAAACCTGATTCAAATTCAACACAAACCTTCAAAAACAGTTGAAGTCGGAAGTTTACATACACGTAGGTTGCAGTCATTAAAACTCATTTTTCAACCACTCCATAAGTTTCTTGTTAACAAACTATAGTTTTGGCAAGTCGGCTAGGACATCTACTTTGTGCATGACACAAGTCATTTTTTCAACAATTGTTTACAGATTTAACTTAATCACAATTCCAGTGGGCCAGAAGATTACATACACTAAGTTGACTGTGCCTTTAACCTCTAGGGTAGGGGGCACTATTTTCACCTCCGGATGAAAAGTGTGCCCAAAGTAAACTGCCTGCTACTCAGGCCCAGAAGCTAGGATATGCATATAGTAGATTTGGATAGAAAACACTCAAGCTTCTAAAACTGTTAAAAATCATGTCTGAGTATAACAGAACTGAAATGGCAGGTGAAAACCTGAGAAATCCCATTTCCTGGATGGATTTATGTTTGTAGATTTCCATTGACTGCCTATACAGATTCCATTGACTTAGGACTCAAATTGAACTTCCTATGGCTTCCACTAGATGTCAACAGTCTTTAGAAATTGTTTCACGCTTGTATTCTGAAAAATGAGGGAGTAAGACCACTCTGAATGAGTGGACACCGCAGTGACCCAGAGGTTTTTCCCATGCGTGCGACCGAGAGCGCGCTTTTCTTGTTTTCCTGTTATATTGACAAAGCTTTTGTCCGGTTGAAATATTATTGATTATTATGACTAAAATTAACCTGATGATTGATTATAAACATCGTTTGACATGTTTCTATGAACTTTACTGATAGTTTTCAGATTTTACATCTGCCTTTGAGCCTGTGGATTACTGAACAAAACGCACAAACAAAAACGGAGGTTTCTGGATATAAAGAGGGACTTTATCGAACAAAACAAAAATTTATTGAGCAAATGGGAGTCTTGTGAGTGCAACCATATGAAGATCAAAGGGAAGTGATTAATTTTATCGCTATTTCTTGTGTAACTCCTCTACTTGGGTAACTCCTCTACTTGGCTGGTAACTGTTTGTAATGATTTGTCTGCTGGGCGCTGTTCTCAGATAATCACATGGTATGCTTTCACCATAAAGTATTTTTGAAATCTGACACAGTGGTTGGATTAACAAGAAGTTCATCTTTAAACCGATGTATAACACTTGCATGTTTTATACATTTTTATAATGAGGATTTCTGTTTTTGAAATTGGCGCTTTGCAATTTCACTGGATGTTGGCCAGGTGGGACGCTACCATCCCACACCCCCTAGAGAAGTTAAACTCCAGAAAATGTTGTCATGGCGGAGCTCATCGCCTTCTTCAATCATGCAGAGACGGGCAGCATGATAGTCTCGTCAATGATTGTGCTTTACAATGGTATTCATATTACAGTTGACCTGGAAGTATTACGTTTTTGGGACGCTAAAATAAGGTCCATTGTACGTTACAGCACGATGTACAGAAGTGCGTTAGCTTCCAGTAGTGGTCGACCACACAGCCTCTCTGACAGACTGTCTCCACCTTCCACCACCATGCACCAAATACTCACTGTTCACAGGCAGAAACTTGTGACAACAGTTATCACTCATAATAACAGTATTTGTTGAACAATAATTAGTTCATCCATTCTGGTTTACGATACATTTTAACTTGCCACTAATAACTAATTATAATGTTAAACAACATTCTATAGGTTGAATGACGAGTGTTTCCAGCTGACCGCCTTCATCACTTGAACCCCAGGTAAAGTGATGTGCTCTACAATACATGTCTTCTTGTTTGTCTTCCTACCAGTAGACTGTCTCTCCACCCTCAGCCTCTCTGACTCTCTCTACCTTCCACCACCGTGCGCCAAAAATACTCAAAATGTGAATCCGAAGGCTAGCACCCTGAGCTGGACAGTGAAGGAGTCAATCTCAAATGTGAAAACTGTTCAAGATTCTTGAAGAAGATAAGTTATGTTGAGCTTAGTTGAACTGTTCTTCCCCATCAGAACCAAACATAAACCTGTTTATCTGAAAACATGGTTAAAACTATCATTTGTATATAATGGTTAGCCAGTCCTTGCATCCATAGCTCCTACATGTTTATGGTCAGTGCTATCTGGAATCCTTGGGACATCCCTACCCTAAATCATAACCCTAACCATTTTAAAATGTCAACTTCAATGGGGTAGGGAAGTCCAAAGGATTCTGAATGGCACGGACCATACGTTTATCACCTGAGAGCTTTATCCATGAATACTGGGCAAGGGGACACAAGACAAGAGAATGGTGTGAGAGAGTGGCCTGACCATAGAATTAGGATACTATTATAACATAGCCTGACAATAGATCACAGAGAACAATTATTTTCAGAGGGAAATTGATCCGAGGCCTTTGTGGCCCATGGGCCGCCCGTTGCCCATCCCCGACCTAGAGTCCTGAAATTCTGTGCATCGGTCCCTGTTCTCACAAGGAACAAATGTGCCTCACGGACCCTCAAAGTATGCCATGATGGATTTTCCGCCATTTTGAATTTGAAAAACACTTAAATGACATCTCTTCCGGAATCACAGGGCCGATCTGGATGAAACTTGACCAAGGTCTTTCAACTCAATATTTTCCATGCTAGTATGTCAAAACTGACCAATAAACATTCATGTGGGCGTGGTCTGGAACATAAAACGCATACAAAATCAAACCCTGTTGTATTGTAACCAAACTTTGTACAAGTTCCAAACCCCGTCAAGATTTAACACATGCAAGCACATTCAGATTGAACACACGGTGGCGCTACAATAGGCACATAATACTTATTTTCCACCATAATTTGCAAATAAATTCATTAAATTCAAAATGGCGAAAATTCATTTTGTCTGTCATAGTTGAAGTGTACCTATGATGAAAATTACAGGCCTCTCGTCTTTTTAAGTGGGAGAACTTGCACAATTGGTGGCTGACGAAATACTTTTTTGCCCCACTGTATATCTCTTGATCTGTTAAACGCAGTTTTGAATTTTAAAACCTCGTTGGTTTTTGAGTTGATGTGCTTCCCATTTCAGGTCTAGATTGTGATTCCAAGGATGTTTGTGTGAAGTCAAAATTGGAGTAATTGTTGTAACTACTTTTTTTTCTATTATTCAAAAGATGCCATCAGGAGAAACACTTTGACATTCAAGGCTACAAGATGGAGAAGTTGGTCATAAAGTGACTGCAGCTTGCACCAGACGGAGACGTAGGCAGGAAGGAGAGGACCGGACACAGCAAGGAAAGAGCAGATAAACCCAGAGAGACATACATACTAGAGGTCGACCGATTATGACTTTAACGGCAATTATTGGTAGACCAAAAAAATCCGATACCGATAAAAATGTATTAAAAATACATTTAAAAAACGGCCAATTTTCACATACACACACACACACACACACACACATATTTGTAATAATGACAATTACAATACTGAATGAACACTTATTTTAACTTAATATAATACATCAATTTAGTCTCAAATAAATAATGAAACGTGTTCAATTTGGTTTAAATAATGCAAAAACAAAGTGTTGGAGAAGTAAAAGTGCAATATGTGCCATGTAAAAAAGCTAACGTTTAAGTTCCTTGCTCAGGAAATATGAAAGCTGGTGGTTCCTTTTAACAGTCTTCAATATTCCCAGGTAAGAAGTTTTAGGTTGTAGTTATTATAGGATTATTTCTCTCTATACCATTTGTATTTCATATACCTTTGACTACTGGATGTTCTAATAGGTACTTTAGTATTGCCAGCCTAATCTCAGGAGTTAATAGGCTTGAAGTCATAAACAGGGCAATGCTTGAAGCACAGCAAGGAGCTGCTGGCAAATGTACGAAAGTGCTGTTTGAATGAATGCTTACGAGCCCGCTGCTGCCTACCACCGCTCAGTCAGACTAATCTATCAAATCATAGACAATTATAATAAACACAGAAATACGAGAGACTTACACGGAACCAAAACCGGCTGCGTGCGCTATCGTGCATACATTTATTTTGACCCCCCCACACCAAACGCGATCACGATACACAGGTTAAAATATCAAAAACAAACTCTGAACCAATGACATTATTTGGGGACAGGTCGAAAAGCATTAAACATGTATGGCAATTTAGATCGTAATATTAGCTTGCACCTGCTAGCTAAAGTTAATTTGTCCTATTTAGCTAGCTTGCTGTTGCTAGCTAATTTGTCCTGGGATATAAACATTGAGTTGTTATTTTACCTGAAATGCACAAGGACCTCTACTCCGACAATTAATCCACACATAAAACGGCCAACCGAATCGTTTCTAGTCATCTCTCCTCCTTCCAGGTGTTTTCATTGTTTAACTTATATGGTGATCGCATCTAAACTTTCATTGTATTACTATGACTACCGGCAAAACAGTTAGTCATTCACCCACGTGGGTATAACCAATGAGGAGATGGCATGTGGGAACCCGTTTCTATAAACGGGTACCCACCAATGAGGAGATGGGAGAGGTAGGACGTGCAGCGCGGTCTGCGTCAGAAATAGGAATGAGTTCTATTTTAGCCCTTGGCGTCGCAGACATACGTTGTCGCGCGTGGGCAGTGTGGGTGCAATAATTGAATAACAAGGATTTCTACATTTATTTTGCGACGTGTCCGGTCTGGTCATCATGTTAGGTCATTAATATGGTCAAATCCGGAAACTATAATTTCAAAAACAAAATGTTTATTCTTTCAGTGAAATATGGAACCGTTCCGTATTTTATCAAAACGGGTGGCATCCCTAAGTCAAAATATTGCTGTTACATTGTACAACCTTCAATGTTATGTCATAATTATGTACAATGTGCAAATTAATTATGGTATTTGTTAGGAAGAAATGGTCTTCACACAGTTCGCGTCGAGCCAGGCGGCCCAAACTGCTGCATATACCCAGACTCTGCATGCATGCACGAGAAGTGACACAATTTCCCTAGTTTAAAAAAATGTAAGTTAGCAGGCAATATTAACTAAATATGCAGGTTTAAAAATATATACTTGTGTATTCATTTTAAGAAAAGCATTGATGTTTATGGTTAGGTGCAACGAATTGCTTTTTCCGCGAATGCGCTTGTTAAATCAACCGTTTGGTGAAGTAGGCTGTGATTCAATGAAAAATTAACAGGCACCGCATCGATTATATGCAACGCAGGACAAGCTAGATGAACTAGCAATATCATCAATATCTGTTGTGCCCATGAACAAGGCAGCTAACCCACAGTTCTTATGCTGTCATTGTGAATAAGAATTTGTTCTTAACTGACTTTCCTAGTTAAACAAAGGTTACATTGAAAGATTTTTTAATTTTTATTCATCTACACACTAGACCCTATAATGACAAAGAAAAACAGGTTACGAATTTATTGATCATTTATTAAAATAAAAACAGTAATACCTTAAACATAGTTTAAGTCAGAAGTTTACATACACCTTAGTAAATTACATTTAAACTCAGTTTCACATTCCTGACATTTAATCCTACTACAAATTCCCTGTCTTAGGTCAGTTAGGATCACCACTTAATTTTAAGAATGTGAAATGTCAGAATAATAGAAGAGAGAATTATTTATTTCAGCTTTTATTTCTTTCATCACAATCCCAGTGGGTCAGACGTTTACATACACTCAATTAGTATTTGGTAGCATTGCATTTAAATTGTTTCACTTGGGTCAAACGTTTTGGGTTGCCTTCCAATAGCTTCCCACAATACGTTGGGTGAATTTTGCCCCATTCCTCCTGACAGAGCTTTTGTAACTGAGTCAGGTTTGTAGGAAACCTTGCTTGTACACGCTTTTTCAGTTCTGCTCACAAATTTTCTATAGGATTGAGGTCAGGGCTTTGTGATGGCCACTCCAATACCTTGACTTTGTTGTCCTTAAGCCATTTTGCCACAACTTTGGAAGTAGGTTTGTGGTCATTGGTTGCAAATGGTCTTCCAAATGGACAAACTTTAACTTCCTGACTGATGTCTTGAGATGTTGCTTCAATACAGCCCCACATCATTTTCCTTCCTCATGTTCTATTGATCTAGTTTGTGTAGTGTACCAGTCCCTCCTGCAGCAAAGCAACCCCACAACATGATGCTGCCACACCGTGCTTCATGGTTGGGATGGTGTTGTTCGGCTTGCAAGCCTCCCCCCTTTAACGATAACGATGCTCGTTATGGCCAAAAAGTTCTATTTTTTCTTTAATCAGAACGGAGGGCATTTCTCCAAAAAGTACGATTTTTGTCCCATGTGCAGTTGCAAACCGTAGTCTTGCTTTTTTAATGGCAGTTTTGGAGCAGTGGCTTCTTCCTTGCTGAACGGCCTTTCAGGTTGTCAACATAGGTCTAGTTTTACTGTGGATATAGATTGCACTTTTCGCACCAAAGTACGTTCATCTCTAGAAGACAGAATGCGTCTCTTTCCTGAGCGGTATGATGGCTGCGTGGTCCCATGGTGTTTATACTTGCGTACTATTGTTTCTACAGATGAACATGGTACCTTCAGGCATTTGAAAATTGCTCCCAAGGATGAACCAGACTTGTGGAGGACTATAATTTTTTATCTGAGGTCTTGGCTGATTTCTTTTGATTTTCCCATGATGTCAAGAAGAGGCACTGAGTTTGAAGGTAGGCCTTGAAATACATCCACAGGTACACCGCCAATTGACTCAAATGATGTCAATTAGCCTATCAGAAGCTTCTAAAGCCATGACAATTTCCTGTAATGTTCCAAGCTGTTTAAAGGCACAGTCAACTTAGTGTAAACTTCTGACCCACTGGAATTGTGATAGATTTTTTCATTTATAAATCACTGTCTGTAAACAATTGTTGGAAAAATTACTTGGGTCATGCACAATGTAGATGTCCTAACCACCTTGCCAAAGCTATAGTTTTAACAAGAAATTTGTGAAGTGGTTGAAAAACTAGTTTTACTGACTGCAACCTAAGTGTATGTAAACTTCTGACTTCAACTGTAGGTATTGAGAGCCTTTCCATTGACCCTTTACTCAATACTTTGTTGAAGCACTTTTGGCAGCGATTACAGCCTTGAGTGTCCTTGGGTATGACGCTACAAGCTTAGCACACCTGTATTTGGAGAGTTTCTATTCTCTGCAGATGTTCTCAAGCTCTGTCAGGTTGAATGGGGAGCATTGCTGCATCGCTATTTTCAGGTCTCATCAGAGATGTTCGATCGAGTTCAAGTCCGGGCTCTGGCTGGGCCACGAAAGGACATTCAGAGACTTGTCCTGACGCCACTCCTGTGTTGTCTTGGCTGTGTGCTTAGGGTTGTTGTCCTGTTGGAAGGTGAACCTGCGCCCCAATCTGAGGTCCTGAGCACTCTGGAGCAGGTTTTCATCAAGGATCTCTGTACTTTGCTCCGTTCATCTTTCCCTCGATCCTGACTAGTTTCCCAGTCCTTGCCACTGAAAAACATTCCCCCACAGCATGATGCTGCCATCACCTTGCTTCACCGTAGGGATGGTGCCAGGTTTCCTCCAGATGTTTTGCTTGACATTCAGGCCAAAGACTTCAGTCTTGGTTTCATCAGACCAGAGAATCGTATTTTTCATGGTCTGAGAGTCTTTAGGTGACTTTTACTGAGGAATGGCTTCCATCTGGCCACTCTACCATGAAGGCCTGATTGGTGGAGTGCTGCAGAGATAGTTGTCCTTCTGGAAGTTCTCCCATATCTACAGAGGATCTATGGAGCTCTGTCAGAGTGACCATCAGTTTCTTGGTCACCTTTCTGACCAAGGACCTTCTCCCGATTGCTCAGTTTGGCCTGGCTGCCAGCTCTAGGAAGTGTCTTGGTGGTTACAAACTTCTTTCATTTAAGAATGATGGAGGCCACTATGTGTTTGAGGACCTTCAATGCTGCACACATTTTTTGGTACCTTTCCCCAGATCTGTGCCTCGACACAATCTTGTTTCTGAGCTCTACGGACAATTCCTTGGTTTTTGCTCTGATATGCACTGTCAACTGTGGGACCTTTATATAGACAGGTGTGTGCCTTCCAAATCATGTTCAATCAATTGAATTTACCACAGGTGGACTCCAATCAAGTTGTAGAAACATCAAGGATGATCAATGGAAACAGGAGGCACTGGAGCTCAATTTCAAGTCTCATAGTAAAGGGTCTATAATGATTACTTATGTAAATTTGAGAGGATTTTTTATTTTTAATACATTTGCAAACATTTCAAAAACCTGTTTTTGCTTAGTCATTATGGTGTATTGTGTGTATATTGTGAGGTAAAAACAGCTTAATCCATTTTAGAATAAGGCTGTAATGTAACAAAATGTGGAAAAAGAGCAAGGGTCTGACTACTTTCTGAATGCACTGTACGGGGCTAACTAGATAGAGCCAACACAGATGCCAAACAGCTAAAATCACATTAACTAAGGCTTTCACTGTGCTGTGGGAGTTACAAAAAACAGATTGGAATTTTTCTAAAATAAAGTTGGGACTTAACACGTTTCTCCAGATTTTTGCTTAATAATGGAAGGTTGGAAATTGGCTGAAAATTTGCTAAAAATCTGAAGAATCTAGATTACTTTTTTTCAGAAGGGGTTTCACCACAGCAGTTTAGTGCAGTGGGGAAAGTGCCTGTGAACAGTTAGTGATTAACAATAGCTTGCACTTCTTCAGATATGAAGAAGGTGGTGGGGATAGCCTCAAGAAGGCAGGTGGAAGGCTTAATTAAGTTGTGATATCACTTTCCAGTGCATGTCTGTGCCAACCAGGGAAAATAAATCCATAGTCCCTTTGCGTGGTAGCCTAGGACACATATCAAAATTCTCACCGGGTCTTGCTTGACTGATACCCAGCCTAATGTTAGTTATCTCTGTAATATGGCACAAACTCATTACTTTTAGATGTGGAGGAAAGTTCAAAGATTTGCGGGGGTAGGATTTATCAAGCCATCAATGGTCCAGAAGAGCACTATCTGATTATTCTGATAAATAGTGAGCAAGTTATAAAAATGAGCCCGTCTGGCATTTCTAAATTGCCTTGTTATATGCCAAGTTGCCCTTATTTTGCAATTAAAGTGATCAACTAAATCATCACAAGATAAAGGCAGAATAGGTGGTGGTAATAAATTCTGTAGCAACTTCACAGGTAAGATAGCATTTCTTAATAATGCGTTCAGTATTACCCTGTGCAATAGGCAACGAGGTAGTAAAAGAATACACAGTGGTGATCAGATAAAGCAACATCAACAATAGAGGATACGTCAATAGAAAGCCCTTTGGTAATAACCAGGTCCAGAGTATGGCCGCATTTATGGGTGGGCCCAGTAACATGCTGGATAAAGTCCATAGAGCTCAAAAGATTCAGAAATTAAATGGCTATGGAGTCAGTATCTTGGTCAACATGAATATTAAATGCACCCAACAGTTATTTTATCATAGTTCTCAAAGACAATAGTTCAGTTAAAATCAGTAAAGAAAGTGGGGCAGTGTTTTGGGAGTGGTAGAAAAAGTACCCAATTGTCATACTTCAGTAAAAGTAAAGATATCTTAATAGTAAACGGCTCAAGTAAGTCACCCAGTAAAATACTAATTCAGTAAAAGTTTTAAATGTATTTGGTTTAATATACTTAAGTATCAAAAGTAAATGTAAATCGCTAAAATTGACATAAGTATCAAAAGTAGAAATAAAAATATTTTCAAATTCCTTATATTATGCAAACCAGACGGCACTATATGCTATTTCTTAAATTTGTGGATAGCAAGGGCACACTCCAACATTCAGACATGATTTACAAACAAAGCATGGGTGTTTATTTAACGAGTCCACCAGATCAGAGGCAGTAGGGATGACCAGGGATGTTCTGCTGATAAGTGCGTGAATTGGACCATTTCCTGTCGTGCTAAGCATTCAAAATGAAACGAATACTTTGGGTGTCAAGAAAAATGTATGGAGTAAAAAGTACAATATTTTCTTAAGGAATGTAGTGAAGTAAAAGTTGTCAAAAATATAAAAGTACCCAAAACAACTACTTAAGGTAGTACTTTAAAGTATTTCTACTTAAGTAGTTTTACACCACTGTGTTTTGGTGGCCTATACGGGGTTATGGCAAGCACGGGTGCCTGAAATTTAAACAGTACAGCATGATGCTCAAAAGACCCAAAGTCGCCAAACAAATGGTCTTACAGCTGAGAGCATTAGTTAAAAAAAATAGAGGTTGCCCCCCCCCCCCCCTTATTCCCTTTTCTGATAGAGTATGAAAAGCTGTTGTCTGGGTAGGGGGGATTGGTTGGAATAACTTATTAACGTTACAACCATGTTTTCTGACAGTCTTATCTTTCAGAGTGGTAGGAGATGACAGTTTGTATAAACTCACTAGAAGGCAAAGTTAAAAGGAACATAAAATTAGGTTACTCACAATAACCATAGTGCCATTTTAACAGGAGTTGATAGGCTTTCCAAGTTCTCTGTTGCTTATTTCTGACAGGGCGAACTGGAGGACTAATAGACCCTGTCCGTCAGTCTCAAAACAGTTTGCGATGTTGCTGGAAATAATCATGAACCGCTGCGGTTAGGGCGAATCTTGTCCCTTTTAAAAAGTGCTTGTTGCTCCCACAGCAAATCAAAGTTGTCACAAAAATAAACATTCCTGTCATTAGAAAGTTTCTTCGTGTACTCGTTCAGGGCAAAGAGTCAGCTGAAAAGTTACGAACCCCTTCGGCAACACGGGAGGGGGCCATAGAGAATTATTATCTTCCCTGTGCTAGCGAGGGTGTTTGGAAAATGTTTCTCAGATCGCCTAAAAAAAAAGGAGTTCAAACCTGTGTGAGTGACAATGGTGTCAATATTGGAGTAGTTGGCCAGAACCGTGGGCAGGGGTTGTTGTCATGGACACAGGCTCCTGGGTGACAGTGGACCTTGGTCAGTCCACAGATCGTAAGCAGGCCAAAATCTCACCGTCGAGCTGCCCACAATAATGGTGTTGATGGAATCTGATGGGGAAGCGATCTGCTGAACTGTGGTGGCTGTTAGGGAGGGTGCCACCGGGCACCTGCCGGCTGTTAGTATACACCCAGGATCCCTGCAGACTCCTGGGGCTGGTAGGTCCGTCTCAAGAGGGGCAAAGCTGTTAGATAGATGGATCAGGTCTTTCGTATAGATGAAAGTGTGCCCAGACTGCCTCCCCAATCCTCTACGCCTTGCGAGTGTCCAGTCTCCTGTGGGCTGCGGAGTTGAGCTTTTACATCTGTCCGTTGGATTGGGACAGAGCAACACCGCCAGACTCAGCAACAGCTTTGCTATAGGAGGCATTTAAAACTGAGATTCGATTTGCCTGGGTTACAGAGGTTTACTCAGAACCATGTTATCCTTTTTCGCAGCTGAGCTAACAGACAGAGGATCTCTTCCCTAAGCTGCTTGATGGTGGTGCATTTAGGGCAGCACTCAAAATTGGCTCAGATTCTCCTCTACTCAATACTGGCCATGTAATTCTGACAAAGTAAAAATATATATTATTAGAATAGCCTAACTGACCATCTCAGTGGCCTTGTGGTTAGAGTGTCTGCCCTGAGATTGGAAGGTCGTGAGTCCGACTGTAAAAATGGGATATGATGCATCTCAGTTTAGCTCTCAGCATTAAGGAGAACGATTGGGGGTAACATCACATTGTAAAAAAATTATAATAATAATCTGGCAATCAACTGGACCTTGATAAGCTGACTAGTGTGTTTGAGCAGGGTTGGATAGTAGCTCTCCAAATGGAGGGTTGACAGACCACATGGTTTTGAATCAGTTCCCCACAAATTTAAATACTACACTGATGGGCGGGTTAAGTGCCTTGCTCAAGGCCACAACAGCAGAAGATATGATACATGGGAGGTCAGCAACCTCCCATTGTCAATACCAGTGACAATAATTAAGGTTATTTTGTACAGTGGTTCCTTGCATCGTACAAAAACAACAAAAAAAGTGTCACATTTTTTGGGGGGGGGGGGGGGGGGTGAGCGACAAGCGACTTGAGCTTTCAGACAAGTAAAGAATCAGTCCTACTTGCCCAAAGGCAAAAAAAAAAAAGTGAATGTCAAGCCCTGGATAATGTCAGTGTTACATTGATTAGTAAGTAGCTGGGAACTTGCGGGGTCTGATACTTGTGAGATTTGTTTATGACAGTTTGCAGTGGAACATAATTGTTTGGTAAGCTACTCATAGGTGTGCTGTGAGCTACTGATACTGTTGGAGACCCCTGCGCTAGGCTATTAATACAGCAGAGGAGATAAGATTAAAATGAAAAGGATGGTTTCATTTCTACATGTTCAGGTCTCAGATCAGTGGTGGGATTAACTGAAAAGCTCATAGAACGGGCCCCTAGCCATTTGAATAGTTTCAGGTGTAGGACCTACTTCTGATTCTGAAACTATATAGGATAGCGATGAAATATCCATAATTCAAGGAGCATATACTATTATAAAATCATAAACAGAAAATTTAGAAATGCACGCTTCTCAATGAAAAACACTTGTACCACAAACTTCTCAGTATGTCAAGTAGGAAGGAGTTTGTGGAGTCTGAACCAGATGAGTCATTGGAATGTAACAGAGCTGAGCTAGCCTTGTGTGGTGCCAGTTCAGATCTACCTGGTCATGTTCTGAGGAAGGAAACAAAACTGAGGATAATAATAGCGGTCTACTCTAATGTGGACCCCTACTCTTTCAACTCACATGATCCCAAATGTGTGTTTGCATGAGTCTTATAAGACTTCACATATTTTAAACAACTGCTGCTGAATAGTACATATGATGTTCAGCGAAAGTCATCTTTATCACTGACGAGCTAGAAAAGACAAGGCAATATGTGATCATTCTGTGTGAGAAATCTCCTCATGTAGATCAACTTATCAGGTGGCTATAACTTATTGGCAACACACACACACCAATGTCCCTCCCTGTGTTATCTGTAATACATTGACATCCTGCCAGTTCAAACATGACACGTGTGTGTAGAGGAGTTCTGCTGCCCCAGGCATCCTTCCTTACCCCAAAATCCCTGCAGAGTAGTTCCTGGTTTTCCAAGGCGTGCCTGTGTAACCAACTCCACGGCACCCAGCGTCGTCCACTGCAGAGTTACTGCCAATACTCAATAAACTGCGGTTAAATCCGAAAGTGCTCGCTCGGTTGTCTCTTCTCCGTCTGTTCCCAAGTCCACATTCTCTCTCTCGTTCTCTCCAGCTACCGAACGCAGTGCCACCCACTACCCAAGGTCCACTACTACCCCTCCCCGCAGGATGCTGGTTGATATTTGCTTCCAATAGGTCGAATTTATGTTCTATTTCATTATCGCCTTTTGGATTTATCGTCCCTTGCATCCTCGTCTCACTGCTGCTCGTGACAGCGTCGGGGACTCCGTTCTGAATCACGTTGCCCGTGCCCCAGTTCACGGATACCGTTGTACTAGGGCTCGTCTTGGTGGTGGGCGTGTTCCACACAGCAGAGCCGTGGTTGTTATGATTACTCAAACTCAAATTGCCCAGACCTTGTGTCGTTTCCCAAATATTCATCCACGCGCTATTGGCAGGGCCGAGCTGTTCTGGCTGAAACCAGGCGATTCTTGGATCCATGGAGTGGAGCACACGGGCGACGCAGCCGTGCACGACACGCTCGCTGCTGGCTAGGTGTGCGTAAGCTAGCTAATGATGCAGGAGGCTTGACAACTTCTGCCGTACAGTTTATGCAAATCGAATCATGTAGATGTAAACAACCGTATGTATTAACGACACTAAATTCAGTTGTGAGAATACATGATCTAGACGTCGAATACTTACTAAGAACAAACGCGACAGGCTATGTGCAATTTTCTCCAGCGACTCCGTCAATGGCGGAGCTGATAACATTGCGCAAACTCCACTCTCGGGACAGTAGACTGGAGGTGGGCGGAGAGGGGTGTTTCCGAAGTCACGGAGCTTGACAAATTAAATCACTCTGGCTGCTGGGAAACAATCCATCTGCTTAAAATATGAACAAAATATGAACAAAATAGACAGACATTGATGTTTTATCTTATATTCGACGTTATTGAATATTTCCACAAGTATTTATTGCTATCTGTTTTGGCTGACTATTAACCACTTCATTTCTCCACTACTTGGAGTAGTTGCCCAGCTTTAAAGCCATATTCGGACGGGATTCGTTTTATTGGGGTAACGTACTGTAATTTTCTGTAATTTTAGTGCCGTTCAAATCTGCCATGTCAGTCATTTTTACATGGCAGGAGAGTAACAATTCCAGCCAGAATATACTACTGTTTTTTTTTTTGCAAACTCCAAAGTCCTCTGATAATACTTGCCCCGTGCGAATCGACATCCCTGAGAAATGTCTGAGTTTGACAGATGTTGCTCGAGGTTTGAGTAAGAAAACAGTAACTGATTCGATAAATTAAACGACGTGCTGAATGTAGTATATATATGAAGTACATGTATCAACTTGCCTATAGTACATGTATCAACTTTCACAGTGAATGCTTTTGTAAATACGTTTTGTGCGAATGAATTGAACATAGCCAAATACATCATAAACAAATATTGCGTCTATTTAATGCAACCCTTGCTGTTAATAGATCGCAAAGCAGCATACAACTGAGCTAAACGTTTGGAAATGACATGTTCGCTTTCTCATCCATAGCCTAAAAATGCATATCAAGTGCAAGTGCGCTGTTTGGCTCACATCTGAAGGCTGATGGAACCTCCAGGATTCAGACAGAACTGTCAATTTATTGAAAAAAGAGAAAGAATTAGAGGTGGCAGTTTGGAAAAAAATAGTCCCGCCCGAATCGTGCTCTGGAATAACGGACATTCTGGGTTTATAATTACATAACCAAAATTATTTAGTAATACTCGTCCCGTGCGAATAGGTCTTTAGACACAGATCAGATTACCTCCAATCAGATTACCTCCAAAAATCCTAACCTTCACCGTGAGGTAGTAACATGCAAAATTATTTTAGATCAGTATCTATAGTGGTAACTTCCTCTTCAATGTGAGAGCTGCAAAGATAAATCTTTGATCGATTGGTAGTCTGAGTTTATAGATATAGAGTGGGATGAGTATTGGGTCCCTGATACTATGGTATCAAAGCAAATGTGAAGGTAGGCATAGTGATTGAAGCCAAAAGGTTGATCTGTAGAAAATAGGAAAAAGTTTAAGTTTATCAGTGCTACTGAAGTTTGAGAAGGTTTTTCCTGAAAAAGGGGGCGACATGTAGCCTAGTGCGTTGGGCCTGTAACCGAAAGGTTGCTGGATCGAATCCCTGAGCTGACAAGTTACAAATCTGTCATTCTGCCCCTGAACAAGGCAGTTAACCCCAGTAGGCCGTCATTGTAAAGAATTTGTTCTTAACTGACTTTCCTAGTTAAATAACAACCCTCATCGAATATTAAAATCAAGATACAATAATGAGAAGTATCCACCAATCCAAAGAAAGGATAGGCGGGAGCTAGACAGCACACTCGCGTCTCACAGAGTAGGCGTTCCCTAACGGAAATATGAAAATATATGCTAGAACGCGCCAATAGGATCTCGCTAGCTCGTGCTTGGCTCTGCCTACCTCCTTGCTTGTTCTGCCAACTATGACTATTTTCTTCAAATTTGAAACGACTGGCTGTGGCCTATCTTGGTTTAGTTTATAAAGATCTTAGGGAAAGTAGTGGGCGTGTTGAATGTAAAGTGGGTGCGTTCTGCTATAGTTAGACGGTTTTGATTGAGGTTTTTATTTCTTCCGTTTCTTACCACAATTGAGCTACGATACTGGGAGAGTTTGAACTTATGTTTTTAAGCCAGAGGATGAGTCTGAGTCCTATCTCACTTAGTTTTACACAAATAAGTGTACATTTTCAGTTATAAAACTGGCCATTCTTTATTTTTTATTAAAAGTATTGGTGATAGATCTACTGTTGCTTCATGTGTTTTATGCGTGTGCTTACCGTGACTGTCACCCTGATATTGGCTAAAAGGTAGCTACTTCCCATACCGTTACCAGACAGTAGGGCTTGTCAAGCTCGAGCTAATGGCCCGGTTTTGTTGCATTGTTTTTGCTGCGTGTGCCCTCTTCATTGATAGTAGACTGTATTTATGTACAGTACCAGTCAAAAGTTTGGATATACCTACTCACTCATTTTTTTTTTCTTCTACATTGTATAATAATAGTGAATACATCAAAACTATGAAATAACACATATGGAATCATGTAGTAACCAAAAAGGTGTTAAACAAATCAAAATATATGTTATATTCTTCCCTTTGCCTTGATGACAGCTTTGCACACTCTTGGCATTCTCTCAACCAGCTTCATGAGGAAATCACCAGGAATGCATTTCAATTAACAGGTGTGCCTTGTTAAAAATTAATTTGTGGAATTTATTTCCTTCTTAATGCATTTGAGCCAATCAGTTGTGTTGTGACAAGATAGGGGTGATATACAGAAGATAGCCCTACTTTGACCTTTTCATATGTGAATTCCAAATATATCTAACGGTCACCCCAGCGTGAGTTGTTTTATGCACGTGATGTCAGAATGCACTCACTGTTCCAAAATGTGATTATTACGCAACAGGACAGTTAACACGCGCTGCCTGCTAATTATCTATAAACTGTGTTTCAACTTGTCAATTTCAAAATATTTTCTAACAAGTTGTATTTTCTAACAGTTTTAATTAAGGTTTGTTCCGCCTCCTCATTAATTCACATAGAAGTAGCCCATTTCAATGTTGCGGACAATTTTATGTTCGAGGCTTTACTGAGCAGGACAAACTTCTCTCTTCGAGGAGAGCCCACGCACTTCACCAATGTTTGCGCAGATCATGTTTGCAGACATTTGCAGTCTTGCACAAATTGGAAAATGTTCTGGCTGGCGCTCGCATTGCCCTCCTTGTTGTTTTCCTTACAAATAATAACTTTGGACATGTGTGCGTTCCTATCACAGTAAGTTCCTTATTTTCTGTATATTGTGTTGTCATTTCTACTGTAGGCGTATACAGTATGTATGTATGTAGCATAATGTATTTACAGTTTTATTCACATGTTTTCAAGTACTGGTGACAAATAATGCATCGTGATTATTGCATAGATTGTAATGGACACCTATGATGTGTGTAAAATACTTTTTTAGGTTGTACTGAGATAATGCTATGCTATTTGCCAGCTGTCAGACCAAAGATCTGTCAGACCAAAGATGTTATAATGAGTTGAAGGAATGGTTCACTCATCTTTCGGGTAAACTTCCGGAAGTGAATGAAGGGAAGTGAATGATCTTAGAAGACACACCCCATTCAACATGCATACTATACATGCATACTATAAACAGACAAAACTCATCTTGTCTCCTCTTATCTTTGGTTTATGCGAAAAAACAAACATGGCGGCACGCACAAACTACCCATCGTCGGATTACTTTCGATTTCTAGAAAGTGTTTTACTCAATTATTTACATCAATGGTGAGCTCACCCATGATGTGATTAATTATAAATAGTAATTGCTATTAGCTAATTCATATTGTAGTTTCTGTCAGACGAAAGTTATGACCACTTGTTATGTCAATTTTTTTCTCCGTTAGCACTAGGACAAATGTAGCCATACATTTTCCAGGTTGGATGATTGTGTTATGCTGTAGCTACTTCTGTGAATGTCTGAACATTGCATCCAAAAATAAACTGGTCACATTCTGGACATAACTTTGTAAGGACCGTGTTTGTGCAAAATGTTTCTGTGAGAGAAGTGTGGGCAGCTCAATTGCTGATTGTTGCATCAACCGAAACTTGAAGTTCTAACCACATTCTACAGTGGTGTACGCAGCAGAGACCACTGTAGAATAATTACACCCATTTGTTGGTATGTGTGAAAAGGTCAAGGCATGAAGGTCAGTAAATGCAGAAAATGTCAAGAATTTGGCAAGTTCCTTCAAGTGCAGTCGCAAAAACCATCAAGCGCTATGATGAAACTGGCTCTCATGAGGACAGCCACAGGAAAGGAACACCCTGAGTTACCTCTGTTGCAGAGGATACAGTCATTAGAGTTAACTGCACCTCAGATTGCAGCCCAAATAAATGCTTCACACAGTGCAAGTACAGACACATCTTGAAAGGACAACAGGTGCAGACACTTAACTGAAAAATGTAAAGATCTCTTCAATATCAGGTTTTTCCTAAATCTAAATGTATATTGTTTACTATGATACACCTATATTTTCATATTTGTGCCCATCGTTCTAAAACAGAAAATGGACACAATTCAACAGATATCAACGGGTAAGAATATGTAGGCTATAAGAATATGTTGAAGGCTAGCTGTATTGCATGCAGATATCTGAACTAGGGATGTACGATATATCGGTGAACATATCTGAATCGGCCGAAATTAGCTAAAAATGCTGATGATGTCTAGTTTAACGTCGATGTGCAAAACCCAGCATCGAGCAGTCAACAAGTCAAGCAGTCTTTTGAAAAAGTAACACATTTTCAGCGAGACAACTCATAGGCAAAATCCATCAAAGCCAAGATAATGGAATTCATTGCCCTTGACAATCAACCGTTTTCTGTCGCGGGTGATGCTGGCTGTCACCGACTGGTCGAGCAACGGTACACACTACCAAGTGCGCTATTTTTCAGATGTTGCCCTACCGGAGTTACACAGTAATAGCTTCACAACATACATACTATGGAACGCCGTTTGGGTCTTTGGGTGTCAAAAAAGATACAGTACCACTGTCAAAGCTGTACAAAAAAAGTCTGAAAACATGCAAACACCAGCCACGAACTATGTGTTTACAATAACGCATTGATAATAAAGCATAATTTGTTCGACCGCAACTTCTGGGGTAGCTAGCTTTAGCTTGGTACCTAGCTAGTACCAATATAACCAGCCTGAAAACAATGACCAGTAGGAACTGCAGTCATTTTAATTATTCTTAGCAATGATTTCGGAATCCTTGTGAGAAAGTATTTGCTAGGTTGCCACTTATTGTTCACCTATTGAAATTTAACTTCAGTTCATGAAAATAAAAAGCTAGCCAGCTACTTAACCCTGTTGCCCAAATCTAACACGAATAAGCAGCCAGCTAGCGTCATCTGGCGAGTGAGGCAAGACCGGACCGGGTTATGTGTTGTGAATCTACCCACAATAAAGATTAGGCACAATAGTGGAATTTGTGGTTTGCCTTCAATATCAAAGTATGTCATTGACAATGATGCAAATGAATACAAATAGTAGAATTATTCCATACTTTTATTTTAAAGGCTAACTGCAAAGTCCATTATTGTGGCTAATCCTTATTGTGGCTAGCTTCACATAGATGGGTCCGACCACCATTAATCAAATAAGAACTGTCTTATAAATAAGGGCTATTTTAGATGATTACACCTAGCTATATAGTTAGCTATATTCATGTCCTGATTGATCAACAAGATTTTTTGACACACCAAATAGTGTTATTTGACACACCAAATAGTGTTATTTGACACTTCCAATAGTGTTAAATAGTATATTTTTTGACATGCAAAGACCCAAATGGCGTTCCATAGAGATCCTGGTTGAGAATGAAACGACTGAACAAATGAACAACAAAACAGCACAGCTGTCACGTTCTGACCTTAGTTCCTTTGTTTTTGTCTTTGTTTTAGTATGGTCAGGGCGTGAGTTGGTTGTGGCAGTCTATGTTTGTTGTTCTATGTTGGTTTTTGAGTTCGGCCTAGTATGGTTCTCAATCAGAGGCAGCTGTCAATTGTTGGCCCTGATTGAGAATCATACTTAGGTAGCCTGGTTTTCACTTTTGGTTTGTGGGTGTTTGTTTCCGTGTGAGTGTTTGGGCCACAAGGTACTGTTTCGGTTTTGTAAATACACGTCATCGTTTTTGTTTTGATTCAGTGTTCAGTGCTTTCTTTTATTAAAATCATCATGAACACTTCCCACACTGCGCTTGGTCCTCCTTTCTTTCTCCCGATGAAAACCTTTACAGAAACAACCACCACAAAAGGACCAAGCAGCGTGGTAATGGGGAGCAGCAGCAGCGATGTCAAGACTCCTGGACATGGGAGGACGTTTTGGACGGCAAGGGTTGCTACACATGGGAGGAGATCCTGGCTGGAAGGGATCGCCTCCCATGAGAACAGCAGCTAGGAGAGCAGAGGCAGCCGGAGGGACGAGCCAGCAATACGAGGGAACACGGCTGGCAAGGAAGCCCGAGAGGCAGCCCCAAAAATGTCTTGCACACGGGGATTGTGGCGAAGTCAGGTAGGAGACCTGCGCCAACTCCCCGTGCTTACCGTGGAGAGAGGGCGTTGTACTAGTGAGGCACCGTGTTATGCGGTGGAGCACACGGTGTCCCCAGTACGCGTGCTTAGCCCGGTGCACTATATCCTAGCTCCTCGTATCGGCCGGGCTAAAGTTGGCATCGAGCCCGGTGCCATGAAGTCGGCTCTGCGCATCTGGTCTCCAGTGTGTCTCCTCGGGCCGGCATACATGGCACCAGCCTTATGCATGGTGTCCCCGGTTCGCCAGCACAGCCCAGTGCGGGCTATTCCACCTCGCCGCACTGGCCTGGCTACGGGGAGCATTCAACCAGGTAAGGTTGGGCAGGCTTGGTGCTCAAGAGCTCTAGTGTGCCTGCACGGTCCGGTCTATCCGGTGCCACCTCCACGCACCAGCCCTCCGGTGGAAGCCCCCCGCACCAGGCTGTCTCTCCGTCTTCTCCCTACAGGTGCTCCCGCCTGTCCAGCGCTGCCAGAGCCTTCCTCCTCTCCAACACTGCCAGAGTCTCCCGTCTGTCCAGCGCTGCCAGAGCCTTTCTCCTGCTCAGCGCCGCCAGAGCCTTTCTCCTGCTCAGCACCACCAGAGTCTCCCGTCTGTCCTGAGCCGCCAGAGTCTCCCGTCTGTCCTGAGCCGCCAGAGTCTCCCGTCTGTCCTGAGCCGCCAGAGTCTCCCGTCTGTCCTGAGCCGCCAGAGTCTCCCATCTGTCCTGAGCCGCCAGAGTCTCCCGTCTGTCCTGAGCCGCCAGAGTCTCCCGTCTGTCCTGAGCCGCCAGAGTCTCCCATCTGTCCTGAGCCGCCAGAGTCTCCCGTCTGTCCTGAGCCGCCAGAGTCTCCCATCTGTCCTGAGCCGCCAGAGTCTCCCGTCTGTCCTGAGCCGCCAGAGTCTCCCGTCTGTCCTGAGCCGCCAGAGTCTCCCGTCTGTCCTGAGCCCGCAGAGTCTCCCGTCTGTCCTGAGCCCGCAGAGTCTCCCGTCTGTCCTGAGCCGCCAGAGAGTGTGTGTGAGTGTGTGTGTGTGTAACCTTTATTTAACTAGGCAAGTCAGTTAAGAACAAATTCTTATTTACAATGATAGCCTACCCCAGCCAAACCCAGACGACGCTGGGCCAATTGTGCGCCGCCCTATGGGACTCCCAATCACTGCCGGATGTGATACAGCCTGGATTTGAACCAGGGACTGTAGGGACGCCTCTTGCACTGAGATGCAGTGCCTTAGACTGCTGCGTCCATGTGGGTGTGTTAACTATTTAACTGTACTAGAATGCTTATGTTTTTAAATATCGGTTATCGGTATTTTTTTTGTGCCAAAAATGCTCACTTTTGTGTCTGCCTCAGGTATACAGACAAGGAGGCATATACCTACACCTCTGATGAATATAACAGGAATCTTGCTCGATCACCATTCGCTGCAAAATCATTCTGGCTATGGATACGGAGAACATCAACACGCCAGAGGATATACCCATTGGACTTTGCTACTAAAATCATAACAAACACTGAGAACTAGAGGATTGTGTTGTAGTTATTATTATGCATATTATAATGAATAATAATAATAATAATAACTGGGCTGGTGGGGTATGTAAAACAATTACTCAAATTTTCTTCAAAAGGTTATATGAGGATCCATTAAAAAGGGTTCTTCAAAGAACTTATAGGGGTACCCCCACCGTTTCAATTTGAAGAACGCCTAAAGGATACTCCAGGAACCTTTTCTTGAAGGCAAACTGAAATCTTATGAGAAATATGTTTGATTGTTTTCACAGTTTTTTATTTCTTTAAAACCAGTCAACTGGTTGTTTGGAACTTTTTTTCTGCACCCAACTGTGAAAACATTGTTCCGCTGTCTCTGTGAATGGGCATGAGTTAACCCTGCAATTTTTGTAAATGTGTAATTGGTGCTACTGTTGTTTTTTAAATTGCATTTTGACATCGGCCTAAACGCCTGTCGAAGGGATTGAATTAGTCTAATTTATTCATGTTAGACAGGGTTCTTGTTTTGTCTTTCATTTATTTTTTCTAAAAAATGTACAGTGTTAATTATTATAACACTTAACTTACCTGTTTACTTCGCCTCTTCCTCTCTGGTTTTAGGATATTTAAATTACACAAGCTATCGTCAAAGAATATGCCTATCAACGAAGAGAGTGCGATGCCTAAAACCAGGGGAGCTGTCAAGGCTTCGCACAGCAGAAATGTCACTGAAATATTCTAGTTTATACATATGTAATCAAATCAAATATGCCTTTTTATAAGTTGATAAGCAAATGGGCAGCATCATGCACATGCAAGTCCTCTCTAGAAAACACATGTATTATTCCTAGTATGAATATGCAATAATGAGGTACGTGTGTGCGCATTCGTTTCAGCATGTTTTGGGAAACACAGGAGTCCGGGTCGAATACAAAAATCCTGGAGTCATGTACCACCAGTTGCAGCAGTCTATGGAACGCTGTTTGGGTCATAAAGCACGTGGTCAAAACAATATTTTTTAACGCTACTTATGTAAAGTAAGCAGGTGCAGGCACTAAATGAACACGTGCACGCGTTAAATTAGCGTCTTCACTCGCTAAATTAAGCTCGTGCAAATGTGCTTGCATGTGCTAAATAAACGTCTGCAAGCGGTCCTGCACATGTCAAATTAACACCTACAGCTGCGAAATATACACAGACACATGCTAATTTAGCCGTTCTTTAATGTTCTTTTACCATCCAATTTCCCTAGGTCCTCCTTTCAACCAGATTTCACAGTTTGAAGGAACTTCCTTTTCCACTGCTAGCAGATATGAACCTTCACAAGATAATGATTTTGTCTTTGAAAATTGTTGTTACTGAATCATAATGTTTATCAGCTAGTTTTCAGTGGAAAGATCTGTTTCTCATCACTGGCTATAAAATTCAGCTAACAATCAAGCACCAGGATCAGCCGTGCTTAGCATAAACTAAATCAGATACTGGCTAGCTAATTTAGCTAACGTAGGTAGCCTCGAACCCCGGCCATATTATATTATAGTTGGCCTCAACCTCTGCCCGGCCATACTGCTAACCGCAGTGAACCGCGCCATCTTGTGTTTTATTAAAAGCTCTGATGAAAAAACATCAACTACAACAGCCATGGGAACACATTGGACTATGTTAACACTATCGAGGTAAATTACATGCTAGCAAGATTGTTGCTTGAATGCAGGGCCAGGCATATATAGATTAGACAACAGAGATACTCCAAAAACACCCTACTCATAATCCTGGTAGTTGTTGATTTTTGTACTATGTTGTCTCTATTTTGCTTTATCATAGACTAAATGAAGACAAGATACCTAAATGTGACTTATCGGCCAGCATTGAAGGGCATGTTTTTGAGTTACGTTTTTAGCCCAAAACCTTGTATTTAAGCAAAACAACAGCTGAAGGTAGGCAACTTCTTCAGCCTGACTGGCTGTCATTTCAATGCTAGCGTTAGCTGCGCTAGCTCACGATTAGCATGAAGACACTGAAAAGCTCACATAAAACAAATTTGTCCAGTGACAACCTTGTAAAACCTTTGCTAACATCTACAACATATCCGTTTTCGAACAGAATAGACTTTAATGTGGACGTTCACTTCGGTTTTTGAATATTTACATTCCATCAATGCCTATTAGGGTAAAATAACAACTTCAGGCATATACCCAGTACTATATAGTACTGCTACAAAGGAATAGGGTTCCTTCTGCTTTATTTTCACACAATTGTGTCTTGCAGAAGGGAGCCATGAAGAGGAGCTTGGAGTGGGCAAGGGAGAGGCTGATAAAGCAGTAGAGAAGACATGATTCATCAAGTATCACAGTTAATTCTGGTGATTCTGACCTGGTTGGAATGCGCAACACGGCAAGGTATGCAACATTAAGCCCAATCAAATATCCAATGCTATTAAAACATGTATCCCAATCTATTGTCAAGCAACGTTTAATGTCAGTTGTGTGTTAATGTAATGAACTGCAAACAATCTACTGTTCTTGGAGTCAATAAATTAATTGAAAGTGACTACAATTAGGAATGATTTAAAAACCACTGCGCCAGTAAAGATTTTAAAAAAGGGATCTGGTCTTATGGTTCTGTTTAAATTTTTTCCAGACACTTCAATCCGACACTCTTGTTAATGTTTGACGTCAGGCAAAACGTCTTCAGCCACCGTAGGATGGAGAGCCGCTGGTTGGCATTTTTGACAGCGGTGTCTGTGTGGGTGTACCAGGAAAGGACGTTAGAAGTTAGGTCCCCATGATATCAAAGCTTCTTACCATCTTCACTGCAGCCCAGTCGATATTGATTTTAAAAACTGGAACAATAGATATTGTGTTGCACATGGCAGCAAAAATGTACTTGCCCAACTCCAGTTTGCCTATTGTCCCAACACATTTGTCAATTATGCATTTTTACCAGAGCGTGGTTTCTTTTATAGCTCTGCCTTCAACACCATCCTGACCCACAAACTGGTTAGCAGACTCAGGCCTCTGGGTGTAAACCCTGTAAAACGAATTACAGTTTTTACATTATCACAAGAATGTGTATCCCCAGAATGGACGCAACACCTAAACATGCTGACGACAATACCATGGTACCACCTGATCACGAGTACATGAAGGTGCTGTGGGATCTGACATAATGGTGATAGGACAACAGCCTCAGCCTAAGCAAAACAAAGTAGATGGTGAGACTTGACCATTCTCCCATCTACTGTACATTGACATAGAGATGAACAGCAGCTTCAAGTTCCTGGGCACCCTGATATCCATTTCTGCCCTCAGTCACTTCACTCAAAGTCCCACCAGTACACCTCCACTTTCCTCATCAACTTGCTGCACCACAACCTATGTTCCAACTACAGTGTATTTTATTGCTGTAACACATGTAAATGAAATGTTGTCCATATTTACTGTAAGATTTATTTATGGTAACATTGCACATATTGTAACATTATAGTCAGTTGACATACATGACTTAACTACTTAGCATAATGCTCCGTTTACCCACTCTACTAAGAAATCATACATTTATTAAAATATTAAAGCTGCATTATGTATTACTGTGTCCAACCGATTCTGGTTGGTTGTAATGTTTTTGAAAACCTTCGCTAAACAACTTTCTTTTGCTGATGGCCGATCCTGTCTGAAACTTTCATAATATATCAATCCTCTTGGGACACATCACCAATTAACATTGGCTGCAGTATTCCGAACTTTACTAGGGTGTATTGGCAGCCTTAAAACAATGCTGCATGTATTTACTTCCGGGAAGATCCTGGCAGCCTCATTCTCTTGTTTGTGTAAGAACTGTAGCTTTGGCTCCACTGGGAATTCCAGCCTAGGAATGGCCGGAGCCTCCTCCAGGGGTAATAAATTGTATGCGTTCCCCTCTGAAAAAATAACGGGGGGCATTATAGTCCATAATTAACACTTATTGGAGAACACAATACTCTAAGTGAAAGTAGTTAGGGATTTAATTGATCTATTACGTTCTTAGGGGGGCCATGAAAGAACAAGGCTATAAAATGCTGTCCCACAGCTGTGAGAGTGATTAGGTGATACATTTTGACGTGGGCCGTGTAACTTTAATGATCATGGTTTTGCATCTAACTTTCCACCTCCAGCAGCCAGTCCCTTCAGAAACATACGATTCTGCTCTCTATTGCTTTTTGATTGGTACCAGGTGGGGAGAGCTCTGCTTTGCAGAGAGAAGCTTTGTCTTTGGCCAAAAGAGGCTCAGTGTAGATGAAAACCTCTCTGAAGAGGCCTGAGTGTCTATTCATATAAGGCAGGAGACCTAGACACTCCAGACCCTCTTTGAATCTATAAAGTTTTTTAAAAAGCCACATAATGAATTTGCCCTGAAGAATTTAACTCAGCTTATGATATTCCTTAGATATATGGAAACTCACGGCTCAAGAACATCCCGGAGCCTGCTTTCTAAGTAGAACTTTGTGGCTGACTCCACCAGGGCATCCCTCTCCTCCAATGTCCAAATGTATCGCATTGAACCCAACATGACCAGTTGTTCAGAGGCCTCCATGACTGCTTCCTGTGGCTCATCAACAGTTTGTGCTAACTGGATCTTAGATAGCTTAATAACAGTGTTTTTGACAAATTATCAAAACACTAAACTGATTAACAATTCCCTTAAAAAGATTGACTGCCAACAAAAGGAAACCAAATCAACATGGAAAAGTATTCATAAACAACTACAAACCTAATTTTTTTTTTTACTGCAAATGAACAGTAACATCACATCCATCACAGTATAAAGTGACTTACCTTCTCCAACTTCTCTCTGAAGTCATATTCTACAATTTCTTTCAGTTCTGGCACAGGAGGTTGTAGGCCACACACGTGCCTGTATAGCCTCTCTGAAAGAAATTGTGGCTCTACACCCCCATGTACCAGACAGACAGCAATCATGCAGCCCACCTGCTTGTATACGCCATCATAGAGTTCTGTCACACAGAAGATAAACTGTAAATGAAGGACACATTACATAACATACAAAAATCACTTCTTACTGAAGTCCTACATATTGCCATAAACAAACGTGCCTTTGTTGGTGTAAAAGTGTAACTCACCTTGAGAGTTGCAAGTAAGGCATTGTTGCCAATCAGGTCCCTCAAATATTGCAGAGGAAAGGAAGGCACTCATTAGCAGCCAGAGAAATTCTCTTGAGGGACCACCCTCATCAGCTCATCAGATTGTGCTCTTTGGACCACTATTCTCTGAGCGGTAGTGACATCTAAAAGGCAAATGTTAATTTAAAAAAAATATGGTTTTGAATAAGGGCATACTGCTTAAGAATGTAACAACAACAACAACGGTGGCAAATGAATCTGTAGCACTAAAATATTCTTACCGCCTGCAGCAGTGAAGCGCTGGACTCCTGCCCTAAGAAGACTAATCCTAAACGTAGCGGTTACATTTCGTCTTTGTGTTGTCCAGGAACGAGCAGGTCTACTCTGCGACTGCTCATTTCTGAAAACGTCAAACCTATCAACAAAGTTAATATTATATTATGTGTTACATCAAGGACAAGTTCTTTTCCAGCTTTTCAGAGTGAAAATAAACGTTTGTGGAAAATGCAACTCTTCGGAATAGGCCTTTTGAATTTGGCAAACTATCAAATACGATTGGTTTGTTTTGCTCACATTGTCCATCACAACAGCGAATGACCATTAAGATCACACATGTCTTACCTGTGTACCATTTATGTAACGCTTATCAATATTTATTTTCTATAAGCTTGAGTGAGAAATACTATTGTACTGAGAGCGAGGTTACTTCTGTTCTATGTCTATAAATATAACTATGAGGGCACAAGGCGAGACCCAGATGCAGACACAGGAGGCAGATGTTTAGAGTCCAAGATGTTTATTAACAATCCAAAAGGGGTAGGCAAGAGAATGGTCGTGGACAGGCAAAAGGTCAAAACCAGTTCAGAGTTCCAGAGGTAACGAATGGCAGGCAGGCTCGAGGTCAGGGCAGGCAGAACGGTCAGGCAGTCGGGAATGGAGTCCAGAAAAACGGGCAAAGGTCAAAACCGGGAGGACTAGTAAAAGAGAATAGAAAAACACTCTCTCTGTGTCGGTTCGACTTGAACAAACAAGATGAACCGACACAGAGAGACAGGAAAGACAGGGATAAATACACCGGGGAAAATAAGCGGCACCTGGAGGGGGTCGAGACAAGGACATGAGAAACAGATCAGGGCGTGACAATAACTGAAGATAATTGACAATAGCACATATGTTAGTTTTTGTTAACCTCTGTAATTGTTATTAAGAACAGTACTAATGACACCTACTGCAGGCCAATATCCAACCATACAAAATACTTTGACTTAATGCCACTGACAAGAGTATGATGGACCAAATACCATATGCTCATTTGGCTAACCCTATGAGTAAAAATGTTTATATTAGACAATTACACAATTCTCTGATTGACGCAAAGTTCAGCTATAAAGAAAAACATTACTTGGATAGCTGTAGTCTACGCAGGTTTAACGGGAATGGCTTCACAGTCGTAGACATTTTTTGTGGATTTTTCTGCAGAACGTTTTTTGTGATGTCGGTACTATTTTGATTGTTTAATTAAGCATTAAATCACCCGGAGAAATGTGATTTTGTAGCTCTAGTCCAGGTATTCCCAAACTGGGGTACAAGCGCAATGCCGTCGGGGTACACCAAATAAAAATGTGATTCACATAAAACATGTTTTTATATAAAATAAATGTTTTTTAAATTAAATATAGATCTTCACATTTTCAAACAGTACATTTATATGTTCCAACAGAGCTATGCATTTAGGTGAGTTTTTTTGTCGTTTTTTCCTCATTTTTTAAAATAGAGAGACAAGCTTAAAGTTTTCTTTAATAACCATGATTTTCACTTGTCTGACCGCTTGCATTATGATGGGTTTCTCACACGACTGGCCTATCTGGGTGATGGTTTTTCTCACATGAATGATCTGAATCTAGGATTACAGGGACTCTCTGCAACTATATTCAATGTGCGGGACAAAATTGAGACTATGATTAAGAAGTTGGAGCTCTTTTCTGTCTGCATTAACAAGGACAACACACAGGTCTTTCCATCATTGTATGATTTTTTGTGTGCAAATGAACTCAAGCTTATGGACAATATCAAATGTGATATAGCGAAGCACCTGAGTGAGCTGGGTGCACAATTACACAAGTACTTTCCCGAAACGGACGACACAAACAACTGGATTCATTATCCCTTTCATGCCCTGACTCCAGTCCACTTACCAATATCTGAACAAGAGAGCCTCATCGAAATTACAACAAGCAGTTCTGTGAAAAGTGAATTTAATCAGAAGCCACTGCCAGATTTCTGGATAGGGCTGCGCTCAGAGTTTCTTGCCTTGGCAAATTGAGCTGTTAAGACACTGATGCCCTTTGCAACCATGTACCTATGTGAGAGTGGATTCTCGGCCCTCACTAGCATGAAAATTAAATACAGGCACAGACTGTGTGTAGAAAATGATTTAAGACTGAGACTGTCTCCAATACAACCCATCATTGCATAGTTATTTTCATCCTTTCAAACACACACTTCTCATTAACCTGTGGTGAGTTATTCACCATATTGATGAACAAATAAGGTTTTATATGTAATAAAGAGCAACATGATTGATTATATTATTATTTTTGCGCTGGTCCTATAGGAGCTCTTTGTCACTTCCCACGAGCTGGGTTGTGACAAAAACTCACACTCATTCTTATGTTTAATAAATGTATCCTATAGTGTGTGTGTGGCAGGCTTACAATGATGGCAAAAAACAACATTTGCAGGTGCGCTGACCCTGATGCTACAGGGGGTATACAGCTGGAGGTTGAATGTTTGAAGGGGTACGGGACTATAAAAAGTTTGGGAACCACTGATTTAGGCTGTATATATTGCCTTCGGAAAGTTTTCAGACCACTTGATATTTTCCATATTTTCTTACGTTACAGCCTTATTCTAGAATTGATTTTTTTAAATTATAATAATCCTCAATCTTAACATGATACACCATAATGAAAAAGCAAATGGATTTAAAAAATATATATTAAAATCCCAAAATGTAAATACCTTTACATAAGGATTCAGACCCTTTACTCAATACTTTGTTGAAGCACCTTTGGCAGCAATTACAGCATTGAGTCTTTTTGAGTATGACGCTACAAGCTTGGCACACTTGTATTTGGAGAGTTTCTCCCATTCTTCTCTGCAAAATCCCTCAAGCTCTGTCAGGTTGGGAGAGTTTCTGCACAGCTATTTTCAAGTCTCCAGGGATGTTCGATAAGGTTCAAAGTCCGGGCTCTGGCTGGGCCACTCAAGGACATTCAGAGACTTGTTCCGAAGCCACTAGGGCATTTTTTGGGGATGTGTGCTTAGGGTCGTTGTCCTGTTGGAAGGTGAACCTTCGACCCAGACTGAGGTCCTGAGCGCTCTGGAGCAGGTTTTCATCAAGGATCTCTCTGTACTTTGCTCCGTTCATCTTTCCCTTGATCCTGACTAGTCTCCCAGTCCCTGCCACTGAAAAGCATCCCCACAGCATGATGCTTCCACTACCATGCTTCACCGTAGGGATGGTGCCGGGTTTCCTCCATACATGACACTTGGCATTTAGGCCAAAGAGTTCAATCTTGGTTTCATCAGACCAGAGAATCTTTAAATTTTTTAAATTTAACCTTTACTTTAACTAGGCAAGTTAGTTAAGAACAAATTCTTATTTACAATGACGGCCTACCCCAACCAAACCCAGACAACGCTGGGCCAATTGTGCGCCGCCCAATGGCACTCCCAATCTCTCATATTTGGCCTAAAATGACATACCCAACTAGCTGCCTGTAGCACAGGACCTGAAGCAATGATATGCATATTCTTGATACTATTTGAAAGGAAACACTTTGAAGTTTGTGGAAATGTGAAATGAATGTAGGAGAATATAACACATTACCTTGAGTTAGGATCCTAGGTGTAATTTATATTTTGTCCACAAGATGACAGCCGTGTGTGTAAAGTTTCAGACTGATTAAGTGAATAATTACATCACTACACAATATTTTGTATCATGTCTGCCAGGAGTCTGCCCAAATGTGCAGAATTGGTCAGTTTATACATATTCAAGTACATAATTATAGAGAACATATAAAATGCTAAGGTAATAAAACATTTAAGTTTAAACACTCCCAGGAATGTCATACATGATGAATCATTAGCTTCCCTACAGAAAATACACGAACTTTCACACATCTAGATGGCATAGGCAGGGTGGGTGTGGAGCCAGAGACAGCAGTGGGGTCAAACTGTAGACCCCAGTTCCTACATTTGAATATAAAAATGGATTTGATCAAACAAAATTATGCTACATTTTATCTTTGGGACCTTCAGGATGACAAATCAGAGCAAGATTACTCAAATGTGAGTACATTATTTACCTTCAGAGGTGAATGTATCAAACCAGTTGCTGTGATAAAAGTGTTTTGTTGTGCACTATCCTCAAACAATAGCATGGTATTTGTTTCTGGAATGGCTGCTGTAAATTGGACACTGCAGTTAGATTAACAAGAATTTATGCTTTCTGCCAGAAGAGATATGTCTATGTCCCGGAAGGTTGGCTAGTCACATTATCGCATATTGAGCAACCGGTTTAGGGACACCGATCTCATAGAGGTTAAGCAAGTCAGCCATATCAGCTATGTTTTTTTTAAAGGCAGTAAAATGAGCCTGAATTAACTGTTTTAGCTGTCAGACAAGGCTCCGCTGATAGCCAGGTGTAGCAGTGGTAAGATGTTGGGACTGCATTTGGGACAGATTTATGTAAGCCCTAACAGTTTGTGGGCACCGTTTGTCACCATTATAGTGCAATGAATGTGTTGTGTAGAGGCTTTGCCACCATGCATCCCACTTTATTAAATTTATTTGCTCCACCAAGATTTATATGCTAAAATCGCTACTGTCCCACACACAGACTCAGAACCCTTTTAAAACAGACCCCTGGGAACGATCAGTCCAGTGGGGACTAGACTATAGCCTACTAGAATATTATATATCTACCATGACTGGGGGAATCATTATTGTGTTGTCAAAATATTTGTAACCCCACACCCCTAGATCCACCTGCTCAGTACTCTTCAGGACATTAGATTGATGAACAGCAGCAAAGGTTTACATAATGTTTAGACTACATTTAAAACATTTTTTTTTGCTTTATTCCATAGAAACATCCAAACATTAGTGGGGCGATACATCCAAGTAAGTCAACAATGTGTTTTGAGTTTTAGTCATATAGATTACTGTAAGTGACATCCACATGCATGAGCCCTTGTTTTATGTAATTTTTCTTGCAGTCTGCCTGGCTGGCTGGGCTGTATCTGGCGCTTCTGCCTGTCATGCATGTGTTCATTATGGCGTCAAAATAAAATGTATACTGTACTTTGTTTTATATACTCTAAGTCACTTCCCTGACATAACGGTTTTTCAAACCTTGTCACAGTTTCACAGATTTACACAAAGTATTGGAATCTTGGTGCCCCAGAACAAGAAAATCCAGAGTGCTGAAACAGGGATCAGTCAGTGAACGTTTCAACGTGAAATCTGAAAGTGGTGACAAGTTGATCTCACCATTAAATTTGGGTATTTTAATTCCATAATTCCATAAAATAATTCCTATATTAAAGGGCAGTGAGCATGTATAGTAGTGTTTTGACCCAGACTGATCTTAAACTAAGTGTAGTAACTTTGATATAAAAAAAAATGTCTGGGGGCTCTGTTTAACTAGCTCTCTTCTTCCTGTTGTATTCTCTCTTGCAGCTCAGAAGGCCTCCTCTGTCTGTTACCTCTGTAACGGATCATTTACTGTGGTCACGAGGTGAAATGGCTGACCCCCCCCATCTGGAAAATGCTTGTTGTGTGTTGAGAACCAGAAGGTCTACGCTGTGTGTGACTCAGAGATCATCAAGCCAGCCTTTGAGGGCCAAGGCAGCTCCATGCCTGTCATCGAAGCCAGTGAGTTTCTGTAAGAGCCCATGACAGTACAACCTGGGGAAGAGGATAGTCAATAGAGGGAACAAACTAAGCAGATTTCTGGAAAATCGTAATAGGTGTCAATTATTAATGCTAAGGGGCTGTTGGAAGTTGTATTTTATTATAGAGCATGACGTGATGCTTTAGAGCAGTGTCTCAAACCAGTCACTGCTATGAGCATTTCCCAGCTTATCCAGCTCTCTGTTGTTGTAGGGAATTATGCCTGTAGTGTCATTACAGATTGTCCCAGCATTGTTTCAACTAATCATTCCTGTAGTGTCATTACAGATTGTCCCAGCATTGTTTCAACTTATCATTCCTGTACTGTCATTACAGATTGTCCTAGAATTGTTTCAACTGATCGGACGGATGAGTGGGGGGGTTATCTAAAGAAGAAGAGATCACTATTGGAATTTTAGCTGCCACCCTAGCCTTCCTCGCCATCCTCGTTGCTTGGCGCTACAATGCCCAGATTAAGTAAGCAGGCTGTTACATGTCCCTCTCTCTCGGATAATACAGGTTTAACACTCATGTGTTATACAGTCACTATGCCTAGCCACCTAACTTGACTCTCATCATTTAACTATAATTGTTGCCTTCTGCATTTTTAAGAGCTGTATGAGTGATTTACACATTATCATCAATGTTCTGTCTTTTGGCCGATTTATTTGAGTTGATTGTCTCTTCAGGTGTCTTCCAGTGGCCTCTCCAGCAGTCAAATCAGGGGAACCCCAGTGCTATTCAGATTAACTGAAGAGTGTGATACTGTCAACTGAGGAAGAGTTGGACCTGCAGGGAATAGTGGTGTGCCAAGATGTGAATATCTCCTCCGATATATTTCTAACAAGGCAAATGTTGTCTAGGTCCTATTTAACCCCATGGTGTGTGTTTATCCTGCAACTGGAGGGGACAGTGTTCTCCTTAAGTTCAGGTGGCCTTCAGCTCTATCAGCCAGGTTGCTTACTGTAGCAGTGGCACAATGCGTCTCCCCATCAAGCTGGGTTGTTACAGTATGATAGCTTCCACTCTGCACGTTTACAACAGGCAAGTTTTAAAAACACTGCTTCAAACTAATTATGGTCTAGACCAGTGGTTCCCAAATTTTTTATGGGCCCGTACCCCAGCTGCGTCCAGCTGCGTAACCCCTCTAGCACCAGGGTCAGCGCACTCTCAAATGTTTTTTGCTGTTGCCGTCATTGTAAGCCTGCCACACACACACTATAGGATACATTTATTAAACAAAAGAATGAGTGTGAGTTTTTGTCACAAACTGGCTCGTGGGAAGTGACAGCTCTTATAGGACCAGGGCACAAATAATAGTATTATAATAATCAATCATGTTGCTCCCTATTTAGCCATCTTACATATAAAACCTTATTTGTTCATCAAAAATGGTGAATAACTCACCACAGGTTAATGAGAAGGGTGTGTTTGAAAGGATGCACATAACTCTGTAATGTTGGGTTGTATTGAAGAGAGTCTCAGTCTTAAATAATTTTCTACACACTCTAATATTAAATAAGTCTTGAGGTATTGCTCGCCTGAGGTAGAGTACCTTATGATAAGCTGTAGACCACACTATCTACCAAGAGAGTTCTCATCTGTATTATTTGTAGCCGTCTATTTACCACCACAAAACTAAGCTGGCACTAAGACCGCTCTCAACCAACTCTATAAAGCCATAAGCAAAGAAGAAAATGCTCACCCAGAAGCGGCACTCCTAGTGTCCGGGGACTTTAATGCAGGTAAACTTGAATCAGTTTTACCAAATTTTTACCAGTATGTCACATGTGCAACCAGGGGGAAAATATCCTAGACCACTACTCCACACATAGAGATGCATACAAAGCTCTTCCCCGCCCTCCATTTGGCAAATCTGACCATAATTCTGCTTACAAGCAAATAGCCAATATGAACAAAACCTTTAAACAGGTCAACATTCACAAAGCTGCTGGGCCACAAAGCCGCTGGATTACCAGGACGTGTACTCAAAGCAGACCAACCGTCAAGTGTCTTCACTGACATTTTCAATCTCTCCCTGATCAAGTCTGTAATACCTACATGTTTCAAGTGGACCACCATTGTCCCTGTGCCCAAGGAAGCGAAGGTAACCTGCTTAAATGATTACCGCCCTGTGGCACTCACGTCGGTAGCCATGAAATTCTTTCAAATGCTGGTCATGGCCTACATCAACAGCATCCCCCCGGACACCCTAGACCCACTCCAATTCGCATACCGTCCCAACAGGTCCACAGATGACCCAATCTCAATCGCATGCCACACTTCCCTTTCTCACCTGGTCAAAAGGAACACCTACGTGAGAATGCTGTTCATTGACTACAGCTCAGCGTTCAACACCATAGCACCCACGAAGCTCATTACTAAGCTAAGGACTCTGGGACTAAATGCCTACATCTGCAACTGGATCCTGGACTTCCTGACGGGCCGCCCCCAAGGTGCTAAGAGAAGGCAACAACATGTCTGCTACGCTGATCCTTAACACTGGGGCCCCTCAGGGGTGCGTACTTAGTCCCCTCCTATATTCCCTGTTCACCCACGACTGCGTGGCCAAACACGACTCCAACACCATCATTAAGTTTGCTGACAGTGGTAGGCCTGATCACCGACAATGATGAGACGGCCTATAGGGAGAAGGTCAGAGAACTGGCAGTGTGGTGCCAGGACAACAACCTCTCAATGTGAGGAAGACAAAAGAGCTGATCGTGGACTACATGAAAAGGCAGGGCGAACAGGCCACCATTAACATCGACGGGGCTGTAGTGGAGCGAGGTCAAGATTTTCAAGTTCCTTAGTGTCCACATCACCAATGAACTATCATGGTGCAAACATACCAAGAAAGTCGTGAAGAGGGCACGACAAAACTCTTTCCCCCTCAGGAGACTGAAAAGATTTGGCATGGGTCCCCAGATCCTCAAAAGGTTCTACAGCTGCACCATCGAGAGCATCACCTCCTGGTATGGCAACTGCTCGGCATCTGACCATAAGACGCTGCAGAGGGTTGTGTGAACGAGCGCCAAGTCTAGGACCAAAAGGCTCCTCAACAGCTTCTACCCCCAAGTCATAAGACTGCTGAACAATTAATAAAATCGCCACCGGACAATTTACATTGACCCACCCTCATGTTTAATTTCTAAATGTCTGCGCAAGAGTGAAGGTTTCCCGCGAGAGAGTAACGGTTAATGTGATTGGATGTTAATTATTTGACGAGGCTACCTGTATTTGACATTGTTGTTATTTCGCTGAACACTAGATGGTTTCATTTTATTTTTAAAGGTGAAACGAGGCTACTCAGGTGAGAAAAAAACCTCACCCAAATGTATAGCCCTGCCATAAAATATAAATGTACTGTTTGAAAATGTGAAGAAAAAAAATGTAAATTTTTTTTTTTTATGTGAATCACATTTTTATTTGGCGTACCCCTCTGGATACGCGTACCACAGTTTGGTAATACCCGGTCTAGTTTGAAGACCATTAACAGTCAGTTGATTAGCTGAATCAGTTGTGTTATACATTATTTACCTAAGCAGCCCATATATTTATCCCAGACTGTGAATACATTAGTGGTGTGGGGGCTGTGCTTTGGCAAAGTGGGTGGGGTTATATCCTTCCTGTTTGGCCCTGTCCGGGGGTGTCCTCGGATGGGGCCACAGTGTCTCCTGACCCCTCCTGTCTCAGCCTCCAGTATTTATGCTGCAGTAGTTTATGTTTATGCTGGGGTCAGTTTGTTATATCTGGAGTACTTCTCCTGTCCTATTCGGTGTCCTGTGTGAATCTAAGTGTGCGTTCTCTAATTCTCTCCTTCTCTCTTTCTTTCTCTCTCTCGGAGGACCTGAGCCCTAGGACCATGCCCCAGGACTACCTGACATGATGACTCCTTGCTGTCCCCAGTCCACCTGGCCATGCTGCTGTTCCAGTTTCAACTGACCTGAGCCCTAGGACCATGCCCCAGGACTACCTGACATGATGACTCCTTGCTGTCCCCAGTCCACCTGGCCATGCTGCTGCTCCAGTTTCAACTTCCACCTGACTGTGCTGCTGCTCCAGTTTCAACTGTTCTGCCTTATTATTATTCGACCATGCTGGTCATTTATGAACATTTGAACATCTTGGCCATGTTCTGTTATAATCTCCACCCGGCACAGCCAGAAGAGGACTGGCCACCCCACATAGCCTGGTTCCTCTCTAGGTTTCTTCCTAGGTATTGGCCTTTCTAGGGAGTTTTTCCTAGCCACCGTGCTTCTACACCTGCATTGCTTGCTGTTTGGGGTTTTAGGCTGGGTTTCTGTACAGCACTTTGAGATATCAGCTGATGTACGAAGGGCTATATAAATAAATTTGATTTGATTTGATTTGAATACAATACTTTAAAAAATATATATTTAACTAGGCAAGTCAGTTAAGAACAAATTCTTATTTACAATGACAACCTACCGGGGAACGGAGAGTTAACTGCCTTGTTCAGGGGCAGAAGACATATTTTCACCTTGTCAGCTCAGGGAATCGATCCAGCAACCTTTTGGTTATTGGCCCAACGCTCTAACCACTAGACTGCCTGCCTCCCCATAAGGTATCATGTCATACTGGAGTTTGGGAGGAAAACAGGAAAATACTTTTCCGTGACCACTTGAAACAAATAGACATTTCTGTAACTAGGTTTGGTTGTGTAATTGACCTGATATGTAAATTCCTGTGTACAACTGCTCTGTGTTTGACTGAGAGAGCACTATGGGAACAACCCTGAAACAGAATACCGGATGAAAAGTTTAAACACTTTTAATCAGTTTGTATCCAGATTATTGTCACGGTCTGACCATCGTTCGTATGTGTTTTCCTTGTTTTAGTGTTGGTCAGGACGTGAGCTGGGTGGGCATTCTATGTTGTGTGTCTGGTTTGTCTATTTCTATGTTTGGCCTGATATGGTTCAGGTGTTAGTCATTGTCTCTGATTGGGAACCATATTTAGGTAGCCTGTTTTGTGTTGGGTTTTGTGGGTGATTGTTCCTGTCTCTGTGTTTACACCAGATACGACTGTTTAGGTTTTCACTTTTGTTGTTTTGTTTAGTCTGTTCATGTATAGTCGTCTTTATTAAAAACATGAATAACCACCACGCTGCATTTTGTTCCGCCTCTCTTTCACCAGAAGAAAACCCTTACAGAATCACCCACCAACCAAGGACCAAGCGGCGTGGTAAACGACGGCAGCAGCAACAGCAGCAGGAGAAGCGACAGGTGCAGCAGGAGCAACAGCAGCAGCAGCAAAGGCAGCAGCAGGAGAAGCAACAGAAGCAGCAGCAGCAGCAGTGGGAGAGGCTGCACTATTTTGATAAATGGACTTGGGAGGAGATCCTTGACGGGAAAGGACCCTGGGCAGAGCCAGGGGAATATTGCCGCCCCAAAGCCGAGCTGGAGGCAGCGAAAGCAGAGAGGCGGCATTATGAGGAGCTAGCACGGCAGAGCGGCTGGAAGCCCGAGAAGCACCCCCAAAAATGTATTGGGAGGGGGCACAGGGAGAGTGTGGCAGAGTCAGGAGTAAGACCTGAGCCAACTCCCCCTGTTTACCGTAAGGAGCCATGGATGGAATTGGAGCTGTCGGCAAAGCTGAGTGCTGAGTCTGAGAGTGTTGAGGATGTATTGGACAGAGTAGAGAGAAAGCTGTTGGTTTGGCATAGTATGCACGGCATTTGCCCTGAGGAGCGTGTTAGCTGTCCGATGTCACCCGTGTCAGTTCCTCGTACTCAGCCTGAAACGTGTGTTGGAGTTCCGGGGAATTTGATGCCGGCTATACACACCAGGTCTCCAGTACACCTTCACAACCCGGTGTGTCCTGTTCCTTGCACTCACCCGGAGGTGCGTGGCCCGGTACCACTAGTGCCAGCTCCCCGCACCAGGCTTCCTGTGCGTGTCCTCGGCCCAGTACCACCAGTGCCAGCACCACGCATCAGGCCTACAGTGCGTCCCGTCTGCCCAGCGCCGCCTGAGCCACCCGTCTGCCCAGTGCCGCCAGTCTGCCCAGCGCTGCCAGTCTGCCCAGCGCCGCCAGTCTGCTCAGCGCCGCCAGTGCCGCCAGTCTGCCCAGCGCCGCCAGTGCCACCAGTCTGCCCAGTGCCGCCAGTCTGCCCAGCGCCGCCAGTCTGCCAGGATCAGTTAGATCCGCCAGTCTGCCAGGATCCGCCAGTCAGCCAGGATCTTCCAGATCTGCCAGACTCTTCCAGATCTGCCAGTCAACCAGACTCTTCCAGATCCGCCAGTCAACCAGACTCTTCCAGATCCGCCAGTCAACCAGACTCTTCCAGATCCGCCAGTCAACCAGACTCTTCCAGATCCGCCAGTCAACCAGACTCTTCCAGATCCGCCAGTCAACCAGACTCTTCCAGATCCGCCAGTCAACCAGACTCTTCCAGATCCGCCAGTCAACCGGACTCTTCCAGATCCGCCAGTCAACCGGACTCTTCCAGATCCGCCAGTCAACCGGACTCTTCCAGATCCGCCAGTCAACCGGACTCTTCCAGATCCGCCAGTCAACCGGACTCTTCCAGATCCGCCAGTCAACCGGACTCTTCCAGATCCGCCAGTCAACCGGACTCTTCCAGATCCGCCAGTCAACCGGACTCTTCCAGATCCGCCAGTCAGCCGGACTCTTCCAGATCCGCCAGTCAGCCGGACTCTTCCAGATCCGCCAGTCAGCCGGACTCTTCCAGATCCGCCAGTCAGCCGGACTCTTCCAGATCCGCCAGTCAGCCGGGATCTGCCAGAACCGCCGGGATCCGCCAGTCAGCCAGGATCCGCCAGTCAGCCAGGATCTGCCAGATCCGCCAGTCAGCCAGGATCTGCCAGTCAGCCAGGATCTGCCGAAACCACCAGCCAGCCAGGATCTGGTAGATCCATCAACCTGCCTGAGCTTCCTCTCACTCCCGAGCTTCCTCTCACTCCCGAGCTTCCTCTCACTCCCGAGCTTCCCCTCACTCCTGAGCTTCCCCTCACTCCCGAGCTTCCCCTCACTCCCGAGCTTCCCCTCACTCCCGAGCTTCCCCTCACTCCCGAGCTTCCCCTCACTCCCGAGCTTCCCCTCACTCCCGAGCTACCTCAGTCCAATGGGGCCCGTTGTTAGGTTTCCTAGGCCAAGGTTAGCGGCGAGGGTCGCCACTCAAGGGACGCTAAGGAGGTGGACTAAGACAATTATGGAGTGGGGTCCACATCCAGCGCCAGAGCCGCCACCGCGGACAGATGCCCACCCAGACCCTCCCCTATAGGTTTAGGTTGTGCGTTCGGAGTCCGCACCTTGGGGGGGGGGGGTCGCTGTCTGAGCAGAATTTATAAACTCAAACACGTGGTCCCCGTATACAGTATTTTATTCTGGAGGCCTCTTCCTGGTCCAGCTCTGCGGAACACTAACATCAATTAACCTCACCAGACATGCAATTACACTACAATGCAAATATAATCAATGGTAAAAACAACTTCATATTTAACTTAATATGTTCAAAAAAAGCATATCCAGCCCTCTCAGGGAAACCCCCTACAGAGAGAACGTGTTAGAGAGAGAGAGAGAGGGGTGCAATGGAACATTTCCCAGTTATGCTCATAGATTGTGGTAAGGATTTGGCGAGGGACACAAAACATTTTTCAGAAACAGTCTTCAGTTCTGTCTTGTTTAATTTGTTGCTGTTTCTCCCTTTTTCATTTTTAATGTACTTCACAAATGGAAGCAGAGAATGTGTGGTAATTCTACTCTGTAAGTATGTGACAATTGTCTGTGGTCGTGTCTATTATCACCCCAACCCAGAAAATATACAGCTAATTTTGCTATGTGACAAACATTTGCAGTTTTATAGCTTATCTCATGCTATTCTACAAAATATATTGGCGTGTTTGGGGCCCCCCAGAGCCAGCTCTTTATTTTGACCACACTTTATTTTGACTTAATGCTGTTTTGAGTACCTTGTACACACATTGAAATCAAAGAGTACAATATGTTCGCTGCATGGTCCCTGTGTACATGCTGTGACCAGCAGTTGGTGGAGGTGATCTTGAAGCGAGTCCCGCTCCGCTCAGCACACTACAGCTTGACTCGAGTCATTCCACATTGGTAGGCTAATTAAACTTTGTTGAAAATTAAGAAAATAGCCCACATAATAACAATATTCTACCACACATTTACAAAAATATAGGACTAATAAAAGTGACATTAAAATATGCTATACTAATTACTTGATAACACATTCGTTATAGCCTTCTGAAACAAAATAGCCTACTAAATACTCCAAGTCTATGTTAGGCAACCAGAATAATATTATGTGTGTTGCACATTACAGCACCAACCCTTTTCCCTCCTTATCGATAATAAACTAAGTCTGGAGGATTTGTCCTTCAGTTTAAACTCCAAGTACTCGTTCTCATTCCGTTACTTTTTCACAGGTCTTTTATGACGGCTGGTTGTTGAGGGCGGAATCATAGTTTATCAAGCCAGCCTATCAAGAGACTCTCTTCTGCTCTTCCTTACTTCCGCACTTTCATTCATTTCTGAACTTCTCAGAGTGGAAAGGAGTATACGCGTAGAGCGAGTAAGTTGAATGCAAGTTGCCGTAGGCAGTGTTTCAGAGACCCAAAGGCATTCCAGACAAGTTCAACCAACACACATCGAATTTACGTGAGTTTACTATTTCATTTGATTAATTGAATGTCCTACATTCTCATAGAAATGTATCTAGTTGTTCTGTTAATTGTGTCCCTTCAACATTGCAAAGTATTTTGCCTTTCGCATGTTGAATTGTCATGTTGAATTCGTTCTTATGCCGCATTAAATGTATTTTCTGATGATACATATAATGTATAGGGCAGCCGAGGCCGTCTCCAAAGTTCCATAGCATTCGGGGCTCAGCCCTGAAGACCAGGGTCTGAGGGGTTTGTCGTTCTGAGCGAAAAAAAAGGGCTTTTTCTAAAAATAATTTTACACGACTGGAGAGGTTACAATATTTTTTTATATCACACAAATGATCAAAATGACAAGCGTACATTTACATACCGAGATCAAGACAATGAACGACCAATGACTTAAAGGCAACCAAAAGCATATATTCCAATGAAAAGTGGATACACCAAATTTAGGCCTACAATATGAGGAAATTATCATCTACAATTTTCCAGTTGCACTCACCTATTCAAACAATTTTTTCCCCCCAGTTGTATTTTGAAGTATTTTGAAAAACCTTCTAGCTACTGCCTGCTATTCATTGACAGCCACAAGTAAACAGTCAGCTGTTTAATTAATACAAATGTGTATTCGCATCAGTAGGCTAAGTGACTGAAATGCATCAGGAAAGTTCATGAAAACATTAGGGAAGCTCATCAGGTAGGCTATAGGCCTAATCTATGTGTGTAGAGAAAATCTGCATTGCTTTCAATTGCTAGACTAATGATCATGACCACTCACCTCAATTTAGCTAACGTTTCTCAGCCTAATTGTAACCAAATATCCAAACGGAGATTCAGTGAAAACAAAGATCTGACATTGATTGATTTATCAAGATGAGTTCCCATGCTTGCCTCAAAGCAGCGACATAATACTGTCCCAATCAAAACGATGCTGGAATTATCAGTTGACCACCCATGGCAATTACTTCATATGTATTATAACCAGTGGTATAGTCCCATTTTGTTAATGTAGCCTATGGGAGCACCATTTTATTATCATTATTTAGCCATCATTTCTGAATGAAAGTTGGTACCGACATGAAGCCTATTGTATAAAATAAGTTTAGAATATACTTTTTTTTTTTTTTTTCGTAAAACACCAATTTAGGCCTACCACCGTATTAGAAAGTAGGCCATCATCATACATGAAAACATTTTCTTCATAATGCATTTAATACAAGGATCCGCGTTTTCATGTACATTACACAATTTCTTTCATAATGCATTTTATACAAGGCTAAGTTGAACTTTATGAGGGTTGCCAGATAGGACCAAAAAATATATACATACAGTATATAATTTTTTTGTGTTATCAATGAAAGGTATTCAATTGGGGAATGAAGATACAGTTGTATGATTGGAAATGATCATGCACACACAAACACTAACACACATACAGTGGGGAGAACAAGTATTTGATACACTGCCGATTTTGCAGGTTTTCCTACTTACAAAGCATGTAGAGGTCTGTAATTTTTATCAGATGTACTTTTCAACTGTGAGAGACGGAATCTAAAACAAAAATCCAGAAAATCTTATTGTATTATTTTTAAGTAATTCATTTGCATTTTATTGCATGACATAAGTATTTGATACATCAGAAAAGCAGAACTTAATATTTGGTACAGAAACCTTTGTTTGCAATTACAGAAATCATACGTTTCCTGTAGTTCTTGACCAGGTTTGCACACACTGCAGCAGGGATTTTGGCCCACTCCTCCATACAGACCTTCTGCAGATCCTTCAGGTTTTGGGGCTGTCGCTGGGAAATACGGACATTTCATACGGATTTTCTATTGGGTTCAGGTCTGGAGACTGGCTAGGCCACTCCAGGACCTTGAGATACTTCTTACGGACCACTCCTTAGTTGCCTTGGCTGTGTGTTTCGCTCTATTTTCTTCTCATCAGACCACATGACCTTCTCCCTTTCCTCCTCTGGATCATCTAGATGGTCATTGGCAAACTTCAGACGGGCCTGGACAATCGCTGGCTTGAGCAGGGGGACCTTGCGTGCGCTGTAGGATTTTAATCCATGACGGCGTAGTGTATTACTAATGGTTTTCTTTGAGACTGTGGTCCCAGCTCTCTTCAGGTCATTGACCAGGTCCTGCCGTGTAGTTCTGGGCTGATCCCTCACCTTCCTCATGGTCATTGATGCCCCACAAGGTGAGATCTTGCATGGAGCCCCAGACCGAGGGTGATTGACCGTCATCTTGAACTTCTTCCATTTTCTAACAATTGCGCCAACAGTTGTTGCCTTCTCACCAAGCTGCTTGCCTATTGTCCTGTAGCCCATTCCAGCCTTGTGCAGGTCTACAATTGAACCCTGATGTCCTTTCACAGTTCTCTGGTATTGGCCATTGTGTAGAGGTTGGAGTCTGTTTGATTGAGTGTGTGGACAGGTATCTTTTATACACGTAACGAGTTCAAACAGGTGCAGTTAATACAGGTAATGAGTGGAGAACAGGAGGGCTTCTTGAAGAAAAACTAACATGTGTCTGTGAGAGCTGGAATTCTTACTGGTTGGTAGGTGATCAAATACTTTTGTCATGCAATAAAATGCAAATTAATTACTTAAAAATCATACAATGTAATTTTCTGGATTTTTGTTTTAGATTCCGTCTCTCACAGTTGAAGTGTACCTATGATAAAAATTACAGTCCTCTACATGTTTTGTAAGTAGGAAAACCTGCAAAATCGGCAGTGTATCAAATACTTGTTCTCCCCACTGTTTACACACACTCACTTTGTTTGTGCTGTTATCGCCAACTCTTTTGTATTATTTATAATAAAATATTCTACTTGTCATGTATTTCTTTAACTGGTTAAATGTTTGTAGTTCTCTGCTTGATTAGCTTTGGTATATTTGACATTTTTATATATAATCTGTATTTCCACTGAAGAAAGTAATAATTCCCTAATGTAAATAAATGGACACTACCTGTTATAAAAACGAAAATTGCTCTCTGTAAATAGATGGTGAGAAATGCTTTAAAAGGGTTTATTTACAACCTATGGGGTGTAAGATGTTAGGCATAGCACCAGTATCCCAAAGTATTAAGCGAAAACAAGCATAGAAAACAGCATTGGCATTAATAAAAATAAAACCTGTAAGGCTACTATTATATTATATTTATTTAATTGACAACCTGTTTGATTAACAATATTGGGTTGTTAACATGTGGAATACAAAAAAAGACAGTGTACAACACCATTGCCCAAAATGCATTGCTCCAATCAATTTCAAAAGATTGTTACGAAGTTTGCCCATAAAAAAAGGTATTTTCCTATGAATGAAGTAGCACAAAAGAAATGTATTTTCACACAAATATGCATGAAATCTGCTAAAATTATTTGTATGCATATTTGCACGAATTGAGTGTGATATTGTGTTATACCAAAGCATAGACTATAGGTCAGGAATGCCATACATGCTTGTCTAAAGGTTCATATTACAATACGGAAGAGAAGAATAGATCTGCAATGTCCAACTGAGGTGGATTTTTGAGTTTTTTTTATTGCCTCAATAAGACTTACCAGGATAAATTAAGGTGTAAATAGGCCTATTAACATTGTATAAAACTGAGCTTTAGGGTAGGTGAGGTACAGCCGAGGGGCTAAAATGGATATCCCTGAGGTTGGTTGATATCCACACACAGACTCAGAACCCTTTTAAAACAGACCCCTGGGAATGATCAGTCCAGTGGGGACAAGACTATAGCCTACTAGAATATAATATATGTACCTTCATGACTGGGGGAATCAAAAATACACAAATACACATACATACACATGGTTAGCAGATGTTAATGCGAGTGTAGGGAAATGCTTGTGCTTCTAGTTCTGACAATGCAGTAATAACCAACGAGTAATCTAACTAACAATTCCAAAACTACTACCTTATACACACAAGTGTAAAGGGATAAAGAATATGTACATAAAGATATATGAATGAGTGATGGTACAGAACGGCATAGGCAAGATGCAGTAGATGGTATCGAGTACAGTATATACATATGAGATGAATAATGTAGGGTATGTAAACATCATATTAAGTAGCATTGTTTAAAGTGGCTAGTGATATATTTTCCATCAATTCCCATTATTAAAGTGGCTGGAGTTGAGTCAGTGTGTTGGCAGCAGCCACTCAATGTTAGTGGTGGCTGTTTAACAGTCTGATGGCCTTGAGATAGAAGCTGTTTTTCAGTCTCTCGGTCCCAGCTTTGATGCACCTGTACTGACCTCGCCTTCTGGATGATAGCGGGGTGAACAGGCAGTGGCTTGGGTGGTTGTTGTCCTTGATGATCTTTATGGCCTTCCTGTAACATCGGGTGGTGTAGGTGTCCTGGAGGGCAGGTAGTTTGCCCCTGGTGATGCGTTGTGCAGACCTCACTACCCTCTGGAGAACCTTGCGGTTGTGGGCGGAGCAGTTGCCGTACCAGGCGGTGATACAGCCCGACAGGATGCTCTCGATTGTGCATCTGTAGAAGTTTGTGAGTGCTTTTGGAGACAAGCCAAATTTCTTCAGCCTCCTGAGGTTGAAGAGGCGCTGCTGCGCCTTCTTCACGATGCTGTCTGTGTGGGTGGACCAATTCAGTTTGTCTGTGATGTGTACGCCGAGGAACTTAAAACTTACTACCCTCTCCACTACTGTCCCATCGATATGGGGGGGTGCTCCCTCTGCTGTTTCCTGAAGTCCACAATCATCTCCTTAGTTTTGTTGATGTTGAGTGTGAGGTTATTTTCCTGACACCACACTCCGAGGGCCCTCACCTCCTCCCTGTAGGCTGTCTCGTCGTTGTTGGTAATCAAGCCTACCACTGTAGTGTCGTCCGCAAACTTGATGATTGAGTTGGAGGCGTGTGTGGCCACGCAGTCGTGGGTGAACAGGGAGTACAGGAGAGGGCTCAGAACGCACCCTTGTGGGGCCCCCAGTGTTGAGGATCAGCGGGGTGGAGATGTTGTTACCTACCCTCACCACCTGGGGGCGGCCCGTCAGGAAGTCCAGTACCCAGTTGCACAGGGCGGGGTCGAGACCCAGGGTCTCGAGCTTGATGACGAGTTTGGAGGTACTATGGTGTTAAATGCTGAACTGTAGTCGATGAATAGCATTCTCACAGGTATTCCTCTTGTCCAGATGGGTTAGGGCAGTGTATAGTGTGGTTGAGATTGCATCGTCTGTGGACTTATTTGGGCGGTAAGCAAATTGGAGTGAGTCTAGGGTGTCAGGTAGGGTGGAGGTGATATGGTCCTTGACTAGTCTCTCAAAGCACTTCATGATGACGGAAGTGAGAGCTACGGGGCGGTAGTCGTTTAGCTCAGTTACCTTAGCTTTCTTGGGAACAGGAACAATGGTGGCCCTCTTGAAGCATGTGGGAACAGCAGACTGGGATAAGGATTGATTGAATATGTCTGTAAACACACCAGCCAGCTGGTCTGCTTATGCTCTGAGGGCGCGGCTGGGGATGCCGTCTGGGCCTGCAGCCTTGCGAGGGTTAACATGTTTAAATGTTTTACTCACGTCGGCTGCAGTGAAGGAGAGTCCGCATGTTTTTGTTGCGGGCCGTGTCAGTGGCACAGGATTGTCCTCAAAGCAGGCAAAAAAGTTATTTAGTCTGCCTGGGAGCAAGACATCCTGGTCTGTGACGGGGCTGGTTTTCTTTTTGTAATCCGTGATTGACTGTAGACCCTGCCACACCTCTTGTGTCTGAGCCGTTGAATTGCGATTCTACTTTGTCTCTATACTGACGCTTAGCTTGATTGATTGCCTTGCGGAGGGAATAGCTACACTGTTTGTATTCGGTCATGTTTCCGGTCACCTTGCCCTGATTAAAAGCAGTGGTTCGTGCTTTCAGTTTCACACGAATGCTGCCATTAGTCTACGGTTTCTGGTTTGGGAATGTTTTAATCGTTGCTATGGGAATGACATTTTCAATGCACGTTCTAATGAACTCGCTCACCGAATCAGCGTATTCGTCAATGTTGTTGTTTGACGCAATACGGAACATATCCCAGTCCACGTGATGGAAGCAGTCTTGGAGCGTGGAATCAGATTGGTTGGACCAGCGTTGAACAGACCTCAGCGCGGGAGCTTCTTGTTTTAGCTTCTGTCTGTAGGCAGGGAGCAACAAAATTAAGTCGTGGTCAGCTTTCCCAAAAGGAGGGCGGGGGAGGGCCTTATATGCGTCGCGGAAGTTAGAATAATAATGATCCAGGGTTTTACCAGCCCTGGTTGCGCAATCGATATGCTGATACAATTTAGGGAGTCTTGTTTTCAGATTAGCCTTGTTAAAATCCCCAGCTACAATGAATGCAGCCTCAAGATATGTGGTTTCCAATTTGCAAAGAGTCAAATAAAGTTAGTTCAGAGCCATCGATGTGTCTGCTTGGGGGGGAATATATACGGCTGTGATTATAATCGAAGAGAATTCCCTTGGTAGATAATGCGGTCAACATTTGATTGTGAGGAATTCTAAATCAGGTGAACAGAAGGACTTGAGTTCCTGTATGTTGTTGTGACCACACCACGTCTCGGTAACCATAAGGCATATGCCCCCGCCCCTCTTCTTATGATCTAAAATAAAGACGCGCGACAACAAGGTTCTAGCTCCAGCCTGTTTATTAACCTAACCCTTGCATGTCCTACATAGGTACGGATACCCCCAAGGGACATCCTACTACATCTTCCCCTCTCCCATTAACAAGAACTCAACATGCATAACCACTGAAGCAGAACTGAAATGCAATTTGGAAACCAGTATTATTCTCTAACATGCTACTTCCCATCCTGAAACAGTATGAAAGCATTAAATCACACAGTATGAACATTAACTTAGGTAGTCTCTTTTTTCTGGGTATGTTCCCCAGCAGTATGTTTTCTCTTCATGTAACATAGTCTTTCAGCCACTCTGGTGGCTTCACATCCCTTTTTGGGCGCGCTTGTGGCTCTGTGAGCATTCTCTCTCCTTCACCCTCTTTTTGTGCATTTTCTGTGGTCTCGGTCTGTGTGGCTGGTAGATCTGGAAGAGCTCTGAGGTGTGTTTTGTACCTTCGTACCTCTTCTGAGCCTGTGTCCACCACATAGGAGCGTGGGGAATCCGCTTTCCTCAGCACTATTGCTGGTGTCTTTGAGTTTGTAATCCACACGCGTTGACCTTCGGTCAGCTCTGGCCTCTCCTTAGCACGGTGTCTCAGATTAAAGTCTTCAGTTTGCGTTTGTTTCAGACAATTGCCCCTCTCAGCGAAGGCCTTTCTGTTAGGCCATCGGGGTTTAAGCTGAGCCGGCGAGACAGGCAATGGGGAACGCAGCCTCCTGCCCATCAGGAGCTCGGCAGGCGACGGCCCATGATGCAGTGGTGTAACTCTGTAAGCTAACAGAGCCCTGTATGGATCCTTGTTATTTTTCAGCAGTCCCTTGACTGTTTTCACAGCTCTCTCTGCCTCACCATTACTCTGTGCATGGTAGGGGTTACTGGTCACATGTATGAAGTCATATTCTGCTGCAAAAGCAGAAAAGGAGTTCGCAGAGAACTGGGGAGCGTTATCTGTAACCAGGACCTCAGCGACCCCTTGCCTGGAAAAAATTGACTTTAATCCATTGATAACACCAGCTGATGTGGTTATGGGTGTCTTTGCTATTTCAATGTATCTTGAGTAGTAATCTACCACTAGCAGATAAGTGTCATTTCTCCAATAGAACATATCCGCCCCTACCTTTTGCCTTTTGCCATGGCCGGTTTGGCAGCTCCGTTGCCATCATTGGCTCCGGATGACAAGGTTGACATTTTGTACAGACCTCACACTGGGCCACTAGCTTGGCTCAGACCACACCACCACATTGACTGTTGAGCCCTCAGTCTGCATTTGGTTATCCCCATGTGTCCATCATGCACTCTGTCTAGCATTTCTGGTTGTAGAGTCTCTGGGATAACTATCCGTAGTCCTTTCATGAGAAGGTCTCCATTACAGTGGAAGTCACTTTGGTGCACCCAATAGGGCTTCAGCAGCTGAGGCAGTTCCTCCTGCCTGGGCCATCCCTTTTTGCACTGCTGCACTATCTGTTGGCAGATGGGGTCTCGTTGTTGCTCCTCTGCAATCTGCTGCAGTTTGGTCTGAGATGCAGGTAGACTGTCCCTTATTGCATTAATGGACACCTGTACCTCACCCTCTAGACATTGCTCCTCCTCTGATAATGGACATTTAATTGGGGCCCTGGAGAGTGCATCTGCTGTGATCAGTGCCTTCCCTGGCACATACACCATCTTGTAGGTGAACCTCAGTAATCTGAGGCGGAAGCGCAGAACTCTGGGAGGCAAGTCGTCCAGTGCTTTTGTCCCTAACAGAGCCAACAGTGGTTTGTGGTCAGTCTCTGCTGTAAACTGCAGGCCAATAAGGTATTGGCTGAGCCTTTCACACGCGATAGCCAATGCCTCCAACGCCTCCTTCTCCACTTGAGCATATCTTTGCTCTGTGTCGGATAAGCTTCGGGAGATGTATGCTATTGGACGCCACTCCATGTTGTCCTGCATCTGTGTGAGGACCGCCCCTAGCCCAAAGGATGATGCATCTGCTGATACTTTTGTCTTAGCGTGGGGACGGTACTGGGCCAGCACTCTCTGTGAGGCCAGATCTCCTTTGATTTTGTCAAACGCTACCTGTTGCATGTGACCCCATGACCAGTCATTCTCTTTGGCTAGTAAGTCTCTGAGGTTTGGTTGTATCTGAGAACTGTGGGAGGAACTTACCCACATATGTGGCCATGCCTAAGAAGGTCCTGACTTCAGCCACATTCTGGGGTGTGGGCATATCTGTGATGGCGCTGATCTTCTCTGGGTCCGGCTCTATTCCAGCTGCACTGATTTTGTGTCCCAAGAACAAGACCTCTGATTGTGCAAAAGTGCATTTTTCATTGAGTGTCAGGCCAGTCTCCTGGAGTCGGGTCAGAACTGCTGTGAGTCTTACATCATGTTCTGCTCTGTCCCTTCCGCACACGAGCACATCGTCCGCGTGGACTATGACGCCACTCAGCCCATCCAACAGCTGGGACATGCGTCTTTGGAAATGCTCAGGACCGGAAGCGATTCCAAATGGCAAAACATTAAAACAGTAACGGCCAAACGGTGTTATAAACGTTGTGAGTGTCCTACTCTCTGATGACAGCGGTATCTGCCAGAAACCTGAGCGGGCATCCAGCTTTGTGAAGACTTGTGAGCCATCCAACTGAGCCAGTGACTGCTCCACTGATGGTAAGATGTGTCTCTCTCTGCAGAGTGCCTCATTCAATTTAGTCATGTCCACACAGATCCTTATTTCCCCATTGGCTTTTGGGACCACCAACATCTCTGCACACCAGTCTGTGGGACTCTCTATTTTAGACACCGCCCCAATTTCTTCCATCCTCCTCAACTCTTCCTTTACTCTGGCCAATAAAGGGATAGGCACCCAGCGGGGGGTGGTAAGGGCAAAGGGGACAGCATCCTCTTTCAGGTGGATTTTGTAGTCACCTTCTATCCTTCCTAGACCAGAAAACACATTTGGGAATTTCTTTTTGAAAACCTCACCTGGGTCCTCCAGTTCGCTCACTCTCTCAATGAGTTGCAATGCTTCAATTGCTGGCAGCCCCAGCAACGGTCTGGCTAGAGAGTCAATGATGAAGACAGGCTGGATGGCACTTTTGTCTTTACTCTCCAGTTTAATCACCAAGTGCCCTACCACTGGTAAAATGTTATTACTGGGCCCATACAGTTTTTTGTTTGTAGAGAGCAAAGGGCCATCTCTGCTATAGCTATACAGCCTTGTTGGGATAGCTGTCACTGCTGCCCCAATGTCTAGTTTAAATGACACAACCTCCCCATTGAGTTTAATGTCTGAATGCCAGCCAGTATTGTTTCCCTTTACTTCTCCCAGAAAGATGCTGTCCTGCTGTACCTCCTCTGAAACGTCATGCATTTGCTTTAATCGACAGACAGCTGAAAAGTGTCCTCTCCTGTGACATTTCCTGCATCCCAGCATCCTTTGCTGGGCAATCTTTCCATCTGTGGAAAGGGGATTTCCCACATTTGCACTAGCTAATGGTGCTGTCTGTGATTGTTTTCTCCACGTCTGTCTCTGTTCTCTGTTCCCCTCTGTTTTTTTAGCTCTGTATGAAAATGCATGTATTTCCTCACTCTCTTCGTTCTGCAAGGAGCTGCTGTCGCGCAGTATCATCTGCTGTCTTTTTACTGTCTCACTCTGCCTAACATGGTTTACAGCTTTGGACAAGGTAAGCTGGGAATCCGATCTCGGATCAGCTCTTCCCTGAGCACGCCAAACTGACAATGTTCTGCTAGTTTGTGAACAGCTGTGATAAAACTGTCGGTGGTTTCACCCTGCTCCTGTTTGCACATATTAAACCTAGCTCTCTCAAAAATGATGTTGTGTCTCCCTACAAAATGCGTTTCAAAACAGTCTTTAACGGCACTGTAGTTAAGTTTCTCTTCCTCGGTCAACGTTGAAGCATTTAATATATCCTCGGCTTCATCACCCATAGAGTAGATCAGTGTATTAAACTTGAAATGCCTAATTTTTCAAGTTTAAGCCTGATGCTACCCTGTACCTTTCAAAGCGCCTGATCCATTTTGGCCAGTTTTGAATGTCCATACAAACAAAATTCTCCGGGGGACTAATGCGAAATCCGTCAGCACACTAGCCACTGGCCTGTCCGTGTTTGCGCCAGAGCCCGTTGAACTTGGAGTCGCAAACCCTGAAATCCCGCCAGCTTCTTCCTCTTGCAACATGTTGGTTAGCAGTAGCTTAGTCCTTGCTCGTTAGCTAGCAAAATAATGATATGCGCTGTTTTATCTCCAACACTGTGCCCTCCCTGCTTTGAAACAGCCTGAATGTATGATTTACTTGGTACCTCCTTCACGTTTATGTGAATTTTAAAACCACATATAGTATGATCTAAAATAAAGACGCGCGACAACGAGGTTCTAGCTCCAGCCTGTTTATTAACCTAACCCTTGCATGTCCTACATAGGTACGGATACCCCCAAGGGACATCCTACTACACTTACCAGAAAGATGTTTGTTTCTGTCGGCGCGATGTGTGAAGATTCCGTTAGCGTCTCTCGAGTGAGCCATGTTTCCGTGAAGCAAAGAACGTTACAGTCTCTGATGTCCCTCTGGAATGCTACCCTTGCTCGGATTTCATCAACCTTGTTGTCAAGAGACTGGACATTGGCGAGAAGTATGCTAGGGAGGGGTGCGCGATGTGCCCGTCTCCGGAGCCTGACCAGAATCATTGTTGTGTTGTCAAAATATTTGTAACCCCCACACCCCTAGATCCACCTGCTCAGTACTCTTGAGGATATTAGATTGATGAACGGCAGCAAAGGTTTACATAATGTTTAGACTAAATGTTTTTTATTTTTTATTTGCAGATACTCCACAGAAACATCCAAACATGAATGGATCGATACTTCCAAGTAAGTCAACAATGCGTTTAGAGTTTTAGTCATATATAGATTACTGAAAGTGAGAAACCGTTAACAAGACCATGAATGGGTGTTTGTACTGTAGTGACATCCACATGCGTGAACCCTTGATTTTTATTTTTGCAGTCTGCCTGGCTCTATGTCTGGCTGGCTGGGCTGTATCTGGCGCTTCTATTGAAGGTGAGCTGTTCTCATACCTGCCATGTGTTCATTGTGGCGTAAACATGAAATGAATACTGTACCTTGTTTTATACACTCTAAATAAGTCACTTCCCCCGGATTGTCACAGTTTCACAAAGTATTTTCACAAAGTATTGGTGCTGAAACACGGATCAGTCAGTGAAAGTTTCAAAGTGAAATATGAAAGTGGTGACAACTTGATCTCACCATTTAATTTGGGCATTTTAATTCCATAAAAATAATTCCTATATTCGTATATTAAAGCACAGTGAGTATGTATAGTATAGTACTGTATAGTCGTGTTTTGACCCAAGTGTAGTAACTGATATTTCATATTGTCTGGGGGCTCTGTTTAACTCGCTCTCTTCTTCCTGTTGTATTCTCTTGCAGCTCAGAAGACCTCTTCTGTCTGTTACCTCTGTAACAAAACTCAATGCCAAAATATTGAGTCTGTTTATGACCATTTGTCGACTAATTCGGCCCTGTGGTCACGAGGTGAAATGGCTGAGCTGCCTCCCTGTCCCACAACCTCCCCTCCACCATCTGGAAAATGCTTGTTGTGTGTTAAGAGCCAGAAGGTCTACACTGCGTGTGACTCAGAGATCATCAAGCCAGCCTTTGAGGGCCAAGGCAGCTCCATGCCTGTCATCGAAGCCAGTGAGTTTCTGTAAGAGCCCATGACAGTACAACCTGGGGAAGAGGATAGATAGTCAATAGAGGGAACAAACTAAGCAGATTTCTGGATCGTCATAGGTCGTCATAGGTGTCAATTATTAATGCTAAGGGGCTGTTGGAAGTTGTAGTTTATTATAGAGCATGACGTGATGCTTTAGAGCAGTGTCTCAAACCAGTCACTGCTATGAGCATTTCCCAGCACATCTCTCTGTTGTAGGGAATCATGCCTGTAGTGTCATTACAGATTGTCCTAGCATTGTTTCAACTAACCATTCCTGTACTGTCATTACAGATTGTCCTAGAATTGTTTCAACTAACCATTCCTGTATTGTCCTTACTGATTGTCCCAGAATTGTTTCAACTAACCATTCCAGTACTGTCATTACAGATTGTCCTAGAATTGTTTCAACTAACCATTCCTGTATTGTCCTTACTGATTGTCCCAGAATTGTTTCAACTAATCATTCCTGTACTGTCATTACAGATTGTCCCAGCATTGTTCAACTAATCATTCCTGTACTGTCATTACAGATTGCACTGGCATTGTTTCAACTGATCAGACGGGTGAGTTCCATTCAATATTCAAACTGTATTTCAAACAAAACATATCTTATGGTAATGTTACATTACAAGAGCAAATTCCATAACAGAGATCAGCAGTCTGGGTATTCTATATATGTTTTGTCTTCAACAGACAGAGCTGGAGGTTCAGCTTGGAGTCCTGGTGAGTGCAGAAACCCACAGAACAGCAATGCTCAGCTCAAGATTGTGTGCACCAAGAATAAAAGAGACAAACTGAGTTCTTGCTCGTGTGTGATAGAGACTTCGTTGTTGTTCATCGAGTAAATTCCAATAATCTGATCTGAAGATAGTAGTAGTGTTTAACAGTGTTAGATGATGATCATTTGTTTTCTTTGTTCTTCAACTGCTCCCCCTGTCCTCCTCTCCCACACACAGATCCAATTGCCCCAACAATGACCCCTGAGGGCACTGGCAGGTTATCCAAGGAAACAAGATTCGCTATTGTGTCAATCCCAATTGCCTTCTCCGTCATCTTCATACTCATTGTTGTTTTGCGCAGAAGGACCAGATCAAGTGAGCGGGGGGGGGGGGGGGGGGGGGGTACAGTGTTTCCTGGCTAAACATGTCCCTTTCCATAAGAGAAAACAGGTTTAACGTATATTTTTCTGGTGTTTATACAGTCACTTAGCTGGCTTTTATACAGTCACTTACTTAGCCTGGGCACCTACCTGTTTGTTGCCTTCCGCTTCTAAGCTGAGCTGTGTGACTGAAATATACAGTGCCTCCGTAGAGTATTCAGACCCCTTGACTTTTTCCGCATTTAGTTACGTTACAGTCTTATTATAAAATGGATTATATACATTTTTTTTTAAATCAGCAATCTACACACAATACCTCATAATGATGGAGCAAAAACAGGTTTTTAAATGTTATGCAAGTTCAAAAACAAAATACCTTATTTACGAGACGAAATGCAGCTCCCATCCATCCTATCCACTCCTGCCACAATCATTATGCACACCTGCCTTCCCCCGTCACGCGCATCAGTGATTATTGGACTCACCTGGACTCAATCACCTCTGTCATTACCTCCCCTGTATCTGTCTGTTCCCCCGCTTTGTTCCACGCTTCAGCATTGATTGTCTTTTTTTTACTTCGTTTTTTGTTGTTGAATTTTACTCCTTTTTCTCCCCAATTTCGTGGTATCCAATTGTTTAGTAGCTACTATCTTGTCTCATCGCTACAACTCCCGTACGGGCTCGGGAGAGACGAAGGTTGAAAGTCATGCGTCCTCCGATACACAACCCAACCAAGCCGCACTGCTTCTTAACACAGCGCCATCCAACCCGGAAGCCAGCCGCACCAATGTGTCGGAGGAAACACCGTGCACCTGGCGACCTGGTTAGCGCGCACTGCGTCCGGCCTGCCACAGGAGTCGCTGGTGCGCGATGAGACAAGGATATCTCTACCGGCCAAACCCTCCCTAACCTGGACGACGCTAGGCCAATTGTGCGTCGCCCCACGGAGCTCCCGGTCGTGGCCGGTTACGACAGAGCTTGGGCGCAAACCCAGAGTCTCTGGTGGCACAGCTGGCGCTGCAGTAGAGCACCCTTAACCACTGCGCCACCTGGGAGGCCCAGAATTGATTATCATATGTCCTTGTATACCCATGTGCTGATGCTGTTCCTGTCTTGTTCCATGTCTGTTCCGATTAAATGTTTGACTAACCGTACCTGCTTCTCTACTCCAGTGTCGGTTCTTACACTCAGACCATGAGAAATAAGATTCTCTGGTCTGATGAAACCAAGATTGAACTCTTTGGCCTGAATGCCAAGCATCACGCCTGGAGGAAATCTGTTACCATCCCTAAGGTGAAGCATGGTGTTGGCAGCATGCTGTGGGGATGTTTTTCAGCGGCAAGGACTGGGAGACTAGTTAGGATCGAGGCAAAATTGAACAGAGCTATCCTACAGAGATATCCTTGATGAAAACCTGCTCCAGAGTGCTCAGGATCTCAGACTGGGGCGAAGGTTCACCCAAGCACACAGCCAAGACAATGCATGAGTGGCTTTGGGACAAGTCTCTGAATGTTCTTGAGTGGCCCAACCAGAGCCCAGACTTATACCCAATCTAACAGCTCTGGAGAGCTGAAAATAGCTGTGCAGCAACACTCCCCATCCAACCTGAGAGAGCTTGAGAGGATCTGCAGAGAGAGACTCCTCAAATACAGGTGTGCCAAGCTTGTAGCGTCATACCCAAGAAGACTCTATGCTGTAATCACTGCCAAACGTGCTTCAACAAAGTACTGAGTAAAGGGTCTGAATACTTACATAAATGTAATATTACATTTTTTATAAATTAGCAAAAGTCTCTAAAAGCCTGTTTTTGCTTTGTCATTATGGGGTATTGTGTGTAGATTGATGAGAAAAATTCTGTAACATAACAAAATGTGGAAAAAGTCAAGGGGTCTGAATACTTTCCGAAGGCACTGTACAGTATATTATCATTGAAGAGCTCTCTTTTGGCAGATGTATTTGAATGGTCTTTTTTTGTTGTGCTCATCTTCACAGGTGTTGTCTGGTGTCCACATCAGATGTCCACTTCTGAAGTCCACTCAGAGCAGCACCAGACCCAGTTAAAGTTATTAAAGAGAAAGGTTGATATTGTGTAAGACAAGGAAAAGAGGAAGTGATGGACCTGAATGTTGTCTACTTCCTGGCTATGGTTTAACTTGAGGAAACAGTAAGCTCTGTTAGAAAGCCAGGTTGTTACATTTTGATAGCTTTTACTCTGCACTTTTGCAGCAGGGTACATGAGTGTCTTGGGATTCCTAGGGCCTGGAAGTAAAGTCAGGGAGAGATCTCAGTGACAGACTTACACAGAGGGTCCTGCCATTTTAAACCACATACTTTTTGATTCGCCAAGTTTGCGTGTTTTGCACGTCTATATGGTTGATTGAAACATATGGAGTTAATAATTACGTTATGTTTCATTTATATTCATTTATGTTTATTATGTTTTTACCATTGATAGTGTTTGCAAGGTACTGTAATTGTTTATTATGTTTTTACCATTGATAGTGTTTGCAAGGTACTGTAATTGTTTATTATGTTTTTACCATTGATAGTGTTTGCAAGGTACTGTAATTGTTTATTATGTTTTTACCATTGATAGTGTTTGCAAGGTACTGTAATTGTTTATTATGTTTTTACCATTGATAGTGTTTGCAAGGTACTGTAATTGTTTATTATGTTTTTACCATTGATAGTGTTTGCAAGGTACTGTAATTGTTTATTATGTTTTTACCATTGATAGTGTTTGCAAGGTACTGTAATTGTTTATTATGTTTTTACCATTGATAGTGTTTGCAAGGTACTGTAATTGTTTATTATGTTTTTACCATTGATAGTGTTTGCAAGGTACTGTAATTGCAAGTGCTTCTCATCGTATGTGCGCTTCCCTTGTCTTTTGTCAGAATAAATAACACCAAAGAACTGGGATCACTGGCTGGGAATGTGTTTATTTACACAGCACAACACAAAAGAATATCTGTACAATCTGTTTATAAAACTGGTGAGGCCATGTCCAGACTTACAAAGAGGAACGGGACAGGAGAGGGAACAGGTTTCGAGTTCCACTCCTATTGACCAAAATCCATAATCTGGACACAAACTGATAGAAAGTTTTTAAACTTCTAATCCAGTATTCTGTTTCAGGTTGTTTCCACGGCGGTCTCTCAGCCAAGCATAGAGCAGCGGTACAGAGGAATTTACATATCAGCTCAATTACACCACCAAACCCAGTCACAGAAATGTCTTTGTTTCAAGTGACAGTAAATACCAAAAACAGAACAAAACAGGAGTCTTTTCCGGTTTACCTCCCTGACACCAGAATGACATGATGCCTTATTGTGTTCACAGCCTGGGAAAAATATATGGACTGCTTAGGTAAACAATCTACAACACAACTGATTCAACAAATCAACCGAATGTTAATGGTCTTCAATCTAGACCACGGTTAGTTTGAAGCAGTGTTTTACCAAGGAGCTGGACTGGAACAAAAGTATCCTGCCGTGCTATAGATAACAATAAGTGATGAAGATACTGCGTAAAAGCAATCAGAAACATTAACCTCAACACCATAAAGTATGGAATACAATGAGCAGATACATTTTGATTAAGAAAAACAGCACCAGAGTCTCTACCCAGAAAAAAAATTTCATCAGCTTCCCCATGATGGCCTAAGGCAGGCTCCACTGTACATCTCACAGACTCACCACACCCACCCTCTGTCAGCTCTGCCAACACAAATATTTCAGGAGCATAACCACCCGTCTGTGGCAGACTATCACAAAGGTGTGACGCTATCATGAATCGAAATATGCCTCATACTCAGTTTTCCTGTGATTACGTTACAGCTTCACCTCCAACTATTCAGTTAAACAATCTGTGCAGGAGAAGAATGTTGTTGCTACCTCTCCTTCCAACCAAGGTACAGGTTAATAAACCTCAAGAGAATGATTAAGCTCTGACAACACAAATATGTCAAAAGCAAAACCATCCTCTGTGTCACGTAAACATTCCTGACACTCCATTGACCAAACAAAATAAACCGTTTCCCTCTGGTTACGTTACAACTCCACCTAGGTAGCTAAACAATCTGTGCAGGAGAAGAATACCGTTGCTACCTCTCCTTCCAACCAAGGTGCAGAAAGAGAAGAGCAACCCCCCCCCCCCCCCACACCCCTCTTCTCAGCAGTCACACCACACTCTCAGCCTCCCAATTCCACACACACCTCACACAATATGATATACCAGACTAGTTCAATTGAAGGTTCTGTATCACAATGCTGTCCCTGTCTGACACCAGTCTGAAACATGGCACTTCACAGTACCTACAGACTGCGCTAAATGCATATGAAATACTAAGGAAGAATAAACACACTTCACAACTATAATCTAAAACCTGGAGAGCTACCCTCCTGTAGATTTTCACTCCAACCCCAGTTGTAATTAACCTGATTCAGTTCATCAGGTGTGTTAGATTAGGGTTAGAGTGAAAACCTACAGGAATGTAGCTCTCCTGAACAGGGTTGAAGAGCCCTGGTTGAAAACATTAGACTCAACTTTCATATTGCCAGAGACTTTGGAAACAGTGAGCAACATATTTTGTTGATCTACTAGAGCAAATAAACAGGCTTAAAGCCGGAATATGTAGCCTATAAGGAAGGGTTGGGGGGGTGCAGAAATGTGGCAGTTATTCAGCAGGTTACCATGGACACGGAGGGGAGAGAAGACGAAGAATGCAAAAACATGCAAAAACAAAAAACTTGATTGACAATGACTCACCGTCACTTTACCTCTGATGTTTTACTGTGTTTACCTGTACTCTTTTCCAGGTTGTTTGGCTCACTGGGGAAGGTCAACTATAGTGACTTCAGTGCATTCGAAAAGTATTCAGATCCCTTCACTTTTTCCACATTTTGTTATTTTACAGCCTTATTCTAAAATTGATTTATTTAATTGTTTTTTGCCCCCTCATCAATCTACACACAATACCCCATAATGACAAAGAAAAAAACGTTTTTTATCATTTTTAGCAAATGTCTTAACAATAAGACACTAAAATATTGCATTTACATAAATATTCAGACCCTTTACTCAGCACTTTGTTGAAGCACCTTTGGCAGTGATTACAGCATTGAGTCTTCTTGGGTATGACACTACAAGCTTGGCACACCTGTATATCTGGCTGGGCCACTCAAGGACATTCAGATACCACTCCTGCGTTGTCTTGGCTGTGTGCTTAGGGTCGATGTGCTGTTGGAAGGTGAACCTTTGCCCTAGTCTGAGGTCCTGAGGGCTCTGGAGCAGGTTTTTGTTAAGGATCTCTCTGTACTTTGCGCGGTTCATCTTTCCCTCAATCCTGACTAGTCTACCAGTCCCTGCTGCTGAAAAACATCCCCACAGCATGATGCTGTCAGCACCATGCTTCACCGTAGGGATGGTGCAAGGTTTCCTCTAGACGTGACGCTTGGCATTGAGGCCAAAAAGTTCAATTTTGGTTTCATCAGACCAGAGAATCTTGTTTCTCATGGTCTGAGTCTTTTAGGTGCCTTTTCGCAAACTTCAAGCGGGCTGTTATGTGCTTTTTACTGAGGAGTGGCTTCAGTCTGGCCACTCTACCATAAAGACCTGATTGGTGGAGTGTTGCAGAGATGGTTGTCCTTCTGGAAGGTTCTCCCATCTCCACAGAGGAACTCTGGAGCTCTGTCAGAGTGAAAATCAGTTTCTTGGTCACCTCCCTGACCAAGGCCCTTCTCCCCCGATTGCTCTCTAACCACTAGGCTACCCTGCCGCTTTCAAAGTTAAGTTAAGGGGCGGCAGGGTAGCCTAGTGGTTAGAGCGTTGGACTAGGAACCGGAAGGTTGCAAGTTCAAACCCCCGAGCTGACAAGGTACAAATCTGTCGTTCTGCCCCTGAACAGGCAGTTAATTAACCCACTGTTCCTAGGCCGTTCTTAACTGACTTGCCTAGTTAAATAAAGGTAAAGAAAACCTAAATGGTCAAATTGACCCTCCCCTTCCATTGTAAAGGCCAATCCAAATTCTTTTTTTTTCAACTGGTAAAATGTGCATGACTGATGTGTGCAGGGAGATGCATGAATGAAGCATACACAACAAATTGGTTGGCCATGTTGGAGGGGGCAGATTGTGGGACAGATTAGGGATACAAAAGTTGTCAAAAAATACCAAAAATACTCCTCTCAGTCTATTCCAAAAACACACACACACACACACACACGTACAAAACACACACGCACACACACGTACAAAACACACACACACACACACGTACAAAACACACACACACGTACAAAACACACACACGTACAAAACACACACACACACACACGTACAAAACACACACACACACGTACAAAACACACACACACACGTACAAAACACACACACACGTAAAAACACACACACACACACGTACAAAACACACACACACACACACACACACACACACACACACACACACACACACACACACACACACACACACACACACACACACACACACACACACACACACACACACACACACACACACACACACACACACACACACACACACACACACACACACACACACACACACACACAGGGCACAGTATTTCAACTAAGGGGGCAAGGCCCCCTTTTGCACCTTCGTGTCCCCCGGGCCTGCTCTGCCTCGACACAATCCTGTCTCGGAGCTATACGGACAATTCCTTCAACCTTATGGCTTGGTTTTTGCTCTGACATGCACTGTCAACTGTGGGACCTTATATAGACAGGTGTGTGCCTTTCCAAATCATGTCCAATCAATTGAATTTACCATAAAGATGGGCTCCAATAAAATTTGTAGAAACATCTCAAGGATGATCAATGAAAACAGGATGCACCTGAGCTCAATTTAGAGTCTCATATCAAAGGGTCTGAATACTTCTGAAAACAAGTTTTATTTGAATTTTTTATTATACATCTGCAAAAAAATCTAAAAACCTGTTTTTGCTTTGTCATTACAGTGTATTGTGTGTAGATCAATAAGGAACAAAAACAATTGAAGCAATTTTTGAATAAGGCCGTAATGTAACACATTGTGGGAAAAGTGAAGGGGTTTGAAAACTTTCCGAATGCACTGTATATCAGGGATGACCACATATCAGCTTAGCAATCATAACTGTGTATCAGAGAGGACCTGTGTTTCTTTAATGTGGAGTGTAGTGACACGCTGTCCCGGTATGCTGTGCTCCCTCTGCGCCTACAACTGTGTGTGTGAATGTGTGTGTGTGTGTGTGTGTGTGTGTGTAACTGTAGCTGTGGCAGAGCATGTGGCTGTAAATATGAATAAAAAGCGCCAAGTCACTACATGTGTTTCATACACTGCCAAGTTTCCTGGTCAGCTGGCTAAGCTGAATAGGAAGTTGGAAACGCTGGAACCACATCAGCAAGTGGTCTGTGATAAAAGTAGAAGTAGATTTATATAATGTATCTACACCCATTATTACAGTTGCGTTGGTCACGTTCACAAATTAGCATGTTTCTTTTATAAACCTGAGAAAAATCCAACCAGGAAGTGGGAAATCACGCAACACTCTCAGCCCTCCCCCAACACAATATGATATCATTCTATCCTGTACTTTTACAGCTCACAAAAAGGAAGCCACAGTGACCACCTTACTATGCACAACATGTCAACCACACCAGACTGTTTAGTTAAATAGAAGGTTCTGGATCACAGTGCTGTCCCTCTCTGACACCAGTCTGAAACATGCAACCTCAGAGTACCTACAGTCTGAGCTAAATGCATAAGAACTACTAAAGATGAAAAAACACCTCACTACTATAAAACTATTTTATTTTATTTGTCACATGCCCTGAATAGAACCTTACCGTGAAATGCTTACTTACAAGCCTTAATCAACAATGCAGTTAAGAAAAATAAGAGTTAAGAAAATATGAACTAAAAATATATATATTTGAAGTAACAGTAAAATAACAAGAACAAGGCTATATACAGGGGGTACCGGTACCCCCGATGATATATACAGGGGGTACCGGTACCCCCAAATTGTACCCCCGATGTGCAGTTGAGGTAATTTAGGTAATATGTACATGTAGGTATAGTAGGGGTAAGGTGACTATGTATAGATAGTATATATTGTGTAAGATGGCGGGAGAGGGAGAGGTGAGGGTAGTGGTTATTGAGGCGAGATATCTGACAGCCTGTTGTCTCCACCACAGGGCCTTATATGGACTTCCTGCCATATAGGAAAGGCTGTGGGTGGTTAAGCCAGGGAGTACTTGGGGATAAAGGAGGAAGCAGCCTGCACAAAAGGGCAGAGTAGGAGAGAGCCAAGAGTGGTATGAAGCGTGAGAGAAGTGAGCGCAATATCTGTGTGATTGCCTGGACTTTTGGATTAGATTCACAACTTTTAGATTCACAACTTTCACATTTCCAGAGACTTCAGAAAACAATGAGCAGATAGCTGTGGATAACAGACTACTGTTAGATATCAGGGCAAATAAACAGGGATATATCCTTGACAGGGTAGCCTACAAGGAGGGTTAGGAGTGTCTGACGAGTTGTAATAAAAAATATTACAAGCATCCAGGGAATGATTAAATGAGCAGCAATGCGAATAAACCACTTCCCCACAGGAAGTGTGGAGATTGTAGAGGGACATAGGACCACAACCAGGAAACCACCAAGTCTCCCAATGATGGTCCAAGGCTAAGTCACGGTCACGTTTCTGTCCCTCAAACCAGTTGGAAAGGTCAACTCTAAACACTACTCAAAACAGAAGAATGAGGTAGCTCCATGCCAAATGGTAAATATCTATCATACACACAAATCATGAGCTTTGTGCCACATCTGAAAATGTGCTTCTGTGACTAAACTCTTTGTGAGTAGAGGTGTACACGTTTGAAATGCCATACACCTACTTATTTGTCATTATGTTTGATGGCATCCTCTCTCTCTGCCTCAAGTCTACTTGCCTGTCTGGCTGAGAGGGAACTTGGTCCGTGTCGGAGCTAAGGACTAAGGCCACCACAGTACCACCGTAAATCCGTAGGGGGGGGGGGGGGGGGGGCAGGCAGGTTATACCGTGAAAGGATACGCTCTCTTTCTGTCTCATGTAACAGTATTCAGAATGATTAAATGGTGTGACTACATCAGTGTGTGGGCTGTGGTCTGCGGGCCTGTAATCTCGGTTAACCCAGAACTAAATTCCTGAGTAATTGGTCAGATTAATGTTCATGTAGTCTGTCCACGAGAGATTAGTGGGCCTTGTAAACTTGACTTGAAGTGCTTTGCATCCTCAGATCTGATACCAAACAACTATCAATGATATGACAGAACACAACAGTAACAACATTAATGCCACATTCTGTAGTATTAACTAAGTGACTCCAACTTCAACTCATGACTGAAATAGGACACTAAGCCACTAACGGCAGTTTACCAGGCCCACAGACCACAAATGGTAGGGAAGGTAAGCCACAGCCTTCCACCTCTGTGATCATTGCTCTGCTCAGGCAGCTCAAGGAGGAGTTTGATATTATGACAGCCAGGAAGCAACTGTTGTGTCAGTCCAGCTCTGTTTTCTCTCTCTAGTTGGTGAGAGTTTGCCTGGTGCTTGTTGACTAATGACTAAATTACTGTTAGAGTAGATTCGGGAAGTATTTAGACCCTCTGACTTACTCCACATTTTATTACATTACAGCCTTATTCCAAAATGGATGACATAGTTTTTCCTCCACTCATCAATCTACACACAATACCCCATAATGAAAAAAGGAAAGCAGTTTAGGTATTTTTGCAAATGTATATATTTTTTATACAGAAATATTCAGACCCTTTACTGCTTTGATGAAGCACCATTGGCAGCGATTACAGCCTCTACTATTCTTGGGTATAACACCCATTCTTATTTGCATATCCTCTCAAGCTCTGTCAGGTTGGATTGGGAGTGTCGCTGCACAGCGATTTTCAAGTCTCTCCAGAGATGTTCAATCAGGTTCAAGTCCAGGCTCTAGCTAGACCACTCAAGGACATTCAGAGACTTGTCCCAAAACCTACTCCTGCATGTCTTGGCTGTGTGCTGAAGGGTGTTGTCCTATTGGAAGGTGAACCTTGGCCCCAGTATGAGGTCCTGAGCGCTCTGAGGCAGGTTTTCATCAAGGATCTCTGTGTATGTTGCTCTGTTCATATTTCCTTCGATCCAGACTAGTTTCCCAGTCCCTGCCACTGAAAAACATCCCCACAGCATGATGTTGCTGCCACCACAATGCTTTACTGTAGAGATAGTGGCAGGTTCCCTGTTTTCGCTTTGTCATTATGGGGTATTGTGTGTAGATTGAGTATTTTTGACTTAATCCATTTCATAATAAGGCTGTAATGTCACAAAATGTGGAAAAAGGGGTCTCAATATTTTCCGAATGCACTGTATATCCTCATCTGACCTCACTGAAAAATGTGAACTATAGTAACCTATGACTATGCAGGCACCTTGGGCTAGTTCTCCTACCTTCTCAACCAACCACCTTTCCTGTTTACCTCCCTCACTCCAGTACGACATGATGCCTTACTGTATTCACAGTCTGGAATAAATAAATGGGCTGATTAGGTAAACAATCTATAACACCTGATTCAACTAATCAACCAAATGTTAATGGACTTCAATCTAGACCACGGATAGTTTGAAGGAGTGTTTTACCAAGGAGCTGGACTGGAACAAAAGTATCCTGCCGTGCTATAGATAACAACAAGTGATGAAGATACTTCACAACAGCAACATTACCTTCAACACCATAAATCAATGGGATACAATGAGTAGATACATTGTGGTTAAGAAAAAGAAACAGGCCCCCACATCCTGTAAACTTATCAGTCATCATTCCACCCTTTGTCGCCACTGCGACAAACACAAAACCCACAATTTATGAGTGATGTGTCACTTTACAGCTTGCTGAAAAAAGGAAACCACAGTGACCAGCTCTGCTCGCAATATGCATTTCTTGCCAGAAGCAGGAACTCAGTACATGGGCACCGACATTCGCATTGCCATGCGATCATTATGAAGGGACTCCATATATGGTCATAGAGCAATGACCATGCCGATTTGCTGACCTGCATCCAATCTTCATTAGTCACAAGCCCGCCTCACTCACCTGAATCATCTTGTTTAATCAACCAACAGTTGTACGGAGGTTGGAACCGAAATCATTTTCAAATCGTTTCTGAACATAACTGTTTTTTTCCCCCGTTCCAACCAGCAAAATTAAGTTTGAACCAAAAAAAGTACTGGTTTATAGAGTTCCTTTTTAAAAAATGTATATTTTTACATTAAGCTCAACATTAAATGTCTTCAATCAGTGTGACTAGATTAGGGTTAAGTGCCTTGCTTTTTTTTAAGGTTCTGACTTGCTACAGGCTGTCTGACAAGAACCCCTCCACCCAAACACAACTCGCTGAAAAAAGGAAACCACAGTTATCAGCTCTGCACACAATTTGCATAACTCAACCACACTGAACGTGTTGCTTATAATGCAGGAGAGCTTGAAGCTTCAGACCACAGGTCTTAATCTGCAGCAGGATTTCCATATATGGGCTTTGTCTTCTGTACGGTAATGGCCCCAGAGCAGGAACTCCATATATGGGTACACTAATATCAAAGTAGAAATCTTGTGGTTTCTAGAAAAGAAAGGAGATAAAGATGCATATTAACACTGGAAATGCAAGCTACACAATCAGGCCTATATTAGGAATGGGAAACTCCAGGCCTCGAGGGACCGGAGCGGTGTCACTCTCTTTCCCCCATCCCAAGCAAACACTGATTAAAAAGCTGATTAAACAAACTGTGTTCTAAACTGAAGATCATGATTAGTTGATTATTGGAGTCAGGCGTGATGGATTTACATCTGTCTCTCCAACCAGCTACAGAGAGATCCTATAGGATCCGAGGAGGCACCGTTACATAATTACTAGGCCAAGGCCTTAAATCAAGTGTGCATGCTCGAGCACACCAGGCCTTCGAGAACTTAACTTGCTTTAGCTTGACAATAAGATACTCTCTTGCAGTAATTTCAAAAGGCACATAACACTTCCGATTGTAGCTACAATCATGCAACAGTGACCTGCAAATTCTGTAATTAGACAACTTGCATGAGCTGGCCAACAGGTAAACAATGCTACCAGCTGACGACAGTACAAATAAGTTAGATGTAACAAGATAACTATCTCTAGCAAAGTTTCATTACCAAGAGGTTATTATTGCCAATGACAGTCAATATCCCGACTGTCATTGTTAGCTCAATGGCTGAGGTTGGAAACTCACCACTGCTGAAGGCGATGGCTCGCATGGTGGAGCAGGTAGGGACCCATAGGCAAGGCTCCTCGGGGATCTAGATGCAGGGGCCGGCTGGTCCCCAGAGATAAGGTCAGGTGGTTACACAGGTGCAATGCAGGAGGGTCTTCCAATGCAGGAGCCAGGTGGCCCTCCAGAACTGGAGAAAGGCAACGTGGGTCCCCCAGGTCAGGGGGCTGAGGGCCTAGCAGGGCAGGAAATTCAGCAGTAATTCCCCTGAACTGTCATCCCCTAAAGCTGAGGACTGCAAGCCAGGTATGGTGGGAGGCTGCAAACCTATCTAAGCAGGGAACTTGTAGCCTAGCGCTAGTATAGGCGACTGGGCGCCCGCTGGGGCTGGGGGCTGCGAACTGGCTAGGAGCAGGGACTGCACACCTAGAGGAATAGATAACTCAGGGTTTAGTGGGATGGGAGACCCAGGGCCTAAAAGTCTCTAACTATGAATGCTCGGCTATGTAAGGCCAACTGACATTTATTCCTTAGTTGCTGACCTGTTGCACTCTCTACAAACGCTGTGGTGATTATTATTATTAGACTCTGCTGGTCATCCATGATAGTTTGAACATCTTGGCCATGTTCTGTTATAATCTCCACCCAGCACAGCCAGAAGAGGACTGGCTCAGGATACTCAAAGCATAGACACTTTACACCTGCCAAGTAGGCAGAAAACTGAAACTCCCCTACCGGAAAAGAGAACTCTGATCCTACTGGGAGGCAAATGTGTTCAATTACAGACCCTTTGCTATGAGACTTGAAATTGAGCTCAGGTGCATCCCGTTTCCATTGATCATCCTCGAGATGTTTCTACAACTTGATTGGAGAACACCTGTGGTAAATTCAATTGATTGGACATGATTTGGAAAGGCACACACCTGTCTATATGAAGTCCCACAGTTGAAAGTGCAAACATGTCGAAGGAATTGTCCTTAGAGCTGAAGGGACAGGATTGTGTCGAGGCACTGATCTGGGGAAGGACACAAAATGTCTGCAGCATTAAAGGTCCCCAAGAACACAGTGGCCTCCATCATTCTTAAATGGAAGATGTTTCAACCACCAAGACTCTTCCTAGAGCTGGCCACCCGGCCAAGTTGAGCAATCGGGGGAAAGGGCCTTGGTCAGGGAGGTGACCAAGAACCCGATGGTCACTCTGACAAAGCTCCAGAGTTCCTCTGTGGAGATGGGAGAACCTTCCAGAATGACAACCATCTCTGCAGCATTCCACCAAACAGGTCTTTACATTAGAGTGGCCAGACGGAAGCCACTCCTCCGTAAAAGGCACATGACAGCCCGCTTGTAGTTTGCCAAAAGGCACCTAAAGAACTCTTGGACCATGAGAAACAAGATTCTCTGGTCTGATGAAACCAAGATGAAACTCTTTGACCTGAAAGCAAAGCATCACTTCTGGACGAAACCTGGCAACATCCCTACGGTGAAGCATGGTGGTGGCAGCCTCATGCTGTGGGGATGTTTTTCAGCAGCAGGGACTGGGAGACTGGTGAGAGAGATCCTTGATGAAGTGCCAAGACAACGCTTCAGGAAAAGTTTCTGAATGTCCTTGAGTGGTCCAGCCAGAGCCTTGACTTGAACCGGATCGAACATCTCTGGAGAGACCTGAAAATAGCTGTGCAGCAACGCTCCCCATCCAACCTGACAGAGCTTGAGAGGATATGCAAAGAAGAATGGAAGAATCTCGCCAAATACAGGTGTGCCAAGCTTGTAGCATCATATCCAACAGTCTCAAGGCTGTAATCGCTGCCAAAGGTGCTTCAACAAAGTACTGAGTAAAGAGTCTGAATGCTCAATATGTAAATATGATATTTCAATTTATTTTTAAAAATGAATTAGCAAAAATGTCTCAACCTGTTCATGCTTTGTCATTGAGGTATTGTGTGTAGATTGATGTATGGGAAAAATATTTGATGCATTTTAGAATAAGATTAATGTGGAAATGTGGAAAAAGTCAAGCTGTCTGAATTCTTTCTGAATGCACTGTATCTGAGAAGTGAAGTGTATTCATGGATGCCAAGGGAAGCCAGGATTCCCCAAATATTTCATCAATAATAAAATAAAATCTATTTAAAATGTTCTTCTCTTTCTGTGTTTTCATAACTTTCCATCAATTCGCAAGTGGCTGATGCTCACCAGAGAAATCCCCTCTGTCTCAGTATGTGTAGCCCATATATCTGGAACAAAAGAGTATAACATGTTGACACCATAGCATTTGATTGATTGATACCAGCAACTACTTGGCCTACTTTGATAAAACATTTTGAAAATAATTAGCCAATCAGTTGAGCTAAGCTCAACTGCGGGTTGTCCTGGCGAATCTCACCGAAGAAATCATCTGAGCAGCACCCCTCTGTCTCAGTATGTGTAGCCCATGTATCTGATAATGTCTGGACCAAAAGAGTATAACATGTTGCTACTGTAGCCAAATCAGCTTGAGCTGAGCTCAACTGTGGGTTGTCTTGGTGCAGAAAACACCCACCAAGGGAGGCCAGTTTGGATGTGGCTTCAGACCAATCAAATCACTTTCTAAGCAAAACTATTTTCTTTGAAAAACATGTCTGTTCCTTGTTAGCTTATGTTGATGTCCGGGAGTAGCTAGCTTTCTAAATCAGCCCTTTCCTAAACCATAGATGGAGACAGGGATTTGGACTTGTGGTTTTGACTTAATTCTCTGTACAGGCCCAAAAAAAATTTTCACCTTTATTTAACCAGGTAGGCTAGTTGAGAACAAGTTCTCATTTGCAACTGCGACCTGGCCAAGATAAAGCATAGCAGTGTGAACAGACAACACAGAGTTACACATGGAGTAAACAATTAACAAGTCAATAACACAGTAGAAAAAAAAGGGGAGTCTATATACATTGTGTGCAAAAGGCATGAGGAGGTAGGCGAATAATTACAATTTTGCAGATTAACACTGGAGTGATAAATGATCAGATGGTCATGTACAGGTAGAGATATTGGTGTGCAAAAGAGCAGAAAAGTAAATAAATAAAAACAGTATGGGGATGAGGTAGGTAAAAATGGGTGGGCTATTTACCGATAGACTATGTACAGCTGCAGCTGCAGCGATGATTATGGCGATTCGGATCTAACCATGATTGAAAATATTGTGCCACTGGCCTGAAACGATTAAAAGTCACTATGTAGCCTAGATGTAGCCTAGTAGGCTCATGTTAACTAGCTAGCTAGCTAACTTAGCTGGTTCACTGTTGCCCATGCCAGGAAGATAGGCTACCTAGCTAAAATGCTTGCTAGCCTATGACAACAAAAACGAATAGTAATGTATGACAGAGTCATAGACCGTTTTTGCCAGTGTGAAAGACAGGAGGATGGCATTGACATTCAATTAGTCTACAAGTAGGGTGAGTCAAAATGTTCTGCGCAAACAATTGTCAAAGACTCCAATACCCCCCCCCTCGCCCATCTTTTTACTAACCTGTACCCCCGCACATTGACCCCCTGTATATAGCCTCGTTATTTTATTGTGTTACTTATTTTACTTTAGTTTCGTACATTTTTTCTTAACAAATTTTTTTTTAAACTGCATTGTTGGTTAAGGGCTTGTAATTAAGGATTTCACTGATTTAGTCTTTCACTGTTGTATTCGGTGCATGTGACAAATCACATTTGATTTGATCTCACTTTTAAAGTTTCAAAACATCAATATTCTTTGACGGCTAAAACCATGATTTGGGTCAAACAGTAAAGTGCATTATCCTCGTGTAATGAAAGTGTCTGCCCAGCCCCTGGGCTAGATTCGCAGGGGCCTGTTCCGCTGGGGGCCGGATGCTGCTGCAAGCCATTTGTTGTGTGCTCCGGGAGATTTAAAAAAAATCCAATACATAGCTTTGGAAGCAACTATTGTTGTTCTCTTTCTGTGAGTATGCTTTTAAAATGTGTAATCTCTTAATATTGAGCTGAATAGCAACTATTTTACAACATATTTTTGATATGGCTTTTAGATTGCCATATCGAAATATTGCGAGAGCATAGGATAGCAGGCTACAACTGCATTTTTTTTTAGGACATTTCATTTACTGTTAGATTAATACACGACTAGTAGCAGTGGGTATTATCTTTAGAGTTAGGGATCTAGCTCATTTGTGTTGTGTTTAAATGTGGTGAATAAGCCACAAAAGTAGCCGATGATATTTGTGCACGTAAACATGTAGGCAAATTCATCTCTATTGAACAAAATTCAGAAACTAATGGAGCCCTATTTCAACAGCAAAATATAACAATAAAATGTGTCAACTCACAACTCACTGGATTATCTTGCACATCAAAATATTTTGAATAATGCATTCCTGCTTGGACTTGTTAGATGACTTATTTATTTAATAGTGTACCATCTTAGTAAACTCAGAAAAAAAAAGAAACGTCCTCACACTGTCAACTGCGTTAATTATCAACTAACTGAACATGTGTAAATATTTGTCAAAACATAAGATTCAACAACTGAGACATAAACTGAATAAGTTCCACAGACAGAAATGGAATAACGTGTCCCTGAACAAAAGGGGGGGTCAAAATCGCAAGTAACAGTCAGTATCTGGTGAGACCACCAGCTGCATTAAGTACTGCAGTGCATCTCCTCCTCATGGACTGCACCAGATTTGCCAGTTCTTGCTGTGAGATGTTACCCCACTCTTCCACCAAGGCACCTGCAAGTTCCCAGACATGTCTGGGGGGAATGGCTCTAGCCCTCACCCTCTGATCCAACAGGTTCCAGGCATGCTCAATGGGATTGAGATCCGGGCTCTTCGCTGGCCATGGCAGAACATTGACATTCCTGTCTTGCAGGAAATCACACACATAACGAGCAGTATGGCTGGTGGCATTGTCATGCTGGAGGGTCATGTCAAGATGAGCCTGCAGGAAGGGTACCACATGAGGGAGGAGGATCTCTCTCACTATAATGCACAATGTTGAGATTGCCTGCAATGACACACCGCCCCAGACCATGATGGACCCTCCACCTCCAAATCGATCCCGCTCCAGAGTACAGGCCTCTGTGTAACGCTCATTCCTTCGACGATAAACGCGAATCCGACCATCACCCCTGGTGAGACAAAACCGCAACTCATCAGTGAAGAGCACTTTTTGTCAGTCCTGTCTGGTCCAGCGATGGTGGGTTTGTGCCCATAGGCGATGTTGTTGCCACCGGTGATGTCTGGTGAGGAACTGCCTTACAAAGGGCCTACAAGCCCTCAGTCCAGCCTCTCTCAGCCTATTGCGAACAGTCTGAGCACTGATGGAGGGATTGCGTTCCTGGTTTAACTCAGGCAGTTGTTGTTGCCATCCTGTACCTGTGCCGCAGGTGTGATGTTCAGATGTACCGATCCTGTGCAGGTGTTGTTGCACGTGGTCAGCCACTGCGAGGACAATCAGCTGTCCATCCTGACTCCCTGTAGTGCTCTTTTAGGCATCTCACAGTATGGACATTGCAATTTATTGCCCTGTCCACATCTGCAGTCCTCATGCCTCCTTGCAGCATGCCTAAGGCACGTTCACGCAGATGAGCAGGGACCCTGGGCATCTTTCTTTTGGTGTTTTTCAGAGTCAGTAGAAAGGCCTCTTTAGTGTCCTAAGTTTTTATAACTGTGACCTTAATTGCCTACCGTCTGTAAGCTGTTAGTGTCTTAATGACCGTTCCACAGGTGCATGTTCATTAATTGTTTACGGTTCATTGAACAAACATGTGAAACAGTGTTAAAACCCTTTACAATGAAGATCTGTGAAGTTATTTGAGAATACTAATCTGTCTGCTCTAGGCTAACAAAATATTTGATCAACTTCCAAATATCGTTTTACAAAGTTAAACAAGAGCGAGATATAGGCTTTTGGCACGAACACATCGGCCATCACCATCCAGTGAGCTGCACATCATTGGGTGAGTTAGTGAAACTGGAAACCATTTTTCAGACTATAATTTCCTCCTCATATTGTAGCCGACAATATGTGTCCCCACACAACTAGGCTCAAACCGTTGCTCGTGGCACCTACTACCATACCCCTTTCAAAGGCACTTCAATCTTTTGTCTTGCTCATTCACCCTCTGAATGGCACACATACACAATCCATGCCTCAATTGTCTCAAGGCTTAAAAAGTCCTTCTTTAACCGGTCACCTCCTCTTCATCTACACTGACTGAAGTGGATTCAACAAGTGAAATCAATAAGGGATCATAGCTTTCACCTGGTCAGTCTACGTCATGGAAATAGCAGGTGTTCCTTATGCTTTGTACACTCTATCTATATAGGCTATTGTTACGTACGCCTCTTGGACGGAACGCAACACCCTTCTACAATTCAACTTCCCGTGAAGTGAAAAATGTATGTGATTGTAGGTGCAGGTAAGGACGAGAGGCAGAGCATATTACCGTTTACAGGGAATTTATTTCTTTAACACGGTAATGTGAAAAGGGGCTGGACAGAACCAAAGAAAATCAAGTAAAAGTTCAAGTCCCCTCTCCTACCTACATATTTTAGCACCCCTGGCAGGCTAACCAAAATACAGGGGGTGGTCCGCCCAGGTCTTAGTGTGCGTAGACAGTAGATACTACAGGTTATGTATGTCCGCAGGCCTCTTGCCTAAAAACTCTTAAGGTGACTCCCCTCCCCCCGGGAACAAAAACAGATCAATTACTAACTTAAAGTGAACAATTTCAATAATCACAAACACATTCCTTTTGGCATACAGACACCTCAGAAGTAGCGGCTACAAAAGACTTTCAACAAAACTGTTACTAGGCAACAACCAACACAGGACATCAAAGAAGCTCTCTCTTCCTGACAAAGGAACACGGGCTTTTATCCAGCTGGAGAAGGAGTTGGTAATTGAAAACAGCTGTTTCCCCTGACGAGAGGGAGGGTTCAGAGCTCCAATCATCGATGTGGCCAACCAATCAGCTGCTTAGAATCCAGGAAACCATTTCCTGAAATACACACATACAAACCCAAAACAACACAGAAACTGGGGAACGTAACAGCTATAATGAAGGTATACAATTGGAACTGTAGGCTACATAGCCTATCATTGGAGACACATTCACACTATAGATAAGGTGTCAACATATTGGGGAAGAGAGGCTAATTACTGCTGCCAGTCACGATTTATGACCTCTCTCCAGCCAGCTAGAGATCTTATCTAGTAGGCCACAAATACAGTGAGCATGTGCAAGCTCACCAGGCAGTCAAGAATATTCTACTGACTTAGCTGAAACATAACACACTTTCTTGCAGTAATAATAGCAATCACATAATAATAGTCACACACATGCAATGGTTACATTAGCTGGCAATTCTGTCCTTAGGTGATAGTATGCATTAGCTAAACAGGTAAACAATGCTAACATCTGGCGACAGAACACTATGTTTAAAAAATATATATATTATAAAATGGAACCTTTATTTAACTAGGTAAGTCAGTTAAGAACAGATTCTTAATTACAGTGATGGCCTACCAGGGAACAGTGGGTTAACTGCCTTGTTCAGGGGCAGAACGACATATTTTTTACCTTGACGGCTCGGAATTCTATGTAACAAGATAACCAACACCAGTAGGTTTCAGTAGCATGTATTAATCATCATCAACAATATGAGGCCCCAACTTACATTGCGGCACGCACAGTTCTATAAAACACACTGAACTTGGTCCACAGCCAAACCTCTCCTTCATCTTTGTAATCTGGTTGGCGGATCGCATCCAGCTTTTAGGTGCATACACCGCCACCTACTGTACTGGAGAGTGAGGCCAGTCACGGCCAACCTACTGTACATCAAATTCTCTCCATTAGTCCGGTTCCTCTAAGAAATTGAAAAATGTCCTAAACACCACCACCTAGACTCATTAAAAACCCACTACCCCATTCCACTACTTTGAAACTATCTGCTCCTGCACCATGCCAACGGCTCGGGAGGATGGGACACCACCCCTCAACACGCCCTGTAACTCTTCTGAAGTCAAATCTTATATACCAAAATACATCTTTGCAGCTGCCACCATAACATCTATTTTCTGTGATTCACATTCCATTTCTGCGATACATTTGATAACCATTGCTATGAATGCTAAGGAGCCAACCTTACTGAAGCATAAATCACTCGTTGACCTATCCCTCTGTGCTGGCACAGATCAACTACTCACAGGGATCCTCCCAGGATCCCTCACCCTTGACCCACCTTCCTCTGCTTTCTTCACTGTCTCAGCATATGACACCTTCTGCACTACTCTGACTCTAGCCACTTCAACCTGCCTCTCTTGCACCGGACACTTCCGATCCCCAGCAACATCTTTCTTTCTCTCTCTCGGAGGACCTGAGTCCTAGGACCATGCCTCAGGACTACCTGGCCTGATGACTCCTTGCTGTCCCCAGTCCACCTGGCCGTGCTGCTGCTCCAGTTTCAACTGTTCTGCCTGTGGTTATGGAACCCTGACCTGTTCACCGGATGTGCTACCTGTCCCAGACCTGCTGTTTTCAACTCTCTAGAGACAGCAGGAGCGGTAGAAACACTCTGAATGATCGGCTATGAAAAGCCAACTGATATTTACTCCTGAGGTGCTGACCTGTTGCACCCTCGACAACCACTGTGATTATTATTATTTGACCCTGCTGGTCATCTATGAAGATTTGAACATCTTGGCCATGTTCTGTTATAATCTCCACCCGGCACAGCCAGAAGAGGACTGGCCACCCCTCATAGCCTGGTTCCTCTCTAGGTTTCTTCCTAGGTTCTAGCCTTTCTAGGGAGTTTTTCCTAGCCACCGTGCTTCTACACCTGCATTGCTTGCTGTTTGGGGTTTTAGGCTGGGTTTCTGTACAGCACTTTGAGATATCAGCTGATGTACGAAGGGCTATATAAATACATTTGATTTGATTTGGTTTGATTTGAAAGATAACAAAATGCTAATAACAGGCCTATAGTATCTTAAGCCTCAGTTTGTTGCAAAACCGTCTGGCCTTGTGACTCATCTGAAGCATCTGCAGCCTGTATGGTACAGTTAACTTCCTCAATAAGGAAGTAGCATTAATACTGGCAATTATCACAGTTAGTCATCAAGAGTCTACTCTCTCTGGCCTCATACTGGCAGGTAGGCTAAACCACAAGTGTCACGCCCTGACCGTAGATTTCTTTGTATGTTTCTATTTTTTAGTTTGGTCAGGGTGTGATGTGTGTGGGTATTCTATGTTGTATGTCTAGGTGTTGTGTTTCTATGTTTAGACCTGGTATGGTTCCCAATCAGAGGCAGCTGGTTATCGTTGTCTCTGATTGAGAACCATACTTAGGCAGCCTGTTTTCCCACTATGGGTGTGGGTAGTTGTTTTCTGTCTTTGTGTGTCTGCACCAGACAGAAGTGTTTCGTTTGTTCCACGTTGTTGGTCTTTTGTTCTAGTGTTCAGTTCCTTTATTAAATTTACCATGAACACGTACCACGCTGCACCTTGGTCCTCTTCACCTTCTTCAACCCACGACAGCCGTTACAGAACTACCCACCACAACCAGACCAAGCAGCATAGTAACCAGGAGCAGAGGGTTCTGGACTCCTGGACATGGGAGGAGATTTTGGACGGTAAGGGACCTTGGGCACAGGCTGGGGAATATCGCCGCCCCAGGGAGGAGCTGGAGGCAGCTAAAGCTGAGTGGCGGCGTTATGAGGAGTTAGCACGGCAGCGCAACAGGGACGAGAGGCAGCCCCAAAAATATTGTATTGTATTGGGGGGGGGGGGGGACACGGGGAGTGTGGCTAAGTCAGGTATGAGTTCTGAGCCAACTCCCCGTGCTTACCGTGGCGAGTGGTGGACCGGGCAGGCACCATGTTATGCCGTGAGGCGCACGGTGTCCCCAGTGTGCTACATCTCAGCTCCTCGTATCAGCCAGGAGCAATGAAGCCGGCTCAGCGCATCTGGTCTCCAGTGCGTCTCCTCGGCCCGGGTTATATGGCACCAGACCTACGCACAGTGACCCCGGTTCGCCAGCACAGCCCAGTGCGGTCTGTTCCACCCGCCGTACTTTCCGGGCTACTGGGAGTATCCAGCCAGGACAGGTTGTGCAGGCTCAGTGCTCGAGACCTCCAGTGCGCCTCCACGACGCACCAGGCATCCTGTGGCAGCCCCAAGCACCAGGCTGTCTCTCCATCTCCTCCCTCCAGGTGCTCCCTCCTGTCCAGCGCTTCCAGAGTCTCCCTCCTGTCCAGCGTTACTGTCTTACTGTCTGTCACTCGATTTAGAATGCAAGAATGACATCTTCAAATCGGCAAGTGTATGTTAGAATTGCTTTGGAATCCTGCACTGTGAGCTGTTCTGGCTCAGCCAAGAATCCTGCACTGTGAGCTGTTCTGGCTCAGCCAAGAATCCTGCACTGTGAGCTGTTCTGGCTCAGCCAAGAATCCTGCACTGTGAGCTGTTCTGGCTCAGCCAAGAATCCTGCACTGTGAGCTGTTCTGGCTCAGCCAAGAATCCTGCACTGTGAGCAGGGTTAAAATAGGAAAAGTGTTCATTCAGTATTGTCATTATTACAAATATATATATATATATATATATTGTGGCAAAGAAAGGGGTCGAGTGATAAATGGCAGATATGTGAGAGCAGAACTAATAAACGGGCTCTGCCCGATCACTAAAATGGCCACCCCTGTCAGAACTACAGATCACAAAATGGCCGACCGCCAAAACTACAAGTCCCAGAAGCAAGGGGAACCCTCAGAAGGTGGAGCCGACCCACAGATAAAGGGTCAAGAAAAACCAGGAAGAGAGAGAGAGAGTGCTGGAAGGATCTATGAACAATAGAGAAAGAGACAATAGAGATTGGCTGGATTTACCGTGTATGAGCTGGATTGTTTTGGATTTACCTGTTGGCGTTTGGACCTGGACCTACCGAGAACCCGATTCGTGTACCGAACCCTGCTATCCTTGACCTCGCCTACGGCCTGGGTGGACCAGGACGGAGAAACAAACACACAGGTACTGTCCTGTTCGAAAGAACTCTCATTCTTGGGTGATTTGGTGACAGTTTACCACTTAATCTGTGACAAACGCTCCTAACCCAGAGGAGGTTTGCCACAATATATACACAAATCGGCCGATTAAATCGGTATCGGCGTTGAAAAATCATAAATCGGTTGACCTTTACTATGAACAGCCATAAGAGTCACAGAGATTGTTAGTTGTAGTATCTCCATGGTCTGTCAACTGCAAAAATTCAGTGATAGAGAGAGTGGAGATGAAAGGTCATGATACTAATCAACTGTTACAATATTGGCAAGGCACCAACAAGCGTGCGCACACACACACACACACACGCACACACATTTGTTTAACTATCCTTGTAGGGACCAAATAATTGATTCACATTCATAATCCTATTTGCCCTAAAGCTAACCCTAAAACGAACCCTAATTTATGGTCCCTATCAGGATAGTAAAACCAAACACACGTAATACGTTGCAGCGTCTCTTCAACCTCAGGCGGCTGAAGAAATTTGGCTTGTCTCCAAAAGCACTCACAAACTGCACAATCGAGAGCATCCTGTCGGGCTGCAGCACCGCCTGGTACAGCAACTGCTCCACCCACAACCGTAAGGCTCTCCAGAGGGTCTGCACAACACATCACCGGGGGAAAACTATCTGCCCTCCAGGATACCTACACCACCCAATGTCACAGGAAGGCTAAAAAGACCATCAAGGACAACAACCACCCGAGCCACTGCCTGTTCACCCCGCTATCATCCAGAAGGCGAGGTCGGTACAGGTGCATCAAAGCGGGGACTGAGAAACAGCTTCTATCTCAAGGCCATCAGACTGTTAAACAGCCATCACTAACATTGAGTGGCTGCTGCCAACATACTGACTCACTCTAGCCACTTTAATAATGGAAAAATGTATGTAATAAATGTATCACTAATCACTTTAACCAATGCTACTTTATATGTTTACATACCCTACATTACTCATCTCATATGTATGTACTGTACTCTATACCATCTACTGCATCTTGATGTAATAAATGTATCACTAGCCACTTTATACATTGCCACTTTATATAATGTTTACATACCCTACATTACTCATCTCATACGTTCGGCCATCACTCATTCATATATTTTTATGCACATATTCTTATTCATTCCTCTACACTTGTGTGTAAAAGGTAGTTGTTGTGAAATTGTTAGGTTAGATTACTTGTTAGATATTACTGCATGGTCGGAACTAGAAGCACAAGCATTTCGCTACACTCGCATTAACATCTGCTAACCATGTGTATGTGACCAATTTGATTTGATTTGAGTCTCCGGTCAACATGAATAGTTTTCCAGCTCTTCGGATGTATGATGTCATGGGGTAAAAGGTAAACACTGTAGGCTAGCTTGGTTTACTCTAGTGTGTACTTTTCTCACACTACAGCCATAGCCGTGGGAAGTCGGGGTGCTGAGGGTGCTGCAGCAACCCCTTGATAAATCGGAATGAAAAAAATATACACACATTATTAGATTGTGAACCAGGCCTTTATTACTCTGGGTCGTCTCCACCCGGCACAGCCAGAAGAGGACTGGCCACCCCACATAGCCTGGTTCCTCTCTAGGTTTCTTCCTAGGTTTTGGCCTTTCTAGGGAGTTTTTCCTAGCCACCGTGCTTCTACACCTGCATTGCTTGCTGTTTGGGGTTTTAGGCTGGGTTTCTGTACAGCACTTTGAGATATCAGCTGATGTACGAAGGGCTATATAAATAAATTTGATTTGGTCATTGTGTTTTTTCAACTAAATCAGTGAAGTAGGCCTTTATTATTCCTGGGAACAGGGGCAGGCCAGTAGAATGGTGATGGAGGGGCAGACCAGTAGAATGGTGGAGGAGGGGCAGGCCAGTAGAATGGTGGTGGAGGGGCAGGCCAGTAGAATGGTGGTGGAGGGGCAGGCCAGTAGAATGGTGGTGGAGGGGCAGGCCAGTAGAATGGTGGTGGAGGGGCAGGCCAGTAGAATGGTGATGGAGGGGCAGGCCAGTAGAATGGTGATGGAGGGGCAGGCCAGTAGAATGGTGGTGGAGGGGCAGGCCAGTAGAATGGTGATGGAGAGGCAGGCCAGTAGAATGGTGATGGAGAGGCAGGCCAGTAGAATGGTGATGGAGGGGCAGGCCAGTAGAATGGTGATGGAGGGGCAGGCCAGTAGAATGGTGATGGAGGGGCAGGCCAGTAGAATGGTGATGGAGGGGCAGGCCAGTAGAATGGTGATGGAGGGGCAGGCCAGTAGAATGGTGGTGGAGGGGCAGGCCAGTAGAATGGTGGTGGAGGGGCAGGCCAGTAGAATGGTGGTGGAGGGGCAGGCCAGTAGAATGGTGAAGGAGGGGCAGGCTAGTAGAGTGGTGATGGAAGGGCAGGCAAGTAGAATGGTGATGGAGGAGCAGGCTAGTAGAATGGTGATGGGGGGCAGGCTAGTAGAATGGTGATGAGGGGCAGGCTAGTAAAATAGTGATGGAGGGGCAGGCTAGTAAAATGGTGATGGAGGGGCAGGCCAGTAGAATGGTGGTGGAGGGGCAGGCCAGTAGAATGGTGGTGGAGGGGCAGGCCAGTAGAATGGTGATGGAGGGGCAGGCCAGTAGAATGGTGATGGAGGGGCAGGCCAGTAGAATGGTGGTGGAGGGGCAGGCCAGTAGAATGGTGATGGAGAGGCAGGCCAGTAGAATGGTGATGGAGAGGCAGGCCAGTACAATGGTGATGGAGGGGCAGGCCAGTAGAATGGTGATGGAGGGGCAGGCCAGTAGAATGGTGATGGAGGGGCAGGCCAGTAGAATGGTGGTGGAGGGGCAGGCCAGTAGAATGGTGGTGGAGGGGCAGGCCAGTAGAATGGTGGTGGAGGGGCAGGCCAGTAGAATGGTGAAGGAGGGGCAGGCTAGTAGAGTGGTGATGGAAGGGCAGGCAAGTAGAATGGTGATGGAGGAGCAGGCTAGTAGAATGGTGATGGGGGCAGGCTAGTAGAATGGTGATGAGGGGCAGGCTAGTAAAATAGTGATGAGGGGCAGGCTAGTAAAATGGTGATGGAGGGGCAGGCTAGTAGAATGGTGATGGAAGGGCAGGCTAGTAGAATGGTGATGGAAGGGCAGGCTAGTAGAATGGTGATGGAGGGGCAGGCTAGTAAAATGGTGATGGAGGGGCAGGCTAGTAGAATGGTGATGGAAGGGCAGGCTAGTAGAATGGTGATGGAAGGGCAGGCTAGTAGAATGGTGATGGAGGGACAGGCTAGTAGAATGGTGATGGAGGGGCAGGCTAGTAGAATGGTGATGGGGCAGGCTAGTAGATTGGTGAAGGAGGGGCAGGCTAGTGGAATGGTGATGGGAGGCAGGCTAGTAGAATGGTGATGGGGGCAGGCTAGTAGAATGGTGATGGAGGGGCAGGCTAGTAGAATGGTGATGGAGGGGCAGGCTAGTAGAATGGTGATGGGGGGCAGGCTAGTGGATTGGTGAAGGAGGGGCAGGCTAGTAGAATAGTGATGGGGCAGGCCAGTAGATGGGTGATGGGGCAGGCTAGTGGATTGGTGAAGGAGGGGCAGGCTAGTAGAATGGTGATGGGGGGCAGGCTAGTAGAATGGTGATTGCGGGGCAGGCTAGTAGATTGGTGAAGGAGGGGCAGGCTAGTAGAATGGTGATGGGGGGGTAGGCCAGGAGAATGGTGATGGAGGGTAGGCCAGGAGAATGGTGATTGTGGGGCAGGCCAGTAGAATGGTGAAGGAGGGGCAGGCTAGTAGAGTGGTGATGGAAGGGCAGGCAAGTAGAATGGTGATGGAGGAGCAGGCTAGTAGAATGGTGATGGGGGGCAGGCTAGTAGAATGGTGATGAGGGGCAGGCTAGTAAAATAGTGATGAGGGGCAGGCTAGTAAAATGGTGATGGAGGGGCAGGCTAGTAGAATGGTGATGGAAGGGCAGGCTAGTAGAATGGTGATGGAAGGGCAGGCTAGTAGAATGGTGATGGAAGGGCAGGCTAGTAGAATGGTGATGGAGGGGCAGGCTAGTAGAATGGTGATGGGGCAGGCTAGTAGAATGGTGATGGGGCAGGCTAGTAGAATGGTGCTGGAGGGGCAGGCTAGTAGAATGGTGATGGAGGGGCAGGCTAGTAGAATGGTGATGGGGCAGGCTAGTAGATTGGTGAAGGAGGGGCAGGCTAGTAGAATGGTGATGGGAGGCAGGCTAGTAGAATGGTGATGGGGGCAGGCTAGTAGAATGGTGCTGGAGGGGCAGGCTAGTAGAATGGTGATGGAGGGGCAGGCTAGTAGATTGGTGAAGGAGTGGCAGGCTAGTAGAATGGTGATGGGAGGCAGGCTAGTAGAATGGTGATGGGGGCTGGCTAGTAGAATGGTGCTGGAGGGGCAGGCTACTGGAATGGTGATGGAGGGGCAGGCTAGTAGATTGGTGATGGAGGGGCAGGCTAGTAGATTGGTGAAGGAGTGGCAGGCTAGTAGAATGGTGATGGGAGGCAGGCTAGTAGAATGGTGATGGGGGCAGGCTAGTAGAATGGTGATGGGGGCAGGCTAGTAGAATGGTGATGGGAGGCAGGCTAGTAGAATGGTGATGGGGGCAGGCTAGTAGAATGGTGATGGGGGCAGGCTAGTAGAATGGTGATGGAGGGGCAGGCTACTGGAATGGTGATGGAGGGGCAGGCTAGTAGAATGGTGATGGGGGCAGGCTAGTAGAATGGTGATGGGGGCAGGCTAGTAGAATGGTGATTGCGGGGCAGGCTAGTAGAATGGTGATTGCGGGGCAGGCTAATAGAATGGTGATGGGGGGGTAGGCCAGGAGAATGGTGATGGAGGGTAGGCCAGGAGAATGGTGATTGTGGGGCGGGCCAGTAGAATGGTGAAGGAGGGGCAGGCTAGTAGAGTGGTGATGGAAGGGCAGGCAAGTAGAATGGTGATGGAGGAGCAGGCTAGTAGAATGGTGATGGGGGCAGGCTAGTAGAATGGTGATGGGGGGCAGGCTAGTAGAATGGTGATGGGGGGCAGGCTAGTAAAATGGTGATGGAAGGGCAGGCTAGTAGAATGGTGGAGGGGCAGGCTAGTAGATTGGTGAAGGAGGGGCAGGCTAGTGGAATGGTGATGGGAGGCAGGCTAGTAGAATGGTGATGGAGGGGCAGGCTAGTAGATTGGTGAAGGAGGGGCAGGCTAGTAGAATGGTGATGGGAGGCAGGCTAGTAGAATGGTGATGGGGGCAGGCTAGTAGAATGGTGATGGGGCAGGCTAGTAGAATGGTGATGGGGGCAGGCTAGTAGAATGGTAATGGGGGCAGGCTAGTAGAATGGTGATGGGGCAGGCTAGTAGATTGGTGATGGGGGCAGGCTTGTAGAATGGTGATGGGGGCAGGCTAGTAGAATGGTGATGGGGGCAGGCTAGTAGAATGGTGATGGGGGCAGGCTAGTAGAATGGTAATGGGGGCAGGCTAGTAGAATGGTAATGGGGGCAGGCTAGTAGAATGGTAATGGGGGCAGGCTAGTAGAATGGTAATGGGGGCAGGCTAGTAGAATGGTAATGGGGGCAGGCTAGTAGAATGGTGAAGCCAGCAGTAGAACACAACAGATAGTTGTCAGGATTCCAAAATAGACACAGTTCTTAAAGCAAAATGGGATCTGTGCCACAATAAATATCTGAGCTGAAGTTTGTTTTTCCTGATTCAGGGTTCACTTCCCAACCCCCATTACACAGCAGATCTATGGAGCAGTGATTCGCGTCAACTGATCTAAGCAGACACAGTTCCTCTCTCAGCCTACAGCAGAAGCATTTGGCTACTTCAGTACTCAGTTGGCAGGAGTATTGCCTTTCTAATCAGTACATACATTTCTGAAGGTGTTTGTCATGTCTGCCCATATGCCTTGTACTGGATGCAGCTGCAGTATACTGTTGTATGATCTATCTTTCTGGTCTGGTAATGAGAACTGAATGACTCACCCATCCCCTCCCAACAACACCAGCCTCCCAATAGGGAACATTGGTCAACAGGAAGGGAGACCTTCAACTGAAAGGCCTAGACTTAATCCCTTATTTATATAATCCCTGTAGCATTACTGCAGCCAGTAAATGTACAAATAATAAGAGCATGTCTTCTATGAATAGCCGTGAAAGAGACACCAATTTAAGTGGTGTGTCACAGAGATTTTTTTGTTGTATCTCCACGATCTGTTAACTGCCAAAAGTCATCGTTGCCCAACCTCCTCTAATCCAAGGCGGACTACTGGTGCCATCTGCTGGAGTGCTGGCATTTGTCATTGACTCTGGGAGTCTGAGAAAGAGATCAATTGTTTGCATTATATGCCCACCCATCCACCCTGACCAACCACCCTAAGGTTCGTTTTCACCTTAAGTAACCTTCAATCTTATGTAACCATACCAAAAGTAACACATTATACTAATTTGAATGTCCCGGATTTACTTTACTAAGTCGCATCTAGTCTATGAGACCAGTCTGGTCAGTCAGTTGATCCCGCTGATTATGAGCAGTGTATCGTTATTGCACATGATCAACAAGACGCTTGAAGTTCGCAGGCGGGATCACGAGACCATGACCGACTCACATTTTCCAGCACTCCTTCCTTCTGCCCAGTTTCTCTGTTGTTGCTACGGAAATCAAGCTTATTTTTTTTTTCCATCCCTGTATAAGCCTACACCTTTCAAACCAAGAAATTTTTTTCACCAACTTTCACCAACTTCACCAAAAAAAAACGTCCTCTCACTGTCAACTACGTTTATTTTCAGCAAACTGAACATGTGTAAATATTTGTACGAACATAACAAGATTCAACAACCGAGACAAAAACTGAACAAGTTCCACAGACATGTGACTAACAGAAATGGAATAATGTGTCCCTGAACAGAAGGGAGTGGTCAAAATCAAAAGTAAGTCAGTATCTGGTGTGGCCACCAACTGCATTAAGTACTGCAGTGCATCTCCTCCTCATGGACTGCACCAGATTTGCCAGTTCTTGCTGTGAGATATTACCCCACTCTTCCACCAAGGCACCTGCAAGTAGCCCTCACGCTCCGATCCAACAGGTCCCAAACGTGCTCAATGGGATTGAGATCCGGGCTCTTCGCTGGACATGGCAGAACACTGACATTCCTGTCTTGCAGGAAATCACACACAGAACGAGCAGTTTGGCTGGTTTCATTGTCATGCTGGAGGGTCATGTCAGGATGAGCCTGCAGGAAGGGTACCACATGAGGGAGGAGGATGTCTTCCCTGTAACGCACAGCATTGAGATTGTTGTCATTGCAGGCAATCTCAGTCCGATGATGCTGTGACACACCACCCCAGACCATTACGGACCCTCCACCTCCAAATCGATCCCGCTCCAGAGTACAGGCCTCTGTGTAACGCTCATTCCTTCGACGATAAACGCGAATCCAACCATCACCCCTGGTGAGACAAAACCGCGACTCGTCAAAGAGCTCTTTTTGCCAGTCCTGTCTGGTCCAGCGACGGTGGTTTTGTGCCCATAGGCGATGTTGTTGCAGGTGATGTCTGGTGAGGACCTGTCTTATAACATGCCTACAAGCCCTCAGTCCAGCCTCTCTCAGCCTATTGCGGACAGTCTGAGCACTGATGGAGAGATTGTGCATTCCTGGTGGGACTCGGGAAGTTGTTGTTGCCATCCTGTACCTGTGTGATGTTCGGATGTACCGATCATGTGCAGGTGTTGTTACACATGGTCTGCACTGTGAGGACGATCAGCTGTCCGTCCTGTCTCCCTGTAGAGCTGTCTTAGGCGTCTCACAGTACAGACATTGCAATTTATTGCCCTGGTCACATCTGCAGTCCTCATGCCTCCTTGCAGTATGCCTAAGGCACATTCACGCAGATGAGCAGGGACCCTGGGCATCTTTCTTTTGGTCTTTTTCAGAATCAGTAGAAAGGCCTCTTTAGTGTCATAACTGTGACCTTAATTGCCTACCGTCTGTAAGCTGTTAGTGTCTTAACGACCGTTCCACAGACAAGTCTGGAAACTCGACTTGATATCAATAATTATGTCCGATTTTTGTTTGCACTGAATCTCCGTTTGGATAGCCTATTGGTTAGGCTACAATTAGGCTGGGAAAAGCTAAGTTGAGCTGTGAGAGCTTCCTGTGATCATCTTGTCTCGTTTGCTCATTTATTAGAACATGCTGCCATGTTATCATCTACAGCAGGTATTCCCAGGGGCAACGTCAGGGCTATGCCAAATAAAAATGTGATTAATATTTTTTTGAGCGGGGCTATACATTTGGGTGTTTTTTTTCTTCCCCGAGTAGCCTAGTTTCACTACCCCCCCCCCCCCCCCCCCCAATTTTTTTTTTTAACCATCTAGTGTTCAGCGAAATACAGGTAGCCTAGTCAACTAATTAACATCCAATCACATTAACCGTTACTCTCTCGCAAGAAACCTGAAATGTGGATAATTGTGGGAAACTATGGACCACTCTTGGGAAAATTGTACTTCCGGTATTGATTAAGGTTGTCAGATAATACTGAGTATTATTTACTGAAAACTTTACTTAGAGAAAAACAGGGAAGCGATATTAAAGACGAACATAAGTGGTTTTGATTAAGTCTGTCATGGGTTAGGATGACACACATTGGCGTGTTTGGATGTAACTTAGTAAAAGCAACTGGTCTTCTGGTAAAAACAAAGTAAATGTTTAGTTTTCACTGTGTAAGGTAACCTCTGACAACACAAATATGTTATATTACACAATACAGCTTCAAATTTGCACAACACTTAATGGTAGTAATTATTGCAAAAAAATTATTTTCCACCATAATTTGCAAATAAATTCATTAAAAATCCTACAATGTGATTTTCTGGATTTTTTCTCATTTTGTCTGTCATAGTTGAAGTGTACCTATGATGAAAATTACAGGCCTCTCTCATATTTTTAAGTGGGAGAACTTGCACAATTGGTGGCTGACTAAATACTTTTTTGCCCCACTGTAAATGGGTCTGAAAAGTGACTGGTAACATAAATACTTATGGTAATATATGCATTCATTTACCAAGTAAGTTGAATGATAACACATTCTCATTTACAGCAATAACCTGGGGAATAGATACAGGGAAGAGGAGGGGTTAATGAGCCAATTGCAAGCTGGGGATGATTAGATGGCCATGATAGTATGAGGGCCAGATTGGCAATTTAGACAGGACACCAGGGTTAACACCCCTACTCTTACAATAAGTGCCATGGGATCTTTAGTGACTACAGAGAGTCAGAACACATGTTTAACATCCCATCTGAAAGACAGCACCCTACACAGGACAATGTCCCCAATCACTGCCCTGTGGAATTGGGATATATATATACATATCTTTTTTTAGACCAGAGGAAAGTGCCTCCTACTGGCCCTCCAACACCACTTCCAGCAGTATCTGGTCTCCCATCCAGGGACTGACCCAGATCAATCCTGCTTAGCTTCATAGGCTAGCCAGCAGTGGAATGCAGGGTGGTATGCTGCTTTACATATAAGGACTACTAGAAAGATAAGATAGATAGATATGGCAATCAATGAACAGCAGGGTAGTAGTAAATATAATCAATAATAATTTTAGCAGCAGCATAGATGTGAGGGGAGCAGTAGTTGTTTGCCATTTAAGTGTTATGGCCAGGGGATAGAAGCTGTTTGGGTGTCTGTTGGTCTGAGCCTTGATGCTACCCTACCGCCTGCCAGATGGGAGCATAGAGAACAGTCCATGTCTCTGGTGGCTGGAGTTTTTGGTAAATGTTCCTGGATGGCTGGGAGTTCAGCCCCAGTGATGCGCTGGGCCATCCGCACCACCCTCAGTAGGGCCTTCTAGTCGAGGGCGCTACAGCTGCCATACCAGACGGTGATACAACCAGTCAGGATGCTCTCGATGGTGTAGCTGTAAAAGTTCCTAAGGATCTGAGTGGCCATTCCATATTGTTCTCCACTGCAGCCCCATCAATGTGGATGGGAGTGTGAACCCGCCTCTGTTTCCTGTTGTCTGCAATCAGCTCCTTAGTCTTGATGACGTTCAGGGAGAGGTTTTTGTCCTGGCACCACACTGTCAGGTCTCTGACCACCTCCCTGTATGCTGTCTCATCACCGTTGGTGATCAGGCCTACCACCATCGTGTTGTCGGCAAACTTCATGGTAAAGTTGGAGTCGTGGGCGGCCACACATTCATGGGCAATGTCCCCTCAAATTTTTGGGGTCACTGACCAAATTGTAGGTCTTGTGAGCAAAGTCTTTAACATTGTGAGAATTTTATGCAACTTCCAGCACGCATTTATAGTGAACACTGTACCCTTACAGTAGTCAATATGCTAATTGTGTCTATTTGAGCATAATGTAGGCCTACCAACAAAACCAAAGGAGCAAATCCCATAACATTTTCACATGTAAAATAGCTTTTGATTTCTATGATATAGCCTACAGTAGCCTGTATGTGGTGTTCAATGCAGGCTACATTGCATGAGACTCTTAAAACATGTTTTTACATTATGAAGGGCTTGACATTAATTCATTTTTTTTTTTTTTTACATGGTCTATAACACCATGGGCCAAATTGGTGACTGTAAATTGAATTGTGTTGTGGTTTCTTGCATCATACTTTATTAAATAATAATTATTACCATACAGAGAATTAGACAATGTTGGCAACCACCTGCCTATTGGATAATTTCCTTATTTAAGCCTGTCTCAAAATACAACGCTGCTCCTCAATTAAGACATAAGCTTTTCACCTGCTTGGCTTTTCAAAGAGAGCTTGACATCTAGCACACATTTTGTGATCTTGTAGGAAGCAGTAACTCCATTACTTATCTATAACTGGGCTAATAACTCACTAACTAGCAAATAATATCAACAAATATAAAGTTCCAGAGTTCCCCATCATGGCTGTGATCATTGTATACAGAGAAGAGAAGTACCAGAATTCACTGTCAACGCTCTACATTCTTGAACACTGGTAGGCTGGTCGTGCCCTCCTTACTCTCCTGTTATCACGAAGGTATCAATATCCTGTCCCCTTGGCTCTTTGACATGTGTACATCAAGTGTATCAACTCTGAGAAGACCAAACTCTGTAACCCTTTGATTAAAGTATATTGATATTATGGACACAGATAATATAAAATCCAATAATCATGAAAAAAAAGATTAACTACGACTATGTTATCGCTTATATTCCTCATATAAGTTGAATACCACCCAGGGACATGGTAAAACTCCTACATACACTGAAAAAAAAAAAAGTGTTCACTTCAAAATGCATCAAATTCCCTTTCAATATCTATATATCCGTGAAGGAATTGAATGTTCATTTCTCTAGCAATAAGCTGTCGCCCACTCCAAGCTGTATATTAATGATCTGCCTTCTGTCTGTACTGGGTCTGAAGTATGCAGATTATTCAATGATATAGGTGCATGTTAATAGCACACAAGCTGCACAAGAACTCACCAATTTAAAATGGTCCAGGTTACAAAATGGCTCAATGACTCATGTTTGCATCTCAATGTGAAAAAAATTGTCTGCATGTTCTTCACAAAGAGAGTAACTGATGCTACAGAGCCAGATGTCAGGGGAGAAGCTCCAGGTGGTATCAGATTAAGTACCTTTGCGTCATACTTAATGCCAACCTCTTTTAAAAAGCAGATGAAAAAGCTAAAATAACAATTCAACCCAGCTAATTCCCAATTCATACCACATTGTTTGACTAGAGGTAGCAAAACTGAACTTCAATGCTGTGATACTCCCCCACTCACACTGCTTGAATAGTTGGGCCTCAACTTTCTACACATTAAAACCAATTCAGTCGGTCTACAAACCGGCTCTCAAATTCTTGGTAGACAGCCCAATAGCCATCACTGTTACATCCTCAGAAAGAATTGCACTCCCGAGTTGGGAAAATCTTGTGTAATACACACACACACACACACCTTGTATTCAAGATCCTAAATGGCCTAGATCCTCCTCCACTTAGTTTTGTCAAACAGAAAACCCAAATCCATGGCAGCAGATCTGAGAAGTTTCTCATGACAGACCTCTCAGGTCTGCCATGAGAGGTGACTAATAGTTCCCTTAGGGGAAAAACACCTTTAGACAATCTACTTTCTCTGTGAGAGCTTCCCATGTCCAGAACACTGCCACCAGACAAACTGTACCACCTATCACACCTTCACCAAAAAAAAAAAAAAAAAAAAAGACGTAGTTAAAGGACAATCAGAGTTGTGAACATAAATCTCTAGCTGTGTATTGCTGCTATCCATGTTCTGTAGTTTGTGAGGTGTGGCAACACTTGCTTTTATGTATCTTGTTTTGTGGTATTACTGTCTGCGTGCTAACGTTACATGTCATATCTCACTCTGCATGTGCTCACTGCTTGTAGGTATTGTTATTGTAATTGTTTTGAATGAACTGCCCAGGGACTGCGTTTGAAAATTTGCCGGCTAGCTGAAACTGGCACTAACTGAAACGCTGATTCATGTGCACTGTCCCTGTAAAAGCCTTTTTGTATACACATTTTAAACTAAATAAGTGATATTTCCTGGGGAAAGAAAAAGGCACTACATTGTAGTAATGACCCAGCTGTCTAGCCAACGTTCGCTGCTGAATGAAGGGAAGTGAGTATTCAGCAGTAGCTAGCTACCCACCCGAGGCTAACCCAGCTAAACAGTAATCATTATGCAGATTCTGTTGCAAAATGAAACGGTTCACCCCAAACAGAAGAAGCAAACAAGTTTGTTGGACAAATCCAGGGAGGTCCCTTCCCATTTGGTTCTTAAACTAAACAGTTTCTGTAATGAATACACCCCTAGTAATCACACACAGGCACAGATGAAAACTTTTATTGTTTGCTTTGAATAAAAAACCCAGTCCACTGAGGCCCACAGAAGAGGACGTCATGCTGGGTTTAGAGACAACTGTTAGAAAAATGGACCCAAATAAACAAGCTTAAAGTCTGTATGTAATTTATATATTTGATGCTCAAACAAACTACCCCCAGCACAGACATTTTAGTGAGTTATTGCATTGTATCCTTGCTGTGTCATGAGTGGCTTGAGCCAGACCCTCATGCAGGCTTCTGTGCAACAATGAGAAATGGAGATACAGGACATCCCTTTGAACTAGGCACTTGATCCTATGGGTGAACCGAAACTGTGTTGCCTTGATTCCTCGTCTCCCCAAAACACATTGGCGCAGAAGAACAGAGGTTCCTCCCCTCTGATCTTCTGCTACGATATGTTTTGAGAAGACAAGAGGAAGTAAAGAATCAAGGCAATACAGTTTAGGTTCACCCCATCCCACCACCCATTCTACTGTACCACCCTTCATCTTAGACAAGATAATTTTAAGGCTGCGTTTATACACGCAGCCAATTCTGTTCTTTTTCATAGCTGCTCCAAATAACAATTAGTGAACAGCAGAATTGGGCTGCCTGTATAAAACAACCTAAGACACAACCCCATTTAGCAATCAATATTCTTTCTGTATGTTGGTCTCATTTTAAATTACTGAAAGCTTTCAAAACCTTAATGGGGGCAGAATCCAACACACTTTGCACTACAGTGCATCAAAGCCAGAGAATAAATTTAATTTGACTATACACTCCGTTATTAGTTCAAATGTAGTATTCTAGTTATTCACTGGCATTAAGGCACAACAAGAAATTATTCTTAACTCCCTGAGGACACTAAAAGAAACGCAATACTGAACTTGTAGTTTAAGACCTGTTCACACGGGGGGGCAGGTACCATAACATCGTCAGTATCATCCCAAATAGCATCCTATTCCCTGTAAAGTGAACTACTTTTGACCAGAGCCAAGCAGTGCACTATATAGGGCTGCCATTTGGGACTCACAGGTCATCCACAGTTAGCAGAACTGGAATACAATCTCAGGATTAACAGAAGACACCATTATATAAAACAACTTCAATAGTAAAAAGTGCAACTGTGTACATTTCCTGCAAGATATAAATTCCCAAATCTAGCTAGTATTTTCTATTTAAATCATGCCTGGCCAAGATAGCATCAGACATTGTCAGAGTTCATTACTTCCCATCAACCAATCTTCACCCAATTTGTGCCCAATCATTCAAACCCTCCAAAACATTAGCTTCAATATTGCTATGTAACTAATACGCTAAAACCAAAGGGCTCTACAATTAAATCAAATATTTTAACCAATTAGGTTGACATCACTTGTGTAGCTTAGCAAGCCACCAACCACCATGCAGTGCCATGGGACAGAGTCAGAGGCATCCAATCAAGAGTTCAATCAGGGTATTGTTTCTCTCCGTCAGACATCAAGTACGGTTGGTGGGTCAAATTCTTTCTGGCATTCTGGTTTCTTTGAGAGGAACGAGGATGTGGAGTTCAGGATGAGGTTAACAAACTGACAAAGAGGTATAAGGGAATAACAATTTGGAAAGCTCCTTAGAAATGTTGGAAACCAAAATGTGACCTAAATGTCAGGAAGAAGCATACTTAGATGGCCTGCTTTAGCGAGCTCTTGTAGCAGTTTACATAGATTACGCTAAAGATATAACCGTAGCAAACAGCAGCACTGTGCAACTCTAGTTACACAATATCAGTAGCCTCGAGTACAGGGCAATCTACAGAAATCTTTAAAAAAAAAAAAGTTCTGACCTATGATCCATCTTTCCCTATACCTAGTTATGCAACCAGAGTTAAACTGTCACCAAACAAGAAGAGTATAGCCAAGTTCATCTAGCACCATCACTAGTGAAGACATGGAAGTAAATAAAACAGAATATCATTTACAAAAAGTTTATATCTAGCTAAAATCACAAACGCTGCCATTTGGAGGACATGGATAGCTAGCAGACTAGGTACAGGTACAGTTTTTGTGTGGTTGAAAAATACACAGAAAGCTGTGACAGACCCCACTGGCTATTTTGGTACATTACAGGTTACCCCAAAAAAATGAAGCTGTCAGCGATCCTCAGTCATTCGGCCTTCTACACCTAACAGAATATAATCAAATACCTGTTACAAGAAAAAAAAGAAAAAAACTCATTGCTGAAAAGGACATCCCTCAAATATTTGTATACACAATTTAGCCACCTGGAAGTTTTGAAGAGATCGATGGATTGCATCATTTCCATTATTAAAAGATATGGAAAAGTGGCATTCAAAACAGTCTACCCCAGTGATGTTGACAAATATACAATCTTTTAGTCAAAAGTATAAAAAAACTATTTCTAAAGATGAGGCGTCGCCCCTCTGGATCTGTCCTCCATGCAGCCACCAGTATCCTTCAGGAATGAAGGGGAAATATTAGACAGCTTTTTGATGACTTCATTATGGTTAACACCGTTACGCACGTATGGTTAACAGAGTTATGTAAAAGCGCATTTGCTATATTGTGAATTTCATTTGTAAACTCCATAATTAAAAGCATTACAAGGGACAACTTAACTCTAGGATTTTGCAAATGTATTCGTTGATGATACCTTTGGCAACAATGGCATCCATCTATACAATAAGTAAAAAACATCTACATTACCCTGTACTCAAAGTTCTCTGAAAACTCCCATCCTCCCTGGCTTGTTGGATTGAATCCTCCCCTGTAGCAGTGGCTTCCGCGGGGGGGACCGAAGGACCCTCTGCTGGCGGAGCGACCCCTGCGGAAGCCCATACCACCACGCCCACGGTAGCCTCCACGGGCCTGACCCCCACGCAGGGGGATGCCAAACGTCTCAGAGTTGATACGCCTCTCCTCAGCCCAGGTCTGCCTCCGCTGCCTGCCAATCACAATTTAGACGCTCAACCGGGGGTTGGAGGACGCCGACAGTACCTGATTGAATCCACTATGGTCCTACATACAGTATACGCCATATATCAATAACGCCACATTGTATAGTATCAAAACATTAGCATGGGATAGAACAGATCTGAGAGAAAAGAGACTCACAGTGGGAAACCAGAGCTTCCTCCAGGTTTTTCTGCAGCTTTCCTGAAAAAACAGAATAGCTCTTTATCACGTATTGCCTAAGGGAAGACTATTTGGTATTGTTAATTCTCAAACTAAATCTACAAGATAGAAGGGACAGAGGTTACCGCTATAAAAACATTGGAGAGAGATGATATGGGCAGTTGTCGCCTACCTGCTGTAATCACAGGAGACTTTGTCGAAGAAAGACTTTGACTTGTCGTAGTAAACTTGAAGTGTTGGTGCCTCCAGCCCTTCATCAGCGTTGCCCTTGCTGTTCTGAGTCTCCACACTGGAGTTACCCTGATCCTCCACGTTCCCTGCTGCCTTCTCCGTCTCATCTTGAGAAGAAATGGACAAACACATTCACTCCACAATGGCCAATTACTGTTCTGCACATTTATTTATTTAACTAGACAAGTCAGTTAAGAACACATTCTTATTTACAATTACTGCCTATCCGGCCAAACTCGGACAACGCTGGGCCAATTGTGCACAGCCCTATGGGACTCCCAATCACGGCCGGATGCGATACAGCCTGGAATCAAACCAGGTACTGCAGTGACACCTCTTGCACTGAGATGCAGTGTCCTAGACCACTGCACCACATGAGAGCCACACATGGAGTTCAGCCAAATAGATAAAGTATGCATCGAGGCTGCCCTGAACAAACTACATTGGTGGAATTTAGGCATTTGAATGTACCAGAGGCCATCAGAAATACACAGCGAAATAATCTCCCAGATTGGAAAGATTAGTGAGTCTACAATTTAAATGACTAACAATTCATACATTTTCAGTATTAGGCATTGTCCAGACTTATTTGATCGAGACTTTCACATACAGGCGTTCAAAAGTTCGGGGTCAGTTAGAAATGTCCTCGCTTTTGAAAGAAAAGCTAATTGAATATCTCGTACAATGCTGTGTACTACTTCCTTCACCGAACAGCACAAACTGGCGCTAACCAGTGTAGGGGTGGGAGGGCCTGGTGTACAACTGAGCAAGAGGACAAGTACCTTAGTGTCTAGTTTGAGAAACACACGCCTCACAAATCCTCAACTGGCAGCTTCATTAAATAATACCCTTCTAGGCAGAGTTCCTCTGTACAGTGTGTTCTTTTGCCCATCTTGATCTTTTATTTTTATTGGCCAGTCTGAAATATGGCTCTTTGGCACTCTGCCTAGAAGGCCAGCATCCCGGAGTCACCTCTTCACTGTTGACTTTGAGACTGGTGTTTTGCAGGTACTATCGAATGAAGCTGCCAGTTGAGAACTTGGTGTTGGTTTCTCAAACTAGATACTCTAATGTACTTGTCCTCTTGCTCAGTTGTGCACCGGGGCTTCCCATTCTATTCTGGTTAGAGACAGTTTGAGCTGTTCTGTGAAGGGATAAGTACATAGCGTTGTACAAGATCTTCAGTTTCTTAGCAATTTCTCACATGAAATAGCCTTCCTTTCTTAGAACAAGAATAGATTGACGAGTTTCAGAAGTGCTTTGTTTCTGGCCTTTTGAGCCGGTCATCAGACCCACAAATGCTGATGCGCCAGATACTCAACTAGTCTAAAGGAGGCCAGTTGTATTGCTTCTTTAAAATAAGAACAGTTTTCAGCTGTGCAAACATAATTGCAAAAAAGGGTTTTCTAATGATCAATTAGCCTTTTAAAATGATAAACTTGGATTAGCTAACAATGTGCCATTGGAACACAGGAGTGATGGTTGCTGATAATGGGTCTCTGTACGCCCATTTAGATATTCCATAAATCTGCCATTTCCAGCTATAGTCATAAACAACATATTTCTGATAAAATACATTTAAAATGGACAAAAAAAATAAGGGATTCTTTCAAAAACAAGGACATTTCTAAGTGACCCAAACTTTTGAACGGTTGTGTGTGTGTGTAATACAGACATATTCAGAAAGTATTCAGACCATGACTTTTTCAAAATTTCTAAAATGGATTCAATTGTCCCTCACCCCAATCTACACACAACACTCCATAATGACAAAGCAAAAACAGTTTAGCAATTTCTGTAAATGTATTAAAAATAATTACATAAGTTTCCAGCCCCTTTACTCAGTACTTTGTTTAAGCTCCATTGGAAGTGATTACAGACGCGAGTCTTCTTGGTATGACGCTACAAGCTTGGCACACCTATATTAGGTGACTTTCTCACATTCTTCGCAAGCTCTGTCAGGTTGGATGTGGAGCATTGCTGCACAGATATTTTCAGGTCTCTCCAGAGATGTTCGATAGGGTTCAAGTCCAGACTCTAGCTGGGCCACTCAAGGACATTCAGAGACATGTCCCGAAGCCAAGACAACACAGGCATGGCTGTGTGCTTCAGGTCATTGTCCAGTTGGAAGGTGAACCATCGCTCCAGTCTGACGTTCTGGAGCAGGTTTTCAATAAAGGATCGCTCTGTACTTTGCTCCGTTAATCTTTCCCTCAATCCTGACTAGTCTCCCAGTCCCCTTAGGCTGAAAAACAGCAACAGCATGATGCCATCAAAGGAATGTGCCAAGCGTCACGTCTGGAGGAAACCTGGCACATCAGGCCAAAAAGATCAATCTTGGTTTCATCAGACCAGAGAATCTTGTTTCTCATGGTTTGAGACTTTAGGTGCCTTTTGTCAAACTCCAAGCGGGCTGTCATGTGCATTTTACTGAGGAGCAGCTACCGTCTTGCCACTCGACCATATAGGCCTGATTGGTGGAGTGCTGCAGAGATGGTTGTCCTTCTGGAAGTTTCTCCCATCTCCACAGAGAAACTATAAAGCAACCATCAGGTTCTTGGTCACCGGCCTTTCTCCCCCGATTGCTCAATTTGGCTGGGCGGCCAGCTCTAGGAAGTCTTGGTGGTTCCAAACTTCTTCCATTTGAGAATGATGGAAGGCCACTGTATTCTTGGAGACCTTCAATGCTGCAGATATTTTGGTACCTTTCCCCAGATCGGTGCCTCGACACAATCCTGTCGGAGCTCTTCGAACAATTCCTTCAACCTCATGGCTTGGATTTTGCTCTGACATGCACTGTCAACTGTGGGACCATCATATAGACAGGTGTGCCTTTCCAAATCATGTCCAAGCAATAGAATTTACCACAAGGAAACCACAAATTTCAAGTCTCATAGCAAAGGGTATGAGTACTTGTGTAAATCTGGTATCTGATCTTTTACTTGGAATAAATGAGCAAATGTGTCAAAAAACATAAATCCACTTTAAATAATTCAGGCTGTAAAACAAAACGTGGAAAAAGTGAAGGGGTCCGAATACTTTCTGAAAGCACTGTAAGATCTACTTTATTCAGTCAGACACCTTTTATATACTAGTCAAGTTTGCTGTTCGTCAATCAAAGCACAGTAAGTAACCTATGCGCCACCGCTCTGTGGCTGCATATATGAAACAAGTGAAAGAAAATAAATATGCCAGAAAATAGGCCAAGTTGATTCACAGACAATGAGTGCATCATGTGCTCTCCAGCCATGTGTAAAAAAAAAGAAAAACAATTGACTGCAATGACAGCACACACACGGGGAGGGGGAACAGAAGACTGTCAAACCAGCATTGTTTCCCTGTCATTGCTCACTTTGTGACTAACAGGCTCCTGTCCTATCAATACATTGAATGATAGGCATCTTCTAGCGGGAGAGGGCTCGGCTGACTTTTCTGACTAGCGAATTGACAAGTAGTCTCGTTAATTGAAGTGGAAAAAGTAGCCGGCTGAAAATTTGTCTGTAATCGTCTGTTTAGCCGACAGACCGCGCTAGTGGAACACCCTGCAACTTGGCTACATTGTGCTCAGGCTTGCCTCGTGTTAATCTCGGTCCCCTGAACACAATCACACATGCTTCGGATGCCGGCCATGTTTTGCCTGTCTGAAGAAACCAGCCTTGCATGCATGACCTGTCCTCAAAAACACTAGGCTAAATCGAGCTCCTTCACCCATAAGTGTTGGATCAAATGTTATGAGGGCCTGATCTGTACAGTTCTGGTACCTTTTAGTTTGAGCTTGCTCTGGAACTCCCTGTCAATTTCTTCCTTGTCGAACTGGGCGTTGGCACTCTCAAAGTCGAAGTCCTTCTCGAACTTCATGGGTCCATCTAGGCGCACGTTGAAGCGGCCCCTGCCGCGTTGTCTTCCCCCACGACCACGCCTCTGAGGTGGGCGGCCGCCAACTGGGAAACAGGAAGAATAGACAACATTACCACCAGAAACATGTAGTAAACGCCAAACAATACAATGATGCCACAAAATTATTATAATAAGTTACCCCAAAAGCAGTGCCCCTTGTTCAAAACCGAACCATGAAGAATATGAATAAACAAAATGCAGGAAAATGTCCACTATAGCATAGATTGGAGGTTTGCTGTGCTTCTATCTACCAATTGACAGAATAAAGCAATGGCTTGCCATCCATCACAACAGAATACTTAAAATGTCACCCTAACAGATTTATACAAATAGAAATTCCAGCAGCATATAAATAGCATGAAAAGCATTACCCATCCATACAACATTAAAATTGCCAAAATATGGCGTAACAGAATTACCATAACACACGAAACAGAGCAGTGATTTTTTTGACTTCCGGCGCCGACAGAAATGGCCGCCTCGCTTCGCGTTCCTAGGAAACTATGCAGTTTTTTTTGTTGTTTTTTGTCATTTTACACTAGTACCCCAGGTCATCTTAGGTTTCATCACATACAGCCGAGAAGAACTACTGAATATAAGTTCAGCGTCAACTCACCATCAGTACGACCAAGAATATGTTTTTCGCGATGCGGATCCTGTGTTCTGCCTTACAACCAGTGCCACGGGATGGTTCCCATGCAGCGACCCAAAAAAACGACTCAGAAAAAGAGGGAAACGAAGCGGTCTTCTGGTCAGACTCCGGAGACGGGCACATCGTGCACCACTCCCTAGCATTCTTCTTGCCAATGTCCAGTCTCTTGACAACAAGGTTGATGAAATCCGAGCAAGGGTAGCATTCCAGAGGGACATCAGAGACTGGAACGTTCTCTGCTTCACGGAAACATGGCTAACTGGAGAGACGCAATCCGAAGCAGTGCAGCCAGCAGGTTTCTCCACGCATCGCGCCGACAGAAACGAACATCTTTCTGGTAAGAGGGGCGGGGGCGTATGCCTTATGGCCAACGTGACATGGTGTGATGAAAGAAACATACAGGAATCCTTCTGTTCACCTGATTTAGAATTCCTCACAATCAAATGTAGACCGCATTATCTACCAAGAGAATTCTCTTCGATTATAATCACAGCCGTATATATTCCCCCCCCCCCAAGCAGACACATCGATGGCTCTGAACGAACTTTATTTAACTCTGCAAACTGGAAACGATTTATCCGGAGGCTGCATTCATTGTAGCTGGGGATTTTAACAAGGCTAATCTGAAAACAAGACTCCCTAAATTTTATCAGCATATCGATTGCGCAACCAGGGGTGGAAAGACCCTGGATCATTGTTATTCTAACTTCCGCGACGCATATAAGGCCCTGCCCCGCCCCCCTTTCGGAAAAGCTGACCACGACTCCATTTTGTTGATCCCTGCCTACAGACAGAAACTAAAACAAGAAGCTCCCACGCTGAGGTCTGTCCAACGCTGGTCCGACCAAGCTGACTCCACACTCCAAGACTGCTTCCATCACGCGGACTGGGAGATGTTTCGTATTGCGTCAGACAACAACATTGACGAATACGCTGATTCGGTGTGCGAGTTCATTAGAACGTGCGTTGAAGATGTCGTTCCCATAGCAACGATTAAAACATTCCCTAACCAGAAACCGTGGATTGATGGCAGCATTCGTGTGGAACTGAAGGCGCGAACCACTGCTTTTAATCAGGGCAAGGTGTCTGTTAACATGACTGAATACAAACAGTGCAGCTATTCCCTCCGCAAGGCTATCAAACAAGCTAAGCGCCAGTACAGAGACAAAGTAGAATCTCAATTCAACGGCTCAGACACAAGAGGCATGTGGCAGGGTCTACAGTCAATCACGGACTACAGGAAGAAACCCAGCCCAGTCACGGACCAGGATGTCTTGCTCCCAGGCAGACTAAATAACTTTTTTGCCCGCTTTGAGGACAATACAGTGCCACTGACACGGCCTGCAACGAAAACATGCGGTCTCTCCTTCACTGCAGCCGAAGTGAGTAAGACATTTAAACGTGTTAACCCTCGCAAGGCTGCAGGCCCAGACGGCATCCCCAGCCGCGCCCTCAGAGCATGCGCAGACCAGCTGGCCGGTGTGTTTACGGACATATTCAACCAATCCCTACACCAGTCTGCTGTTCCCACATGCTTCAAGAGGGCCACCATTGTTCCTGTTCCCAAGAAAGCTAAGGTAACTGAGCTAAACGACTACCGCCCCGTAGCACTCACATCCGTCATCATGAAGTGCTTTGAGAGACTAGTCAAGGACCATATCACCTCCACCCTACCTGACACCCTTGACCCACTCCAATTTGCTTACCGCCCAAATAGGTCCACAGACGATGCAATCTCAACCACACTGCCCTAACCCATCTGGACAAGAGGAATACCTATGTGAGAATGCTGTTCATCGACTACAGCTCGGCATTCAACACCATAGTACCCTCCAAGCTCGTCATCAAGCTCGAGACCCTGGGTCTCGACCCCGCCCTGTGCAACTGGGTACTGGACTTCCTGACGGGCCGCCCCCAGGTGGTGAGGGTAGGCAACAACATCTCCTCCACACTGATCCTCAACACTGGGGCCCCACAAGGGTGCGTTCTGAGCCCTCTCCTGTACTCCCTGTTCACCCACGACTGCGTGGCCACGCACGCCTCCAACTCAATCATCAAGTTTGCGGACGACACAGTGGTAGGCTTGATTACCAACAAAGACGAGACGGCCTACAGGGAGGAGGTGAGGGCCCTCGGAGTGTGGTGTCAGGAAAATAACCTCACACTCAACGTCAACAAAACTAAGGAGATGATTGTGGACTTCAGGAAACAGCAGAGGGAACACCCCCCCCCCATCCACATCGATGGAACAGTAGTGGAGAGGGTAGCAAGTTTTAAGTTCCTCGGCATACACATCACAGACAAACTGAATTGGTCCACTCACACAGACAGCATCGTGAGGAAGGCGCAGCAGCGCCTCTTCAACCTCAGGAGGCTGAAGAAATTCGGCTTGTCACCAAAAGCACTCAAACTTCTACAGATGCATAATCGAGAGCATCCTGGCGGGCTGTATCACCGCCTGGTATGGCAACTGCACCGCCCTCAACCGTAAGGCTCTCCAGAGGGTAGTGAGGTCTGCACAACGCATCACCGGGGGCAAACTACCTGCCCTCCAGGACACCTACACCACCCGATGCTACAGAAAGGCCATAAAGATCATCAAGGACATCAACCACCCGAGCCACTGCCTGTTCACCCCGCTGTCATCCAGAAGGAGAGGTCAGTACAGGTGCATCAAAGCTGGGACCGAGAGACTGAAAAACAGCTTCTATCTCAAGGCCATCAGACTGTTAAACAGCCACCACTAACATTGAGTGGCTACTGCCAACACACTGTCAATGACAGTGACTCTACTCCAGCCACTTTAATCATGGAAATTGATGGGAAATGTAAATATATCACTAGCCACTTTAAACAATGCTACCTTATATAATGTTACTTACCCTACATTATTCATCTCATATGCATACGTAGATACTGTACTCTATATCATCGACTGCATCCTTATGTAATACATGTATCACTAGCCACTTTAACTATGCCACTTGGTTTACATACTCATCTCATATGTATATGCTGCTCTGTACCATCACTCATATATCCTTATGTACATATTCTTTATCCCCTTACACTGTGTATAAGACAGTAGTTTTTTGGGGAATTGTTAGTTAGATTACTTGTTCGTTATTACTGCATTGTCGGAACTAGAAGCACAAGCATTTCGCTACACTCGCATTAACATCTGCTAACCATGTGTATGTGACAAATAAATTTGATTTGATCGCCATCTCAACTTGTCAATCTGCACAGCAATGCAGACAGTTGCAAGCAATGGACCACCATGTAACCTACTACAGCACACAGGATGGTGGAGTTGTGTAAACGAACGTGGGCTTGACAGTTTAAGTAAAAGTCACTACGGCATGCAGAGTCTGAAACGGCATGGAGCTGAGCACAGAGGACGGTTAGAGCAGAGGTGCTCAGTTAACCTGCAGGCCGTTGACTGGCTTCCCTGCCTTCACCTTGCGGCTGCTGCTCAGACACTGCTCTGAGTGCTTTCTGGGCCTGGAATGGTACAGTCCATTAGTTTAGAGAGCTCAGCTCAACTTTAATAAAGAGATTTAGCCCCACACTATTGACTACCTATAGAAACAGGCAAAAGTTGTTAAAATGTTGAAACTCCGACAGACTGTTAAGAGTTACAAAAAATGTCAGGGGTCATTTGTTTTTAGGGGTTGCAGCACAACAAAACACAGGTAGCGCCTCCGATAGGTCTCACCTACGGAGCTAAATATAGAGTTGGTAAGCCCTACAGTGGTATAGCGTTGGTGAGAAATGGGCGCGTTGCAGGGCGCACCCCAGGCCTGGTTACTGCGGGCCCCGCTGACTGTCTCACCCTGGTGATGGTGCTGCTGCTGGGCATGGCCGGCGGCTGGAGCCGAGGGGGTCGTTTGGCCTGGAGCGGGACTCCTACGGCCCAAGCTGGGAGGCGGAGCGTAGGGGGCCGACGGGGCTGCCTGTTCTACTGTGGGGCTCTTCCTCAGGGGGTCCAGGTGGGGGCTGGTGTGGCCTGGGTGAACAGAGGGTTAGTGTTACACTGGGCTACTCAACACATGAATCAGACTCAACACTGGTTCGTCAAGAGTTAAGCTTTATATCCATGAAGTGTAAGTTATTAAACGCGTTGAAGGTTGTGTGTTGTGAAAAGCAATCTGTAATTTTATTGAGAAGAGGCAACAAAAAAAAGAGACAGTGATAAAGGGGGGGGAATGCCATTTTGAACCACATTCTAGTATTCCAAAGCAGTATTGGGTGACATTATGCTCTCACAAGATGATACATAGGCCTAACATACAGTACCAGTCAAAAGTTGACACAGCTACTCATTCAAGGGTTTTTCTTAATTTGACTATTTTCTACATCAAAACACATTTGGTTACTACATGATTCCATAAGTTTTTATATTTTGAGATTCTTCAAAGTAGCCACCCTTTGCCTTGACAGCTTTGCACGCTCTTGGCATTCTCTCAACCAGCTTCATGAGGTAGTCACCAGGAATGCATTTCAATTAACAGGTGTCCTTTGTTAAGTTAATTTGTGTCATTTCTTTCCATCTTAATGCGTTTGAGCCAATCAGTTGTGTTGTGACAAGGTAGAGGTGGTACACAGAAGACAGCCCTATTTGGTAAAAGACCAAGTCTATATTACGGCAAGAACAGCTCAAATAAGCTAAGAGAAACGACAGTACATTACTTTAAGACATGAAAAAAATCCAAGAGCTTTGGAAGTTTCTTCAAGTGCAGTCGCAAGAACCAGAAAGCGCTATGATGAAACTGGCTATCATGAGGACCGCTACAGGAAAGGAAAACTGAGTTACCTCTGCTGCAGAGGATAAGTTCATTAGAGAGTTACCAGCCTCCAATTACAGCCCCCCCAAAAATGCTTCACAGAATTCAAGTAACAGACAAATCTCAACATCAACTGTTCAGAGACTGCGTGAATCAGGCCTTCATGGTTGAATTTCTGCAAAGAAACCACTACTAAAGTACACCTATAAAAAAAGGAAACAAGCAATGGACATTAGACAGGTGGAAATCTGTCCTTTGGTCTGAGGAGTCTAAATGTGAGACTTTTTGGTCTTTGTGAGATGCAGAATAGGTGATCAGATGTGTGCTTCCCACCGAGAAGCATGATGGAGGTGAGGTGATGGTGTGGGGGTGCTTTGCTGGTGATACTGATTTATTTAGAACACCTCCATTTAACCAGCATGGCTACCACAGCATTCTAAAGTGATACGCCATCCCGTCTGGTTTGCGCTTAGTGGGACTATCATTTGTTTTTCCAACAGACCAATGACCCAACACACCTCCAGGCTGTGTAAGGGCTATTTGACAAGGAAGGAGAGTGATGAGTGCTGCATCAGATGACCTGGCCTCCACAATTACCCAACCTCCACCCAATTGAAACAGTTCGGGATGAGTTGGACCGCAGAGTGACAGGAAAGCAGCCAACAAGTGCTCAGCATATGTGGGAACTCCTTCAAGACTGTTGGAAAAGCATTCCCAATGAAGCTGGTTGAGAGCAAAGGGTGGTTACTTTGAAGAATCTGAAATATGTGTTATTTCATAGATATTTACAATGTAGAAAATAGTAAAAATAAAGAAAATCCCTTGAGTAGGTGTCCATGTGCCACAAGAAAGGAAATATTCAGGTTAGCCATCCCTTGAAAGAAAACGACCATGTGCTCTACAGATGAGTTGTAGGGAGGGAATAGGTTAAATCTACAGCTAGTTTCAAATGAGTTTGTTTCACCAAGGTGAGTACGTAGTAGAACAAATCAGTGTTTCTCTTCCTCGTGTGTGTCCTTTACCTTTAGATACAAGGACAGTAGCAGTACCCAGAGAGTGTGAATCAGTGGGGAGAGCAGCGCCAATAGCACTGCTCTGGGACTGGGTTGCAGCGGAGCTTGTGTCGCTCCCAAAGGAGGAGGGCGTCACTGATCTTCCTGTATGGAGAGGAACAGCAGGTGTAGAGTATTGAGGGCAAGAACTGCACAAGTGTGAAGAGTCCTCTCTGATTCTTTCAATTATTCTTTTTTATATCTCACGTGCGATTCACCCGAATCTCGAAGAACCAATTACAAATGTCAGTTGGTCGAAAGGTGAATGAGGTGAGCCCCTCCCATTATCTAAGGAGCGACTCACCTGTCCTATGGTAATTCTCACGAGTACTTCTCTAAGCTTTCCTCAGCACGAAAATATATGTTTAACTGTTTCGCAAGTGCCGCGAGGTTACACCACCGAGCGCAGAAATTTCAGCTCTAGTCTTGTGTTGAGTAACTTACCAAAAACATGTTGCTTTGTCTCCTGTGTTAGCACGCTATGCTATTAGCCCACTAGGTGAACACTAGCTAGAAAACACAAGCCTTAACGGATAAACGTCGACTAGCACACACGTTACCAATACTTATAAAATGGGCCGCCGTACCCATGGGAAATAAACATGCTCAGGCAGCTCTAACTAGACAAGCGAGTTGAGGTTCACTAAATACTGGCCAGTGCTACCTTAAGCCACACCACTAGCCGTCACAATGAATGCTAGCTACAACCATCTTGCTATTGCTAGCTTAGCTCCCATTTTCTAGTTCGCCTAGCATTAAGTTGCTTTGTGCCTACTAACTGAACCAGTCCCACCACACTGTGACCCAGTCTACAAGACTGCCTGTAACAGGCTAGCTAAGGCAGCAAGTCTGGCTGTACCGCTAACCTAGACTGGGCAAAACGCTCACATGGCCTACCTCAGCTAGTTCAGTTATTTTGTATGGTTTAGATAACGCTGTCATTTTTATACTTACCGACTACAACTACTAGGTTCTCAGGTTCAAGAGAGTCAAAAACCAGGTCAGCTACAGTATCAAGGCCAGGCTTGCCACCACCTGCCCGGCAGATCTAGATATAATGGCAACCTGGTCTCCAATCGCTCTATGAGCCAAGGTGCTGCAGCTGGGAGAAGGGCAGTTCTCTAGCACCAGTGCTAACTGAGTGACCAGCAATGTAGCGTGCTGCAAACCAACAGTCCAACTTGTCGCACAGATCAGTGGGGGAGCAGTCCCATTTAGCTGATTTCCCTGTAGGGAAGAAGGTGCGCCAGACCTAGGGGTACACCCCAGCGCCTGTGTGCTGAGCTGCCACCTCAGGTGGACCAGACCGGACAAAGCGGGCTGTTATGTGCCTTTTACTGAGGAGTGGCTTCCATCTGGCCACATTAGTGGAGTGCTGCAGAGATGGTTGTCCTTCTGGAACTTCAGAGGAACTCTGGAGCTCTGTCAGAACAACCATTGGGTTCTTGGTCACCTCCCTGACCAAGGCCCTCCCCCGATTGCTCAGCATGGCGACCAGCCCTAGGAAGAGTCTTGGTGGTTCCAAATTTCTTCCATTTAAAAATGTTGGCGGCTACTGTGTTCTTGGGGACCTTCAATGCTGCAGAAATGTTTTGGTACCCTTCCCCAGATCTGTGCCTCGAAACAATCTTGTAGGACAAATCAGTCGACCTCATGGCTTGGTTTTTGCTCCGACATGAACTGTCAACTATGGGACCTTATATAGACAGGTGTGTGCCTTTCCAAATCATATCCAATCAATTGAATTTACCACAGGTGGACTCCAATCAAGTTGTAGAAACATCTTAAGGATGATCAATAGAAACAGGATGACCCTGAGCTCATTTTCTAGTCTCATAGCAAAGGGTCTGAATACTTATGTAAATTAGATGTGTTTATTTTTAATAAAACGCGTTCATTTCTAAAAACCTGTTTTCGATTTGTCATTGTGGGGTAGTGTCAATTGATGAGGATTTTTTCAAATGTATTTAATCCATTTTAGAAGGCAGCTGTAACGTAACAAAATTAGAAAAAAAGGGGGTCTGAATACTTTCCAAATGCACTGTATATTTTTGGGGTGGGGGAAAATACCTCAAGAAAAAAAAAGTACAAATTAAAAATGGACCTTCAAATCATACAGTTTCTTGATTGTGTCCAGCTTGATAATAAATCACAGAAATGACAGCTAGACAGTGAGGTAAGAGTCATTCATCTTGATAGCCCCTCGATGGCCAGGCAAGCTCTGGTTAGCGGAGATCATTCTCGTGCTGTACGACAAGCCCTGGCAACTGGGGGGGGGAATCTTCTGACCCAAGCAAACAAAGATTTATTTCCACCCTCACTCAAACACAATGGCCTTCTGGGCCTGGCCCATGAGGTCAAATCTGAATGTGACAGGCCTGCCTCAGTCATTGACTATCCAGAGTGTCAGGGCCCCTTCTACACACTCGCTGTATGCAAACAAGTGGTGCATTTGAGAAAATGTGACAACAAAAAAAAAGTTGTGCTTTTTGCAGGTCCTTATTGCTTTGTCCTTATTGCTTTCTCCTCAGTCTATCTAGACACTATTTTGGCCTGTCATATAGGCTTTGGAAATAAGTGGTTAGAGCGTTGGACTAGTAACCGGAAGGTTGAGAGTTCAAACCCCGAGCTGACAAAGTACAAATCTGTCGTTCTGCCCCTGAACAGGCAGTTAACCCACTGTTCCCAGGCCGTCATTGAAAATAAGAATGTGTTCTTAACTGACTTGCCTGGTTAAATAAAAAACTTAAGTTCACAAAGCAAGTATGTGAGCCGCATGCGCCGTCAGTTCACCATTGGTGCCTACAGTTTGCCCCAGGCTTTTCCCCGGTTTCAATCGTCTCACCTTGGAGCTTGTGGCTTTCCACCCACCACTTCTACAGAAGAACTTCACCATTTGTGTCCAGTACGCATATTGTGCATTTACTTGGATACACCAAGAGCGTCGCCAAGGGGAGGCCACACTCGTCAACAGTTATCACATTGGATTGTGGACGCTATTTTATTGGCCTATAATAACAAGGGATTACAGCCGCCGGACAGTAGAGGTATGGCTACCTCTTGGGCACAGTTCAAAGGGCATCTACTTACAGGAGATTTGCAATGCAGCTTGTTGGGAATCCCTGCATACATGCACAGGTTCTACCGGCTAGACATCACTGCAACTTCCTTGGTACATAGTGTCCTCAGTGTCAGGGCCTCTGAGGGTTGATATGTTAAGACTACCTGGCTTTGGAGAGCATGTTTGCAATAATGGAGTTGGCCATATCCCAAGTGCAATATGGGGACAAATAATTGAGAGAAATCAAGGTTACTTTCATTACCATGGTTCTCTGATGTTATGAGTGAGATATTCCCCTACTTGTAAGAGCGTGACGAAGTTCGGCATGCTCGAGAATCACCACAGGGTGAGCAAGTAGCTCCTTATTATGAACGGAGGGGTTCACCTCCCTTCGACTGGTCTGTCTAACAGACGTGTGTAAATGGTTCCTCAAGATTCAGCTGAATCCCACGTGAGATCTCACTCATAATATCAGAGAATCAGGGTTACAGAAGTAACCTGACTGGGCTCATTGTTTCCTGATTTGCTTCCTGACCTGTGACCCTTCGCTGAGTACTAGCAGCATCTTCGTAATGGAGCGGAAATGGCGAGTACTATCACACTGAATATCAAATGTGTAAAACATAAGGGAGCCGACAGTCTACGTGACTCTTTTGGCATAGTGGAGCCCAGTCAAACCTTCTGCATCTGAAATGCCCAGCTTGATCCAAGAGCCATGTGGCAGCCTGCAACCCTTGGAAAGCATAAATGACTGTCACTTCCTGACAGAGCTTAAAACATACCTGCATTTGACAGGTAGATCGCTTAATGCATAGCATTAGCTTGCATTTGAAGGTATAACGTGACTGACAATATAAGCTTTAGAACACAGTTGACATTAGTAAAGTATGACTGACTAATATCAGACCTTGAACACACTAGTGATTAACCTAGCTAGCGGTCCCTTCCTCACCATATCCAGGCTTTGTGTTGCTGTGGCTCTTACCGTCACCAACGGTGCCAAACTGCATTGACACCAGGGGGCTGGTGTTACACTGGTTGTACAGGGGCACGGGAGCTCGGTTGAACAGGCCGTTGGAGCCCACCGACTGGAATGGAGCTGAAGTGGCAGCAGGAGCAGGTGGAGGGGCTGAGCACACAGAGGACTGGAGAGGAAGAAAGCGAGAAAGGGAGTTGAAGCCAAATATCACTGCACAGGTGCACTTATTAGGGTTGTGCATCTCTAGTTTCATGAATGAGTCGATACGCATCTAGATGCACGGGCTTTGATACTTTAGATTGAAACGATCTGGTACGATTTAGTTTGATTAGTGGAACGAATTGATGCACTAACATTTTTAGCATAAACACCTTAATTTTCCATTTTAAAATTAAATATCTGCTGCCTATGAGAGTTCAGGAGCTGGGCCTCTTTGTGCTACATCTGTCTGAGATTACTACTCTAAGCTGAGTGACCCTGTGTGTGTGTGTGTGTGTGTGTGTGTGTGTGCACCTGAGCTGAGCCATTGGGCAGACCACCCCACTATCAGATTAGGAGTGGGAAATGTACAGTATGTTCATCCCCCTCATTTATCTATTCACCACCTGATTAATTTAATCATTTTTTCAGATTGAAAATGTTGAGCTAGTACCATGTCAATATTTTTTTTGAAACCATCTTGGCATTTAGACAGTTAATATAATGCAGCTTTGGATTTGACCTGTCTCGAAAGCAAATAGTTTAGAAGTTTACAGAGCTTCTCCCGCTCTGACTAATGAATGAGAAATGATAGCGGTCCTTTTTGAAATTCTTATTCATGTAAAAATGACCAAATACACTGACTGTTTAAAGCAAAACTTTCAAAGCTATTTCTTATGGTGAACCTGAATAATCTAAATAATTTTTTTTTGGAATGATTGAAAACCCCAATCAGCAGTTGGATGAGAGTTGCGGACTTCGGTAGGTTACACAACTCTGGTAAGACACGCATTTGGTAACAATGACCCAGCTAATTACATTGGTTGTCACTCTAATAATGCCTATGATTTGACATTGCGAAAGCAATTTTACAAGCATCTGAATGCTGAAGGTGCCAAATGTACAAATAACCTATTAGGCCCATCTCTCGTTGGCGCGGGCATCTGCATCTCCCACACCATTGCTCTGTCAGCCATATGCAGTTATATGCATAAAGTTGGATAGGCTACTGAACTGAAGGAGAGGACGCATCATTTCAGTCATAACAGAGGAGTTATTTCCAGAACAAGACCATATGGTGACCCGATTCAGGAAACTAGGCGTATGCCGCAAGTCTGGACAGTTGTGAAGAGGGCACAACAAAACCGATTCTCCCTCAGGAGACTGAAAGGATTTGGCATAAGTCCTCAGATCCTCAAGTTTCTACAGATGCACCATTGAGAGCATCCGGACTGTTCGCATTCTTATCCATATTTTTTTTAAACTGCATTGTTGGTTAGTAAGTAAGCATTTCACTGTTGTATTCGGTGCATGTGGCTAATAAAATTTGATTTGAAGTCATGACTTCAGACTGAAACTAAAAAAATAATTTATCAAAATGCTTTTGGAGGCAAAAATGCCTTCTAACATGTGAACTGTCATGTGCCTTAATAACAAACTTATGGCATCTGTAAATACAAATAATATTGTTGAATTACTAGAGCCTAGTTGATTTAGCCAAAGACAGGAACCTTCCTGCTAGCCATGATTGGCTGAGACGAGTGGGCTGGACATGCCGAGAGATGAGTTTCAGATTGGTCTGCGGTGTAGCATCTTGTGTCTATAAAATGAGCTGCTCGTTATGCGTAGATAATCCATTCTACTGCCGTTTGAAAGATGAAATTAGCCATGGAGAACTACAAATATGTTGCTACTGCTCTCAATAACATTACTGCCCTGAATTTCAGGCGCTATCGACAAAGGTCAGTGGGGAAAAGTTGTGATGGACTTTCTGGAGGATGATCGTGCCATGTCGACTCTCTGAAAATGGATCAAATCGATGAGGAAATCCCTGATTTAGGTAAAAACATTTATTGAAGGAGACATTGTCAGAAGACTCCACAGTGATGGGGAAGAAACTGCGATCAACAGTGTTGTCACGGAAGAAGTTGACACAGTTTGCACAACTTGTTTGGCCTAAACGGAAACGACCAAGGACATCTTATTTAATAAAAAGGGGTTGCAGTCTGCTGTGAAGCTTTCATCCATTGAACCGCGTAAGAATTTAGCTACAGTTTCAGATATGTTTCTAATTTTGTCAGAAAGTTGTTTCATTGCAAGTTGAAGCTTGCTGGTTGGCTTGTTAGCTAAAGATGGAACCTATTTGGTTAACTATGACAATCGGTTTGTATTACTAGTAACACTACTATGGATTACAGTTCATTTTTTAGAAGCTAACGTGACATCTAAACAAAAGACCAAGTTAGTTTGCTGTTAGCTAGCTAGCGTTAGATGGCTGGCTTGCTAGCTAATATTAACTTACTTGTATTAAGTAAGTGTGTAACGTTAGGAATGTTCTCAGAGTGCCATTTAACATTGAACCTATAACTAGCAATGTTAACTAGATATTTGTATCTGGGATTTGTCCTTCAGGATCAGTAGAACACACCTGACCTCTCCACCAGTCATACTAGGAGAAAGTTCTAATGCTTCCCATCAACAAGAGAGCTGGCCCAAACAAGCAAAGGCAGCAGAGCAGTCAACGACATGTAGCATTGTCACTAACTACAGAATTGGGGAAATGCGTGAGGACCTGAAGTGTGATAACTGCAGTGGCCAAAACAAGAACAAGATTGTGCACTGGTATTGTGCCTGGTGGACCATGCACAAGCTCCACCATAGTCTTGGACCTTCACTTCCTGATCACAGGCCACACCAAGTCCGACTGGTGCTTCAGCCTTAAGTAGCGCTTCAGAAAGACCCAAGTGAACACTGTCGGAGATGGCTGGTGTTGTGAAGGGCAGCACCTTGACAGGGGTCAACATCCCACAGCTAGTTGGACTGGAGGATGGTACAGTGCTGGTGGAAAGCTATGGCGGGCAACACCTGACTCCATACCACTGCCACAGATCAAGCAGTACCAGCACTTCAGGGGAAAATAATTGTCATTGCATTGTATGAGGTTATTATTCTGCTCTAAACTTAGGTCAATTGATGTTGTGCAGGGTTGTAATGTATGATTTTTTTGTGATTGTTCCGTTTCACAGCTTCGGTGCTCTGGAGCCTGGTGTTGTCGCCAAGGAGCGTTTGGACTGTCAGGACCAGGTTTCAGCGCGACTCTGACATCCTTCCTCCCATAGATAGTCTGCCTGTACAAGGACCACCTGGACTGGACACAGCTAGACAAACTTATCTTTGAGAAGATCAGGGAGTTGTGACGAAGAGGCAAATCGACATCACATGCCCAGCATCAAAGTCAAGGGCAGGACAGAAACAGGCTCTCCAAATACAGATTCCCTTGTTCATGCGTGGTTCGGACAGACCAGTCATCAGCACTATCGGCAGTGCCTCTATTCTAACACTACTGCTCAGCCACTTTACCCCTGATTGTATGCATATCATCTATCACGGATATCGTTATTGTACATACCGGTACTGTATATCATTTGTATTGACACCATTTTTTGAAATTGCTGCTATGCAAGTAACCATTTGGCTGTGCCGTTTACACCTTTTGTAGAGACCCATTCACTTAGCAAAATATTGATATAAAATGAATGTGGTCGTATGATTTTGTGACATACAATCATGTGACTGTATCAAGTGTCAACCACAAATATGGAGGATGCATCTGTTTATGTACTGTACATTTGCACCTCAAATCATGTTTCAACTCAGGTTGCATGGCCTTATCACATAGTATTGCATACATAAGTTGTGTAACAGTATTTCAAATATGCTAATGTACTGGTGTGAATGCATTTTGGCAGTGGTGTAAAGTACTTCAGTATTTTTTTTTTTGGGGGGGGTATCTGTACATTACTTTACCATTTATATTTTTGGCAACTTACTTAACTACATTCCCGAAAGAAAACAAAAAAAGTAGTTTTTACTACATACAGTGGGGAGAACAAGTATTTGACAACCTGCAAAATCGGCAGTGTTTCCTACTTACAAAGCATGTAGAGGTCTAATTTTTATCATTAGGTACACTTCAACTGTGAGGGAATCTAAAACAAAAACCAAGAAAATCACATTGTATGATTTTTAAGTAATTAATTTGCATTTTATTGCATGACATAAGTATTTGATACATCAGAAAAGCAGAACTTAATATTTGGTACAGAAACCTTTGTTTGCAATTACAGAGATCATACGTTTCCTGTAGTTCTTGACCAGGTTTGCACACACTGCAGCAAGGGAGTTTGGCCCACTCCTCCATACAGACCTTCTCCAGATCCTTCAGGTTTCGGGGCTGTCGCTGGGAAATATACTTTTATATGGATTTTCTATTGGGTTCAGGTCTGGAGACTTGCTAGGCCACTCCAGGACCTTGAGATACTTCTTACGGACCACTCCTTAGTTGCCTTGGCTGTGTGTTTCGGATCGTTGTCATGCTGGAAGACCCAGCCACAACCCATCTTCAATGCTCTTACTGAGGGGAAGAGGTTGTTGGTCAAGATCTCGCGATACATGGCCCCATCCATCCTCCCCTCAATACGGTGCAGTCGGCCTGTCCCCTTTGCAGAAAAGCATCCTCCCCAAAGGAGGATGTTTCCACCTCCATGCTTCACAGTTGGGATGGTGTTCTTGGGGTCGTACTCATCCTTCCTCCAAACACAGCAAGTGGAGTTTAGACCAAAAAGCTCTATTTTCTTCTCATCAGACCACATGACCTTCTCCCATTCCTCCTCTGGATCATCTAGATGGTCATTGGCAAACTTCAGACGGGCCTGGACATGCACTGGCTTGAGCAGGGGGATCTTGCGTGCGCTGCAAGATTTTAATCCATGACGGCGTAGTGTTACTAATGGTTCTCTTTGAGACTGTGGTCCCAGCGCTCTTCAGGTCATTGACCAGGTCCTGCCGTGTAGTTTTTGGCTGATCCCTCACGATAATTGATGCCCCACGAGGTGAGATTTTACATGGAGCCCCAGACCGAGGGTGATTGACTGTCATCTTGAACTTCTTCCATTTTCGAATAATTGCGCCAACAGTTGTTGCCTTCTCACCAAGCTGCTTGCCTATTGTCCTGTAGCCCATCCCAGCCTTGTGCAGGTCTACAATTTTATCCCTGATATCCTTACACAGCTCTCTGGTCTTGGCCATTGTGGAGAGGTTGGAGTCTGTTTGAGTGTGTGGACAGGTGCAGTTAATACAGGTAATGAGTGGAGAACAGGAGGGCTTCTTAAAGAAAACTAACAATTCTTACTGGTTGGTAGGTGATCAAATACTTATGTCATGCAATAAAATGCAAATTAAATTACTTAATTATACAATATGATTTTCTGGATTTTTGTTTTAGATTCCATCTCACAGTTGAAATGTACCTATGATAAAATGAGACCTCTACATGCTTTGTAAGTAGGAAAACCTGCAAAATCGGCAGTGTATCAAATACTTGTTCTCCCACTGTACATTTTCCCTGACTCCCAAAAGTACTCGTCACATTTTGACAGGAAAATTGACATGGACACATTGACACACTTAGAGAACATCCCTGGTCATCCCTACTGCATCTGATCTGGCAGACTCACTAAACACAAATGTTTAGTTAATTATGTCTGAGTGTTGGTGTGCCCCCTGGTCAAAAATAATAAGACGAATGTTGGATAGGGGTTATAGCATTTCTTTCACATGACCCATCAATTTAGACAAGCGTGTCTGGGTAAGCATGTAATATTTATAAAATATTTGTTTAGCTGGAATTTTTCCCTATTGTAGGCTCCTACCACTTTTAGTCTTAATCTTCACTACACTACTCACTGTTTAGCACATGACCTCACATGTGAATACTTAAAGATAGGTGGAACTGGCTTAAGAGGGTGGGAACAAGGCTGAATGGGTGTAGACAAAGGAGAGCTCTCCAGTAGGTCCCAAAACAGTCAATGGCCCTTCTCAAAAGTAAGTTTGCAAGTTTATCAACTTTCAAAGCAGAATTACTTTCCCATCGCTCTTCAAAAATGCAGTGTATTATATACACCATTTTGTAGCTATGTAAAAAACTCATTTTAAATTTTGCTAAATAAGACTGATTTGAGCCATTCAGTCACATGCCTAAAAAATGAAAATAAGTGAAACCGGTTCTGACTGATGCATGTTTAATTTGTATCGGTTTGGGCTCCCACAGACCGATGCATTCATATCGTAAACATTTGAACCGGGGACCAAGGCAAATCGTATCGGTACATCGCTATGTGTTACGTTCCACAGCAAGAAAACCAAAATGTAGCTCAAACAGAAGAGGGTACAAACAAAGTCACCGACCAATAACCGAAACAGGTGGGGTTTTAAGATGGGTTCTGAAAGACACTCATGGGGGTGTCCACTGAAAGTTGACGAGTAACAACTGGAACCTAAAAAAGACACCCACTATGATGGCCCACTAAATTTGCCCAACAAGAGGCAAACAAAAAGGCACAGGTGAAACACCTTCACACCAATGAGATAACCAGCACAGGTGTAACCATACTGACTAACGAGGTGACAATCGGTGCACCCTATGTGCTAACGAGCTAAAGTCCAACCTCAAAACATAAATGGAGAAACCAAAGCCTGTAACATGAATAATGCTTTCTATAATAGAATGCAAATTGACACTTAGCTGATTCTTGACTTTTACTACATATGTCTGTTTTACAAGGGTGTACTTAGGATATTGAAGTACTTTGTGGTTGGGAGAAGCTGTACCTGGACGATGGCAGGGTCCTGCGGGAAAGAGCATGTTGGCTTTGGCGGCTCACACACAGTCAGGTCCTTGATGTCACTGCCTCTGAAGATTATGTACTCAAAGATCTCATCTCGGGGCGGGATGGGCCTATCAGTGGGCCGATCCTCAGTGCCAAAAGACCGAACTAAATGGGGAAAGACAAAGCATTCAGTTAGCATAAGCAGTGACATGACATGCAATGTGTAGCCAAAATGTACTTTGAGTCAGGTGTACTGTTGGACTGGGGGAAAAAAAAAAAGTTGTTCACCCCCTCGCAAAATAAATGTACACATACATGTTATTTAATCATTGCACCCACACTGTTTGCGCGCTTCGTGGCCAAGCGCCAAAAGAGAAATTGGTTTGATTTGTGACGCGCAACGCCCCGCAAGTCTGGCCTCTCCCATCTCCTCATTGGTTTTTAGAGCATATACCCACGTGGGTGATTGAAAATGAACTTTAGGTCCACACTCTGGTCGGTTATAGTAATGCTGTAAAGTTGGTTTCCAACCGCCATATAAAAAAGGCCAAAGAAAAAGAAGCCTGAAGGAGGAGAGATGACATTTTTTTAATTTTATATCTGTGGATTAATTGTCGGAGTAGAGGACAGGGTGCATTTCAGGTAAAATAACAACCCAATGTTTATATTCCAGGACAAATTAGCTAGCTAACTAGGGGACTTTAAGTAGCAACCACCTAGTAGACCAGGTATGGTAACTGCTGGTGGTGAAAGAGAACAGAGGTAAAGAGTAGAGGGTAAAGATACTTTTATGTTATGCACTAGAAACTAATTAAACCCTTTAAAGACATTTGTTTATTACAAAAAGCTAAAATATTACATTTCAACCACAGGTTTTTGTATTAAGTAAATTGTGGAATATTATGCTTGTACAAAAGCACTACCTATGTATTAGTGTTGTCAGTGTTATTTTATTTACCTGTAGCATAATCTGACAGAATTAGATTGACGGTAAATCAAACAATTGGCAATTGCGATAGAGCTGTGACTGACCACAATGAAATTGGAAGCAATTATCTAAACATGGCCATTAATAATTGAACAACAACAAGGCTACAGCCTATAACTTCAGTTTGTAACCTTCCCACTAGCCATGATTGGCTGAAATAAGTGGGCTGGACATGCCGAGAGAGGAGTTTGGATTGGTCTGTCGTATAGAAGGCTTTTGTCTATTGGAGTTGGTCAGTCTGTTGGTAAACTCAGCGTGAATGTAAGTAGGGTATTATGCCCTCTGATCACATGCAGTTATACTCCAGTTATCAGAATGCATGATTGCAGTGCTTTAGAGAACATAAGTACACCCGAAATACACTGCTCAAAAAAATAAAAGGGAACACTTAAACAACACAATGTAACTCCAAGTCAATCACACTTCTGTGAAATCAAACTGTCCACTTAGGAAGCAACACTGATTGAAAATAAATTTCACATCCTGTTGTGCAAATGGAATAAACAACAGGTGGAAATTATAGGCAATTAGCAAGACACCCCCAATAAAGGAGTGGTTCTGCAGGTGGCAACCACAGACCGACCACTTCTCAGTTCCTATGCTTCCTGGCTGAAGTTTGTCACTTTTGAATGCTGGCGGTGCTTTCACTCTAGTGGTAGCATGAGACGGAGTCTACAACCCACACAAGTGGCTCAGGTAGTGCAGCTCATCCAGGATGGCATGAGTCTGCTCAAACGGTCAGAAACAGACTCCATGAGGGTGGTATGAGGGCCAGACATCCACAGGTAGGGGTTGTGCTTACAGCCCAACGCCGTGCAGGACGTTTGGCATTTGCCAGAGAACACCAAGATTGGCAAATTCGCCACTGGCGCCCTGTGCTCGTCACAGATGAAAGCAGGTTCACACTGAGCATGTGACAGTCTGGAGACGCCGTGGAGAACGTTCTGCTGCCGAAACATCCTCCAGCATGACCGGTTTGGCGGTGGGTCAGTCATGTTGTGGGGTGGCATTTCTTTGGGGAGGCCGCACAGCCCTCCATGTGCTCGCCAGAGGTAGCCTGACTGCCATTAGGTACCGAGATGAGATCCTCAGACCCCTTGTGAGACCATATGCTGGTGCGGTTGGCCCTGGGTTCCTCCTAATGCAAGACCTCATGTGGCTGGAGTGTGTCAGCAGTTCCTGCAAGAGGAAGGCATTGATGCTATGGACTGGCCCGCCCGTTCCCCAGACCTGAATCCAATTGAGCACATCTGGGACATCATGTCTCGCTCCATCGTTGCACCACAGACTGTCCAGGAGTTGGCGGATGCTTTAGTCCAGGTCTGGGAGGAGATCCCTCAGGAGACCATCCGCCACCTCATCAGGAGCATGCCCAGGCATTGTAGGGAGGTCATACAGGCACGTGGAGGCCACACACACACTACTGAACCTCATTTTGACTTGTTTTAAGGACATTACATCAAAGTTGGATCAGCCTGTAGTGTGATTTTCCACTTTAAATTTTAAGTGTGACTCCAAATCCAGACCTCCATGGGTTGATAAATTTGATTTCCATTGAGAATTTGTGTGATTGTTGTCAGCACAGTCAACGATGTAAAGAAAAGTGTTTAATAAGAATATTTCATTCAGATCCAGGATGTGTTATTTTAGTGTTCCCTCTCTTTTTTTGAGCAGTGTACATCACACAGATAAAAAGATTGGCCGCTAGCTTCTTTGCTAACAAACACACTTCGGAAGCAGTAAGAAGGGTAGTTCATGAGCGTGTTATGCTGCGATGCTGACTAGTCAGTCATTGATCATGTTATGAAGCGTGCGTAACACTTAGAACAAATACTGATAAAGAGAAAGGTGATGTATAATTGGTTTCCTAAGCCCTTGATGAAAGTGCGCATACAATCATACTTGAAAACATCCATTACAACAACATTCCCTTAAAAACATTAGATGTGACACACTGCCTGTTCAAATCAGTGTTCCATCTTCACTAGAATTCTATACTAGCACTCAATGAGCAAAAATTTGTTTGATATTGTTTCATTAACTTTCCGACTTGGTCAGAAACACAGGGGGACAGATGCGAGTACCAAAATAAGTTATGTAAACCATTGCCAAAAGATATTTAATCTGGTTGACTGAATACTTACGACTTTCTTTCCAACTTTGTTGTAACAATAACAATTTGGCAAATAAGAGATGAAATGTAGTCTACTTCAAAATGCACACATTCAAGGTAAATATGAAAGTAGTTTAATTAGGATATAAGCCATATAAATTTGTTTTAAACTCGTTTTTCACTCTCAAAATGACAATTGTTCATAGAGAAACAACGAAATGTGAGCCGAGTCCATGTCAATGGTTAAAATCACATGAACCTTTTTTTTTAGGTCTGAAAGAATGTATATTTGAGTGTAAATGCCATCATTGTAAATACAAATGTTCTTAACGGATTTGCCTAGTTAAATCAAATTTATATTTTAAAAAATGCCCCTTTAAATTGCGAGTGAGTAATGGGCCTTGGATGTCATCTAGCTATGGTTCTGTACTGCGGCTGCTCATTTCATGGCAAAGTTAATAAATATAAATTATATACACTTCTGCCAGGTAAGCCTACTTCGCAGGTAACATTTCATTGAGAAGGTTGAGGAAAATATTTCTGTCCACCCTCAAGAAGTTTAACACAACTGGCTACACGGAGTGTTAGACAAATGTGCGCACCACTGACAGCCACTATATTGCTGGAAATTAATTGGCAGATTGTGTTAGGTTTGGCATTTTAAGACAATAGTGGCTAACCGGGGGTGGAATTATGTCAATATTGCATTGATTAAATAGTAGATGGGAGCTTGCAGTGTCAGATACTTGTGAGGTTTGTTTATGACTGCATGAGAAGGAACACATGGAAAAAGTGCATATACTTCTGGAAATGTTTAGTGAGTTAGTCGTAGGTGGGCTGTGAAAGGGAGATACCTAGTTAGTTGTCCAACTGAATGTAGTCAACTGAAATGTGTCATTCACATTTAACACCAACCCCTCTGAATCAAAGCTACCGGTAGCATGCGATTTACCTGTTGGAGACCCCTGAATAGATTCTACCAGTGTCTGGAACTATTGGAGAGATGCAACACCCTTCCACAAAACATTCCATAATTTGGTGGAAAACTGTCTCAGGCACCACTCCAGAATCTGCTATAATTGTTCAATTGGGTTGAGATCTGGTGATCTACCTTTACAAGTGACTGAGACAGACACTTTAAACCCTCTATGCTCCATTGAAACACCTCTTATGTCATAGTAGCCAAAATAAATGGGAAACTGGCCATTTTTAGACTTGACTCCATGATGAGATGTTAAGTGCGTAATTAACTCAGGAATCACACCTGTGTGGTAGCGCTTGTTTTCAATATACTTTGCCTGCAGTCCAAACACTTAAGACATACCCATGTCCACTTACCATATACCCTTGGGGGAATCCCCGTCACCATCTTGGAGGGCGGTCCAATTGATTAGCCAAGCAAGGCAAGTTTGCAGCGTAAGCACCCCAGCCCTCATTTTTAGTCAGCTCTGAGAATGTACAATTATGTTCACGCCGGGGCCATGAAACTCCCCATAATTCAATTTGCGACGATTGTACATCCGCTACATAAAAACATCAATGGAGAAGTCAACATACAAGTGTAAGTAAAAACGAAAGCAAATAAGTTAGTGTGCTCCTAATGCACATGACGGCACAAACAAGACCCGTAAAAATGTTTGGTTATCTTTTGGGAATTGTAGAAAACATTTTCCGTCAGAAGTTCCAGCTAAGAAAGCTAACGTTAGTTATCTAATTAATTTGCTAGCTATCATACAGTAGGCATATGTTAATTATATTTAATGTAAGTAGACATGCACTCATTTGACTGTAGCGCATATAAAATCACCCACAAGCTACCGGTGAGAAATTTAGCCAAAGGTGGTACATTTAAAAATAATTAATTCCTTCCTTTTTTTCCCCTTTACAAATCAATACAGGTAGTACATATAAATAATACACAAAGGGGCTAGGGGGTACAATATCACATTACACAAGGACCTTAAGGGACATACATACACTTACGCTAACAGCTTTTTTGTTAGTAGAGTATTTAAATTGTCTTAAAATACAGTTCAAATTCTTTTTGTAAGGTAAAATGTGGTGTTTTGTTTGTATATTTACATTTGTGAATATGAAATTGACCAAATAATTTAATTACATACAAATGTTAACTTATTTCTATCATAGGTGAAGAATCCAAGCAGTACATCTCACCACAAATAGTGTAAGATTTTCATAAATGTGTTCAATTATAAATCTACTGATGTCTTGCCAGTTCTCTTATATGAATACAATGCCAAAAGATGCACTGTTTCTGGGTGGTCATTAAAAAAGGAACAATTTGAGTTGATGTTTTCATTAACTTCATATAGTGGTTGGCAGGATAATATTTATGAATAATTTTAAAGGAAACCTCCTTAATTTTGTTAAGTAGGTATGTGTGGCAACAGCCAAACTTTTCCAACAGATATCAATAAATCCATTCCAATAAGGCATGACATAAGGTATAGATACAACATCCTGCTGAAACAAGGTTCGTATCGCTCTGTTGAATGGACCAAAAGAGAAATAAATCTTTCCTACTGATGAGTCAACAGGGTCAATGGAAGGTAGGTTCTGAGGGTCAGGTCTTCACACGCAAAAGCTTTAGGTGTTACAGGAACCTTGTAAAGTGATAAGAATTCCTTATAACTAAATAAAATAACCTCTACATTTACCAGTTGGCTCACCAATAGAATATTATTTCAGAACCAATATTCTAAAAACTACTAAGTATTTTTATACAATAGATCCCAATTATTCCATGTAATATCTCTGGAGAAAAATGTGGCTTATAAATTGAGGACCATGACAAGAACCTGCCAATGAAAAGCAGAACATTTCACTGGAACTGTCAATATTATAATAGCAAACCAACATGAAGTTAAGGCCACCAAAAGTAGAGAAGACATGAGGAATACAATTCCACATAGAAGTGGGTTCTTAGGTATTGCTTTATCCAATTGATTTTAAAAGCAGGATTTAAGGTAGTAAAGTCCAGAAAAATTCAGCCCACCATTCTCATAAGTGTTCATTACAGCAGTTTTCTAAATGTAATGGGTACGGTTTCTCCACAGAAAGTTTTAAAAAGCATCTGGTCTATCTCCTTCCTCCCTCTCCCTGCAAGTGTATACTCGTCAGACCTCATCAGAAGTGTCCACTAAATTTGAGGGGATAGGGTGTCCTTAAGTGTTTGGACCGTAACCCTTGTATCCCTCATTTACTCAAGTGTTTACTTTATTTTGGCAGTTAGCTGTATATAACCAAAACTCGTTTGGTTTGCAGCTTCGATAATTTACGGGCACCAGTTTTTCCCCCCCATGCAGTGTAGAGCGCAACATTTTTTTTTGCCGGCTGGCAAATTCCCGAAATTCAGCATCACTGACGTGGAGTTGCTTGTGAATGTTAGCGATGCAGTTGTCGCGCTGCGTCACCGCACCGCAGGTTTACATGATACTCTCAGCTTGTACTTGAAATAAACATGTTTAACTAGCTCCATCACCAGGTAACTTTAGGTTTAACAAGCCAACACTACTAGCTAGTTAGCAAGTTGGCTGGCTGACTAGTCAATTAGCTAACTTCCTAACGTTAGCTAAGTAGACACCTTTTTCAGAACAGCATAAAAACAATTAGTCACAGTGTGATGAAATTACGTTTGCTTACAGGCATCTCTGTAACGTTATGTAGTTAAACGTTATTTGGTTGGTGCACAACAGTGCGGACATTTGCATGAGTTAACGTTCTTTACCTTTTGCAAGTGCGACAGTCGAATTCTCAGTGTCAATAGTGTAGAGAATCCCTTCGTAACGAATCTCGGCCTTAGAAATTAGGCTGATTTTGCTCCCGATATAAGGGGTTCCTCCACTCATGATGGCTTCAAAATCCAACTAGATCCCTCACTGAGCGTTGCTTTGAAGCATGTATGTGGCTAGCCCTTTTTGTGCTTTTGCGTGCTACTCTTCGATGAGGTTTAACTGCGGTTGGTATCAAATATGTTGCATTACCGCCACCTACTAGACTGGAGTACAACTCCCTTATACTTTGCTTGAAAAAATAAACAAACAAATACCCTACAATCTAACACTGCACTCACAATTATTATATATATATATTTTTAAATAACACCACCCTACTCCACTATTTACTATTTAGTCCTACCTCATATGCCAACAACCTGAAATGATGAGACATCACAACTTAACACTCCTGAGTGGCTCAGTGGTAGAAGGCTACTGTACCTCAGTGCAAGAGGTGTCACTATCTGGCTGTGTTTGGGAGTCCCATAGGGAGGTGCACAATTTGCCCAGCTTTGTCTGGGTTTGGCCGGAGTAGGCCGTCATTGTAAATAAGAATTTGTTTAACTGACACTCCTAGTTAAATAAAAGGTTAAAAAAAGAGGAATTGTTTTCAAATTAACACACCCTGTGACTCTTCTGATGTCATGTCTCGCTCACCCAAATGCCACCACAAGCTCAATTTTCCGCGACTTACGTTCCATCCCTGCAGTACAGTTGATAACCATTGCTATAAATGCTAAAAATCCAATCTTACTGAAACATACAGTTGAAGTCAGAAGTTTACATACACTTAGGTTGGAGTCATTTAAACTCATTTTTCAACCCCTCCACAAATTTCTTGTTAACAAACTATAGTTTTGGCAACTCTGTTAGGACATCTATTTTGTGCATGACACAAAATAGATGACACAAAAGTCATTTTTCCAACAATTGTTTACAGACAGATTATTTCACTTATAATTCACTGTATCACAATTCCAGTGGGTCAGAAGTTTACATACACTGAGTTGACTGTGCCTTTAAACAGCTTGGAAAATTCCAGAAAATTATGGCTTGGCTATAGAAGCTTCTGATAGGCTAATTGACATCATTTCAATCAATTGGAGTACCTGTGGATGTATTTCAAGGCCTACCTTCAAACAGTGCGTCTTTGCTTGATATCATGGGAAAATCAAAAGAAATCAGTCAAGACATCAGAAAAAAAATCATAGACCTCCACAAGTCTGGTTCATCCTTGGGAGCAATTTCCAAATGCCAGAAGGTACCATGTTCATCTGTACAAACAATAGTATGCAAGTATAAACACCATGGGACCACACAGCCATCATATCGCTCAGGAAGAAGACGCATTCCGTCTCCTAGAGATGCACGTACTTTGGTACAAAAAGTGCAAATCAATCCCAGAACAACAGCAAAGGACCTTGTCAACATGTGAACACAACTGGTACAAAAATCGACAAGGAAGAAGCCACTGCTCCAAAACCACCACAAAAAAAGCCAGACTATGGTTTGCAACTGCACATGGGGACAAAGATTATACTTTTTGGGAGAAATGTCCTCTGGTCTGATGAAACAAAAATAGAACTGTTTGGCCATAATGACCATCGTTATGTTTGGAGGAAAAAGGGGGAGGCTTGCAAGCCGAAGAACACCATCCCAACCGTGAAGCATGGGGGTGGAAGCATCATGTTGTGGGGGTGTTTTGCTGCAGGAGGGTCTGGTGCACTTCACAAAATAGATGGCATCATGAGGTAGGAAAATTATGTGGATATCTCAAGACATCAGTCAGGAAGTTAAAGCTGGGTTAAAAATGGGTGTTCCAAATGGACAATGACCCCAAGCATACCTCCAAAGTTGTGGCAAAATGGCTTAAGGACATCAAAGTCAAGGTATTGGAGTGGCCATCACAAAGCCCTGACCTTTTTTTTTACTAGGCAAGTCAGTTAAGAACAAATTCTTATTTTCAGTGACGGCCTAGGAACAGTGGGTTAACTGCCTGTTCAGGGGCAGAACGACAGATTTGTACCTTGTCAGCTCAGGGATTTGAACTTGCAACCTTTCGGTTACTAGTCCAACGCTCTAACCACTAGGCTACCCTGCCACCCCAATCCTATAGAGAATTTGTGGGCAGAACTGAAAAAGTGTGTGTGAGCAAGGAGACTTACAAACCTGACTCAGTTTCACCAGCTTTGTCAGGAGAAATGGGCCAACTTCCACAACTTAAGCTTGTGGAAGGCTACCCGAAACATTTGACCCAAGTTAAAAAATTTAGATGTCAATGCTACCAAATACTCATTGAGTGTATGTAAACTTCTGACCAACTGGGAATGTGATGAAATAAATAAAAGTTGAAATAAATCATTCTCTCTACTATTATTCTGACATTTCACATTCTTAAAATAACTGACTGACCTAAGACAGGGGATATTTACTAGGATTATATGTCAGGAATAGTGAAACTGAGTTTAAATGTATTTGGCTAAGGTGTATGTAAACTTCCGACTTCAACTGTACATGTAAAGTAATCAATAAGTTATATTATTGTAACATTAAAAAGTACATTTCAAGCTAGAACCCAACACATCTCTGGGGACATGGTTCGATGTCACAGGACAAGAATAAGACAAGGAAGTCTATTTGGGTTTCAAGGTCCTTTCAAGTCCCTGAGCGTAATAAACATGTGACAGGCATGTTTACCTATGAGGTCTAAGGGGATGGATCAGTCTCTTTTTCACTCTATTTCTCGTGGGGAATAGTCTGACGACTTGAATATTTAGTGACAGTTTCTGAAGCAGGGTCTGTATTCTCAACGTGGAATTTTACTGGCTGGTTTGCGTAGCTTGTTTATGAAGAGCAGTGTTCGAGTGAGAATCGTCCCAGTCAACAAGCGCCAAACCTGTGTGCCGGCGAAGAGAGTAGAATGATCTGTGGTGGCTGCGTTGCATGACGGGCCATCCGTGCTATTGCACTGTCAGATAATAAATCCACCAATGGTGCTACATGCTGGAGTCCTTGTCGATGATTGTTCACAACACAACGCAAAAAGTGTACTGTTGCAAAGGCAATTAGCATAAATTATATTGTATTAGGAAAATATAGCATATTTGGACAGTACAAATGACCTTAAACTCAAATTATTCATAAACTCCTAGTGAACTCGGGAATGCACCATCAGAAAGAAAGAAAATAAAAAATTTAATAAAGTAAAACCGGTTGCAACATTTAAAAACCTGTCGTACCCTTTATTACTAGTCAGAGCTCTGAAATGTAAAAAGTCTTACAACAGTGCACCGTTTTGTCCCTCAACGGCTCTAGATGAACAAGAGAAAGCACTATCCTTGCATTTCCCTGAGTTCTGGGAGTGGAAGTTGCAGGCGAGAACAGCACGTATCCTGTGCACAGGTGGGAAACGGAGGGCTGGCTTTGCTAGTTAGCCAGATTACATTTCGTCATGAGACTCAGAGGAAATCCTCAAATTTCCTGGTATCTAGGGTCACTATATGAGCTCACCCTACACGACTCACAACACAACTGTCTCACTAACTACTCTGAACACACAGTACTTTTTACCCTTATTGTACAAGGTAAGTTGACTGAGAACACTTTCTCATTTACAGCAACAACCTGGGGAATAGATACAAGGGATGAATGAGCCAATTGCAAGCTGGAGTTGATTAGGTGGCCATGATAGAATGAGGGTCAGATTGGGAATTTAGACAGGACACCAGGGTTAACACCCCTACTCTTACGATAAGTGCCATGGGATCTTTAGTGACTACAGAGAGTCAGAACACCTGTTTAACATCCCATCTGAAAGACAGCACCCTGCACAGGACAATGTCCCCAATCACTGCCCTGGGGAATTGGGATATTTTTTTGGGCCCAGAGGAAAGAGTGCCCCCTACTGGCCCTCCAACACCACTTCCAGCAGCATCTGGTCTCCCATCCAGGACCAACCCTGCTTAACTTCAGTGGCAAGTCAGCAGTGGGATGCAGGGTGGTATGCTGCTAGCATCATACCATGATACAACTGTCTCTGCTCAACTGTTTCTGCTCACACACAATACAACTGTTTCTACCACTTACGGGGGGGACTTGCTAGGGTAGCTAGCAAGCTTGAGGTGGTCACGCCAAACCTTCAATAGTGCTGAGCAATTTGTGCCTTTTTAGGTCGGTTCGGTTTCGGTTCAAATATAAACAAAATTATCACGGTTTTAATTATTTGGATTGAATGCTGTAACAACACAGAATAAAACAATTAATAAACATCCCATGATGATAGTGACTGCCATTACTGCTTATCACTTATTAACTATAATTTATTCCTATGACTTATAAAGTATTTCAGTTGTTGTGTATTTTACATTTTCTTTTATTTGATGACTTTATTATTTCTTTGATGACTTTATTATTTGTATCCTCATAGACGAGCTAGCTGCTGCCTATGCTGTCTGAATTTTTTTGTTTGTTATTCAAAGTAATGAGGCATACTTTTATTACCGCTGAATACCAACTATCGATCATGAAGATCAGTATTTTCAGGTAGAGATACACCTCATGAAGCAACAGCTGCTCTCTATATCCCTACACGATTGTGCATTCTTCTCTCTTCAGTAGCAGGCATGAAAGAAACACAGACCGGACAAGTAGATGCGCATATACTGTATGGTCATTGTAGTTAATGTCCGCTAAACTATGTAGAATATTAGCCTGTTGGAAACTACAACTCCCTATTACATCGCACAGTTCAAGCTGGATCTGATGTATCTCTAGAGAAACTGCAATGTGCACATTGAGCTCACAGGGGAAAAAACGAACAAAATGGAATTAAAATAATTGAACCGACTTCAGTCAATTAGTTGTTTAATTAGTTGTTCAGCGTCATCGCTGTCCTCCTATACTCCTTTGCGACTCCTGCCAAGGAAGGGTTTCGCATCCACCCAGTATTTCCTCCCCTGTCCATCTCTCCTTTTCCTCCATGGCATGCTGCTTGGTCCTGTAGTGGTGGGATATTCTGTCACGTCTGTTTAAATGAGCAGACCAAGGCGCAGCGTGAGTAGTTCCACATTATTGATTGAGGTGAAACTCAACGTGCAGTTCGTAGCGCACATAGCACTAAATAAAAACAATATCCCACAACGCAGGTGGGAAAAGGACCACACTAAGTATGATCCCCAATTAGAGGCAACGATCATCAGCTGCCTCCAATTGGGAACCATACTCACACCAACATAGAAACAAAAAACTAGACAACCCCCTAGTCACGCCCTGACCTAAAACACCATAGAGAACCCTGAGGGCTTTCTATGGTCAGGGCGTGACAACACCAGTACTTCAAGGAGATTCATGTCACCCATGGGGCTTTCCATCAATTGTTGGAATGTGGCTCCAGTTATGCTCTGAGGCATTCTCCCAAATTGGTAGAACCCCAGGGGGCAGATGAAGGCATTTTTTTTTCTTGTCTTCTGGGCTCATTGTGATCTGATAATAGCCACTTCTCAAGTCTAATACCAGTGAGGCTATTCAGAGCATCATCATTGTGAACTGATCTGGAATTGTGCATTTGCTCAGTGTTCTATAGTCAACGCACATTCTGACTGACCCATTCTTCTTTCTTGCCACTACTATAGGCTCCTGGAGTCAGGGATCATGCTGGTCGCCAGCAGTTCTTGGAGGTGTCTTCAAACATCCTCAATATCAGTTGGAGGAAGTAGTCTTGAACGCTCTCTAAATGGGCTGGGATCATTTAGACGTCTGGTGTGCTCGACACCTTTGCCCACTCATGGGTTGAGAATACAGCCGATCTCTTCATCTTCTTCCTGAGCACAGGGGAGTCACCAAAGTCGAAAGACCGAGAAATGGAAGGGCATTCTGCTTTACTAGTAAGTGTAGAATCAGTGACTGCCTCAGCTCTGAAAACTTTACCGACAGTAATACCTGAAGGGAGTGTGATATCCCAGGTGAACTCATTTCAAGCAAAGATGGTGATGTGTTCTTTCTCCACAAAGAATGCTGGAATCACTCCTCGATGAACTACAGTAACAGCCCACCTTCGGTGATATCCCTATCACCAGTACATCCGTGTTTTGTAGCTTTGAGGCCTTCAAGAAGCAGTTGAGAGGGATATGATATCCTGGGGGAAACTTTGCTGAACCAGGACCTGTCCAGGTCAGATGGCCAACCTGTTCGTCATTCCTCTTCACAGGGAGGGCCTGCTTCACACGGAGGGCCGTCTCATAGGCATACTTGCACAGGGGTTGGATTCTTAGTGATTTCACAAACTCTGGCCCTGCCACTCTATGGCACATCTGGGCTAGCCGCCTAAACAGACTGCCGTTCGTTCCAATGATGATATACGAGTCATCTTCTCCAGGGGTTTCAGGGCACACAAGTGCTAGCGCCTTCATCTTTTCTTGAACACCGGCCACTTCTGCTGGGAAACTCCAAGTCAAGAACTACATAACCAAAGTAAGGGTATATGGTGTTGCTGACAGCCCAGATAGCAAGCCCAGTCACTGGGTATATAGGAACGTGGGCTAAGTGTTGCCGATACCAACTTTCAAACAGTGTGATTACTTGTGATCCACTGTCTAATAGAGCATTACATGAAATTCCATTGAGTTTGACAGGGACAGTGGATGATGGTTCTATTAGACCTTGAGGAATGTCTGGACATTGTATGTTCTGTGGCATAGCTTTCAGACATGAGCTAGTTTTCACTGGGGGCTGATGCACCCCCTTTCCTTGGTCCCGTTTCAACATTTTTCTTCTGCTGGAACAGTCTCTTCCCCAATAGCGTGACATTTTCCTCATTCTCACAATGAGAAGCAATATGTCCATCACAGCCACACCTGTAGCAGAACCTGGAATCTCGTGCTGGAGCTGATGTGGAGGCTGTAGGAACACTTTCTATTTTTGTGGGCCCTTGTTTGCTGATTCTGGACCATTATTTGACTGCACTGCTAATGAAGCTGCTGTTTGTTGAAGCTCTCTAACCTGGCCCCAGAATGCTGCATCATCACCATCTTATAGAGAAGGGGACGTTTCCCATTTGGAGTGACTGCCCTGATAGCTGATTAGTTGGGACAGGCTCTGGGGGCCTGTTGTCTTGAGTCATCAACCAGAACATGCCTTCCTCAAGTGTGCACACCTGTTCTCTTAGACCCTCTATTTCCTTTGCCTGCGGTGATGCTGTTGAGGTCCTCTGCATTATACACACTGGAACTCTCAGTTGCAGTTTCTGTAGTTCTAGCTCCTCTTCCTCTTTAATCTCAAGAAACAGGTCTAGGAAAGTCACATGAGCCCATCGCATTAACTGCTCTAGCCTGACTAGATTAGTTCTGGCCTGGTCCACGCAACCTTTTCTTACAGCTTTCTGTAAGAGGCCATCTATTTGCCTAAGAAAATCACACATTTGAGGTTCTGAAACATAAATACAGATCTTCCCCTCTCTCACTGCTTCCAAATGTACTCTCAAGGGCTTGGAGGTAGTCCGTAGGAGACGCAGTGGGATATCCATCCTGGACAGTTTGTATGATCTTCAAGGCAGGTCCCTTTAAACTCTCTGCGATCCGCTTACGCTTCTCACGTTCCGAGCAGTCACATTCATTGATCATTATTGTGGTCTGGTCCATCCACTGCTGTCCTCTTCGACTGGGGACAGGAAAACTTCCCGGAAAACACTCTGAGCCTTTTGTAAGAGCTTCCATCTTGTGGGGGTTTTACTACCTTTGATATTACATCCCCCATTGCTCTTGCAATGGCCTCTGTGGGGGTGGTTTGTACAGTATGCCCCCCCCCCCCAAGAAACCAGAGATATCATCCACTGTTTTCCCTTCTTTTGCCAGGGAGTCTTTTAGCAAAGTTGCGAAATCAGATTAATCTTTAAGTGTCTTGTCTGACTGACTGGTAAGTGGAAAGGACCCAGGTATCATTGCCTTTAGGTGGAAATTTATCATGGTCCACACTCTCACTACACGCAGGCTCTGTGTGTCAACTTTGAATCATTTCCCACTGACATGCACTCTTCCTAGGGCTTTAACCTGTTGTAATGAATTCATTTGGAGTGCCTTCGGGAATGCCCGTCACTAAAATAGCTTTGCTAAGGTTGACACTTTCCCCACAACAACATTCTACCGTTTTAAGATCTGCCATGTTGCCTTCAAGTGATCACCCAAAGAAGTCTGGGATGTAGTAACCCTCATCTTCTGAATCACCTTTGTCACCTTTGTCACGTGTGAATTCATGTTCACCTAGGCTCTCAAGTGGAAGGGGAGCAGTTGTCGTTTGGGCCCTAGTACTGTTTCACCAGCAGTGCATCTCTCCAGCACACCCTGGCTTTCCGAGAACCCCGCTTACCTCATTCGGAGCGCTACGCTGGAGATTCAGGAACCTTTCTCTCCCAGTGCTCCCTCATCTTTGAGCTGCAGCCCTCTTCTTTTCCCTTGGACCGCTCGAAGATAGCGTACCTTATAACGCTAATGTCCGGTGGGACTCTAGCCTGGGCTACAGCGGTGTGGGAGCAACAATCCACTGTGTGCTTCAGTCTGGAGGAGTTCATGGCAGAGGTTTTTGATTCTCCGTTGTCTGGGAGAGAGGCTGTTCGGAAGCTACTCCTACTACGTCAAGATTCCCGTAGTGTGGCAGACGACGCAGTCGATTTCCGCACGAGAATGAGATCCAAGATACCCATAAGGTGATGGCCTTCGTAAAAGCTAAACGTTCTACAGAGGTCAGACAAAGCAAATGACTGAATGTTCACCTATTTGGCGATTAGGGTCATGGATAAATGTGTCTAGCACTGCAGACTTGTCTCTCTTTTTAAGATACTGTAAAGCGTTTCCAGTGGCATCAGTGGGTGTTGTTGTTATTATGTAACGTTACTGCCTTAGTTCTGGTGAGTCAATTCTAGTTTAATTTTATTACCATGAAGCTGCTAATTTCATTTCTGGATGGTACCCTAGGCTATGTCATTTCTTTAAAGACACTAGTGGTACTGCTATTATAAAACATTTGTACTTTATTTTAAAACAGCCTAGTTTTGCGTTGCAAAAAAGTATTTCTTATTTATTTCTTATTTGCAACTTGTTTTAAATCCTTCACTATTTCAGCACTACAAGCACACCATGTGTGGATATCTTTGCATGGGGATTAGCAGTTACCTTGTTCAATTACGTGACCAGGGTGGGTTTTCTTTTTCATACCAGACTTCTGAGTATTGTTTGTTTGTTTTTGTTTTTTATTTTTCTTAAACTTTTCTGTTTTTTATTTGCTCTTTTTGGAAGAAAATGTAATGGGCCTGTTGTTATTGTAATCTGGCTGTCGCGTTCTGACCTTAGTTCTTTTGTTATGTCTTTGTTTTAGTATGGTCAGGGCATGAGTTGGGTGGGTTGTCTATGTTCCTTTTTCTATGATTTGGGATTTCTGTGTTTGGCCTGGTATGGTTCTCAATCAGAGGCAGCTGTCATTCGTTGTCCCTGATTGAGAACCATACTTAGGTAGCCTGGTTTCACTTTTGAGTTGTGTGTGATTGTTTCCTGTTGTAATGTTTGTTTCACATTTCAGGACTGTTTCGGTTTTCGTTTGTTATCATTCACTTTGTTATTTTGTATTCTTTAGTGTTCAGTTTAATAAACCAAAATGGACACTTACCACGCTGCACATTTGTCTGATCTCTCCTACTCCTCCTCAGAGGAGGAAGAGGAAACCCGTTACAGAATCACCCACCACCAAAGGACCAAGCAGCGTGGTAACGGGGAGCAGCAGCGATCTCCAGACTCCTGGACATGGGAGGAGATCCTGGATGGCAAGTGACCCTGGGTACAACTGGGAGAGTATCACCGCTCCAAGGCAGAGCTGGAGGCAGCGAAAGCCGAGAGGCGGCGGTATGAGGAGGCAGCACGGAAGCGCGGTTGGAAGCCCGAGAGGCAGCCCCAAAAATGTCTTGGGGCGAGGCACACGGGGAGTGTGGCTAAGTCAGGTAGGAGACCTGAGCCAACTCCCCGTGGCTTACCGTGGAGAGAGGGGGACCGGGCAGGCACCGTGTTGTGCCGTGAGGCGCACGGTGTCCCCGGTGCGCAGGCATAGCCCGGTGCGGTACACAGCAGCGCCTCGTATTGGCCGGGCTAGAGTGGGCATCAAGCCAGGTGCCATGAAGCCGGATCAGCGCACCTGGTCTCCAGTGCGTCACCTCGGGCCGGGGTACATGGCACCAGCCCTACGCATGGTGTCCCCGGTTCGCCAGCACAGGCCTGGCTACGGGGAGCATCCAGCCAGGTAGGGTTGGGCAGGCTTGGTGCTCGGGACCACCAGTGCGACTCCACGGTCCGGTCTATCCGGGATCTCCTCCACGCACCAACCCTCCGGTGGCAGCCCCCCACACCAGGCTGTCTCTCCGTCTCCTCCCTACAGGTGCTCCCGTCTGTCCTGAGCTGCCAGAGTCTCCCATCTGTCCTGAGCTGCCAGAGTCTCCCGTCTGTCCTGAGCTGCCAGAGTCTCCCGTCTGTCCTGAGCTGCCAGAGCCGCCCTTCTGTCCTGAGCTGCCAGAGCCGCCCGTCTGTCCTGAGCTGCCAGAGCCGCCAGTCTGTCCTGAACTGCCAGAGCCACCCGTCTGTCTTGAGCTGCCAGAGCCGCCCGTCAGCCAGGAGCTGCCAGAGCCATCCGTCAGTCAGGAGCTGCCAGAGCCGTCCGTCAGTCAGGTGTTGCCAGAGCCGTCTGTCAGCCAGGAGCTGCCGGAATCGCCCTTCACTCCGGAGCTGCCGGAGTCTCCCGCCTGTCCGGTGCTGCCGGAATCTCCCGTCCGTCCGGTGCTGCCGGAATCTCCCGTCCATTCAGGACCCGTGGCTAGGGTCCCCAGTCCGAGGTCAGCGGCGAGGGTCGCCGCTCTAAAGAGGCCACAGAGAAGGTTAAAGAGGCGGAGAAAGACTATGGTGGAGTGGGGTCCAAGTCCCGCGCCAGAGCCGCCACCGCGGACAGACGCCCACCCAGACCCTCCCCTATAGGTTCAGGTTTTGCGGCTGGAGTCCGCACCTTTGGAGGGGGGGGAGGGGGGGGGTACTGTCACGCCCTGGCCTTAGTTATGTTTGTTTTCTTTTATTATTTTGGTTAGGTCAGGGTGTGACAAGGGTGGTTGGTTTAGTTTTTGTATTGTCTAGGTGTTTTTGTCCTGTCTAGGGATTTTGTATATCTATTGGGTTTTAGTATGTCTAGGTATATGGAGGTGTAGCGGATGTGAAACGGCTAGCTTAGTTAGCGGTGGTGCGCGCTAAATAGCATTTCAATCGGTGACGTCACTTGCTCTGAGACCTTGAAGTAGTGGTTCCCCTTGCTCTGCAAGGGCCGCGGCTTTTGTGGAGCGATGGGTAACGATGCTTCGTGGGTGACTGTTGTTGATGTGTGCAGACGGTCCCTGGTTCGCGCCCGGGTATGGGCGATGGGACGGTCTAAAGTTATACTGTTACATAGGTCCATGGTGGCCTGAATTGGTTCCCAATCAGAGGCAGCTGTTTATCGTTGTCTCTGATTGGGGATCCCTATTCAGGTTGCCATTTTCCATTTTGGTTTTGTGTGTTATTATTCTATGTTTAGTTGCCTGTTCGCACTAGTCATATTGCTTCACGGTTCGTTTTGTTATTTTGTATAGTTTTGTTCAGTGTTGCATTCTTTAATTAAATAGAATGTATGCTTATCACGCTGCACCTTGGTCTCCTCCTTATGAGGAACGTGACTGGGCGAAAGCATGAGGAAGCTTTTAAGAGCTTTCATTTTTGTGGAACCCAGCAGGAAAGTGTCCTGGAAGCATGGAGTCAGGTGAAGACAGAGTGGGAATTGTCATGGTCTCAGACTTTGGTTTTCATGCATATATAATTATGCATAGCTTATCACATTGTTAATACTGTTATGTTTTGTGTGTCTTTTTGTTGCTTTCCAAGTCTTATGCTATCACTCTCGCAGGAACCAGAAGGAGAGAGTGGAGAAACACAAAGCGTTCCAGCTGAAAAGGAACAAGACAGCAGATTCAGCTGGAATGGCATTTTGTTGTGTGATGAGAGATGGAAATAAAATTGTGTATGGTGTGATTATAGAACAGAGGTCATAGGTCTCTGAGTTTGTAAACCTCACTGTGAATGTTTGTTATCATTGTTTTTTTTTCCATTCGTTAGTTTTTATCAAATTTGTTTTATTATCGTTTGTCCATTTATTAGTATTTACTTTCTCTTTCTTTCAGCAGAATAATTAACACGGTTAAAATGAATGTATTACCTAAGTTTTTATACTTATTTCAAAGTATTCCTATCTTTCTGACAAAATCGTTTTTTATTTCCATAGAGAGAAACTGATATCTGCTTTTATCTGTAAGAAGAAAAACCCTCATACATGAGAGAGTATTGCAGAGATCTCGCCCCCAGTGTGGTCTAACACTTCCAAACTTTCAATATTATTACTGGGCAGCTAATATAAGAATCATTCTAAATTGGATGACAGAAATCCCTGACGTTTCAGGCCCGAACTGGTTGACCTTGGAGATTTCATCCTGTGGCACCCCCTCCTTAGCTGCCTTACTATACTTAAAACGTACATTACCTGAGCCTGTTTCCAAATACACTAAAGACTGTTCACATTCACAAAATATCAGGAAACTGTTCAGGCGATCGGTTGGTCAGTGAATTTTCAATTTCAGCCCTGTTATTAAAGAGCCATACATTCTCTCCTTCGTTATTAGACTGTTTCATATCTGGTATGAAATAGGGATCTCCTCACTGAATGACTTGTGCGTTGATATGGATTTTGCATCTTTTGCACAGGTGGTAGAAAGTTCAATGTCCCTAGATCCCATTTCTTTAGATACAAAACTAAGCAATTGTAGGTATCTTCATACACTAGTCACTTCCCATCACGCCCACCTACTTCCCTTCTAGATTCTATTATTAAAGTGAACCCTTACATCAAAAGGGGCATAAGCTTGATCTATATGTTAAACTCGCACAATCTGGATTCCCTGAACTCTCTTAAGAACCAAGAGCAAAGGATTTAGGTGAACAACTTTCAGATAAAATTTGGCAGAGTATGCTTCAGAGTTTTACATTCTTCATCGATGTGTCTAAGGCATGCTGTAATTCGGCATGCTGTAATTCGGCTGCAATTGGTCAAAGGCAAAATTATCCAAGATTAGACCAGAAATAGATTCCACTTGTGACCGATGCAAGCAGTCTCCTGCTACTTGTGTTTTGGATATGCCCGAAATTGACAGACTTCTGGATATCAATTTTTGAGATGTTTTCTAAGATACTGGAGACACCTACAGTATAAACCTTGTGTCTTTATTACATTATTTGGAATGGCACCACAGGAGGCCCCTCTAAACATGCTGGCATTTACTACTCTTGTGGCTAGACGTATTATACTATTTAAGTGGAGGGATCGGTTTCCGCTTACTTTTAGCCATTGGATAAAGGAAGTTATGCAACATCTCAATCTAGAGAAAATACGCTACTCCATTAGGGGATCTGCAATTACATTTCACAATATCTGGCAACCTTTCCTATCCTTTGTAGAAGACTTCTTTAACCAACCCAAATTAGAATTTGTATCCCTATTATTACACTATTACTATTATTATTACTATTTTTTACTTTTTTATCAGTATGGTATCATGCAAGATAACTAGAATTCAGAAACTCATAGTAAACTCAGTAATTCACCAAAGGAAAAAAAGAACTTCAATAAAGTAAAACCGGTTGCAACGTTTAAAAACCTGGGGTACCCTTTATTACTAGTCAACTCTTGCTCGACCCCCAAAACACGCTGAAACGGATGCACACACGTGTACACACCACCTCATTATTGCAGAGTCCTAGGAAGACTACATTTGCGTTCTGGAGGACTGACATAAGCACGATGCTGCTCATTTGCTCATCAACTTAGCCTATAAAATGCCCATTTTGTTTGAATATTGAAAGTGATGTGTAGGAAGTAGAATATGTCAGTGATATTTCTGCTGTGCGCAGCCTTGATGGATCCCATGGGATGATGCAGCACAGTCTATGCCGATAAGCCTATCCTTTGCCTTGTTATATCCTTATTTGACGGGTATTACTAGAGTTGGTTATGTAATTGTTACCCAATGATGTGCATTATTCCAGAGGACGATTCACACAGGATTAGTTCTTCTAAACTGCCCCGTTAGGGATGAAGATATTTCAACGTCATGCCTAGATGATAATAGGCTACACTGATAACTCATGTGTTATATCTAGCTTAGCTGTCAAAGAATGCACATCTGCACAGTTTCACATTGCACTTCACTCTCTCGTTTAATGACAGCGTGATCCATTGCTCAGCATGAAGGTGGAGGGCTTCAGTTGTCGACTGTCCTGCAAGGGGTCTTACCAGAATGAGGCCATTTTGTTGCACCACTGAGGTCATCGGACCCGGACCGAGTCTGACACTTGGATGATTGGCTTCTTCACCCTGTGTACCTTGTCGAAACGTTGTTTCATTGCTCTTTGGTGCCTGGTCACTGCCTGCTTTTCTTTGGTGCACCTAGTCGGCGGTTCTGCTACTCTCTGTGTTCTGAGTATGTCTAGTGGCAGTTCCATCTCACGACCTAGCATGAGAAATGTCGGCATACCTGTGTTGTGTGTTTGCTTGCTCTGTAGTGCATTAGCGTTTGGTTCAAAGCAGTTTGGAACGTGCACCCCTGGACCAGTTGTGCTCTGATGCTGTTCTTCAGCGTTTGGTTGAAGCGTTCCACCCCTCCGTTAGCTTGTGGGTTGTAGTAGGCCGGGCAGATGTGTTTGATTCCCTTGTTGCTGAGATAGGAGGAGAACTCGACAGAGGTTAGCTGGGACCCATTTTCCGTGGTGAGGGTGAGGGGTAGGCCCCACCTTGTGAACAGGCTGTCTAGGATGTCCACGATGGCCTGTGTTGTGACAGTTCTGACAGGAACCACTTCTGGCCACGTACAGTGGAGGTCATATGCCACCACAAGGAAGCCCTGATGGTGAGGGACAGCGTTCCCATGGATCTCGCCACAGATGTCCAGCTGGATGTGCTCCCAGGGGAGGGACAGCCACGCGAGAGGCTGCAGGGGGGGTGGGGCGGATTTTCCTGTTTTCCCACTGAGGAGGCATGTAGCACAATCCCTGATCAGGGCTTCAATGTCGTGGTCGATGCCTGGCCACCCACACAAGGTCTCGACATCGCTGCTTGACCTTCACTATGCCCAAGTGACCCTCATGCGCCATTGATATAACACGGGAGAAACAGACTCCCGTGTGCTTCACCCTGGCGAAAGTCGCCAGCTTTTCCAGCGGACGTGCTGGCCATCCAGTGCGTATGTAGGTGCGCAGGGTAGACCATGTGGGATTCTGGTCTGATGCTTGCTTCAGCTCCTCCAGTGAGACGGCTGACTGAAGGGGGGCGTAGAGCATTTGTACGAGCTCTGTTTCATTGTCATCTGGCAAGACGGTCGGAGTAGGAGCATCAAAGGAGAGTGAGAGGAGGTCTGCCACAACGTTATCCCTCCCCGGAGTGAACTTCAGCTGATAGTCATACAGTCTGAGGCGGTCGGCCCATCTGTGCAGCCGAAGTGGCTTGTGGCCAGTTCCTGATGCTGACAGTAGTGTTGTGAGGGACTGGTGGTCGGTTCGGAGCGTGAACAGCTAGCCATATAGGTAGAGGTGCCACCTTTCGCACGCCCAGGTCAGTGATTCTTGTTCGCCCACAGAGTACTGATGTCCAGTGGGGCTCAGGGCCCTTGAGGCGAAGGTGACAGGTCTTTCACTGCCATTCTGTAGCTGTGAGAAGACAGCTCCTAGTGCTCCAGTTGAGGCATCACAGGTGACAATGGTGGGGCAGACGGGGTCAAAGTGAGCCAAAACTGGGGCTGTGGTGAGCTGACTCTTCTGTGAGCAGACCACATCTGAGCAGGCTGCCGTCCAGGCCCATGGCTTGTCCTTCTTGAGGAGCTGGCACAGGGGCACTGTGGTCTGAGAGGTGTGGGGCAGAAACCGGAGGCAGTAGGCTGTCATGCCCAAGAATGAGGCCAACTGAGAGGCTGAGGTCGGTTCCGGGATGTGGAGGACAGCTTCAATGTTCGACATGAGTGAGGCAATTCCTTTGGCCGACAGGCAGAAACCCACAAACTCAACGGCTGGAGCTGCAAAGGTGCACTTTCCACCGTTCAGGGTCAGGTTGTTCCGCAGTAGAGCACTGGATACTCTGTGGAGTCGATGGTCATGGATGTGGATGTCAGGGCAGTGGACTACAATGTCATCCAAAAGGCATGTGTGTATATCTGAACACACCAGCATATGTGACAAAGGCTGTGAGGTCTCTGCTGGCTAGGTGGAGGGGCACCTGAAGATTACTCTGACGTAGGTCGAGCTTCGTGAAGACCGTGGAGCCATGAAATTGTGCGCTCAGCTCCCCAGCTGTAGGCAAGGGGTACTTATCCGGGACAACAGCCTTGTTCACAGCACAGAGATCCACACAGGTCCAGATTCCACCTGACTTTTTGGTCGTGATGACCACGTTTGAAATCCAGGGGGCAGTGTTGACTGGCTCAATGATGCCTGCCTCCAACTGTGACTGGAGATCTTTTGTGTCATCATCACGCAGTGTAAAGGGAATGTGCTGCAGGGGCTGCATGATTGCGGTCACGTCCGGATTCACTAGGGGCCTGTGAGTAAAAGCTGTGAAGCAGCCCAGTCCATCAAGCAGAGTTGGCCAGTTATGTTGCCATGTGCCGGTAACTTGGTGGATAGTTGACCCACTGTCATCTCTCAGTGTGAACCCCAAGCCTGTGAAGAGGTTGAGGCCCAGGAGGTCTACCATACCCACACAGGGCAGTGGAGGGCTGTTGGAGTGGTAGGTGACTGAAAAACTTGTAGTAAGTTGCAAGGTTGAGCAACGACACAGCAGCGCCAGTATCCAGTAGCAAAGGTAAACCCACCTAGACCAGCTGCACGGTGCATGTCTTGAATGACACATGGTTAGTGGAGACGGTTTGAATTTCAGTGTGTTCATGTTGAAGAGTGAGATGAAAATAAGGGCCTGTTCTGGATGGAGCTAGTAGCTGGGGCAGAATGACACACTTTAGCAAAGTGATTGTATTTTGAACCGTTCTTGCATATTTCCCCATGGGTTGGGTAATTTAAAGCCCTTGAATTGTGAGAAGTAGCCCCACAGTTGCCACAACTACTTCTGTTTGTTTGTCTGTGTGCCTGCTGTAGTGCGCCTGCTCGGGCTGAAGCCACTGTGTGAGATTGACTGAATGGCTGGGGCCAGTGTATGCTGCATAGTAGAGCATTCCAATGCCGCTTCAACCTGGAGTGCTATTTTAATAGCTCCATCAAGTTGTAAATGATCCGATTCCAAAGCAGTTTCTCCCTTGTCTTTTCACATAATGTCCCCTCTATCAGCTGATCCCTGATGATCTCGTCCTGAAGTGTCCTGTAGTTACAAGAGCTAGCCAAATCCATCAGGTTAGCCACGTAGCTTTGAATGGACTCACCCGGGCTTTGGTGTTTTTCCGTAACCGGTAGAGTCAAAGGGGCCCTCGCTCTTCCCCGGAGAGGCTGACTGCAGTGGTGAATGTGGGAGCAGATCCAAGCGCTCTGAAAATCCTCTGTAGTGAGGCAGTGATGGAGCAGTGCTGTCCTCCGCTTGTCGGAGATTGAAAAAAAGTCCATAGCTTCAAGATAAGTGTGAAAACATTCAAGCCAGTTATTCCACGGGGCTGGAAGTTTGCCAGGCACGGCGAGGAATGGTGCTGGTGGTGATAAGCTGAATTCAGCCATCTTCGTCGCCAATGTTATATTTAGCTTAGCTGTCAAAGAACGCACATCTGCACAGTTTCACATCACTCTCTTGTTTAATGACAATGTGCCACTCATTCTGACAACCCATTCATCCGTAAAGCAGCACACCATCGTAAATCATAACAACGTACAGTACGATGAACAGCACGTCATACCACACATAACATCATGCTTGGCTGTCAAATGTATAGGTGTCCCCATAATATTTACATTGATGAAGTCTGATCATAATCATTATTTAAGCGATCCATGGTCATTCCTAATAACTGTCAGGATGGTGTATTGGAGGCGAAGTCAAGTGCAGGAGAGCAGATACAATGAACAGGCGCACTTTTATTATAGTTCCAAAAACGAGAGCACTACATGAAGCAAACGCGCTCAAAAAACGGAACATAAAAGTAGAGCGCGTAAACTAACTCTACCTAACATTAAAACAATTACACACAAAACATGATGGGAAACAGAGGGTTAAATACAAGTAGCTTAATTGGGGAAATGTAAACCAGGTGTGTATGGAAACAAGACAAGACAAATGGATATACGAAAAATGGAGCAGCGATGGCTAGAAAGCCGGTGACATCGATCTCCGAAAGTGCTGGAAACAAGGACTACACTAACTCAAAAAAGTTCTGGGACACTGTAAAGTCCATGGAGAATAAGAACACCTCCTCCCAGCTGCCCACTGCACTGAAGATAGGAAACACTGTCACCACTGATAAATCCACCATAATTGAGAATTTCAATAAGCATTTTTCTACGGCTGGCCATGCTTTCCACCTGGCTACTCCTACCCCGGACAACAGCACTGCACCCCCAACAGCAACTCGCCCAAGCCTTCCCCATTTCTCCTTCTCCCAAATCCATTCAGCTGATGTTCTGAAAGAGCTGCAAAATCTGGACCCCTACAAATCAGCCGGGCTAGACAATCTGGACCCTTTCTTTCTAAAATTATCTGCCGAAATTGTTGCCACCCCTATTACTAGCCTGTTCAACCTCTCTTTCGTGTCGTCTGAGATTCCCAAAGATTGGAAAGCAGCTGCGGTCATCCCCCTCTTCAAAGGGGGGGACACTCTTGACCCAAACTGCTACAGACCTATATCTATCCTACCGTGCCTTTCTAAGGTCTTCGAAAGCCAAGTCAACAAACAGATTACCGACCATTTCGAATCTCACCATACCTTCTCTGCTATGCAATCCGGTTTCAGAGCTGGTCATGGGTGCACCTCAGCCACGCTCAAGGTCCTAAACGATATCGATAAGAAACATTACTGTGCAGCCGTATTCATTGATCTGGCCAAGGCTTTCGACTCTGTCAATCACCATATCCTCATCGGCAGACTCGACAGCCTTGGTTTCTCAAATGATTGCCTCGCCTGGTTCACCAACTACTTCTCTGATAGAGTTCAGTGTGTCAAATCGGAGGGTCTGCTGTCCGGACCTCTGGCAGTCTCTATGGGGGTGCCACAGGGTTCAATTCTTGGACCGACTCTCTTCTCTGTATACATCAATGAGGTCGCTCTTGCTGCTGGTGAGTCCCTGATCCACCTCTACGCAGACGACACCATTCTGTATACTTCCGGCCCTTCTTTGGACACTGTGTTAACAACCCTCCAGGCAAGCTTCAATGCCATACAACTCTCCTTCCGTGGCCTCCAATTGCTCTTAAATACAAGTAAAACTAAATGCATGCTCTTCAACCGATCGCTACCTGCACCTACCCGCCTGTCCAACATCACTACTCTGGACGGCTCTGACTTAGAATACGTGGACAACTACAAATACTTAGGTGTCTGGTTAGACTGTAAACTCTCCTTCCAGACCCATATCAAACATCTCCAATCCAAAGTTAAATCTAGAATTGGCTTCCTATTTCGCAACAAAGCATCCTTCACTCATGCTGCCAAACATACCCTTGTAAAACTGACCATCCTACCAATCCTCGACTTTGGCGATGTCATTTACAAAATAGCCTCCAATACCCTACAAATTGGATGCAGTCTATCACAGTGCAATCCGTTTTATCACCAAAGCCCCATATACTACCCACCATTGCGACCTGTACGCTCTCGTTGGCTGGCCCTCGCTTCATACTCGTCGCCAAACCCACTGGCTCCATGTCATCTACAAGACCCTGCTAGGTAAAGTCCCCCCTTATCTCAGCTCGCTGGTCACCATAGCATCTCCCACCTGTAGCACACGCTCCAGCAGGTATATCTCTCTAGTCACCCCCAAAACCAATTCTTTCTTTGGCCGCCTCTCCTTCCAGTTCTCTGCTGCCAATGACTGGAACGAACTACAAAAATCTCTGAAACTGGAAACACTTATCTCCCTCACTAGCTTTAAGCACCAACTGTCAGAGCAGCTCACAGATTACTGCACCTGTACATAGCCCACCTATAATTTAGCCCAAACAACTACCTCTTTCCCAACTGTATTTAATTTTAATTTATTTATTTATTTTGCTCCTTTGCACCCCATTATTTTTTTATTTCTACTTTGCACATTCTTCCATTGCAAAACTACCATTCCAGTATTTTACTTGCTATATTGTATTTACTTTGCCATCATGGCCTTTTTTGCCTTTACCTCCCTTCTCACCTCATTTGCTCACATTGTATATAGACTTGTTTATACTGCATTATTGACTGTATGTTTGTTTTTACTCCATGTGTAACTCTGTGTCGTTTTATCTGTCGAACTGGTTTGCTTTATCTTGGCCAGGTCGCAATTGTAAATGAGAACTTGTTCTCAACTTGCCTACCTGGTTAAATAAAGGTAAAATAAAAATAAAAAAAATAAAAAAGGAGAGGGGCTGCCTTCGGAAGAAGTCGTGACAATAACAATGGCCCCCATCCTGCTGATTTGAGCTGCTGAACCGTATTTGCACTTGCGATGCATTTATGGATGAGAAAGTGGACTTGCCATTTCCAAAAAGTTAATGGGGATGCCCTGCTTTGCAATCTATTGCCTGCTGGGCTGATTGCCTAGGACAGGACTCTCCAACCCTGTTCGCCAAAAGCTACCAACCTGTAGGTTTTCACTCCAATTGTAATGAGTACTCAGGGAGAAACAGGTGTAGATTCACGTGCAGAGCACGGCAGATGTTTATTAAGCCTTCACAGAAGGCAGGAATCGTGGTTACAGGCAGGCAATGGTCAAACACAGGTAGACAGTCAAAAACAAACAATACCTCACAACCATACAAACAGAAAGAACTGAACTAAATAGGGAGCTGATGAGACCAGGTGAGAAACGAACACAGTTGAAATCAATGAACAAAAATGAAAGACAGGGCTACGTTCCAGAACATGAAGAAACAGGGCTAGACAAGGAACACAAGGTTGACTAAGAAAAGAAAAGCAGAACCTTACACCAATCATAATCTAATGCATCTGATTCAAAAACTAGCTGGTTGATAAATCAGATTAGTTACAACTGAGGTTGGAGCGAAAACCAACAGGAAAGTAGCTCTCCAGGAACAGGGTTGGAGAGACCTGACCTAGGATATCAATAGCCAGCAAGGGTTTAATTACATAAGATATGGGCACAATTATTTTTATTGCACATTTGGGCCTAATTAAACATACATTTGGCGATGTTCAACTTCAATTCACTGGCACTATGTGGCACTATGAAGCACATAGAAGCACATTCACTATGAAGAACAGCCATATTCATTGCTAGCCTAATATACTGTTTACTTTAATATACTGTTGGTGAATTTACAAGCATTGCAAAACAAGACATTGAGAGCTACAGATTACCAAAATACAGATGACCAAGATATAGCCTATGCGCACGGATCACACTGTCTGTCTGTCTGCCCCGATCCTCTCTCTCGATTATTAGAAGATGACAACCCACCACTTGTATTCAGTGCAGTGGTGGTTCACTGTAAGACTTGTGTAATTTCAACAGTAAACCACTAGAATTCATAATAAAATAACATACAAGTGTTTTACAGCATTATTGCTGTAGATTGCCCTGCATTATGAGTAAAATGCTGAAAAATACACTTAATTGAAAGCCTCCTGTACAAATGACTCTAACATACTGTATTTACTTGCAGTAATATATTGTATACTGTAGGTTCAAATGATCCGTTTCAGAGGCCAACCTCATGCTGTCGGGTTAGACACATGAAGCTCAGACTATTTTAGTAAATATCTTCTTGAAGTGGCTGTGAAGTGGAAGAATATTTTCATTAGCTGCTAGCTAGGTACAGTACCTTAACTTCATTATAAATATCTTTAATGCTAGCCAACGTTTAATTACCGCATGTTTTATTGGCTAACCTAGCTAGATAGCTGGCTAATGTTAGATATGACCAATATATTACTGGCACAACATTTTGTTTTCTCTCGGATTGACGGGCTGCATTTTACACATACTCTACCGGTAAACCAAGTCGTGGGCCATACTCGTGAGCCACTAAATCCGATGTGAATGGAGAGTGTCGCATCGAGCTGCCTGCTGACCTATGGTGCAGTGGGCAGCTATTGCCTATCACAGTGTCACCGGCAGTAGCTAGTAACATGGCCAATTTTTTTCCCTCCCAAGATTATATTTCAAGTATGATGGCAGCCTACACAATAAATCATTAATATTGATAGTAAACTAGATGTCACTATGATATAGTCTACTAGTCAATGTTAAACCATGAACATCAACAACACCGGGACACAGTGTGTCACGCTTGTTGAAATGAGTGGACCAAGGCGCTTGCACACCCAGGGATCAGCACCTTGCCTCCGAGTCATCCCGGAAGCTCCCGGCGGTCACGTTGCCAAGAGAACCTGGCTTCCCGACCTGCCACGAGGGCTGCCGAAGACGGCCGAGTCACCGCTTCCTGAGCCTATGCCACTAGGCAGAGCTGGGTTGTCGCCAGCGAATGGCAATACAGGATCGACACGAAGAGTTGTCTGTACTGCGGGATTCTTGGTAATTTTATGTCCTCTTGTACTTTAAAAAATCAGGCTCACCGGTAAGAGCGAGTACTCTGGTGGGCCATATGGAGAACGTTCCTGCTTCCCGGGTTCTCATTGACTGGGGCCAACAAGAGCTTTTTGGACGCTACCCTGGCGTCCGAGCTGAAAATCCCCACTCAGCCCCTCTCCATTACCTTAGATGTTAGAGCGCTGGACGGGCTCTCTATAGGCCAAGTCACCCACAACATCTCTTCCATCAACCTACGTGTGTCAGGGAGGCTATCCAGTTCCTGCTCATAAGTCCCCTCAGATTACCGTAAGATTGGAATTCTCCTGGAGCCCGCTCTGCCATGCCCATTGCCTGAAATCAGCACAACCTGCCCCGGGATGTCTTCCTGGGGCCCGGAAGGTGCCCCGGACCTCTCCGCCATTCCCGCGGAGTACCATGACTTCCGGGAGGTGTTCAGCAAGGTCCACTTCGCTCCCACCGTACTGACCTTATGACTGCAGGATTGACTTTCTCCCTAGCACGACATAGCCCTGGGAATGAACCCACTGCCTGTCCCTCACCATCGCTGGTCCCACATATTCCTGGATTTAGTCACCGGTCTCTCCCTGTCTGAGGGCAACACTACCATCCTGACTGTGGTCGACTGGTTTTCCAAGGCTGCTCTCTTCATTCCTCTCCCGAAACAACACTCGGCCAAGGAAACGGCCCAGCTCATGGTACAGCACGCCGTGGACATGGTCTCCGACCGGGGGCCCCAGTTCTCGTCCCAGTTCTGGAAGGTGTTCTGCACCCTCATTGGGTCGCAAGCCTGTCCTCTGGGTTCCATCCCCAGTCCAAGGGCCAGTCGGAGACTACTCTGCACTGCCTGGTCTCCGCCAACCCCACCGCCTGGAGCCAGCAGATGGTGTGGGTCGAATATGCCCGCAACACCCTTCCCTGCTCTGCCACAGGCCTATCTCTGTTTGAGTGTTCCCTGCTCTTCCCTGAGCAGGAGGAAGAGGTCGGCGTATCTTCTGCCTAGATGTTTGTCTGCCGCTCTCGTCGTTCCTGGAGAGCCCGGTTGGCCCTGCTCAAGACCCCCTCCAGGTATCTACGACAAGCAGATCTCTGGTATCGGGGAGAAGGTATGGCTATCCACCCGGGTTCTGCCCCTCCGGGTGGAATCCCGCAAACTCTACCCCCAGTTTATTGGCCCATTTCCCATCTCCAGCCCCTCTCCAGCCCCTCTGCTGTTCGTCTTCTGTTGCCCCGTACCCTTCGTATACATCCCACCTTTCATGTGTCCAGAGTCAAACCTACAGTTGAAGTCGGAAGTTTACATACACTTAGGTTGGAGTCATTAAAACTCGAAATTCCAGAAAATGATGTGATGGCTTTAGCTTTTTGACACATGCTGAATTTTTTATTATTGTTTTTAGAAAAGGGTGGGACTTTTTTTGCAGAAAGTGCAGAATGGCTCATCAGTTATCAGTTATCTTGACAATAGAGTACTTTTTCTCTCTGGGTATCAGCTTTCAGCTTATTTACATGATGAGATGCTCTTGAGTGCCCATTGAGTGCCTGGGACAGGACCGCCCCTAGTTCCGTGTTGCATGCGTCCATCTGGACCAACATCGGCACCCAGAAATCGGGCAATACGAGAATCATATGGGAGCACAGTGCTTCCTTCAGGCGCCTGAACGCTGCTTCGGTCTCGCCCGTCCATTTCACTGTTTTTGGGAGGCGGGCCCTGGTTAGATTGCTAAGGGGGGAGGCAATAGACGCAAAGTTGGGGATAAAGCAGCTGTAGTATCCTGCCAGTCCCAGGAAGGACTTGACCTGTGTCTTGATGCATAGAACAAGCCAGTCACGTACCGCGTGGACCTTCCTCTCCTGGGGCTTGACGTTCCCCTGTCCGATCAAATACCCAAGGTACTCCACCTCCTCGGACACTCGTTTGCATTTCTTGGGGTTCGCTGTCAACCCAGCTTGCCTGAGTGCGTCCAGGTGCGTCAGGAGGTGCGTCAGGTGCTCTTCCCAACCTTGACTGTGGATGATGATATTATCCAAATAGGCCACTACATACTGTTAGTGGGGTCGAAGTACTTTGTCCATCAGGCGCTGGAATGTGGATTTGGCTCCATGGAGACCGAAGGGGACTGATATAATCCATCCGGTGTCGAAAATGCCATCTTCTCCCGGGAGGTGGCTGCCAACGGAACCTGCCAATATCCTTTGGTCAGGTCGAGGGTGCTGATGTACCGGGCAATTCCCAACCGGTCCATGAGCTCGTCCACCCTCGCCATGGGGGAGGCGTCGAACAAGCTGATGGGGCTGCACGGTGTGCTGTGGGACTCTTTGATGACCCCCATCCTCAGCATAGCCTCCACTTCCTGCTTCGCGGCCTTCCTTCGGGCCTTGGGAATCCGATATGGCCTCTTTCGTACCATTTCCCTGGGCCAGGTGCGGACGTGGTGCTCAATGAGGGTCGTGCAGCCTGGCTTCTCTGAGAACACCGCCATTTTTTTCCCGATCTACAAGCTCCCGGAGTGCTTGCTTCTGGCCGGTTCGAGGTCCTCATTGCTCGGGACCACCACCGTTACCGTTGGAGTCCTGGGTCCCGACCATAACACGGCCAAGGCTGTCCTCTCGTGCCACTTCTTCAGTAGGTTCACGTGGTAAATCTGTTGCCGTTTCTGTCTCCCCGGCTGCCGCACGATGTAATTGACGGGTCCCAGCTTCTCTATCACATCATATGGCCCAGCCCGTGCCATGTATCCAGGAACTTACTTTCTGCTGTGGGGATTAAGACCAACTCCTTGTCTCCCACCTGGAATTCTTTGTCTGGGTTCCTCGATTGTAGACCTGGGCTTGGGCACATTGGGCCTTCTCCATATGTTTCCTTACCACTGGTCATATGGCTGTCATCCGCTCCCTCATAGTCTCCATGTGTTCTAGCACGCTGCGTAAGGTGGCCGGTTGGGCTTCCCATACCTCCTTGGCGAGGTCCAATAGGCCGCGTGGAATAGCCTAGTCAAAGCCCAGACCTCAATCCAATTGAGAATCTTTGGTATGATTTAAAGATTTTTGTACACCAGAGGAACCCATCCAACTTGAACGGGGCAGTTTGGGGGGGGGGTGGTGAATAGTTATTCACGCTCAAGTTTTTTGTCTTATTTCTTGTTTGTTTCACAATAAAACATATTTTGCATCTTCAATGTGGAAGGCATGTTGTGCAAATCAAATGATACAAACCCCCAAAACATCTATTTTAATTCCAGGTTGTAAGGCAACAAAATAGGAAAAATGCCAAATTTCACAAGCCACTATAAAAACAGAAATACCTTATTTACGTAAATATTCCGACCCTTTGCTATGAGACTCTGCATTGAGCTCAGGTGTATCCTGTTTCCATTGATAATCCTGTGGTCAATTCAATTGATTGGACATGATTTGGAAAGACACACACCTGTCTATAGAAGGTCCCACAGTTGACAGTGTATGTCAGAGCAAAAACCAAGCCATGAGGTCAAATGAATTGTCCGAAGAGCTCCGAAACAAGATTGTGTCGAGGCACAGATCCAGGGAAGAGTACCAAAAAATGTCTGCAGCATTGAAGACCCCCAAGAACACAATGGCCTCCATCATTCTTAAATGGAAGAAGTTTAGAACCACCAAAACTCTTCCTAGAGCTGGCTGCCTGGCCAAACTGAGCAAGTTTGCCAAAAGGCAGCTAAAGGACACTCAGACCGTGAGCAACAAGATTCTCTGGTCTGAAACCAAGATTGAACTCTTTGGCCTGAAAGCCAAGTGACACGTCTGGAGGAAACCTGGCACCATCCCTACAGTGAAGAATGGTGGTGGCAGCATCATGCTGTGGGGATGTCCAAGTCCTTGCCGCTCCCCATTGTCAGGGTTGAGGGAAAGATGAACGGAGCAAAGTACAGAGAGAGATCCTTGATGAAAACCTGCTCCAGAGCGATCAGGACCTCAGACTTGGGTGAAGGTTTACCTTCCAACAGGACAACAACCTTAAGCACACAGCCAAAACAATGCGAGAGTGGCTTCGGGACAAGTCTCTGAATATCAGAGCCCGGACTTGAACCCAATCAAACATCTCTGGAGATACCTGAAAATAGCTGTGCAGCGACACTCCCCATCCAACCTGACAGAGGTTGAGAGGATCTGCAGAGAAGAATGGGAGAAACTCCCAAGCTTGTAGCGTCATACCAAAGAAAACTTTAGACTGTAATCATTGCCAAAGGTGCTTCAACGAAGTACTGAGTAAAGGGTCTGAATACTTCATACGTATTATGAATACTTAAATCATATTTCCTTTTTATTTTTTTACATTTGCTAAAATTTCTACAAACCTGTTTTTGTTTTGTCATTATGGGGTAGTGTGTAGATTGATGAGGGGGGGGGGGACGATTTAATACATTTTAGAATAAGGCTTTAACAAAATGTAGAATAAGTCAAGGCGTCTGAATACTTTCCGAAGGCACCGTATTAACCATCTGCACAAGGCTACTACTTTTGCCCTCTCGCATTGCAACACTTCAGCCACTAGAACCTGTGCATATGCATGGTCTAAACAAGTTTGCGGGAGTATAAGCACATTCTCATGTTCAGTTTTATGTTTGCCAACTTTTATGTGAAATCTGGCACATGCATGTTTTGGAGCATATTTGTTTTTGTGTGCATACGCAACGTTTATAAATGAGGCAGCTGGAACCGACAATTATAGCCTGATCAATTATAGTTTTTTGAGCATGAATTAAGAGACACATTTTATGAAATGATCTGCAGTGCTTCTCAGAACATTTATTTAAACTGTTATTGTTGATTGTCTCTTGTAATGCATTTTAAACTGTACAGAAAATGCCTTTGCAGACCTTGATAGATACTCATCACAATATAACATATAAATAATGTTGTCTCTGTTATTCTTTTTAAAAACTAGTTAATACTGGCAGGTAGCCTAGTGGTTAATACTGCTCGTAACTGAAAGGTCGCTGATTTGAATCCCCGAGCCGACTAGGTCAAACATCTGTTTATGCCGTTGAGCAAGGCACTTAACCCTAATTGTTCCTCTACAGTAAGTCACTCTGGATAAGAGTGTCTGCTAAATGACTCATATGTAAAAGTACAAGTCCTATACCTTTACTGTGTACTGCTAACCTTGTTAGATTAGCAACAGATATACTGTAGGACTATAATTTGTAAATAATTGTCTACATTTATTGCCTTTCTGAAAGTGTGAATACACTAAAAGCCCGGTTTATATTCACTCATTTAACTTTTTTTAAATAAAAAAAAACAAAAAAAACGCCACCATGTCTGTGTCAATGAAGGAGTTCACTTATAGGCTTATTCCAATGCTTTGCACTACAAAGTAGATCTCAGCTTTGTTAAAAATACATGGAAGAAAATAAATGTATCATAGACTAGTGATTCAGGAGTAATATTCAAACAGAATTATATGCACCATCAACATTAGACAGCTATACTGAAAACCCACACTCAAATTGCTGAAATAAGTAAATTAAATCAATGAGAGAATAGTCATATTAATTTATAACTAAAACAGCAATGCAGATGGGGCTCTTTTACTCAGCGCAGAGACATATTTTAGGTAATGAATGTGTAGTGGACTTTCAAGATTTAACAGATTTGGTGGTGCAAACAGAGAGATCATCATATTCTAGATGCAGAGGTCATGAGTTCAAATCCTGTGGGATTTACTGAAAAGTAAGCTCCAATTGATCAATTGGAGTGTAAACATTAAATAAAGATGTTTACACTCTTTTATCTGAACAGCATTACCGCTTACCTTAAAACCCCCCATACTATTCCACTACTTCCCTTACAATAATAAAAACTTGAAATGTGGAGTTTCACATGTGGAAATTGAATTTGCACTATCACGTGAAACATTTTCAAATGTTGATACATGTAGTTTCATGGGATCACATTTTGAAATGTTATACCTATTTATTTACCATGAGATCATGTTTTCTTAAGTACTCAAACGTTTTCACATGTGTAGTTACTTTATCACGTTTCTTTTACATGTTGTCACATGTTATCACATGATGGTGATCACATGTGGCAGTGTCAGTGTCAGAGGAAGGTCCTAAAATTAGCCAGACTCCAGCCAGCAAAGGCATAGACTGTTGTCTCTGCTACCGCACAGCAAGCGGTACCGATGCACCAAGTCTGGAACCAACAGGACCCTGAACGGATTCTACCCCCAAGACATAAGACTGCTAATAGTTAACCAATATCTTGCTACCCGGACTATCTGCATTGACCCTTTTTGTCTCATCACATATGCTGCTGCTAATGCTTATTATCTATCCTGTTGCCTAGTCACTTTATTCCTACCTATATGTACATATCGACCTCATACCCATGCACGTCAACTCTGTATTGGTAACCCCTTGTATATTGCCAAGTTATCGTTACTCATTGTGTATTTATTCCTCGTGTTATTATTTCTCTCTTTTTTTCTCTGCATTGTTGGGAAGAGCCCCACGTGAGTTGTTCACCGTTAGTCTACACCTGTTTACGAAGCATGTGACAAATACAATTCGATTTAATTGATTTGATCACGTGAAAGGGAACGTTGTATTATTCAGTCCCCGGTTAAATAACACCATATATAGATTCTACAGACCCTACTGAGTACTCCCAATCCGACTTTTACTTCTGCGCAAATAATCGTTATTTCACTATATATTATGCCAATATGAAATTCATATACAGGGATTTGCATTGTGGTCAATGGAATAGGTGGAGTAGGGCGTCACCAGCACTCTGTATTAAACCAGTGGCCCAGCACAAGAGACTCAAGTATTACACATTATATTGCGCAAATCCAATAACATGTATTTTATTAAAAGTGTATTCTTTCATTATAGCCTACACAACAGCTTTCAACATACAATACCAGTATTTGTTTAAACTTTCAAACCTAATGCTAGTATAAATAATACATTATAATAAAAGTACATAAAATCATCAATGTATCTTGTCCAAGGTGGTTGCAATGCTGTGAGAAACAGTTGTACGTGTATCGAGATTCCACAATTTTGCATATCTTTGCATGCGGCTCTTATTTTGAAAAAGAGAATCCGCGATCGTGACGCCAGCATCCTGCTACATGGAAAATGGTAATATCGTTTTTCTAAATTTGGTGCTGACGGGAAATCAACATCTCGCGCGTTTTCGACATCGTCTGGAACCAATGGTGGAGTTCGTTTTGCATGGCTCGGTGCCCGTATATGGGGAGTTTGGATTTTAGACCATTCGATTGGTGCTTAAGCGAAATCTCCACTCAAACGGGGAACCGGGGCATGCAAAACAAACTTACACACTCTAACACGTCTGGAATGGGTTTATTAAATAGCAGCAGTATATAGCTTATGTGTTTACTAAATAGAAGCAGTATATAGCTTTGATTTATACATTAGTAGGTCTATTTGTTTCCTTCTTTATTATACTTGTCTTGAAGCACTACTGTAGGGTATCTTGTGGAATGAGAAACTTTGAGGTACAACCAGCGCAAATATGCATTATAGTAGAACAGTGGTCCTTTCTTGAAATTATATTTCTACATTCGAAGCCCACGCGCATGCGTACATTCTAAAATACGATTTGCACAACGGTCTATCATCAAAGATGGCGGGAGCCTCCGACCCACTGGAGGACATGCTCTTCAATGAGGTAGACGAAAAAGCAGTAAGTGACTTAGTTGGCTCTTTGGAATCGCAACTTGTCAGCCAGAAGACTTCGCCCGCCACATTTTCCGATATCAAGCGAGAAGGATCTACGGGCACTGTCAGCCAGTTCTCAGGGAAAGTGCGTGATCAAGTGGGGTCTCTGGAGCCGCCACAACAAGGACACCCAAAAGCGGTGTTAAACGCGGAACCCTGTGCGAATCAGGCGATTTCGAACAAGAGTATCACCGCTTCTACCTCTTCCATCACTACTGGGGGCATTATAAACGCTGGTACCAATTTACAAACACATGGAGCCGCATCTCGCATCATTTCCCCAGCACCACCAGGATCGGTAACTTTGCCTGCTCAGACGACTAGCTACAACAGAGGGACTGTTTTGGGTCCAGCTGAAACATCGGTGGTGACTGCTCCGAACTCAAACCTCACAACAACAACGGCTATCAGGACTCCTTCACCTGGATTACAGAGTTTTAACGGTAGCCCCGGAGCTGTGAAGTTGGTCAACTCGCCAGCTGCTGCTCCCCAAATCGGGTTAGGCGGCAACACTGTTATAAGTACTGCCAGTGCGGGCAACTCAAATATCATTGTGTCTATGGCTTCACAGCCTCCTTCTCTACCAAACTATCCTGTATCTCAATCTGCTGTGGCATTTGTTACTCCCACTGTTGCATTGCAAAGGCATCCCAACCCCATGGCCAGTGCCTCACAGAACGGAGTAATAGACCCTAAGGTTTCTGCAGTGGTCACACAGGGTGCAGGTTCTCCAGGGGCCACCACCTCTCAGGTCATGAACCGCAATAACACTCTTATTAACACTACAATGGTGGCACCCAACCAGCCAGTCTCTGCTGGCCAATCAATCATTCTCGGAGGGTCTCCCTCTCCTGTTGTTGTGAACTCGCCCATAAGCCAGGCACAGAGTGTGGCGAGTCCCACTCTCGCAGCCGGGGTGAAACCAACGGTTAACGGAGTTGGTCAGCCCACTGTGACCATCGTGAGGCCCCCCGGTGCTCCTGTGATGGCCACCTCCGTGCAGCAGCAGAGACCTGGGCTGGTAGCGAGTCCCACGAGGACTGTGGCACCACAGATGGTCGTCAGACCACCACAGCAGACCACCATTCAGTTACCCCCTGGATTTACCATACCTCCCGGTAAGGAACCCTACTGATGTTATCCTGATTCTAAAACCTAGGTTCTGGCTCCCCAAGCTCCATTCTGAACAGAAATGTGCACCTTTCAATGTGTTGACCCATTAGTCAATCAATTAACATGCATATAGTCAATAACCTAGTCTGTGCTATTCATTAATGCATTTATTAACCCAATGCCTAGGCCCCAAAAAACCCAAACAGTAAACCATTGAAAATGGCAAATAGAGAAAGATGTGTGACCTGACTGTTTCTCCCCCAGGTATGGTGCTGGTGCGTACAGACACAGGCCAGCTGGTAATGGTTCCTCAGCAGGTTCTAGCCCAGGCTCAGGCTAAGACCCAACAAGGCCAGGCTGCTGTCTCTAACATCTGCCCCCGGCCTGCTACACCTACCGCTGGGACCACCATCAGAGTCGGTACTCCCAGCCAGGTATAGATGGGGGAATCAGGCTGAAGTTATCTAGAGGGGGACTGAACTGTATTATGTCATATCAAACGTGTTTGTCGATCTGAACGACGTCTGTCTGCCATGTAGTGCCCAATCCTCTTTAGTGGCCCAAGTATAGACCTAGTTCCTCCTGACAAAAAAAAAAAGAATGGCACTGCTAGATCATGTGGATTTTGCATAAGATCGATGCTGCCCATGTCAGGAATATTATTGGGGATGATGTAGTATATGACTGCTCATGGTCATGGTCAACATCAGTCTCACGAGAACATAGATTCTCGTTCGGGTCCGGTCATGGTTATCTGCTGTGGCTGTAGAGTCCCATTTGTGAGCGGTATACTCTGCCACTGGGCATAACCGAAGGTCAGCCCTTACGTTGTAGGGATCTCCTGCTTTTTCTTCCTCTTCACCCTTTTAATTTCCCTCTCAAGTTGTGCCAGTGTGGGTTTCACTTTCAAGTAAGTCATAAGTTGACCATCTATACCGGTACTAATGTCCAGTGCACCTCTGACCCCCTTGCTCCCCCTGTCCTCTGCAGGCCCCTTGTACAACCCAGGCTGTTCGTCTGGCCTCCCCTGTCCAGGCCAGAATGTTGCAGTCCCCCTCTCCCACCAGCTCTGCTATACAGGTGTGCACTTACTGTCTCCATGCAGCCCTCTGTCAGAAAAAACACACACCTAATTATAGTTAGCTACTAGAGCCTCTCCGTAGATTTGAAATGAATTTGTATTAAATACATTTCACATATTCCAGCCCTGTTTCTATTTTTGTTGTGGTTTTAGTTGTTTGACTTACAGTGCCTTCGGAAAGTAATCAGACCTCTTGAAATTTTTCTACGTTTTGATACGTTACAGCCTTAATCTAACATTTTCTCAGCAATCTACACACAATACCCCATAATGACGAAGCAAAAATAGGTGTTTAGACATTTTTGCACATTTATTAAAATAAAAAACAGAAATACTTTATTTACATAAATATTCAGACTTTTTGCTGTGAGACTCGAAATTGAGGTCAGGTGCATCCTGTTTCCATTGATCATCCTTGAGCTGTTTCTACAACTTGATTGGAGTCCACCTGTGTTAACTTCAATTGATTGGACATGATTTGAAAAGGCACACACACCTGTCTATATAAGGTCCCACATGTGACAGTGCATGTCTCAGCAAAAACCAAGCCATGAGGTCGAAGGAATTGTCTGTAGAGCTCCGAGACAGGATTGTGTCGAGGCACAGATCTGGGGAATGGTACCAAAAAATGTCTGCAGCATTGAAGGTCCCCATGATCACAGTGGCCTCCATCATTCTTAAATGGAGGAAGTTTGGAACCACCAATACTCTTCCAAGAGCTGGCCTACCAGACACACTGATCAATCGGGGGAGAAGGGCCTTGGTCAGGGAGGTGACCAAGAACCCGATGGTCACTCTGACAGAGCTCTATAGTTCCTCTGTGGAGATGGGAGAACCTTCCAGAAGGACAACCATCTCTGCAGCACTCCACCAATCAGGCCTTTATGTTAGAGCGGCCAGACAGAAGCCACTCCTCAGTAAAAGGCACATGACAGCCCGCTTGGGAGTTTGTCAAAAGGCACCTAAAGAGTATCAGACCATGAGAAACATGATGCTCTGATGAAACCAACATTGGCACCATCCCTACAGGGAAGCATGGTGGTGGCAGCATCATGCTGTGGGGGGTGTTTTTCAGCAGTTGGGACTGGATTGAAGCAAAGATGAACAGAGCAATGTACAGAGAGATCCTTGATGAAAACCTGCTCAGGACCTCAGACTTGGGTGAAGGTTTACCTTCCAACAGGACAATGACCCTAATTCACAGCCAAGACAAAGCAGGAGTAGCTTTGGAACAAGTCTCTGACTGTCCTTGAGTGGCCCAGCCAGAGCCCGGACTTGAACCTGATCGAACATCTCTGAAGAGACCTGAAAATAGCTGTGCAGCGACACTCCCCATCCAACCTGACAGCACTTGAGAGGGTCTGCAGTAGAGGTCGACCGATTATGATTTTTCAACGCCGATACCGATTATTGGTGGACCCCAAAAAATCAGATACCGATTAATCGGCCGATTTTAAAAATAAAATAAAACATTTATTGGTATAATGACAATTGCAACAATACTGAATGAACACTTATTTTAACTTAATATATAATACATCAATAAAATCAATTTAGTCTCAAATAAATAATTAAATGTTAAATTTGGTTTAAATAATGCAAAAACAACGTGTTGGAGAAGAAAATAAAAGTGCAATATGTGCCATGTAAAAAAGCTAACGTTTAAATTCCTTGCTCAGAACATGAGAACATATGAAAGCTGGTGGTTCCTTTTAACATGAGTCTTCAATATTCCCAGGTAAGATGTTTTAGGTTGTAGTTATTATAGGAATTATAGGACTATTTCTCTCTATACCATTTGTATTTCATTAACCTTTGACTATTGGATGTTCTTATAGGCACTTTGGTATTACCAGTGTAACAGTATAGCTTCCGTCCCTCTCCTCGCTCGAACCAGGAACACAACAACAACAGCCACCCCCGAAGCAGTGTTACCCATGCAGAGCAAGGGGAACAACCACTCCAAGTCTCAGAGCGAGTGACGTTTGAAACGCTATTAGCGCGCACCCCGCTAACTAGCTAGCCATTTCACATCGGTTACACCAGCCTAATCTCGGGAGTTGATAGGCTTGAAGTTATAAACAGTGCAATGCTTGACGCACAACGAACAGCTGCTGGCAAAACGCACAAAAGTGCTGTTTGAATGAATGCTTACGTGCCTGCTGTTGCCTACCACCGCTCAGTCAGACTGCTCTATCAAATCATAGACTTAGTTATAACATAATAACACACAGAAATACGAGCCTTGGGTCATTAATATGGTCGAATCCGGAAACTATCATCTCGAACAAGACGTTTATTCTTTCAGTGAAATACGGAACCGTTCCGTATTTTATCTAAGGGGTGGCATCCATTAGTCTAAATATTCCTGTTACATTGCACAACCGTCAATGTTACGTCATAATTAAGTCAAATTCTGGCAAATTAGGCAGCCTAAACTGTTGCAACGATAAGCACCGCATCGATTATATGCAACGCAGGACACGCTAGATAAACAAGTAATATCATCAACCATGTGTAGTTAACTAGTGATTTTGATTGTTTTTTATAAGATAAGTTTAATGCTAGCTAGCAACTTACCTTGGCTTACTGCATTCGCGCAACAGGCAGGCTCCTCGTGGAGTGCAATGAGAGGCAGGTGGTTAGAGCATTGGACTAGTTAACTGTAAGGTTGCAAGATTGAATCCCCCGAGCTGACAAGGTAAAAATCTGTCGTCCTGCCCCTGAACGAGGCAGTTAACCCACCGTCAATTACGGCCCACTAGGCCGTAATTGAAAATAAGAATGTGTTCTAAACTGACTTGTCTAGTTAAATAAAGATTAAATAAAGGTGTAAGAAAAACACACAAAAACAACCGGTTTTATGAAAACTTGAAATCGGCCCTAATTAATCGACCATGCCGATTAATCGGTCGATCTCTAGTCTGCAGAGAAGAATGGGAGAAACTCCCCAAATACAGGTGTGCCAAGCTTGTAGAGTCGTACCCAAGAAGACTCGAGGCTGTTGTCGCTGCCAAAGGTGCTTCAACAAAGTACTGAATAAAGGGTCTGAATAATTATGTAAATGTGATATTTCAGTTATTTTTTTTTTTTATAAATAAGTGAACATTTCTAAAAACCTGTTCTTGCTTTGGTATTGTGTGTAGATTTTGAAAAAAAAAAGATCTAATCAAGTTTAGAATAAGGCTGTAACGTAACAAAATGTGGAAAAAGTGAAGGCGTCTGAATTACTTTCCGTAGGCACTGTGTTATGTTGTGGTAAATGGTTGTTTACTCTCTCAGCTGAACTATGTGCGTCGTGTTAACCGTTTTTTTCTCTTCAACTGTATAAAGTTCTAGTCATATTTATGCCTGTTGCCATTCTCTCCAGAAGGCGATAACCATGGCTCCTGCAGGTGCGTCTGTGTCGATGAAGATGACCACCCCTCAGAAAGCCCAGACAGTGATCACAGGGGGTCAAGCTCTGGCCAAGCCTGGTGCTGTACGGCCCTCTATAACCCTTAACACTGCAGCAGCAGCCAGTGCCTCCACAACCCCTACAATGGTAACTGCACCAGTCTCCCAGGTTTGTCAATTGTGACACTTTGCTAGACCCAAACAGTGTGTGGTTTACCATGTGGTGAGTTGATTGACATTTTTTTTTTATTGGCCAGTTTCCCACTGGGGGGGGTGTTATTTACTGTAAAGTGTTTTGCTATTTTAAATACCCCTTTAAAATAATGTTTTGAGTTGATTTAGTAATGTTTTCTAATACCAGAAGTGGTGGTGACATGAGAAGCAAAGTTTGTGCAAGACTTATCAATCATCTTCATAGAAAGTCTAATCCTACTCAATGACCCATTCTCCTCTCTTGCAGGAAATGCAAGAAAATGTGAAGAAGTGCAAGAACTTCCTGTCCACCCTGATCAAGCTGGCGTCCCACAACTCCCCATCTCCAGACACATCCAAGAACGTCAAGGGCCTGGTGCAGGATCTTCTGGTGAGTCAAGACTCCTATAGAACACTAGGTTAAGAATATGATGAGTAGATGACGTCCTTGTGGCGTTTGTCGTTAACTCGCGCCTTATAAATGATCAACGAGTGGCTTATATGTGACAGTTTTTATAAGGAGTCAATTGTCAGCGTGGAATTATGACATTTCCTTTTATTTTATTTTATTTATTTATTTATTGTCTGATTTTCACACTTAATGTCTTCTTTCTGTGATCAGGATGCTAAAATCGAGCCTGAGGAGTTCACCACACGTCTGCAGGCTGAGCTGAAGTCCTCTCCCCAGCCGTACCTCATCCCCTTCCTCAAGGTTTGTTTGTTACCCTTAACCGTCAGCCGGACCTTTTTCTGAGCTCATTGCTATGCAATTACTAAAGTACCATGTAACATGTTACTACAATGTTACTAGTGTAATTAGTGTCACTACCCGGGTATAAGAGCAAATTTGTGTAAATTGTTACCCTAACATAGTAAATTGTTACCCTAACAAAGTCAATTGTTTCCCTGACATAGTAAATTGTTTCCCTGACATAGTAAATTGTTTCCCTGACATAGTAAATTGTTTCCCTGACATAGTAAATTGTTTCCCTGACATAGTAAATTGTTTCCCTGACATAGTAAATTGTTTCCCTGACATAGTAAATTGTTTCCCTGACATAGTAAATTGTTTCCCTGACATAGTAAATTGTTTCCCTGACATAGTAAATTGTTTCCCTGACATAGTAAATTGTTACCCTGACATAGTAAATTGTTGACGACATTACCACGTAACCCGTATTTGTTTCCTTCCGTTCAGAAAAGCCTTCCTGCCCTGCGGCTGTCCCTGCTCAACAACCAGCAGACTCTGCTGGCCTCCACCAACGCTTCTGCCCTGGCCGCTGCCTCCACTACTACCACGAGCGCTATCAGGGCCCGGCTCCCCACCACCATCAGCCCCGCCACAGGCATTGTCAGGACACCCACCACTTCTCTGGTACGACCCTCTCGAACTTAGACACTGGAGACTGGAAAGATGCGCTGTCGTTTTTTAGGGTTCTTCTTTCCATAGTAGGCCAGGCAGAATTCCTTTTGAGGCCGTTCTAGGTTGTCTCTCTATAATACACACAACCATTCAGTGTTGTGGTCTGTTCTATTCAGTTGGTTGTGTTCTGTCTGTTATTCACCACTTGGCTCAAACTATTGTGAGTTCCGTTTTCTGTTCCAGGCTTTATGTGTCACATGCACAAGTACAGTGAAATGCTTAACTTGCTAGCTCTACCCAACAGTGCAGTATTCAATATCAAAGTAGTATAACTAATAATAAAAATAATTTAAAAAACACAATAAATAAGGGAGGAAGCTATATACAGGGACAGTGCCAGTACCAAATGTCCAATGTGCAGGGATACTGTTCATGTTCTCATGGTTCCTCTCTTCCAGGGTGTGAGAAGACCAGGGGTTCAGGGGGTCCAGACTCGCATGCCGATGGTCATCCCTCAGACCATCCGGCCACAAGGTACTGGCACCGCACAGCACCCTCTCTCTCCATGCAGACAACGGACAACCTCAATAGGCGATCCCGGCGCTCTCGACCTGTGCTATTGTTGAAGGGAAGAGGTTATCCCCAGTGGACACTTGTTTTACCCACATCGTTCAATTATTCAAGGCCTGGATGATTATTAAGTGTCTCGGGTGTTAAAAGTGTTGAGCTCTAACAGAAATGGACCAGCAGGGGAGGCCCCAGGACCGGATTTGAAAACCCCTTGTTAAGAGCAATGCACCGAGGCCCATTTTCTCACCATGCTATTGAACAGCTTTGTAATGATATGTTTTGTTTCTTTGTCAGGCACAGTTGCAAGAGGACTCACTATTATTGCAGGCAGATCCCCTGTGGGCATTGGTGCCCAGGCCTCTGCCAATCAGAAGAAGCTGAATGAGCCTGGAGGCGGGACGTTCAGGTACAGAATATCCAGGTTGGCAGGGGGAAACTATACTCTCTGTAACCAGGTTTCCTTCCAACCTTTTTATGCAGGTAAAGTACATGTGGGATAAAAACGTTTAGTGACAGGCCTGACGGAAACGATGTTTAACAACAAATTTGACAAATGCCGTGGAAATGCTTTTATGCACAAATATTGATCTAATAACCGTTATATCGAAGTAAACTTGGAGTCACGCGAGATGACTTGTTGTGTGACCCTCCCACTACGACTCGTTGGGAAAGCATGAAGTTCATTAGGCTACAGAAGAAATAAGTTATAATGAACTTCAAAGGGTGATGAAAGTGCAAGGTGAGCTTGATGCTCCTTTCCAATAAATATCCAGGGTCTTATACAGGTTACATTATCATCGATGCTTGGCTTCCATTTGACAAATACAAATAATCTATCTCATGTATGTCGGCTATACCCGCACTGTATCTGGAAAGGGACAACTGAACGCATTCAACTGAAATGTCTCTTCCACATTTAACCCAACATCTCTGAATCAGAGAAGTGGGGGGGGGGGCTGCCTTAATTGACATCCATGTCTTTGGTGCCCTTGGGGAACAGTGGGTTAACTTGCTTGCTCGGGCAGAATGACCGATTTTTACCATGTCAGCTCTGGGATTTGAACCAACGACCTTCAGGTTTCTGGCCCAACACTCTAGCCACTAGGCCTGTTGGCAATACCAGAGTGGGCACACTCGCTATATAACGCAAAATTTTATGTGGGATTTGAAAATGTGATGGAAACACTTAACTTGTACTTGGTACATGGGGAATTAAACCACACAGGGTATTTTTATGTGTAAATGTCATCACTCACAGCCTTTTATCTGTAACAAGTCAATTTGATGGAAACATCTCTTGTGGGAAAATGTGCATAGTTTTTATGCAGATTTTAAAATATTCACATGAAAAATCTCTCACCGATTGAATGGAAACCTAGCTACTTTGGGTATCTGACCCCATGTAAACCTACAGTGTTTGAGGCTTCTGGCACAGTTTGGCTTAGTTATACTGTGATACTTTTCCATGACGCACAGAAACAGATCCACCACAGGATGGCAGAATTTCACACGTTTTGACACAATGGTGGGGTTCGAGAAACACCAACTCCTGTCCTTGATCTGTGTGTAAATTACTTCATGTTCTTTTGAGAAATTGACATGAAATCCACATGGTGTAATTGTCTAGGCAACCACCAAATGTATATTCATGTGTAACTTTCTTTAATAAACCAGAAAATCAAGACCTAACTGACTGATTAACAAAGTTAGCTGGCCAACTTAATGAACTTGCTTTCTGGAGCGCCCCACTGATCTGTGTATACGGCATCTCTTTAGGGATGATGATGACATCAACGACGTGGCGTCCATGGCGGGGGTGAACCTGAACGAGGAGAACGCCCGCATCATGGCCACCAACTCTGAGCTGGTGGGCACCAAGATCCGCTCCTGTAAGGACGAGGCCTTCCTCCCGCCAGGCCTGCTGCACAGACGCATCATGGAGACCGGTATGTGCAATAACCTGTCCTTTCTCCTGAACCAGCTATAAAACCCCGAAGTGTGCACTTGTTCACTTACTTATATGTTGGACATGAAGGGAAATGACTAGTGTCAGAAATACGCATTTGAAAGAAGTGGAGCTGGGCCCTGATGTCTGTCGATCATCAATAAATGACTGACCGCACCTTGCCATCCTACCACAGATAACGGCACTGATTGGCTGCTAATGCCTTTCTCTCTCTTTCTTCTGTTAAAGCCAAGAGGTTTGGGGTGACAGAGGTCCCAGCTGAGGCAGTGAACTACATCTCCCATGCCACCCAGGCCAGGCTGAGATCCGTGCTAGAGAAAGTGTCAACTATCGCCCAGCACCGCACTGACGGGGGCAAGGTAAGAACAGGAAGAGTCGAGGTTATCATGAACAGAAGCAGGTGAACAGTACAAGCGCAACAGTACATGAATAACACAAAAATAACACATGACCAACATCATGAACCGTACACAAACTACATCAACAACAGCATGAACAATACACAAACTACATAAACAACAACATGAACAGGGGACAAACCAAATGAACAACATCATGAACAGTACACAAACTACATGAACGACTTCATGAACAGTACACAAACTACATGAACAACAGCATGAACGGTACACAAACTACATGAACGGTACACAAACTACATGAACGCTACACAAACTACATGAACAGTACACAAACTACATGAACAACAGCATGAACGGTACACAAACTACATGAACGGTACACAAACTACATGAACAGTACACAAACTACATGAACGGTACACAAACTACATGAACGGTACACAAACTACATGAACGGTACACAAACTACATGAACGGTACACAAACTATATGAACAGTAAACAAACTACATCAACAACATCAAGAACAGTACAGTCGTGGACAAAAGTTTTGAATGACACAAATATTAATTTCCACAAAGTTTGCTGCTTCAGTGTCTTTAGATATTTTTGTCAGATGTTAACTATGGAATACTGAAGTATAATTACAAGCATTTCATAAGTGTCAAAGGCTTTTACATGAAGTTGATGCAGAGTCAATATTTGCAGTGTTGACCCTTCTTTTTCAAGACCTCTGCAATCCGACCTGGCATGCTGTCAACGAACTTCTGGGCCACATCCTGACTGATGGCAGCCCATTCTTGCATAATCAATACTTGGAGTTTGTCAGAATTTGTGGGGTTTTGTTTGCCAACCTGCCTCTTGAGGATTGACCACACGTTCTGAATAGGATTAAGGTCTGGGGAGTTTCCTGGCCATGGACCCAAAATATCGATGTTTTGTTCCCCGAGCCACTTAGTTATCACTTTTGCCTTATGGCAAGGTGCTCCATCATGCTAGAAAAGGCATTGTTTGTCACCAAACTGTTCCTGGGTGGTTGGGAGAAGTTGCTCTCGGAGGATGTATTGGTACCATTCTTTATTCATGGCTGTGTTTTTAGGCATAATTGTGAGTGAGCCCACTCCCTTGGCTGAGAAGCAACCCCACACATGAATGGTCTTAGGATGCTTTACTGTTGGCATGACACAGGACTGACTGATGGTAGCGCTCACCTTGTCTTCTCGGGACAAGCTTTTTTCCGGATGCCCCAAACAATCGGAAAGGGGATTCATTAGAGAAAATGACTTTACCACAGTCCTCAGCAGTCCAATCGCTGTACCTTTTGCAGAATATCAGTCTGTCCCTGATGTTTTTCCTGGAGAGAAGTGGCTTCTTTGCTGCCCTTCTTGACACCAGGCCATCCTCCAAAAGTCTTTGCCTCACTGTGCGTGCAGATGCACTCACACCTGCCTGCTGCCATTCCTGAGCAAGCTCTGTACTGGTGGTGCCCCGATCCCGCAGCTGAATCAACTTTAGGAGACGGTCCTGGTGTTTGCTGGACTTTCTTGGGCGCCCTGAAGCCTTCTTCACAACAATTGAACCGCTCTCCTTGAAGTTCTTGATGATCCGATAAATGATTGATTTAGGTGCAATCTTACTGACAGCAATATCATTGCCTGTGAAGCCCTTTTTGTGCAAAGCAATGATGATGGCACGTGTTTCCTTGCAGGTAACCATGGTTGACAGAGGAAGAACAATGATTCCAAGCACCACCCTCCTTTTGAAGCTTCCAGTCTGTTATTCGAACTCAATCAGCATTGACAGAGTGATCTCCAGCCTTGTCCTCGTCAACACTCACACCTGTGTTAACGACAGAATCACTGACATGATGTCAGCTGGTCCTTTTGTGGCAGGGCTGAAATGCAGTGGAAATGTTTTTGGGGGATTCAGTTCATTTGCATGGCAAAGAGGGACTTTGCAATTAATTGCAATTCATCTGATCACTCTTCATAACAAACTGGAGTATATGCAAATTGCCATCATACAAACTGAGGCAACAGACTGAAAATGTATATTTGTCATTCTCAACATTTGGCCACGACTGTACATGAACAGCATCATGGACAGTACATGAACAACATCATGAACAGTACATGAACAATAGCATCCTACGTGTCCCTTTTTTATTTTATTTTTTTCAGTTCTCCTGTCCCTTCCCTCTCTATGCAGGATGAGGAGTGGTATGAGCCGTCGACAGACGTCAGGGCCCAGCTCCGCTTCTTTGAGCAGCTGGACAGGATGGAGAAACAGAGGAAGGACGAGCAGGAGAGGGAGGTCCTACTCAAAGCTGCCAAGGTAGAGACACGCACCACCGGACTACATGCCCACCGGGACTGTGCTACTACCACATTACCGCATCACCGGCAATAATTTGTTTAACTCCAGGAGAGGAGTGGCCTGTTAATAGTTGCAGTGTGTTTGTCGGTGCGTGTGCGCACGCGTGTCCACCCCATGGGAACGATGTGACACATGAAAACGGAGGTAATTAGTGGAGTTTGAACAGAAACCACAACTCCCTCTACAGACATCATTAGACCTCCACGGGAGTGTACACACACACACTAATTAACTTAATGTGGGATAGAGATGTCATCCAGGAGATAATTAGCTCTGTGGTGCTGTGTAGATGGGATCTCACCAACCATATTAACACTGTCATGTGGGAGTCGGCCTAGTTACTATGCATTGCCCTGCTTGTAATTGACATTAGACAACACATACACTGGACAAAAATATAAACGCAACAATTGTAAAGATTTTACTGAGTTACAGTTCATACAAGGAAATCAGCCAATTTAAATTAACGAATTAGGTCATAATCTATGGATTTCACATAACTAGGAATACAGATACCTTAAAGAAATGTAGGGGTGTGGATCAGAAAACCAGTCAGGATCTGGTGTGATGACCATTTGCATCATGCAGCGCGACACATCTCCTTTCGCATAGAGTTGACCATGTTGATTGTGGCCTGTAGAATGTTGTCCCCCTCTTTTGGCTGTGTGAAGCTGCGGGATATTGTTCGGGAACTGGAACAGGCTGTCGTACACGTCGACCCAGAGCATCCCAAACATGCTCAATGGGTGACGTCTGGTGAGCGGCGCAAGGAGCAGAGCGTGCCAAATTTGACTGGAGTGCGGAGCAAGATTCCCGAAGGCTGGAGCATCAGCTGCCTTCTCGCCCGCTCCAGTAGTGCTCACTTCACGAGTTCAGGGCATGCCAGGCCCAGCACTCACGTGTACTCTGTCGACTACTTGTGTGCTGCTATGGCCACTCTCATGGAGTTTGCTAAATATTTTCGTAAAGAAACTGATCAAATGCACAGGTGCCAAATCAAGGTGACTTACAAAGATGCTACTAAGAGTAGTATAGTGAGTGCCATAAGGTCCATAACTAAAGAATCATATTGTGGAATCTGAAAAGACGCGTATGCTAAAAGAAAGGAACGAGGTGTGTAGCTAATTGTCATTGTAGCAAAGTATTTATAAACAAAATCTGATCACTTAAGTTTCCTTTTATTTTTTTATTTCTATTTATACAATTGATTTTGGCCCAATAGACCATCTTTCAAGGAGCTTTCTGTTTTCATTGTGTTATTTTGCTTAAAAACCTTTTATGCTTACAACTCTGCATGCCTGTCAAGAGTGGCCAGAAGGGGTGTTTAGGGTCCCCAGTGGCTCTGCAAGAGCAGAGAGGATATTCTCCGCTGCTGACCTGCTCTCTAGGAACAATCACATGAGCCTGAAGCCACAGACTCTGGCCAAACTCGTCTTTCTAGAAATGAATTCAAAGGCACTGCAGACTGAGCCTAATAAGGCTTTTTTTTTGTTTAATTTGTATTTAATTCTAAGTAAATCACAGCCTATATGTGCAATTTATAGACTAATAATGATTTGATTTCAATTAGATGTTTAAATGCTGAGCGCTTAATGTCTCCGACTTAATGTCTCAGAGTGTGTTGCACTCGCAAATGCTTCACAATGTATTTCTTTGTAGGCTATAACCTTGAAATAATTGGCTCCCTGTCTAGCTCTTGACCCTATTTAGAGTGTTTATATGCTGTTTTAATACGACATGTAGAATATTTGAAATGACGAGCACTTCTTACATCTTTTCATGTTTTATTCAAATACTTTTCATTCAAATCATATGGTTTGGTTTCAACGCTTCAAACCAAATGGTAGGTCCAAAAATAGATGGGTGTTGGTGAAATTGTGATTTTGATGAATGGAGTGAATTTGGAGCTGGGTTTTATTTTTATTTTTTTCATGTGAGCAGGTAGCGGTTTTTAGCAGAGCACTTGGAAAGGACGCAGAGCTCCGGAGAGGTGCACAAGCACCGCTCCATGAGCGGTGAGCGGGATTTCCGACCGCTCAACTCCACTCACATACTCTGCTGGTGAGTAACGCAAGCCATGGAAGAACTGGGACACTTTCAGCTTCCAGGAATTTTGTACAGATCCTTATGACATGTGGGTCGTACATTATCACGCTGAAAACGGCGGATGATTGGCACGACAACGGGCCTCAGGATCTCGCCACGCTATCTCTGTGCATTCAAATTGCCAGCGGTAAAATGCAATTGTGTTTGTTGTCTGTAGCTTATGCCTGCCCATACCATAACCCCACCACCAACATGGAGCTCTCTGTTCACAACTTTGACATCAGCAGACCACTCGCCCACACGACGCCGTACACGCTGCTTGCCATCTGACCGGTACAGTTGAAACCTGGATTCATCCATTACGAGCACACTTCTCCAAAGTGCAAGTGGCCATCGACAGTGGGAATTTACCCATTGAAGTCGGTTACAACGCCCATCTGCAGTAAGGTCAAGACCCTGGTGAGGACGACGAGCACGCAGAGATGAGCTTCCCTGGGATGGTTTGTGCAGAAAATATTCGGTTGTGCAAACCAACAGTTTCATCAGCTATCCAGCTAAATGGTTTCAGACGATCCCGCAGGGGAAAATAAAAACGTGGTCTGCGATTGTGAGGCTGGTTGGACGTACTGCCAAAATTAATACAATTATGTTGGAGGCGGCTTATAGTAGAGAAATGAACATTCAATTCTCTGCCAACAGCATCTGGTGGACATTCCTGTAGTCAGAATGCCAATTGCACGCTCCCTCAACTTGAGACATTGATCATGCTGTTTAATCAGGTTCTGTGCCACACCTGTAAGGTGGATGGATTATCTTGGAAATGCGCATTAACAGGGATGTAAAGAAATTTGTGCACACAATTTCAATTTTATTTCAGCTATTGAAACATGGGACCAACATTGTTTTTTAAAAACATTTTTGTTCAGTATATAATTGACTAAAAGTGAAAAACCAATACTTCTCTTCCCACACCAGATGCATAATCTTTATCAGTAGTTCAGAACAATAACTGTAATATACTATAACAGTGTTCTACAGCCCACATTGGTGCTATGATCTGCGGCTGTGACTAATGGAATTTTGGATGACGGTAATTGGCTAGCTAAATGACGCCGTCTCATTAATAACCGTTCAAATAGCAATAGACTTTTGGTAAAAAAGCAAAAAATGTATTTTTATTTAGGAAATCTGTATTGCCACACAAAAAAAAAGATGTGATCGCTTCTCAATGTAATCATCAAGGTATGAAATTATTATTTTCAGACACAATCTCTTTTTGGGCTTAGTTGTGTTCAATTTGCAGAGTACAATTTATTATAATAATTTTGCGCCCCCCGGTTATTTTCCTGACGCTGAAGTTGTACATTTCCAAGTTTAGAAGAAGTGACTGCTAAATGCTAACTCCCGATCTTATAAGCCATTTCTGTATGCATAGCTAGCACACAGAAATTGGTGCTTGTAGTCAGTCGTTGTTAACTGTTGATTGGTGACTATGGCATGAACATATATTGGGGTTGACATCCATACAAGCATTTTCTACTCCGAACTCAACATAGTGTGAAATGGAAGTCGGAAGTTCACATACACCTTAGCCAAATACATTTAAACTCAGTTTTTCACCATTCCTGACATTTAATCCAAATAAAAATTCATTGCCTTAGGTCAGTTAGGATCACCACTTTATTTTAAGAATGTGAAATGTCAGAATAATAGTAGAGAGAGTGATTTATTTCAGCTTTTATTTCTTTCATCACATTCCCAATGGGTCAGAAGTTTACATCCACTCAATTAGTATTTGAAAGCATTGCCTTTAAATTGTTTAACTTGGGTAAAACGTTTAGGGTAGCCTTCCACAAGCTTCCCACAATAAGTTGGGTGAAGTTTGGCCCATTCCTCCTGACAGAGCTGGTGTAACTGAGTCAGGTTTGTAGGCCTCCTTGCTCGCACATATTTTTTCAGTTCTGCCCACGTATTTTCTATAGGATTGAGGTAAGGGCTTTGTGATGGCCACTCCAATACCTTGACTTGGTTGTCCTTAAGCCATTTTGCCACAACTTTGGAAGTATGCTTGGGATCATTGTCCATTTGCAAGACCCATTTGCGACCAAGCTTTAACTTCCTGACTGACGTTTCGAGATGTTGCTTCAATATATTCACGTAATTTTCCTCCCTCATGATGCCATCTATTTTGTGAAGTGCACCAGTTCCTCCTGTAGCATAGCACCCGCACAACATGATGCTGCCACCCCTGTGCTTCACGGTTGGGATGGTGTTCTTCGGCTAGCAAGCCTCTCCCTTTTTCCTCCCAACATAACGATGGTCATTATGGCCAAACAGTTCTATTTTTGTTTCATCAGACCATACTTTTTGGAGAAATATCCTCTGATCTTTGTCCCCATGTGCAGTTGCAAACTGTAGTCTGGCTTTTTTATGGCGGTTTTGGAGCAGTGGGTTCTTCCTTGCTGAGCGGCCTTTCAGGTTATGTCGATATTGGCCTGGTTTTACTGTGGATATAGATACTTTTGTACCTGTTTCCTCCAGCATCTTCACAAGGTCCTTCGCGTTTTTATTTCCTGAGCGGTATGAGTGTTGCGTGGTCCCATGGCGTTTGTACTTGCGTACTATTGTTTGTACAGATGAATGTGATACCTTCAGGTGTTTGGAAATTGCTCCCAAGGATGAACCAGACTTGTGGAGGTAAACCATTTTTCTTCTGAGGTCTTGGCTGATTTCTTTCTATTTTCCCATGATGTCAAGCAAAGAGGCACTGAGTTTGAAGGTATGCCTTGAAATACCTCCAATTGACTCAAATGATGTCAATTAGCCTATCAGAAGCTTCTGAAGCCATGACATTTTCTGGAATTTTCCAAGCTGTTTAAAGGCACATTCAACTTAGTTTATGTAAACTTTTGACCCACTGGAATTCTGATGCAGTGAATTATAAGTGAAATAATCTGTCTGTCAACAATTGTTGGAAAAACTACTTGTCATGCACAAAGTAGATGTCCTAACCGACTTGCCAAAACTATAGTTTGTTAACAAGAAATTTGTGGAGTGGTTGAAAAACGAGGTTTAAATGACTCCAACCTAAGTGTATGTAAACTTCCGACTTCAACAATAGCCTAAATGTAGGAACATTTTGCTGGGGGGGCAATGATATTCATGATCTTTCCCCCACGCATTTCCATGTCATTTCCATTGACCTCTTTACCGCATCTATTACGAGTGTACCCATGAGTTTACCAGTCCAATTGCCAGGGTTAGAGGTTCCAAGCCCATTCTATTTCTACGTGTGCTGCTTCTGCATTGTGGGGGTTTTGCCTCGGCCAGTGGTTCTCAAACCTCTCCTCGTGGACGCCCCAGACGTTTCACAATTGTTTGTTGTTGCTCTGAACTAGCTCACCTGATTCAACTAGTCAAGGGCTTGGTGATTTTAGTTGACAAGTTGAATCAGGTGTGCCGGCTCTGTAATAGATCAAATGCATGGACCGGCTGGGGGTCCCCGAGGAGATGTTTGAGAACCACTTGCCGAGAACCGGAGACTCATTTGCTTGTATCAGCAAGGCGCAACAACGTTTCTTAACGCTGTTAATGTTACCGCAGAAACGGACTCAACCGCAAAGAATGCCCGTGGCCGTCCTGTCTTAGGTCAGCTGTTGGTTCCTAAAGACAATATTTTATCTTCTTGTCGGTCTTCGTCCATAACCATTGGTTACGCAGTTATATAGTTATTGGGCCCAGCCCTACAAGCAAAAAAAATGTATTCAAATCTAATCTTATTTGACACATGCGCCGAATACAACAGGTGTAGACTTTACAGTGCAATGCTTTGCTTACGAGCCCTAACCAACAATGCAGGGTTAAAAAGTAAAACATTTTAAAAGTGAGAAAAATGTGCTAGATAAAAATAGTAACACAATATAGCAATAACCAAGCTATATACAAGGAGTACTGGGACCGAGTCAATGTGCAGGGGTACGAGGTAATGAGATATGTACATCTAGGTAGTGGTAAAAGTGACTCGGCAATCAGAATAGATAATATACAGAATAGCAGCACTCTGTGTTTGGCGTCAATATGTGTGTGTGTTGTAGTATGTGTGAGTGTGCATAGAGCCGGTGCAAGAGCCGGTGCAAGAGCCGGTGCAAGTTAAAAAGGGGGGTCAATGCAAATAGTCAGAGTAGCAATTTGATTAACTCTTCAGCAGTCTTATGGCTTGGGGGTCAAAGCTGTTCAGTAGCCTTTTGGTCCCAGACTTGGTGCCCCGGTACCGCTTGCCGTGCGGTACCAGAGAGAACAGTCTCTGACTTGGGTGGCTTGAGTCTTTGACAATATTCTGCCTTCTTCTGACACCGCCTGGTATAGAGGATTTGGATGGCCGGGAGCTCTGCCCCAGTGAGGTCCTGGGCCGTACGTTTTTTTTCAGGGGGAAGAGGGGTTGTCGTGCCCTCTTCACAACTGTCTTTGTTGTATTTGGACCATTTTATAGGTCCTTAGTAATACGGACACCGAGGAACTTGACGCTCTTCCTCTCATGACAAGGTATCCCCCTCTCTCCCCCTCTGTCTCTCCTTCTAACCCGTGTTTCTCTCAAATATAGAGTCGCGCCAGGCAGGAGGACCCAGAGCAAGCTCGGTTGAAGGCGAAAGCTAAAGAGGTTAGTGCTTTATTTTGTTTCCATACACATACCAACACATCAAAGCAGTTGACACTCAGTATCATTATCGATGTACAATATCCCAAAATACTCAAATGGTATATATAGTCCATTGTCAGACAGCTACAGACTGGCATCTAAGAACTTTCCACCAAAATACAAACATTTTCTATATAGTCCATATAGACCCCCCCACCACCAACCATGCCCATATTTGAGGCTAGCTCTCCCCATATTATAGCTCTGCCTTGGGGCACACTCTGTTTGGACAGTGTTTCACCACTTCGACCCAGAGGGGGCTCTGTGCCTTGGGGCATTATCCATAAAGATCAGGAAAGGGGAGCCCAAGTCAGGATATGTTGCTGTAGTACCGTAGAAGTCACCTAATCAGTCTTTTGTTTAGCTTGATCATTTTTGTTAGTGATGGGCTTGAACAAAGGCATGTAAAGCCAAGTTGCTCCCCAGGAGGAGGGTTGGCCACACCTGGTTTGATGTTTGGTATTTTATTAGGATCCCAATTAGCTGTTGCAAAAGCAGCAGCAACTCTTCCTGGGGTCCACACAAAACATGAAACATAATACAGAACATCATTAGACAAGAACAGCTCAAAGACAGAACTACCTACATTATTTTTAAAGGCAAACACAGCCTACATATCAATGCATACACACAAACTATCTAGGTCAAATAGGGGAGAGGCGTTGAGTTGCTTTATCTATTTATTTGAGCAATATGAGATGGAAGGAAGTTCCATGCAGTTAGGGGTCTATATAATACTGTACGCTTTCTTGAATTTGTTCTGGATTTGGGGACTGTGAAAAGACTGCTGGTGGCATGTCTGGTGGGATAAGTGTGTGTGTCAGAGCTGTGTGTAAGTAGACTATGCAATCAATTTGGGATTTTCAACACATTAGTGTTTCTTATTAAAAAAAGAAGTGACACCGTCAGTCTCCTCAACTCTTTGCCAAGAGAGACTGGCATGCATAGTATTTATATCAGCCCTCTGATTACAATTAAGAGCAAAACGTGCCGCTCTGTTCTGGGCCAGCTGCAGCTTAACTAGGTCTTTCCTTGCCACACTGGACCACATGACTGGACAATAATCAAGAGTAGACAAAACTAGAGCCTGCAGAACTTGCTTCTTGTAGTGGTGTCAAAAAAGCAGAGCATCTCTTTATTACGGCCAGACCTCTCCCCATCTTTACAACCATTGAATCTATATGTTTTGACCATGACAGTTTACAATCTAAAGTAACAGAAAGTAATTTAGTCTCCTCACCTTGTTCAACAGCCACACCATTCATTACCAGATTCAGCTGAGGGCTAGAGCTTAGGGAATGATTTGTACCAAATACTATGTTCTTAATTTTAGAGATGTTCAGGACCAGTTTATTACTGGCCACCCATTCCAAAACAGACTGCAACTCTTTGTTAAGGGTTTCAGTGACTTCATTAGCTGTGGTTGTTGATGCGTATATGGTTGAATCATCAGCATACATGGACACACATGCTTTTTTTTATGCCAATGGCAGGTTATTGGTAAAAATAGAAAAGAGGGCCTAGAGAGCTGCCCTGCGGTACACAACACTTTACATGTTTCCCCATCTCTTTCAACCATACAGTTTTTCAATTCTGCATCAATCCATGGAGCCTTAACAGTTCTAACAGTCAGTTTTTTAATAACTTCTTAGGGCTGCAATCCCATTAACGGGATCGATATGACAACAGCCAGTGAAAGTGCAGGGCACCAAATTCAAAACAACAGAAATCTCATAATTAAATTCCTCAAACATACATGTATTTTATACCGTTTTAAAGGTGATCTTGTTGTTAATCCCACCACAGTGTCCAATTTCAAATAGGCTTTACAGCGAAAGCACCACAAACGATTATGTTAGGTCACCACCAACTCACAGAAAGATTCAGCCATTTTTCCAGCCAAAGAGAGGAGTCACAAAAAGCACAAATAGAGAAAATTAATCACTAACAAAGGTTAGTGATCTTCATCAGATGACACTCATAGGACTTCATGTTTTGTTTGATGAAGCTCATATTTAAATAAAAAAATCTCAGTATACATTGGCGCGTTACGTTCACTAGTTCCAAAAACATCCTGTGATTTTGCAGAGAGATCATTTTACAGAAATACTTATTATAAATGTCGATAAATACAATTGTTAGACATGGAAATATAGATATACCTCTCCTTAATGCAACCGATGTGTCAGATTTTTTAAAAACTTTACGGAGAAAGCAAACCATGCAATAATCTGAGACGGCGCTCAGAAAAAAATATATATATATACCCGCCATGTTGGAGTCAACAGAGATCAGAAATACCATTATAAATATTCCCTTACCTTTGATGATCTACATCAGAATGCACTCCCAGGAATCCTAGTTCCACAATAAATGTTTGTTTTGTTCGATAATATCCATTATTTATGTCCAAGTAGCTACTTTTGTTAGCGCGTTTAGTACACAAATCCAAACGCTCGTGTAGGTCCAGCCGAACGTTGGACGAAAACTTATATTATAACTTATGAATTATTATATTAAGTTATATTACAGGTTGAAGAAACTTGTCAAACTAAGTATAGAATCAATCTTTAGGATGTTGTTATCATAAATCTTCAATAACGTTCCAACCGGAGAATTCCTATGTCTGTAGAAAAGCCATGGAATGCAGGTCGCTTTCATGTGAAATGCGCGTGACCAGGACCTGGCTCTCTGCCAGACCACTGACTCAAACAGCTCCCATCCGGCTCCACTCACAGTAGAAGCCTCATTCAAGTTTCTAAAGACGGTTGACATCTAGTGCAAGCCTTAGGAAGTGCAACATATCAATATCAATGTATTCAATAGGGGCTGGGTTGAAAATTGACCAACCTCAGATTTCCGACTTCCTGTTTGGATTTCTTCTCAGGTTTTTGCCTGCCATATGAGTTATTTATACTCACAGACATCATTCAAACAATTTTAGAAACTTCTATCCAATACTAATAATAATATGCATATATTAGCAACTGTGACTGAGGACAGGCCGTTTACTCTGGGCACCTTTCATCCAAGCTACTTAATACTGCCCCTGCAGCCATAAGAAGTTTAACAGGTGCTTGTTTATTAAGAATTGGAAGAAGCAATTTCATAAATCCATGAAGTGCAGCGTCTGGATGCTCCTTATTAATCACATCAGACCAACAAATGTTTTTTAGGAGTCACAGCAAAATCTATTGTACACCTTTTTAGGCCCAGCTGTTAGGACTTTGGCTTTCCTGGATACAGCCACTACTGTATATTGTTAGCACTGCATCCAATGGGTAGCTTTAGAACAAAGTTCTACAGTATTAGTAAAAATGTGATCAATACATGTGGATGATCTTGTTCCTGTAGTGTTTGTAAACACCCTGGTAGGTTGATTAATAACCTGAACCAGATAACAGGCACTGGTTACAGTGAGAAGTTTCCTTTTGAGCAGACCGCTTGATGAAAACCGGTTCAAGTCCCCAAGAAAATAGACCTCTCTGTTTACATCACGTATGCTATCAAGCATTTCACACACATTATTTAGATTCTGATTGTTAGCACTTGGTGGCCTATAGCAACACCCCAAAAGAAAAGGCTTTAGATGTGCCAAGTGAATCTGCAACCACAACACTTCAATAACACTTGACATGTCTTCTCTAAGCATTACAGCGATATGGCTCTGAATATATATATATATATATATATATATATATATATATATATATATATATATTCAGAGCCATATCGCTGTAATGCTTAGAGAAGACATGTCAAGTGTATAGCAACACCTCCCCATAAGCATTTCTGTCTCTTTTATAGATGTTATATCCTTGTATTGCTACTGCTGTATCATCAAATGAATTATCTAAGTGACACCTAGTTTAACACCTATGTCAAGAATAGAAAACTGGTTTTCATTCTCTCCTAATCAGGGACTGACTCAGACCTGAGACACCAGGTGGCCTCTGTCCAATCAATCTGTGACATACAGTTGAAGTTGGAAGTTTACATACACTTAGGTTGGAGTCATTAAAACTCGTTTTTCAACCACTCCACACATTTCTTGTTAAAAACTATAGTTTTGGCAAGTCGGTTAGGACATCTACTTTGTGCATGACACAAGTACTTTTTCCAACAATTGTTGACAGAGATTATTTCACTATCACAATTCCAGTGGGTCAAAAGTTTATATATACTAAGTTGACTGCCTTTAAACAGCTTGGAAAATAACAGAAAATGTCATCATGGCTTTAGAAGCTTCTGATAGGCTAATTGACATTTGAGTCAATTGGAGGTGTACCTGTGGATGTATTTCAAGGCCTACCTTCAAACTTAGTGCCTCTTTGCTTGACATAATGGGAAAATAAAAATAAATCAGCCAGGACCTCAGGAAAGAAATTGTAGACATCCACAAGTCTGGTTCATCCTTGGGAGCAATTTCCAAACTCCTGAAGGTACCATGTTCATCTGTACAAACAATAGTACGCATGTATAAACACCATGGGACCACGCAGCCGCCATACCGCTCAGGAAGGATACGCGTTCTGTCTCCTAGAGATGAATGTACTTTGGTGCGAAAAGTGCAAATCAGCCACAGCAAAAGACCTTGTGAAGATGCTGGAGGAAACGGGTAGAAAAGTATCTATATCCACAGTTAAACAGTCCTATATCGACATGACCTGAAAGGCCGCTCAGCAAGGAAGAAGCCACTGCCCCAAAACCGCCATAAAAAAGCCAGACTACGGTTTGCAACTGCACATGGGGACAAAGATTGTACTTTTTGGAGAAATGTTCTCTGGTCTGATTAAACAAAAATAGAAGTGTTTGGCCATAATGACCATTGTTATGTTTAGAGGAAAAAGGGGAAGGCTTGCAAACTGAAGAACACCATCCCAACCGTGAAGCACGGGGGTGGCAGCATCATGTTGTGGGGGTGCTTTGCTGCAGGAGGGACTGGTGCACTTCACAAAATCGATGGTATCATGAGGCAGGAAAATTGTGAATCTATTGAAGCAAAATCTCAAGACATGGTCGCAAATGGGTCTTCCAAATGGACAATGACCCCAAGCATACTTCCAAAGTTGTGGCAAAATGGCTTAAGAACAACAAAGTCAACGTATTGGAGTGGCCAGCACAAAGCCCTGACCTCAATCCTATAGAAAATTTGTGGGCAGAACTGAAAAAGTGTGTGCGAGCAAGGAGGCCAACAAACATGACTTAGTTACACCAGCTATATCAGGAGGAATGGGCCAGACTTCACTCAACTCATTGTGGGAAGCTTGTGGAAGGCTACCCAAAATGTTGACCCAAGTTAAACAATTTAAAGGCAATGCTACCAAATACTAATTGAGTGTATGTAAACTTCTGACCTACTGGGAATGTGATGAAAGAAATACAAATAAAGCTGAAATAAATAATTCTCTCTACTATTCTGACATTTCACATTCTTAAAATAAAGTGGTGAGCCTAACTGACCTAAGATAGGGATTTTTTTTACTAGGATTAAATGTCAGGAATAGTGAAACTGAGTTTAAATGTATTTGGCTAAGGTGTATGTAAACTTCCGACTTCAACTGTAAATAAATCATTACTACTACAAGGTAGAAAATAAAACCAGCACTACTTGGGCCCTCCAGTCCTCTGGCCTATGTGATCAAGACTAGTTTCTAGGATGTGCAGAGAGGCGTAACCTGGTTCTGCCTCTACCAATTTAATTTCTCAGACAGACAGGGACCTGACCAGAGGCAATGTTGGCTTACAGTGCACCACTCTCTGCCTTGTGTCCTCATAATATCTGAAGATACAATGCCCCCGTCACACACACACAGACACGCACGCGCTCGCCTGCTTCTGGCCGCTGTTCCATCTTAACCTCCAGGGTCAGGTCTCAGCTCACTGTACCACATCACCAGTGTGTGTGTGTGTGCAGCACTTCCCTTTCAATTAGCATTAGTAACGTTGACATTAATGAGGACGTCAACGTTGCCTTGAATTATATCTTCTGTCGATTCCAGGCGGATTGGAGCAGGCGGCTGTTTTAGTTTGTAGCACTAGCCTGCTGCAGAAGGATTTGTTTTCATGGCAGATGATAATAGCTCAATAATATGAAATGGTTGTAGTCATTGAATTGGAGGCGTTTGTCCCGTATGAATTTCTAGATGCCGTTTCATAAAGCTACTGTATTTCTTCGCTCTGTATCACATCTTTCTGTTGTAGATGACAACTGTCTCCATTCCAGCTATTATGCCACCACTGATAGATCCTTTTCAGAATGTAAATCAGACAGGAGAGGTGTAAATGTCATTGGCTCTCTCTTTTCCCCTCTTAGATGCAGCAGGCGGAGCAGGCCCAGATCCGGCAGCGCGAAGCCAACCTCACTGCCCTGGCTGCCATCGGTCCCCGCAAGAAACGCAAGATGGACTCGCCAGGGAGCTCCACATCGGGCACAGAGGTAAGGGTCCCTAAAATGTGGCAGTATGAAGGTGCTTATATCCTAAGTTTGATATCCTAATTTTCCAATGACTCTCACCCTCTGACTCTTCATCACATTATGGGGGGGGGGGGGGGGGGGGGATATGTGAACTCGCTTTTTAAGTAATGCCAAAAAAAGAAAGTGTGGATTAATTTGCTCACAGTCATACACCTGTGTCATCAATGCACATCCCCCAGCACTCTCCCTATCCAGCAGAGAGCAGAGTAAATGTGACCAGAGTTGAGTGAAGGGGGTCAGCATGGGCCTCTAGGCTTGTTGTGGGTGTCTGCACCGCTCTACCCCCTCCTCTCACCCCCTGAGAGGAGCCATAGATTTCAGCCCTGCAGAAATGAGCCTGGGGCGGGGGGGGGGACAGCCTGGGGCGGCTGCAGTATGGATGCCTCGGTCACACCCATCACCCCCTCCCACATCCAGCCCTGAGTTCTCCCCAAAGCGTTCCCAGACAAAGGGCTCTGTGCGGGGTGAGAGCCCGGGATTAGGAGAGGGAGGGAATGCAAGCTTTAGAGTGAACATTTTAGGGAGGGGAAGGTGTAATAATGAACGTTGCCATGGTGAGGTCATCTGAACGGCTAGCAAGCTTGTTGGTCAGTTGGTAGGTTAGCCAGTTGGTGAGCTAGCCAGGTAGTTAGCTGGGTCGTTCCAACAATACTGGGTGCCTTTTGAGAAGTGTAACTCTGTAAAAACAAATGTCCTAAAGAGCACACATTCAACTTTATAAAAAACATATTTTCCCATCTCAAGAGATTAAAAAATAAATAATACTATAGTAAGTGCCTATTAAGTGGCAAATAAAGTAACAGGGTTGACTGTAACAGGGTTGACTGTAACAGGGTTGACTGTAACAGGGTTGACTGTAACAGGGTTGACTGTAACAGGGTTGACTATAACAGGGTTGACTATAACAGGGTTGACTATAACAGGGTTGACTATAACAGGGTTGACTATAACAGGGTTGACTCATTTTATTCAGACATAAATCCCCTTGTGACAGGGTGAGTGGAAGCTTGTTGTGTGCAACAGGGAGTGGCAATTGAATGCAAGCTTCCCAAAAAATGAAATTGTTCAAGTGTCTAGCCTGTCTATGCGTATCAAGGTTGAATTGTAATGCTCAACCCGCTCAGTTTTCAACCACAAAACACTAATGGCCAAAAAGAACCAGTTCACCTGCTGTTACACTATGATTTGACTATTACATGTCCAATTTCTTCTTTTGGGAAAACAAAATATTTAAATTAGCAAGTTTCACCATATTAAAATGAAAGTTCAGTTCACATAACAGGGTTGACCTTAAAATGAGGGACAGATGTAAATAAATAATCATCTTCATAAATGACTGTCAAAGCAACACAATAACTAGGGCTTTACAATGATGGCGAAAACACAGAGGGACATGTCAAAATGGCACTTTAGCAGTTAATTATTCATGTTACATTTTTAAAAATTGAATTCTCCATGTGGTCTATATTAAAGGACACTTCTCTTAATATAACAGGTTTTTAAAATTCAATATTGGTGCACAATTTCTACTTAAAATATCAAAGGGACGCAAAAGGCACTCATTTTGTGGAACTACCCAGCTAGTCCCTCATCAGCTACTATGCAAAATGGATATAAAGTTGCTAGTGGCTGCATTAAAATGTAGTAAAGAAATTATAGAAAATATTCCTGATTTTAAAATGTGGAGTAGGAAAAAAATACTAATGTTTGATTAAATTTTAAGGCCGCAACATGTGCAAGGGGTGTGTAAACTCACTAGCCACTGTATAGGACTTCAGGCAGTTAGATATACAGGTAACTGCCAAAAATAAAGGAAACGCCAACACAAAGTGTCTTAATAGGGCGTTGGGCCACCACGAGCTGCCAGAACAGCTTCAATGTGCCTTGGCACAGATTTATAAGTGTCTGGAACTCTATTGGAGGGATGCAACACCATTCATCCACAAGACATTCCCATAATTTGGTGTTTTGTTGATGGTGATGGAAAACGCTGTTTCAGGCACCGCTCTAGAATCTCCCATAAGTGTTTTAATTAGGTTGAGATCTGGTGACTGACACACACACACACACACAAACCCTTTTAAACATCCCATGCTCCTTTTAAGACCTCTCCTTCAAAGTCCCTGAGATTTCTTTTAGCCAAGGTAGCCAAAATAAGGGGCAACTGGGGATTTCTATACATGGCCCTAAGTATGATGGGATGTTAATTGCTTAATTAACTAAAGGAACCACGCCGGTGTGGAAGCACCTGCTTTCAATATACTTTGTCTCTCATTTACACAAGTGTTTACTTTATTTTGAAAGTCACCTGTATGTTAGTTAGATAGTTGGGTAATTAGCAAGTAAACAAGGTAGTCCCCTATGGGATGTTTATTTTCTACCGTAGGTAATGAGTAGTAATGCACAAAGGTTTCCTGGCTCCTCTGTTAGCATTTCCTCATACAGTGTAATTCAGACCCCTTGACTTTTCCCACATTTAAAAAAAAAAGTGAAAACAAATTTATAAAAAATTTAAAATAAACTGATTTATACACTTTATACATAAGTATTCAGACCCTTTGCTATGAGACTCAATTGAGGTGCACCCTGTTTCCATTGATCATACTTGAGATGTTTCTACAACTGGATTGGAGTCCACCTGTGGTAAATTCAATTGATTGGACATGATTTGGAAAGGCACACACCTGTCTATATAAGGTCCCACAGTTGACAGTGCATGTCAGAGCAAAAACCAAGCCATGAGGTCGAAGGAATTAGCGCTATGGACTAATTAGGAATTAGTCCATAGTGCTCCGAGAGGATTGTGTTGAGGCACAGATCTGGGGAATACCGAAAAATGTCTGCAGCATTGAAGTTCCCCAATAACACCGTGGCCTCCATCATTCTTAAATGGAAGACGTTTGGAACCACCAAGACTCTTCCTAGGGCTGGCCGTCCGGCCAAACTGAGCATTCAGGGGGGGGGACTTTTGTCAGGGAGGTGACCAAGAACCCGAGGGTCACTCTGACAGAGTTCCTCTGTGCAGATAAGATAACCTTCCAGAAGGACAACGACCTAAAGCACACAGCCAAAACAACGCTGGAGTCACTTCGGGACAAGTCTCTGAATGTCCTTGAGTAGCCCAGCCAGAGCCTGGACTTGAAGCTGATCTAACATCTCTGGAGAGACCTGAAAATACCTGTGCAGGGACTCTCCCCATCCAGCCTGACAGAGCTTGAGAGGGTTAGCAGAGATGAATGGTAGAAACTCCCTAAATACAGGTGTGCCAAGCTTGTAGTGTCATACCCAAGAAGACTCGAGGCTGTAATCGCTGCCAAGTGCTTCAACAAAGTACTGAGTAAAGGGTCTAAATACTTGTAAATGTGATTTGTTTTAAATTTTTAATAAATGTGCAAAAAAATATGTTTTTGCTTTGTCATTGTGTGTAGATTGATTCAGGGGAAAAACGATTTAATCCATTTTAGAATAAGGCTGTAACGTAACAAATTGTGGTCAAGGGGTCTGAATACTTTCCGAACGCACGGTACATACCCAAACGTTCTGAGGTGTTCGTGGCAGGCGGATGTGTCTGTCTCACCCTGACCACTCCTGCAGATGGGTGCTAAGGGGCCTGTTGGGGCTTCAACCTCAGCACAGATTAGTAACAAAGCAGGCAGCTTGGAGACGAGATTTCACGCCGGGATTCAATCCGATCGCCCCTTTTCAACTATGCACCTTGAAGGCAATTCCTGTATTCACAAAGGTTTGCATTTGTCAGCTGTCAGATTTTTTTAATTGAGATTTTCAGGAGCTCAAATCAGAAATATTTGTTATCCTGCTATAAGACGGATCTGATCGGAATGAATTTGGCCTTTAAGTCAGAGAACTAAATAACATTTGTAATGCGTTCTTCTCAATAGAGAGAAGTTATTTATCCACGGCCAACTTCCATCATACCTAATGTGAACAAGTTTCCTGAGTGATCAGACCGGTCAGTTATATCAAAAGAGGATCTTTGACTGATTTGAGTCAGAACGGTGATCTCGTGCAACCCATCACTCTTGATTGGAGTGTCTCCACTGGGTGTGTGATGTTGGGCATTCATTGTGCCAGTATGGAGTACACACCCATGTGTGTGTGTGTGTGGCGCGTGTGTGCAGGAGGTTACCACACCTGCAGGCTGTTAAGCTGTATAATGCACTGATTGTGTTCCTGTATGAACCTGGAGCCTTATTCCAATCCTCCAGTGTCAGCTCCCCCCTCAGGCTCTCTGCACATAGAAGTAGAATATGGTACTAAACTCATTTTACATAATAGGAACCACCATTGTTTCACAAAATGGCCATTTCATGAAAGACATTTTCTAGTTCCCAAATGTTTTTCCCCTTGAGCCCCGATAATGAAATGTACCCATTGTCAACACCAGGCCCCAGTTAAGGAACCGCTGACTGGCTTGTAGCCTATCCGTTCCAGGATACATTACAGGGCTATTCAGTTGGGCACAATGTCACGGAGTTCACTAAGACATGTACAATTTTGTCACCCCATCAAACAAGCCTCAGGTTATTTCAGTAGTGTGCACCACGCAGCATCAACTCAACCCACACTGTGTGATATCACATTGGTAATTGCTGCTCTTTTGAGTTTGTTGGAGTTGTCCCAAAATGGAGAGAGCATGGCATTTAGTGTGCACGGTAAGGGTGGGACCGCTTCCCTCCAGCTGTACACACACCTTGTATGAAACTGTGGTGACGTACGCACAAGCCTGGGCTGTCAAAGCTTAGTGAGTGTGACAGGATACAGTGCCTTGCGAAAGTATTCGGCCCCCTTGAACTTTGCGACCTTTTGCCACATTTCAGGCTTCAAACATAAAGATATAAAACTGTATTTTTTTGTGAAGAATCAACAACAAGTGGGACACAATCATTAAGTGGAACGACATTTATTGGATATTTCAAACCTTTTTAACAAATAAAAATAAAATTGGGCGTGCAAAATTATTCAGCCCCTTTACTTTCAGTGCAGCAAACTCTCTCCAGAAGTTCAGTGAGGATCTCTGAATGATCCAATGTTGACCTAAATGACTAATGATGATAAATACAATCCACCTGTGTGTAATCAAGTCTCCGTATAAATGCACCTGCACTGTGATAGTCTCAGAGGTCCGTTAAAAGTGCAGAGAGCATCATGAAGAACAAGGAACACACCAGGCAGGTCCGAGATACTGTTGTGAAGAAGTTTAAAGCCGGATTTGGATACAAAAAGATTTCCCAAGCTTTAAACATCCCAAGGAGCACTGTGCAAGCGATAATATTGAAATGGAAGGAGTATCAGACCACTGCAAATCTACCAAGACCTGGCCGTCCCTCTAAACTTTCAGCTCATACAAGGAGAAGACTGATCAGAGATGCAGCCAAGAGGCCCATGATCACTCTGGATGAACTGCAGAGATCTACAGCTGAGGTGGGAGACTCTGTCCATAGGACAACAATCAGTCGTATATTGCACAAATCTGGCCTTTATGGAAGAGTGGCAAGAAGAAAGCCATTTCTTAAAGATATCCAGAAAAAGTGTTGTTTGCCACAAGCCACCTGGGAGACACACCAAACATGTGGAAGAAGGTGCTCTGGTCAGATGAAACCAAAATGGAACTTTTTGGCAACAATTCAAAACGTTATGTTTGGCGTAAAAGCAACACAGCTCATCACCCTGAACACACCATCCCCACTGTCAAACATGGTGGTGGCAGCATCATGGTTTGGGCCTGCTTTTCTTCAACAGGGACAGGGAAGATGGTTAAAATTGATGGGAAGATGGATGGAGCCAAATACAGGACCATTCTGGAAGAAAACCTGGTGGAGTCTGCAAAAGACCTGAGACTGGGACGGAGATTTGTCTTCCAACAAGACAATGATCCAAAACATAAAGCAAAATCTACAATGGAATGGTTCAAAAATAAACATATCCAGGTGTTAGAATGGCCAAGTCAAAGTCCAGACCTGAATCCAATCGAGAATCTGTGGAAAGAACTGAAAACTGCTGTTCACAAATGCTCTCCATCCAACCTCACTGAGCTCGAGCTGTTTTGCAAGGAGGAATGGGAAAAAATGTCAGTCTCTCGATGTGCAAAACTGATAGAGACATACCCCAAGCGACTTACAGCTGTAATCGCAGGAAAAGGTGGCGCTACAAAGTATTAACTTAAGGGGGCTGAATAATTTTGCACGCCCAATTTTTCAGTTTTTGATTTGTTAAAAAAGTTTGAAATATCCAATAAATGTCGTTCCACTTTATGATTGTGTCCCACTTGTTGTTGATTCTTCACAAAAAAATAGTTTTATATCTTTATGTTTGAAGCCTGAAATGTGGCAAAAGGTCGCAAAGTTCAAGGGGGCCGAATACTTTCGCAAGGCACTGTAGGTGACAGTGAATTGACATTTCTCTGGTTAGACCACATCGCTTGTTCCCCCTGTCTGCATTACTATTGCTTGAGCCTTGATGTTGGCACACAGGCTGAATATCGCCAACACATATTTTAAGTCAATCGAAATGACCCTAAATCACTTACTAGCAGATCTAACTTTTGTAATGCCGTCCCTTTTTCTCCTCAGGTTGCTTTGGGTTCAGGGGCTGGCTCTTCCACAGCCGCCTCCTCCCGCCAACAGCTCCGTCAGCGGATCACGCGAGTCAATCTCAGGGACTTTATCTTCTGCCTGGAGCAGGAGAGGGTCACATCCCGGTCCTTACTGCTCTATAAGGCTCTCCTGAAGTAGTGGAGTCCCCCAGGGTTCTGGACTTGACCCAATACACATTTGTGACAAGTTTCCCCTTTACCCCAACTCATATATACATACACACGTTCCCGTACCACACTATCCTTTATCCCCCTAATCTGATACTAAGCAACCCCACGCCACCCCAACGTTGCCCCCTGATCATACAGCCCCTTTGGACAGGTACACTGCTGGCTCTACTCTTTCACTTGGCCACATCATTGTTCTCACATCAAGTCTAGTCTCATTCACTAGCTGTGTGCTTTACAATGCTGAGAGCCTCGAAGCTGGCAGGCGGGCACACACATTTTTTACAATGACTCCTGCTATGTACCTGACGAGGTGCCTTTTGAGTCTGTCCCAATCCATTGCGTAATTCTCAAACAAAACCTACAGTTGTAAGATTTGTGTCAGGATCCTTGCTATTTTAGCCCAATGGCTACTCACTAAGGATGTTACATCACACCACAGATAGTTTTGACTGGATTTTCAAGAGGATTGTTTGGTCACCCTGGGTAGGATCTGTGCTCTCCAGATCAAAACCTACAAACACTTGTGTTATCTACGTTTTTCCAAACATTGAAAAGGAACCATTTCAAATTGAAAGATAATGTTTGCATTTTATGTACCATACAAGTAAGTACGGCGTTAGAAACTACAGGTTTTAATTCATCACACCATATAGTGAATGTTAGAGAAATCTATTGTCAGATAAATGTACAGAGTACTGTGATGCCTCATTTTAAAACAACAAATACATACAGTACTTACTAGTTCTAGACCTGGGTCAAATACTTTCAAATGATTGAGCTGTGCTCGATTTAGTTTGCCTGGTACAGTAGAACCAATGGAATAGTCCCATTAAATGCAAACGCCAAGCTAAATCAAGCGCACCTTAATTTGACCCAGGTTTGGCTGGTATACATGGTGGTTTAGGGTTCATATTACGGTATTACTGCGCAGCATGTCTGATAGGTAATATGGCAGAATAGTGAAACATAAGATTATTATATATTTTTTTTGTGTGTGTGTGTGTAAAGAGCCAACTCGGTTTATATATGGTTCATACAAAAGACCCGTCTCTCCTATTGTAGACCGTGAATCTAGATAAATTACCAGTAGCCATTTTAAGATATTATTATTCAGACTCAGGCTCAGCACAGAACAGGGAGCTGGCTCTCTTATACACTCACTCAGGCTAATGAAATAAAGATGTCAACAAACATTGTTGTCATATTGAGCACCATTCCTATCATTTTCTTCTCAAGACCTTAAAACTCCATCCAGGATTTTAATTTTTTTCACCTGGAAAGTCAGTCTCTTGCAGCACCGCGCAAACAAGATCTATAGTGTGCTTTGCTATGTTAATGCTGATCAACATCAAAATTATCTGTCGTAGCGATCGAGCAAGTATTTTTCTAATGCTAATTGTATACAACTGCTCATTTTTTGGGGGGGGGGACGAAAGTGCTTTTTTTCCCCCAGTTTGACTTTGGAATGACTGAAGGTTTTTAATGCTTTAAATGTATTTTTTTACTGTAACAGGCATTTGTTTATATAGTTCTAATTGATCAATGAGATACAGCTGTGGTGTTAAGAGTCTGGGTCTTAGCACCTAGCTACAGTACCATCTGTTGAAGGACACATTTTTGTGACTATTTATATTTCCTACTATCTGTGTATTCAAACCTGACGCATTTCAGGCGATGCAATTTTACTATTGTTTGTACCTTTGCAAAAAAAAAATGAATAAAGAAAGTGACAAAGTACAAATAGCCGGATTTCTTTGATGGTACAGTACATTCGGAAAGTATTCAGACCCCATGACTTTTTCCACATTGTTACAATATTTTTTCTTCAATCTTAACAAAATACACCATAATGACAAAGGGAAAACAGGTTAAAAAAAAATGCAAATGTATAAAATAAAAGCATACCTTATTTACATTAGTATTCAGCCCCTTTCCTATGAGACAACCTGTTTTTGTTATTTCATTGTGGGGTATTGTGTGTTGAGGGGGGGGGGGGGGGGGGTTTATCCATATTAGAATAAGGCTGTAACGTAACAAAATTTGGGAAAAGTCCAGGGGTCTGAATACTTTCTGAAGGCACTTTGTGCCAGGTTGAGTTTGGCTTACTGGAGTCTTACAAATCTCTGCAACCCAGAACCAAAATCTCCCAGCTACTTGGCTGTCCACGAGAGATTAGTAATTTTAAAAAAACTGCCAAAAACAGTTATCAATACAGCTGCACAAACTAAAATGACTAAGCAAACATACCTTAAATATTAACTGAAATTGCAGTTAAATCTGTGAAATGTGCACCATATTAACACATACAGTTTTCACATCATGAACATTTGTCAGGAAAGTTTTACATTAGTACCAGTCAAAAGTTGACACCTACTCATTCAAAAGGTTTTTATTTGGACTTGTAGAATAGTGAAAACAATGGAATCATGTAGTAACCAAAAAAGTGTTACACAAATATTTGAGATTCTTCAAAAGTAGTCACCCTTTGACAGTTTTGCACACTCTTGGCATTCTCTCAACCAGCTTCAAGGAGTTCCCACATATGCTGACCACTTGTTGGCTGCTTTTCCTTAACTCTGCGCTCTAAATCATCCCAAGCAATTGGGTTGAGGTCGGGTGATTGGAGGCCAGGTCATCTGATGCAGTACTCCATCACTTTCCTTGGTCAAATAGCCCTTACACAGCCTGAAGGTGTGTTGGGTCATTGTCCTGTTGAAAAACAAATGATAGTGGGACTAAGTGCAAACCAGATGGGTGGGCATATAGCTGCAGAATGCTGTGGTAACCATGCTGGTTAAGTGTGCCTTGAATTATAAATAAATCACAGACCGTGTCACTAGCAAAGCACCCCTGCACCACCACCTCAATGCTTCACTTGGGAACTACACATGCAGAGATAATCCGTTCACCTACGGTTGGAACCAAAAATCTCACATTTGCACCCATCTGACCAAAATACAGATTTCTACCAGTCTAATGTCCACTGCGCGTGTTTCTAATGAAGGATTGTAGTTTCTCTTTGCTTATTTGAGCTGTTCTTGCCATAATATGGACTTGGTCTTTTACCAAATAGGGCCTTTATCTATATACACCCCACACACTTTATTTTTTTGGTTACTACATGATTCCATACTTGTTATTTCAGAATGTTGATGTCTTCACTCTTATTATACAATGCAACAAAAAAAAGTACAAAAAAGAAAAACCCTTGAATGAGTAGGTGTCCAAACTTTTGATTGGTACTATATATACAAATTGGAAACCCCATATTGTCCATTTGACATTTAATTGAACAAATACCTACACGTTACAGTCAGATCTTGGGTAGGAAGTCGTCAAGAAATGAGGCAAACACAGACATGTTCTGTTCTTCCTGCGGTAGGGCATGGCCATTTTTGGTTGCATTTATACAGTTTACCAATCATTGGACAAAAGATCAGAATTGGGCTGCCTGTGTAAACGCAGCCATAATGGCTCTCAAGCGGAGGTCATCGGTCATACCAGTAGACCCATCCTGAGGCTTGAACAGGAGTCCCCAGTTAAACCTAAGCTGGAATTGAGCACCATATTACTAGAGCTATTTCCTCCTAGTTGTCAACAGCCCAGAAGTCACGGACTGTTTCACTTGGATCCTGATAGATACTGTATCTCTGTTGGAAATGGCAGCAGTAAGAGTTCTATACAAACAGCTAATGAGCTCACCTCAGACAGACTCATCTCAGAGGATCCCTTTAGTGTCTTTGAGTCTCCATAGAATCACAACCCTCTCACATCTTGCTAGTCCAGTCTACATTGCCACTGGCAAATTATATTCCCAAGCATGAAGAGTCCTTGTGTGTTTTTCCACTTAAAGTTGTGTAAATAGGACTCGAAAATCAGCACCGGACGTGTTGATCTCTCACGGGTCCCTCTGTTCCTCCCAACCTAGTCCAGAGGCTCTTGTTTGATGTGGATGGTGGTGTCGGTGGGCTGACCCCTGCGGAGCTCGCGACACAGGACGTACTCGCTGAACTGGGAGGAGTCAACTCCGCCGCCACATGACGCCGTCACGCTGAAGCCCTTCTGGAACAACCTCTCTAGAACCTGCAGGGAGCACAGGAGAGTCCGACAGGGTTTTTAGACATAAGTTATAATGCCGAGTACCCTCTTCCTTGTACGCTATACAGTATATACACAAAAGTATGTGGACACCCCTTCAAATGAGTGGATGCTGCTATTTCAGCCACACCCATTGCTGACGGATAAAAATCGAGCACACAGCCCTGCAATCTCCATAGACAAACGTTGGCAGTAGAACGGCCTTACTGAAGAGTTCAGTGACTTTCAACATGGCACCGTCATAGGATTCCACCGTTCCAACAAGTAATTGTCAAATTTCTGCCCTGCTACAGCTGCCCCCATCAACTGTAAGTGCTGTAATTGTGAAGTGGAAACGTCTAGGAACGGCTCACACGCGAAGTGGTAGGTCACACAAGCTCAGAACGGGACCGCCGAGTGCGGATTGTCCTCGGTCGCAACACTCACTACGAGTTCCAAACTGCCTCTGGAAGCAACGTCAGCCCAAGAAATGTTCGTCGGGAGCTTCATGAAATGTGTTTCTATGGTCGAGCAGCCACACACAAGCCTAAGATCACCATGCGCAATGCCAAGTGTCGGCTGAGTGGTGTAAAACTAGCCACCATTGGACTCTGGAGCAGTGGAAATGTGATGAATCACAGGTCACCATCTGGCGGTCCGACGGACGAATCCGGGTTTGGCGGATGCCAGGAGAACGCTACCTGACCCAATGCATAGTGCCAACTGAAAAATGTGGTAGAGGAGGAATAATGGTCAGGTTAGGCGCCTTAGTTCCAGTGAAGGGAAATCTTAATGCTACAGCATTAAGCATACAATGACATTCTAGACGACTCTGTGCTTCCAACTTCGTGGCAACAGTTTGGGGAAGGCCCTTTCCTGCTTCAGAATGACAATGCCCCCATGCACATAGCGAGGTCCATACAGAAATGGTTTGTCGAGATCTGTGTGGAAGAACTTGACTGGTCTGCACAGAGACCTGACCTCAACCCCTTTGAAAACTGACCTCAACCCCATTGAAAACTTTTTGGGAATGCTGACTGCGAGCCAGGCCTTATCGCCCAACATCCGTGCCAGACCACAGTAATGCTCTTGTGGCTGAATGGAAGCAAGTCCCCGCAGCAATGTTCCAACATCTAGTGGAAAGCTTTCCCAGGAGAGTGGAGGCTATTATAGCAGCAAAAGGGGGACGAAGTCCATATTAATTCCCATGATTTTGGAATGAGATGTTCGACGAGCAGGTGACCAAAAGTATGTATAATAGAGTTGACCAGGAGCCATATAAGAACAGAGTTGACCTATAACTACATCACTGCACCCGAACTGAGTTGAGCCTATTAAGAACTTAAACATTTTAAACTGGGTTTGCAAAGTAACTGAAGTAAGTCAGTCGGCCATGTTACAGAGTTGACTTTTAGTCTTCGGCATTGCTGACCCGATCCGCGGTGTACACAAAACATTAAGACTGACCAGGTGAATGCAGGGGAAAGCTATGATCCTTTATTGATGTCCCTTGTAAAATCCACTTAAAAAATCAGTGTAGACCAATTGGAGGAGACCAGTTAAAAGGACTTGTAAGCCTCGAGACAATTGAGACATGGATTGTGTACGTGTGCCATTCCAAGGGTGAATAGGCAAGACAAAAAGATGTACAGTGCCTTCGGGAAGTATTTAAACCACTGGACTTTTTCCACATTGTTATGGTTACAGCCTTATTCTAAAATCTATTAAATAGCTGTTGTTTTTCTCTTCCATTTAAGAATGAATGGCCACTGTTCTTGGAGACCTAATCCATTTTAGAATAAGGCTGTAACGTAACAAGATGTGGAGAAAGGTCAAAGGGGGCTGAATACTTTCCGAAGGCACTAAGTGAAACGGGGTCCTGTAGTAGGTGCCAGACACACCGGTTTTGTGTCCAGAACTTCAATATTGCTGGGTTTTTCACGCTCAACACTTTCCCGTGTGTATCAAGAATGGTCCACCACCCAAAGGACATCCAGCCAACTTGACACAACTGTGGGAAGCGTGGGCCAGTGGACCATTCTTGGACCCTGTGGAACGAGTCCATGCCCCGGAGAATTGAGGCTGTTCTTAAGTCAAAAGGGGAGGGTGCAACTCAATATTAGGAAGTTGATCCTAATGTTTGGTACACTCAGCGGCATTTACCTCAATCCACATCAGAACAGAATTGACCTATAGAACTACAACTAGATCACCGTCCGTACCTGAACTGAGTTGAGCCTGCAGTAGCCGTTGAGAGGGAATCGGATTACATGCGTGGGGTCGTGGTTCCAGCCGGCATTCACAGAGTTACACATGACGTCTCCAGTCTCGGGGAAGATCTCTTCGATGAGCACCTTCCCTCCGCTGAGGGCAATCCTCTCCCCCAGGTCAGGGGTCACTCGGACCACCAGGCACTCGCAGGGCGGTCTCTTCTGGCCCTCCTGCTCCGTCTGCCAGCGCTCCAGCTCGCGGACCATGGGTGTCAGTTGGTAGTAGCGAGCCTCCTCGTATAGCTGGGGGAAGTCCTGTCATAGTAGAAACACATAAGCAAGGATACACACCCACAAGAAAACATACACAAAACACATGAACACACCAGGGTTTCCATTAGCTGGTAATAGCTGGCTTTTGTCTGATAAATACAATTGGTGCCACCAATTGTCCAGGAGAATAAGAAATATCTATTCATGGAAATACAGTTGACTGGTCATGTTTATCGGTCCATAGGTTAATTAGCATCATTTAGTGGAATTGCATGTGTACAATATATTCGTTATGTACAGTATCTTATCACACGCGTTCAGTGTACAGATACAGAGCCTGTGAGCGGAAAATCTGTCAGACAGCGCAAGCATTGCTGCTACAGCATCTTGTGCTGCTTTCAAGACAACTGGGAACTCATGAGATTAGTGATCTTCAGATCGGGAAGTTGGAGCTCTAGAAATAAATCTATTATCTGTTGATGGAAAAGTTGGATGTTGCCACATACATACTTAACAAAATTAAGGAAGTTTCTATTCAAATTATTAATAAATATTATCCTGCCAACAACGATATAAAAAATATAAAAAATCATTTAAAAAAAACATGCGTTCAAATTGTACATTTTGTAATGACAACCCAGAAATGGTGTTGCATCTTTTTTTGGCATTGTATTCATGTAAGGAATCTCTGGCAAGACATCAGCAGACTTATAATTGAACACATTTCAGATTGTAGACCATTATGGGAGAGATGTACTGCTTGGATTATTTACCTACGAGTTAAACAAATACATTTACAAACAAAACACGACATTTTCTTACCTTACAATTTTTTGGGAATACAATTAAATACTCTACCAACAAAAAAAGCTGTTAGAATTCTAAAGTGTGTGTATGTCCCTTAAGGTCCTTGTGTAATGTGATATTGTACCCCCTAGCCCAATTGTCCTTTGAACACACACACACACACACACACACACACATAATCCTAGTAAAATGTCCGTTTTAGGTCAGTTAGGATCACCACTTTATTTTAAGAATGTGAAATGTCAGAATAATAGTAGAGTGATTTATTTTAGCTTTTATTTCTTTCATCACATTCCCAGTGGGTCAGAATACACTCAATTAGTATTTGAAAGCATTGCCTTTAAATTGTTTAACTTGGGTCAAACGTCTCAGGTAGCCTTCCACAAGCTTCCCACAATAAGTTAGGTGAATTTTGGCCCCTTCCTCCTGACAGAGCTGGTGCAACTGAGTCAGGTTTGTAGGCCTCCTTGCTCTCACACGCTTTTTCAGTTCTGCCCACAAATCTTCTATTTGATTGAGGTCGGGGCTTTGTAATGGCCACTCCAATACCTTGACTTTGTTGTTCTTAAGCCATTTTGCCACAACTTTGGAAGTATGCTTGGGGTCATTGTCCATTTGGAAAACCCATTTGCGACCATGTCTTGAGATGTTGCTTCAATATAGCCACATCATTTTTCACCCTCATCTATTTTGTGAAGTGCACCAGTCCCTCCTGCAGCAAAGAACCCCCACAACATGATGCTGCCACCGCGGTGCTTCACGGTTGGGATGGTATTCTTCAGCTTGCAAGCCTCCCCCTTTTTCCTCCAAACATAACAATGGTCATTATGGCCAAACAGTTCTATTTTTGTTTCATCAGACCAGAGGACATTTCTCCAAAAAGTATGATCTTTGTCCCCCCCCATGTGCAGTTGCAAACCGTAGTCTGGCTTTTTTATGGCGGTTTTGGAGCAGTGGCTTCTTCCTTGCTGAGCGGCCTTTTGTACCCGTTTCCTCCAGCATCTTCACAAGGTCCTTTGCAGTTGTTCTGGGATTGATTTGAACTTTTCGCACCAAAGTACGTTCATCTCTAGGATATAGAACGCATCTCCTTCCTGAGCGGTATGACGGCTGCATGGTCCCATGGTGTTTATCCTTGCATACTATTGTTTGTACAGATGAACGTGGTACCTTCAGGCATTTGGAAATTGCTCCCAAGAATGAACCAGACTTGTGGAGGTCTACAAATGATGTCAATTAGCCTATCAAAAGCTTCTGAAGCCATGACATAATTTTCTGGAATTTTCCAAGCTGTTTAAAGGCACAGTCAACTTAGTGTATGTAAACTTCTGACCCACTGGAATTGTGATACAGTGAATTATAAATTAAATAATCTGTCTGTAAACAATTGTTAGAAAAATTACTTGTGTCATGCACAACGTAGATGTCCTAACCGACTTGCCAAAACGATAGTTTGTTAACAAGAAATTTGTGGTGGTTGACTCCAATCTAAGTGTATGTAAACCTCCGACATCAACTGTAAGTATTTACCTCTGTTGAATGAATGTGATGGATTTATTAATACCAAATGTTTATGAAAGATTGCGGTTTTAAAACGGCTGTAAAAGTGCAGCCGACTGGTATTTTGGGCTCAGTGATAGCAGAATAACCGCAGTGTACAGCAGTTGAACTGCAGTTACACTGCAAGATTACTGCAGTAAAAAATATATATATATATATTATATATATATTATTTGGGGTGCAGCAGTATGTGTAACATACTGCACTCTAACTGCAATCTCCTTTTGAAAGGGAAGACAAAGGGAAGACTCTCCCCTGTATCGTCCCCTTGCATGCCCTATATTATGACAGCACTGCGGCACATGGACATGCACACAAACACAGAAACTTCTGCTGAGAATTACTGCATGTGAAACAGAGGGAGCTGCCTCTATCTGCCTTTGCGCCATACTGCTTCTGACAACAGGCGTACACAGAGCTGCTAACCCCGCAGGCTCCTCTCTGTATCAAAGCCTGCCTCCTTAGCTCCCCCTCCCTTCATAGGCTTGAAGCGAGGGATAGATGTGTTTTATAAAAAAAAAGAGGGCTCTATCTGCAGGGCACTTTAGTCATCCTGTGCAAAGGACAGAATAACACAGCCACACTAACTACAGAGAAGGACACACACACACACACACACACACAGTCACATGCACACACACACCCTCCTCACACATCAATTTAGCAGAACACACAATGCCCCTACTTCCAGTCATGCAGAACTGGCCCCTGTAGAAGCCCAAGGCATAATGGATAACTGATTAAAGTGTTCGAATACCTGCAGTTTACACACACAGAGTGCCTATAGTGGCACACTGAGAATTAAGCTAACGATGTGTTTCTGGGTACTGCGGGATAATTTGTATGACTTTACGGTCATGTTTGCATAACCATCCTGAAATCACTGTGAGAGACACTATTTCATACACAGAACAAAATCCCACAAATTTTTACCAAGCCTGCTTTTCCATACCAGCTTTTTTGTATATCTGGAATGGGTAGAGAGAAAAAACATGGGGGGGGGGGGGGATGAAAAGCCACCTAAAGACCTAGTCATGATTCCTGCATTTTCCCAGACCCTGTAACCAAAATACAGGTATTGGGTCTGTGTGATAATGACAAAGTCATCAAAGTTAAAAAAATATATATTTTTTTTCTACAAATGTTTGCTAATTTATGAAAAATATTTACATAAGTATTCAGACACTTTTGCTATGAGACTCAAAATTGAGTTCAGGTGCATCCTGTTTCCATTTATCGTCCTTGAGATGTCGACCTGTGGTAAATTAAATTGATTGGATATCATTTGGAAAGGCACATACCTATATAAATAAGGTCCTACAGTTGACAGTGCATGTCAGAGCAAAAACCAAAGCCACGAGGTCAAAGGAATTGACCTTCCGGAAGCACAACAATCTCTGCAGCACTCCACCAATCAGGCCTTTATGGTTGAGTGGCCAGACGGAAGCCACTCCTCAGTGAAAGGCACATGACATCCCACCTGGAGTTTACCAAAAGGCACCTAAAGGGCTCTCAGACCATGAGAAACAAGATTCTCTGGTCTGATGAAACTAAGACTGAACTGCCAAGCGTCATGTCTGGAGGAAACCTGGCACCATCCCTACGGTGAAGCATGGTGACAGCATCAAACTGTGGGAATGTTTTTCAGGGGCAGGTACTGGGAGACTAGTCCGAATCTAGGGCAAGATGAATGGAGCAAAGTAGAGGGATCCTTGATGAAAACCTGCTCCAGAGCGCTCAGGACCTCAAACTGGGGTGAAGGTTCACCCTCCAACAGGACAACGACCCTAAGTACACAGCAAAGACAACACAAGAGGCTTCGGGACAAGTCTCTGAATGTCCTTCAGTGGCCCAGCCAGAGCCCGGACTTGAAGTCGATCTAACATCTCTGGAGAGACTTGAAAATAGCTGTGCAGCGAAGCTCCCCATCCAACCTGACAGAGCTTGAGAGGATCTGCATAGAAGAAATTCCTCATACATAGGTGTGCCAAGCTTGTAGCGTCATACCCAAGAAGACTCAATGCTGTTAATCGCTGCCAAAGATGCTTCACCAAAGTACTGAGTAAAGGGTCTGAATACTTATTTAACTGTCAGGTTTTTTTTTAATATACATTTGCAAAAATGTCAACAAATTTTTTTTCTTCGTCATTATGGGGTATTGTGTGTAGATAAAAAAAAAAAATCAATCAATTTTAGGATAAGGCTGTAACGTATCAAATTGTGCAACAAGGCAAGGGGTCTGAATACTTTCCGAATGTACACTGTATTATTAAAAGGGGTATAGCTGCCAATAAGTGGTAAATAGCAAGCTGTTTGAAGGGGGGTCATATAAATATTGCCTTATATTTTTACAGGTAACATACCACATTTGCGGTCTGAAATTGGTATAAGTTTATATGTGTGTTTGTATGTGTACAGAAAAGTTGGGAAATTAAGTAATACCTGGTTAATAGACTGTGTTAGCCTAGGCATTAGCTCAGAAATAAAACAAGTATTCACGCCTCAGGCAAGTTTATGCATAAGTAACAAAGTTGGTTTGGTTTAACTATGCTCGGGTGATAATAAAGTAATGTATTAGGCCCATTTTACTCTTTTGGTGAGATGTGAGCTATTTTGGACAAGTGTTGTCCCCCTGCATTGTGAACTGTACCTTGAAGTCCTCTGGGAGCAGTAGTTTGCAGGTCCTGAGGAAGCTGAGGATGTATCTGAATATATCTCCATCCCTGTCGATGAAGTAGTGCTGCTTCAAGCTGTCCAGTACAATGGGCTCTGTTCCATTAAACAGACGACTGATTCTGGAGAGAAAGACAATGGTTAAGAGCTCTAGATGAATACTATGAATCAAGTAGTACTTTAAGTATGTTTAGTGAAGCGTAAAACTTGTTTCTAGTGTAGTTGATCATTCCTTGAGAGTGATGTAAGTCATGTAGGCCTACATTTTAGGCAGGAAGTGGGCTACAAAGTTTATTTTAGTACAGAAAATGAATTGGGTCTACTATGACTTCGGAATCACATACTGGGTTGAATACAACACTTTCTCTCTCTCCCCCTCTAAATCGATGCCAACTGCACAGTACTCATCTTTCTTCTCCCCTATGCCTGAGGTGGTCCTCTCCTCTTCCAGCAGGAGTCTCACCTCACAGCCCCAGACAGCTCAGCCTTCTCCACTCTCTCTTTGTCTTCCAAAAAGCAATTAAAATCTACTCTTTTCCTTTCTCTCTCTGCCCTCTCTCTGTATTTGCTTACTCTCAGACCAATTATCATGGATACCAAGCTGCTTGCGTTTCAACACGATGCTATGTGGATTTCTAGAAGTAATTGAATAACGTATCAGTCATAATGCACAGTCAATAGACCTATTCATGAACCTGACATTTTATTCCATAGGGGGGAAAAAGTTAGTATTGAATCAATAATACATTATTTTCCACAAGGAAATTATTCACATTGCCATGGTGGTGGTGCTATGCTTCATGGCCTTATACTCTTACCTAGACTCTGGGTATTTGGTGAGAGTACCCAGGCTGCTGGTGTACATGTGTCCTCCCACGTCGATGTGGACCGGGGCGTTGGCTTTAGTCAGCTGGGCCGGTGATGGGATGCCCTGGGCATTCATTGGAGAAACTGGAGAACGACTCATAGACATTCTGGACATGCTTCTTCCCTCCTACAGGAACACATGGAAATACACTGCTCAAAAAAATAAAGGGAACACTTAAACAACACAATGTAACTCCAAGTCAATCACACTTCTGTGAAATCAAACTGTCCACTTAGGAAGCAACACTGATTGACAATAAATTTCACATCCTGTTGTGCAAATGGAATAGACAACAGGTGGAAATTATAGGCAATTAGCAAGACACCCCCAATAAAGGAGTGGTTCTGCAGGTGGGGACCCACAGACCACTTCTCAGTTCCTATGCTTCCTGGCTGATGTTTTGGTCACTTTTGAATGCTGGCGGTGCTTTCACTCTAGTGGTAGCATGAGACGGAGTCTACAACCCACACAAGTGGCTCAGGTAGTGCAGCTCATCCAGGATGGCACACCAATGCGAGCTGTGGCAAGAAGGTTTGCTGTGTCTGTCAGCGTAGTGTCCAGAGCATGGAGGCGCTACCAGGAGACAGGCCAGTACATCAGGATACGTGGAGGAGGCCGTAGGAGGGCAACAACCCAGCAGCAGGACCGCTACCTCCACCTTTGTGCAAGGAGGAGCACTGCCAGAGCCCTGCAAAATTACCTCCAGCAGGCCACAAATGTGCATGTGTCTGGTCAAACGGTCAGAAACAGACTCCATGAGGGTGGTATGAGGGCCGACGTCCACAGGTGGGGGTTGTGCTTACAGCCCAACACCGTGCAGGACGTTTTTCATTTGCCAGAGAACACCAAGATTGGCAAATTCGCCACTGGTGCCCTGGGCTCTTCACAGATGAAAGCAGGTTCACACTGAGCACATGTGACAGACGTGACAGTCTGGAGACGCCGTGGAGAACGTTCTGCTTCCTGCAACATCCTCCAGCATGACCAGTTTGGCAGTGGGTCAGTCATGGTGTGGGGTAGCATTTCTTTGGGGGGCCGCACAGCCCTCCATGTGTTCGCCAGAGGTAGCCTGACTGCCATTAGGTACCGAGATGAAATCCTCAGACCCCTTGTTAGACCATATGCTGGTGCGGTTGGCCCTGGGTTCCTCCTAATGCAAGACAATGCTAGACCTCATGTGGCTGGAGTGTGTCAGCAGTTCCTGCAAGAGGAAGGCATTGATGATATGGACTGGCCCGCCCGTTCCCCAGACCTGAATCCAATTGAGCACATCTGGGACATCATGTCTCGCTCCATCCACCAACGCCACGTTGCACCACAGACTGTCCAGGAGTTGGCGGATGCTTTAGTCCAGGTCTGGGAGGAGATCCCTCTGGAGACCATCCGCCACCTCATCAGGAGCATGCCCAGGCATTGTAGGGAGGTCATACAGGCACGTGGAGGCCACACACACTACTGAGCCTCATTTTGACTTGTTTTCAGGACATTACATCAAAGTTGGATCAGCCTGTAGTGTGGTTTTCCACTTTAATTTTGAGTGTGACTCCAAATCCAGACCTCCATGGGTTGATACATTTGATTTCCATTGATAATTTTTGTGTGATTTTGTTGTCAGCACATTCAACTATGTAAAGAAAAAAGTATTTAATAAGAATATTTTATTCATTCAGATCTAGGATGTGTTATTTTAGTGTTCCCTTTATTTTTTGAGCAGTGTAGATAGTATTTGTTATAGAAGTGTGTACTGCATCTGCCCTGAGCTGAGTAAAGTGAAAAGTAGTGAAGTAGAGAAGTCTACTTTTTATTCAAGTTAGGCTACTGATTGTGTAATGACGTGAAGCAATAGCAAATGAGGTGTATGACTGTACAGTGGTTTAGACTCTGGCTCGCAGCCAATCAAATTATTTGAGAGATACATAAACCTCAGCGTTCCCCAATTAACATGAATACAATATTCATAAGCTGCAGACAGTTGTTGAAGTTGCCCACAGTGGGTGAACAGAGGGTGTTCATGACCCCAGGGCACTGGGCAAGTGCAGCTTCTGGATTAATTAAACCATCCATCCCCCACCAAGTCTCTCCATTGTAAAGAGGTTCTTTGAACCATAAAAAGGTGAACAGGAGGTGAACTTCATTCAATGTTTTGCCAGGGGCAAGATGCCCGGGGCTGCTGAGCAGAGTACACAGAGTTCTCACTATATTTCCTGGGCGTTGTCTCCTCTGCATAGTCAGAAACCAGTATTTTATTAAATCCAATAAACACATTTCTGGCCATAAAACCAAGTGGGAGAAATAAAATATTGCAGAGATTCTACTTAACACTTGCATATTTTCCCCCCATATTTTGAAATTTAACATTCTTCAGCATATTATTTCAGACATTAATTCAAACAAGATGCAGTATAGAGGTCAATGACCAAACAATGGAATTGCCATGAGGGGGGTGAATCTCCTCATTGCCCCCTAGCAAAAATTGCCAAATGTTCATATGTGTATTTCATAATATGTTGAAGTGAAAATCGGAATATAATGTTTGTAATATGGATGTCAACCCCAACACATGTCAACCCCAACACAACTGCATTACAGTTAAAGGTGCTACACGTAGGATTTATAGAATTTTTATTTTTTTTTGCATTGTAATTTCAGAAAATGTCAGTGTAGAATTTTAGCAACCAGGAAATAAATCAGAACAGTTTTCCCAGTTTGACAACTAGGTGCCGCTCCAGCTGGAGAAATCAATAGGCGAATATCACAGCCAATCACAACACTGGCGGGTAAGTAATACTATAAAACAGTATTATTCCACTATTAGAGGCAGATATATTATGGACATTTTCTGAAATTACAATGCACATTTTAATTATATGTGTAGCACCTTTAAAAACGAAGACTACATCCACGAATGCTAGCTATGCTAACCAGATTATATGAACGGGAGTTAGCATTTAGCATCTAAACCTGAAAAGGGACTAAGTTACTTCTAAATGTTATGCAGCGAAAACAGCCAAATATATCCAAATTGGATTGAAGTAACCCCATTGTGGGTCTGTTACAATACATAAATCATGACGGATGACAATTATCCACTTTGCTAGATCCGATCTGTTGAATGTGCACCAATCTGGTCAATGGAACGTTTTGAGTTCCCATCGACCTCTTTACCGCATCTAGAATCGAATAGAAACTACTGTATCTCAATAAATTGAATCCACCGTTTCAAGCATTTTTTTTTAGATCAGATGCGTTCCGGTGATGATTCTATCAGGTCACTGAAGCTTCCGTTCCACTAGAATATTACAAATACATTTGACACAATCCAATAGTATCCGAATACTGGCGGCTAGTTTTTCTTGGCGTTTGGAGTCCAAATGTTTGAAAACTTTGGGGGTAGTCCCTGGAAATCTACACCAACGCAAGGATTTTAGAGCGTCCCGGTCTTTAAGATTCAATTTGTCAGACAGACTAGCCTACCCCCCAAAAACTACAAATAAAACAAATTGCGTCCTTACCTGGGAGGACACGGATAGAGAAGACATAGTAATCTCTTCTCCCTTCCAATTGTATCGCTGTTTTATGCCAGTTTGGTCGTCGTTTGCTGTATATCTGTCTTTGTCCGGGTCTTTCCTTTTCTGATATGATGAAACCGTCGAGTTTTATGAGAAGAAAGCCAGTCGGTCCCTAAATAAGAAGCGGGCTAGAAGAATTCTTGCTCTGGGCTATTCAAACGCCTGCAGGGCAAGGATTATGTTATAATAGAGCAGCCTTTTCTATCTCGCCACATCTCAGTTCAAGATGAAAATGAGATCCACTGTTTCTTATTTCACACGTAAATTTGATTTGACCAAAAAACATCGCAGTTTTATTCCAACGGAGAGCAGTCTGGTCTGCTGCATGGGTAGCAGTGTTCGGTTTAATCTTGCTCCCAATTGTCATAACTCACTCATCGGATGTAGGAGTGTGAAAATTGGCTACGTTCGTCCTAAAAAAAAACTTACATGTAAACGTTTTGATAAAATGTCTAATAAAAGGGATACTGTGAATGTCCATAAAACTATTAAATGATAGGCTCTTAAATAAAACTGTCGCATATTCAGGGCGCCCGCAGATCCTCTCAGTTCTGTAGTGTTCTCGTCTTTCTCCCCAATAGTTTTATATTTAAACATCTCCCTGGCATTAAAGCCAAATTACGTCTATCGTCATGCATTATGCCATTGCAAAAACCGCCTTAGGCAAAATGTGCCATTTCAGTTATTGCGCTCTAGTAGATGGAGATGCTTGCCCCGAGCGCTTGCAGGCAGATACGTTTTACTCCTCAAACACTAGCTCAGTTTGGTAGTCTATTGGTATCAAAATATATGCCTGTTGCAATCCATCAAAATTGGTCACTGCAGTGCATGATCTATCCGTATGGTCACCAATTTGCGTTCCATTGCTCAGAAAGATTTAAAAAACTGTTATGTCCATTTTTGCACCAGTGCTCTAGACATTAATTGCCAGGGTTGGGGAGTAACTGATTACATCCGTTACATGTAATCTGATTACAAACGGTCATCTGTTACTTTACCAGCAACACTGTTGTAATCAGATTACAGATACTTTTTGAAAAACTAGATAACTTCTTGGATTACTTTTAAATTCAGATTTTTGGGTAAAAAATACATTGACACCTTTCTGTTTTCTCAATGACATTCAATTCAGAATTGAAAAAAGGTGCACGTTTTAGTTTTTCTCTTGAGCAAGTCTGACCACAAGTCAGAGACCACTATGATGACACACCAGATGTGTTTTAATGGATCCTTTTTGTCTTCTAATACCTCTTAAGGGGAAAGTAATCCAACAGTAACATAGTAAAAATATAACTTTACTGAGTTTTGGTAATCCAAAAGTTAAATGACTGATTACAATTTTGAACAGGTAACTAGTAACTGTAATGGATTTCATTTAGAAAGTTACCTACACAACTCTGTCAATTGCCCCAATGTTTAGATTGATTGTCAACTAGTCGTACTCAAAGGATCCAAGACAGACTATATTGAGAACACACAGCAAAATACTGTTTGTTACAAAAATGTACCTTAAAGATATACATAGGCTAGCCTAACTATGGACCATTTCAAGCGTTACCCAATGCTTTCCCTCTCGTATGAAGCTACAGTATGGGTGAGGAGGATGGGATGGACATAAAAGACGTTGCTTTGATCATTTCCTTGTTAATTTTTACATGAAAGTCATTATTTTCATCGGTTGTAGAGCAATACACACAATGTCTGTTTGACACTAAGACTCCAGTGTTAAATCCTCCTCTTCCATTTGTTTTTGCCCCAGGGTGATGCTGTGCATGTGGTTTCCTCTGCTGTAGTGAAAACCAACACAAGGACTTGATTCTGCCTCTGTTCCAAATGGCACCCTATTCCCTAGATAGTGGACTACTTTTGACCAGTGCCTATAGGGTCGTAGTCAAAAGTGGTGCACTATAGGAATAGGGTGCCATTTGGGACAAATTACTATATTTTTTTCTTATTAAAGCAACCCTGCAGTTAGTTCAATTAGATTAAGTATGGGGAAGATGTTGTGAATTTGTAGATTTAAATAGCTGGCAAAGTCACCTCAGGCAATGGCAGTTCATTTTCTTAATTTATGAATGTTATGCTGAGTGTCTGATGTGGAAAGAGAAGAAGCAGCTCAGTTGTCTTTATGTCCAAAGAGCTCATCTTCAAATAAAGAAAATTAACCGTCTCATTTTTGAAGTCATAAACGCAACATGTAAAGTGTTGGTCCCATGTTTCATGAGCTGAAATAAAAGATCCCGGAAATGTTCCATTGACACAAGAAGCTTATTTCTCTCAATATTTTGGCAGAAATTTGTTTACATCCCTGTTAGTGAGCATTTTATCCTTTGTCAAGATAACCCATACACCTGACAGGTGTGGTATATCAATAAGATAATTAAACAGCATGGTCATTACACAGATGCACCTTGTGCTTGGGAACAACATTTCTGTCTGTAATAAAGTCCTTTTGTAGGGAAAAACTCATACTGATTGGCTGGGCCTGGCCCCACAATGGGTAGGCATGGCTTTCGAGTGGGCGGTCCTATGCACACCCCGGACCACCCATAAATCAATCAAATTTATTTATAAAGCCCTTTTTACATCAGCCAATGTAAATTCCTTGCCTAGAACTTGAGAACATATGAATTGCTGGTGGTTCCTTTTAACATGAGTCTTCAATATTCCTAGGTAAGAAGTTTTAGGTTGTAGTTGTTATAGGACTATTTCTCTCTATACCATTTGTATTTCATATACCTTTGACTATTGGATGTTCTAATAGGTACTTTAGTATTGCCAGCCTAATCTCGGGAGTTGATAGGCTTGAAGTCATAAACAGCGCAATGCTTGAAGCACAGCGAAGAGCTGCTGGCAAATGCACGAAAGTGCTGTTTGAATGAATGCTTACGAGCCTGCTGCTGCCTACCACCGCTTAGTCAGACTGCTCTATCAAATCATAGACTTAATTATAATATAATCAGAAATATGAGCCTTAGGTCATTAATATGGTCAAATCTGGAAACTATCATTTTGAAAACAAAACGTTTATTCTTTCAGTGGAATACGGAACCGTTCCGTATTTTATCTAACGGGTGGCATCCATAAGTGACACAATTTCCCTAGTTTAATATTGCCTGCTAACCTGGATTTGTTTTAACTAAATATGCAGGTTTAAAAATATATACTTCTGTGTATTGATTTTAAGAAAGGCATTGATGTTTATGGTTAGGTACATTCGTGCAACGATTGTGCTTTTTTCTCAAATGCGCTTTTATTAAATCATCCCCCGTTTGGCGAAGTTGGCTGTCTTTGTTAGGAAGAAATAGTCTTCACAGTTCGCAACGAGCCAGGTGGCCCAAACTGATGCATATACCCTGACTCTGTTGCACAGAACGCAAGAGAAGTGACACAATTTCCCTAGTTAAAATAAATTAATGTTAGCAGGCAATATTAACTAAATATGCAGGTTTAAAAATACACTGCTCAAAAAAATAAAAGGACCACTAAAATAACACATCCTAGATCTGAATGAATGAAATATTCTTATTAAATACTTTTATCTTTACATAGTTGAATGTGCTGACAACAAAACCACACAAAAATTATCAATGGAAATCAAATATATCAACCCATGGAGGTCTGGATTTGGAGTCACACTCAAAATTAAAGTGGAAAACCACACTACAGGCTGATCCAGCTTTGATGTAATGTCCTTAAAACAAGTCCAAATGAGGCTAAGTAGTGTGTGTGGCCTCCACGTGCCTGTATGACCTCCCTACAATGCCTGGGCATGCTCCTGATGAGGTGGCGGATGGTCTCCAGAGGGATCTCCTCCCACACCTGGACTAAAGCATCCGCCAACTCCAGGACAGTTTATGGTGCAACTGTTGGTGGATAGAGCGAGACATGATGTCCCAGATGTGCTCAATTGGATTCAGGTCTGGGGAACGGGCGGGCCAGTCCATAGCATCAACGCCTTCCTCTTGAAGCAACTACTGACACACTCCAGCCACATGAGGTCTAGCATTGTCTTGCATTAGGAGGAACCCAGGGTCAACCGCACCAGCATGTGGTCTCACAAGGGGTCTGAGGATCTCATCTCGGTACCTAATGGCAGTCAGGCTACCTCTGGCGAGCACATGGAGGGCTGTGCGGCCCCCCAAAGAAATGCCACCCCACACCATGACTGACCCACCGCCAAACCAGTCATGATGGAGGATGTTGCAGGCAGCAGAACGTTCTCCACGGCGTCTCCAGTCTGTCACATGTGCTCAGTGTGAACCTGCTTTCATCTGTGAAGAGCCCAGGGCGCCAGTGGCGAATTTGCCAATCTTGGTGTTCTCTGGCAAATGCCATACGTCCTGCACGGTGTTGGGCTGTAAGCACAACCCCCACCTGTGGACATCGGGCCCTCATACCACCCTCATGGAGTCTGTTTCTGACCGTTTGAGCAGACACATGCACATTTGTGGCCCGCTGGAGGTCATTTTGCAGGGCTCTGGCAGTGCTCCTCTTGCTCCTCCTTGCACAAAGGCGGAGGTTAGCGGTCCTGCTGCTGGGTTGTTGCCCTCCTACGGCCTCCTCCATGTCTCCTGATGTACTGGCCTGTATCCTGGTAGCGCCTCCATGCTCTGGACACTACGCTGACAGACACAGCAAACCTTCTTGCCACAGCTCGCATTGGTGTGCCATCCTGGATGAGCTGCACTACCTGAGCCACTTGTGTGGGTTGTAGACTTCGTCTCATGCTACCACTAGAGTGAAAGCACCGCCAGCATTCAAAAGTGACCAAAACATCAGCCAGGAAGCATAGGAACTGAGAAGTGGTCTGTGGTCACCATCTGCAGAACCACTCCTTTTTTGGGGGTGTCTTGCTAATTGCCTATAATTTCCACCTGTTGTCTATTCCATTTGCACAACAGCATGTGACATTTATTGTCAATCAGTGTTGCTTCCTAAGTGGACAGTTTGATTTCACAGAAGTGTGATTGACTTGGAGTTACATTGTGTTGTTTAAGTGTTCCCTTTATTTTTTTGAGCAGTGTATATACTTGTGTATTGATTTTAAGAAAGGCATTGATGTTGATGGTTAGGTGCATTGGTGCAACGACTGTGCTTTTTTTGCGAATGCGCTTGTTAAGTCACCTGTTTGGCGAAGTAGGCTATGATTCTATGATAAATTAACAGGTACCGCATCGATTATATGCAACACAGGACAAGCTAGATAAACTAGTAATATCATCAACCATGTGTAGTTAACTAGATATTATGTTAAGATTCATTGTTTTTTATAAGATACGTTTAATTCTAGCTAGCACCTTACCTCGGCTACTTGCTGCACTCGCATAACAGGTAGTCAGTCTGCCACGCAGTCTCCTCATGGAGTGCAATGTAATAGGCCATGATCGGTGTCCATTACTGATTGTTACCGATTGTTATGAAAACTTGAAATCTGCCCTAATTAATCTGCCATTCCGATTAATCGGTCGACCTCTAGTCGGGAGACACTGTGGCCCTGTCCGACAGATTACTACAGACAGGGCCAAATAGCAGGATATAACCCCACCCACTTTGCCAAAGCACAGCCCCCACACCACTAGAGGGAAATCTTCAACCACCAACCTACTCCCCTGAGACAAGGCTGAGTATAGCCCCCCCCCCCCCCCCCCCAATCCACTCAAGTGACGCACCCCTCCTAGAGACGGCATGGAAGAGCGCCAGTGACTCAGCCCCCATAATAGGGTTAGAGGCAGAGAATCCCAGTGGAGAGAGGAGAACCGGCCAGGCGGAGACGGCAAGGGCGGTTTGTTGCTCCAATGCCTTCCTGTTCACCTTCACATCCCTGGGCCAGACTACACTCAATCATAGGACCTACTGAAGAGATGAGTCATCAATAAAGACTTAAAGGTCGAGACCGAGTCTGTGTCTCTCACATGGATAGGCAGACCATTCCATAAAAACAGAGTTCTATAGCAGAAAGCCTTGCCTCCAGCTGTTTGCTTAGAATTTCTAGGGACAATAAGGAGGCCTGCGTCTTGTGACGTGTAGGTATGTACGGCAGAACCAAATCGGAAAGACAAGTAGGAGCAAGCCCATATAATGCTTTGTAGGTTAGCAGTAAAACCTTGAAAGCAGCCCTTGCCTTAACAGAAAGCCAGTGTAGAGAGGCTAGCACTGAAGTAATATGATCAAATCTTTTGATTCTAGTCAAGATTCTAGCAGTCGTGTTTAGCACTAGCTGAAGTGTATTTAGTGCTTTATCCGGGTAACCGGAAAGTAGAGCATTGCAATAGTCTAACATAGAAGTGACAAAAGCATGGATTAATTTTTCTGCATAATTTTTGGACAGAAAGTGTCTGGTTTTTGCAATGTTACGTAGATGGAAAAAAGCTGTCCTTGAAACAGTCTTGATATGTTCGTCAAAAGAGAGATCAGGGTCCAGAGTAACTTCGAGGTCCTTCACAGTATTATTTGGGATGACTATACAACCATCAAGATTAATTGTCAGATTCAACAGAAGATCTCTTTGTTTCTTGGGACCTAGAACAAGCATCTCTGTTTGTCCAAGTTTAAAAGTAGAACATTTGCCGCCATCCACTTCCTTATGTCTGAAACACAGGCTTCCAGGGAGGGCAATTTTGGGGCTTCACCATGTTTCATTGAAATGTACAGCTGTGTGTCATCCACATAGCAGTGAAAGTTAACATTATGTTTCCGAATGACATCACCAAGAGGTAAAATATATAGTGAAAACAATAGTGGTCCTAAAACAGAACCTTGAGGAACACCGAAATTTACAGTGGATTTGTCAGAGGACAAACCATCCACAGAGACAAACTGATATCTTTCGACAGATAAGACCTAAACCAGGCCAGAACTTGTCGGTTTAGACCAATTTGGGTTTCCAATCTCTCCAAAAGAATGTGGTGATCGATGGTATCAAAAGCAGCACTAAGGTCTAGGAGCACGAGGACAGATGCAGAGCCTCGGTCTGACACCATTAAAAGGTCATTTACCACCTTCACAAGTGCAGTCTCAGTGCAATGATGAGGTCTAAAACCAGACTGAAGCATTTTGTATCCATTGTTTGTCTTCAGGAAGGCAGTGAGTTGCTGCGCAACAGATTTTTCAAAACATTTTGAGAGGAAGGGGAGATTCGATAAAGGCAGATAGTTTTTAAAATTTTCTTGGTCAATGTTTGGCTTTTTCAAGAGAGGCTTTATTACTGCCACTTTTAGTGAATTTGGTACACCTCCGGTGGATAGGAAGCCATTTATTATAATCAACATAGCACAGAAAAAGCAGCTCTTTCAGTAGTTTAGTTGGAATAGGGTCCACTATGCAGCTTGAAGGTTTAGAGGCCAAGACTATTTTCATCATTGTGTCAAGAGAGTCAATTGAAATCCATAGATTATTGGGGCCTAATTCATTTATTTCAATTCATTGATTTCCTTTATATGAACTGTAACTCAGCAAAATCTTTGAAATTGTTGCTTGTTGCGTTCATATTTTTGTTCAGTAACCTAATTTCCTATGCTCCAACCTAAGGCAGATTCGCAACATACCACCAACAGTTTTAGTGATACCTAAGTTAAATTGTAACCCTGAACCTTATCTTAGTTGATGAACTTACACTGACTCAGACAAGGAATATTGAAAAACCTTCAATATGGTACATACTGTAGATCTATTACTGCTCAGAAGAGTGAAACCAATTCATTTGCATCCATGTGCCTGTGTCGTAATGTTTATCTCAATTGGCCAAACTGTGTCCATCTATGGTTCTGAGTCCTCTGAGCACCATGTATTTCCTGACGCTGTGCCTGGGGGCCCCGGCCTGATGAGAGACAAAGAAAGAGGGGGAGTGAGGCTAAGAGTGACCCACAGGCCAGGGGAATGAGACACGACACTTTAACTCAGATTAGATAAATAAAGTGTCAAATTTGTCATTTGAAGTGGGGGAAATGTTAACATTTGTCACTTTTCCTAAAACCAGATGTGGAAAAACAATAGATACATGTTTTTTTTAAATTACTTAACATTTATTCATAGTAAAGGCGCTTGAAAACCCAAACAAATGAAAATTGGCAGTGTTAAGGCTAGGGGATTGAAATCACGTTTGTAGATGAAACACTTCTGCACAGACATGTAGAACAATTGTACATTCTCTTTTACAGTGTAATCATTTGTATTGTAACATTAGGCCCATATTCAGTACCAGTCAAAAATGTGGACGCACCTACTCATTCAAGGGTTTTTCTTAATTTTTGTCCTATTTTCTACATTGTAGAATAATAGTGAAGACATCAAAACAATGAAATATGGAATCATGTAGTAACCAAAAAGGTGTTAATCAAATCAAAATATATTTTATATTAGAAATTCTTCAAAGTAGCCACCCTTTGCCTTGATGACAGCTATGCACATGCTTGGCATTCTCTCAACTAGCTTCATGAGGTAGTCACCTGGAATGAATTTCAATTAACAGGTGTGCCTTGTTAAAAGTTCATTTGTGGAATTTCTTTCGTTCTTAATGCATTTGAGCCATTCAGTTGTGTTGTGACAAGGTAGGGGTGGTACACAGAAGATAGCCCTATTTGGTAAAAGACCCAAGTCCATATTATGGCAAGAACAACTCAAATAGAAATGACAGTCCATCATTACTTTATGATCAGTCAATCCGGATAATTTCAAGAACTTTGAAAGTTTCTTCAAGTGCAGTCGCAAAAACCATCAGCGCTATGATGAAACTGGCTCTCATGAGGACCGCCACAGGAAAGGAGGAATCTAAAATATATTTGAATGAGTAGGTGTGTCCAAACGTTTGACTGGTACTATAAAACAAAATCATATGTTTCAATATAAATTGCCAACAGATTCAAAGATAATTTAACCTCCGATACATCTGGAAAGCTATATGCAATGAACCAACATACTATATAGTAATGCCACTATTTCCTCCTCTATTCACAGATTCTTAAACATTTTCAGCTCGAGACCCAAATTATAAATTGACTGTCCTCCCGTGACCCAAATTAAGAAGAAATAGTGTGTGATTTATAGATGTATTCTCTCAACTCACGACCCATATCTCACATTCCCAAGGCCCACCTTGGGTCCCGACCCATAGTTTTAAGAAACCTGCGTTGATATATTTTTCCTGTCCCTTATTTAATGTGTTTCTGTATTTGAGTAATAGGGAGCCCCATAGGGCAGTGCGGGGGGGGGGGGGGTCATTGTAAATAAGAATTGGTTCTCAACTGACTTGCCTAGTTAAATAAAAATGAAATAAAAGCAAGTGTTGTTTTGAAATCAAATTGAATTATATTCAATTTGATTTCTCATCAGTAAGCAGTAGCTATGAAATCCGTTACAGTATCTGCAAACACTAGCCTTTGCTCTGGGAGAGTATATCTAGCCTCTCTCTTTCCCTTCTTTTCATGAACTTCGGCTGCAGAATAAGAATACACATTATTGAAGAGGACCAAAAAGTATACCTTCACGTAACAAGGCTGAAAAACAATAACAATAACAGATCACTCATTCTTTACCCAAAGTACAGGTCACTTCATAGAAGTCACTGGTCTGCCAATCAATGCAAATGCATTTGACACACTATACAAATCTTTATGACAAAAAAGCTGTAGGCCTACAACCTATGTCCAAAGTAATTACATTAAATCATTATTTTAGCCATTTGTAAATAAGACCTGTAAAAATAATATTTGACATGAATGTGCCTGTAGTGCTTATTCAAGTCCCACAGGATAATAATCTCTTCCGTAGTGTTCATATTAATAACCTCAACCGGGCAATCCAGCCAGTACCTCAGTACAGGTCTTTAAAGGGCTTGGGGTAGTTAAACATCAGATAATCCATGTAATAAAAGTCATAGGCCCTCTGTCTTTCTGTGGAGTTCAATTGTTCAAAGTATCTCTGGGTGATGGAGGAGGAAGTCCTTTCTGCCTTTGGGTTCCTGTCTTTAAAGTCAGGGAAAGTCAGGTTTCTAGGTGCCCCGATGCTCCGTAGCAGGAAGTTGGCCTCCTCCTTCAGGTTCTCGAACTTCCCGATGAAGTCGTTGCGTAGCAGGCAGGGGCTGCAAAGCTGGCTGACCGGCTCCCAGTGGATGTCCATGCCCACGGGCCGCCTCACATCCAACAGGTACTGGACAAACTCTCTGAAGGTGACCCCGGCGCCGGTCCTCAGGGCGGAGCGTGAGGCGTTGGCCCGGTACCGGGAGATGATGGGCCGGCCGAACACCGGGTGGTAGTACGAGTTGGGGCTCTCGAACTTGTCGCGGAAGGCCGAAACCAGCCTCTCGAAGGGCTCCCGTACGAAGAGGACCTTGGTGTAGGAACGGAGGCGCTCGGCCACGCCCGCCTGGTCGAAGGCGTCCAGTCGGCGGAGCTGGTTGGCGTAGTGGGCATCATCGTGGGCGATGATGTGCGTGGAGGTGGCGCTGCCGCCCAGGACCATCAGCACCCGTTTCCAGTTGGAGCAGCCGGCTTTGGGCACCTCACAGTACAGCAGGCCTGACCTATTATTTATTCAACAGTACAACACAAATATATTCATAGTTATCTGGGGCTGTGTCCTGTATGTATCTAGGAATCCTGATTTCGGATCAGTTCTGCCTTTTTAGATCACAATGAATTCAATTATATGGACGGGGGGGGGACCTCAAGATCAGCCGGGAACATGAATTGCAATGAAATACAATTATACATATAAGTTATGTACTGTAAATAATATCTGTAAATAATTCTCAATGAAATGAACCACTAAAGTTACAACACCTGTCCTCCACGTAGACGCGGGACACCTGCCGGCGGGACACAGGGCGCTCGGTGACACCCGGCTGGTATTTGGCGCAGACCTCCCTGAGCAGGCGGCGACGGGACGCCTGGGTTTGCGCCAGGCCCTGTAGCCGACTGTCCTCTTCACCAGAGCGGGCACCACTAGGGGTTACAGGCCCGCTCTTTAACAGCAGCTTCCTGTGGCGTTTGGTGAGGGGTTGCCCGGTGCTCACGGCCTGCTGGTCCCCAGAGGTTGGGGTGGCTGGGTGGGGCAGCCACTGGAAGGCTGGAGGTTGTCTGGGGCTAGGAGTAGGGAGGCTGGGGTTAGAGGACATCTCTACCCCTGGTGCTCCATGGAAACCTCCACCCAGGTTGATGCCTATAACGACTGCACTGTCAAAGGACTGCTCCTGTGGCACACAGAACAATTGTTAACAGAAGCTCATATAGTGCTTGTTTCTCAAGAATCCACAAGATGGTGCCATTACATTATGTTGAGTGAACTGAGACAACAGTGATCTGATCTGATCCAATAATCGTACCTTTGGAATTGGCCACCTTGGAGCAACCATCAACTTTGCACCTAGAGAGAGACAGGGGGGGGGGGGGGGGGGTTGAGTTTGAGAGAGATTGATAGAATCCTACATTACGTATTACAAAAAGTCCTTTGCTGGTAACAAGTTTCTCTAGCTGAGCTGAAATAGTTATCAAGAGAGAGCCTGGAGGAGAGATGGTGTCTATTACCGATTGTGCTATAGGAGGAGGGTCCATTTTATCACAAGATTGGGTTTTGATAGAGAGGCAAGAGGTGTGTGTGTCTGTGTTTGTGTGTGTGTGCCTTGCCAAGTGATATTCTTTAGACTGGGAAAAGTGACTATGCATAATAGGACAGGAATTGTTACAGGATTGGTGAGTAGGGATGCCAAAAACTGCTTTGTCATCAAAATATACAGTGCCTTTCCCGAAAGTATTCAGACCCCTTGACTTTTTCCACATTTTGTTACGTTACAGCCTTTTTCTAAAATGGATTAAATAAATCTACACACAATAAGAGGTTTTTATACATTTTTGAAAATGTGTTAAAAATAAAAAGAATGCTTATTTACATAAGTATTCAGACCCATTGCTATGAGACTAGAAATTGAGCTCAGGTGCATCCTGTTTCCATTGATCATCCATGAGATGTTTCTACGCAAAAATGCTCAAAAACCAAGCCATGAGGTCGAAGGAATTGTCCGTAGAGCTCCGAGACAGGATTGTGTCAAAGCACAGATCTGGGGAACTCCATCATTCTTAAATGGAAGAGGTTTGGAACCACCAAGAATCTTCCTAGAGCTGGCTGCCCGGCCAAACTGAGCAATCAGGGGAGAAGGGCCTTAGTCAGGGAGGTGACCAAGAACCCGATGGTCACTCTGACAGAGCTCTAGAGTTCCTCTGTGGGGATGGGAGAACCTTACAGAAGGACAACCATTTCTGCAGCACACCACAAATCAGGCCTTGGTGGTAGAGTGGCCAGACAGAAGCCACTCCTCAGTAAAAGGCACATGACAGCCCGCTTGGAGTTTGCCGAAAGGCACATAAAGACACTCAGACAATAAGAAACAAGATTCTCTGGTCTGATGAGACCAAGATTGAACTCTTTGGCCTGAATGCCAAGTGTCACGTCTGGAGGAAACCTGGCACCATGAAGCATGGTGGTGGCAGCATCATGCTGTGGGGGTGTTTTTCAGAGTCAGGGACTGGGAGACTAGGCAGGATCGAGGTAAAGATGAATGGAGCAAAGTACAGAGAGATCCTTGATGAAAACCTGTTCCAGAGCGCTCAGAACCTCAGACTGGGGGCGAAGGTTCACCTTCCAACAGGACAACAACCCTAAGCACATAGCCAAGACAATGCAGGAGTGGCTTCGGGACAAGTCTCTGAATGTCCTTCAGTGGCCCAGCCAGAGCCCGGACTTGAACCCTATTGAACATCCCTGGAGAGACCTGAAAATAACTGTGCAGCAACGCTCCTCATCCAACCTGACAGAGCTTGACAGGATCTGCAGAGAAGAATGGGAGAAACTCCCCAAATACAGGTGTGCCAAGCTTGTAGCGTCACACCCAAGAAGACTCAAGGCTGTAATTGCTGCCAAAGGTGCTTAAACAAAATACTGAGTAAAGGGTCTGAATACTTATGTGATCAGTTTTTTTAAACAGTTTTTGCTTTGTCATTATGGGGTATTGTGTGTAGATGAAGAAAAACAACTATTTAATCCATTTTAGAATAAGGCTGTAATGTAACCAAATTTGGAAAAAGTCAAGGGGTCTGAATACTTTCTGAAGGCACTGTATGTCTTTGTTACCCTCATTCATCTGCAATACGTTATTTTATAATGCTCAAAATATATCCCTTCATACAGTTGCTTGTTTTTTTGCTTTTCCTTTATCGTGCCAAACTCAGTCAAAACTCAGTCTCTTAGAAGTCAGGGTAAGACGTGGTTGACCTCTTGAGAGGAGGAGAGATTCCTCATGGGTCTTCTGACACTGCAGCCGTCAGAAAGCAGGAACCTTCAGTGTTAAGATGATCCCAGGTCAACTGCTATAAAGCCACCTGGATCCCCCATTACCCTTGGTACAAAGACATTAGCAGGCGCTCTGTGTTTGTGTGTTCTAGTAAAGAGTGGCAAGGTTGTCATTGTTATGTAAAGTATCAGTCACCCCCTTGTGGAGCAGCCCAATAGCCCTGGATTTATTTATTTAGTTTTCTTGCAGCTGCCTGGTGCTATAGAGAAGTAACACAATATTGAGTACTTGTTTTTGAAATAGTTCATGAGAAATTTAGCACAGTGTCGTTATACATTCTAGATGCAACATTATATGTATCATTATATGACTGTATTTAAAAGGTAGCCTGCGCTGTAGTTGCTGTAGTTCTCACCAGTAACATCTCTAATGTGCACGTGATGTCTTGAACATCTGCTATGGTGACTAATGATGTTTTCTGTTGTATTCCTCCATCTCTTGGGTGTCTACTTCCCTCACAAAAAAAATATTATTTTATGATGGATTATCAACACAATGTGAAAGACATTGACTGTTGTCAAAATGTCTAGTGACTCAGTCCCCAGTATTGAATCATGCTTTCTGTTTGACTGGTTTTCAGTTCTGCTCAAATACATACAGTGCCTTCGGGAAGTATTCAGACCCCTTGACTTGTTATGTATTTTGTTAGGTTATAGCCTTATCCTAAAATTGATTGACAATTTTTCCCCCTCATCAATCTACACACAATATCCCATATTGACAAGGCAAAAACTGGAGAAAACCCCCCAGAAATATAACATAAGTATTCAGACCCTTTACTCAGTACTTTGTTTAAGCACCTTTGGCAGAAATTATAGCCTTGAGTCTTCTTGGGTATGACACTACAAGCTTGGCACACCTGTATTTGGGGGGTTTCTCCCATTCTTCTCTGCAGATCCTCTCAATCTCTGTCAGGTTGGATGGGGAGCGTTGCTTCACAGCTATTTTCATGTCTCTCCAGGGATGTTCGATAGGGTTCAAGTCCGGGCTCTGGGTGGACCACTGAAGGACATTCAGAGACTTGTCCCGAAGCCACTCCTGCATTGTCTTGGCTATGTGCTGAGGGTCGTTGTCCTGTTAGACTGGGGGCGAAGGTTCACCTTCCGAGGTCCTGAGAGCTCTGGAGCAGGTTTTCATCAAGGATCTCTCTGTACTTTGCTCCGTTCATCTTTGCCTCGATCCTGACTAGTCTCCTAGTCTCTGCCGCTGAAAAACACCCCCACAGCATGATGCTGCCACCACCATGCTTCACCATAGGGATGGTGCCAGGTTTCCTCCAGTAGTGACGCTTGGGATTTAGGCCAAATAGTTCAATCTAGGTTTTATCACATCAGAGAATCTTGTTTATCATGGTCTGAGAGTCTTTATGTGCCTTTTGGCAAACTCTAAGCAGGCTGTCATGTGCCTTTTACTGAGGAGTGGCTTCCATCTGGCCACTCTACCATAAAATCCTGATTGGTGGAGTGCTGTGGAGATGGTTGTCCTTCTGGAAGGTTCTCCCATCTCCACAGAGGACCTATAGAGCTCTGTCAGAGTGACCATCGGGTTCTTGATCACCTCCCTGACCAAGACCCTTCTCCCCCGATTTCTCAGTTTGGCCGGGCGGCCAGCTCTAGGAAGAGTCTTGGTGGTTCCAAACTTCTTCCATTTAAGAATGATGGAGGCCACTGTGTTCTTGGGGACTCTCAATGCTGCAGACATTTTCTGGTTCTCTTCCCCAGATCTGTGCCTCGACACAATCCTGTCTCGGAGCTATACGAACAAGTCCTTTGACCTCATGGCTTGGTTTTTGCTCTGACATGCACTGTCAACTGTGGGAACTTATATAGACAGGTGTGTGCCTTTTCAAATCATTCCAATCAATTGAATTTACCTGTCACACCCTGACCTTAGAGAGACGTTTTATTTCTCTATTTGGTGAGGTCAGGGTGTGATGTGGGGTGGGCATTCTATGTTTTGTATTTCTTTGGTTTTGGCCGAGTGTGGTTCCCAATCAGAGGCAGCTGTCTATCGTTGTCTCTGATTGGGAATCATACTTAGGTAGCCTGTTTTCCCACCTATGTTGTGAGATCTTGTTTTTTTGTGCGCTCTGTGAAGCCTTTTGTTGTTTTTGTTTGGTGTTCTGAGTGTTAAAGATCATGAACACTTACCAGGCTGCACCTTGGTCGACTTCTTCGGACGATCGGCACATTACCACAGGTGGACTCAAATCAAATTGTAGAAACATCTCAAGGATGATCAATGGAAACAGGATGCACCTGAGGTCAATTTCGAGTGTCATAGCAAAGGGTCTGAAGGCATCTGTTTTTATGTTTAATACGTTTTTTTTAAATGTCTAAGAACCTCTTTTCACTTTGTCATTATGGGGTATTGTGTGTAGATTGCTGAGGATTTTGATTTATTTAATACATTTTAGAAAAAGTCAAGGGGTCTGAATTCTTTTCGAAGTCACTGTAAAGGGCTATATATCAATCTAGAACAGGATGATCTATTTTGGATGCAATTTTAATGGAGTTAATGGAGAGATCGAAAGACTGCAAAAGAGTGCTCCGTGCCCTGATTTAAAGCGATGATATTCCAGTGATAAGGCTTTTTTTTTTTACTTTGCAGCTGGAGTATATAAATACAAATCTTTACAATAAAAAAAACAAGGTGACCCCCAAAAGCCAGATGTAGATGAGTAAATTAGATGCGCATTCAGTCTTTATATTACTGTGGCATAGACTATGCTACAGCAAATGCAGGCTTACCTGTCACAAGAAAAAAAGTTACTGTGATGCGATGAAGTATTTGTGAACTGCGTACCATACTGAGATGGGCTGTCTGTCCCCACCATGAGTGTTGATGATTCATCATCAAGAGATGATAGAGAAGACAGATTTAGACATTGCATATAATTTAACAGTTCCATTTCACACCATGCTGTTCATATAAATCATTTACCAGTTTCTTGCAGTTAATTATCGCGGGAAAAGGGAGTGGTTTTGGGCGGTAAATCCCGGTAAATCTTGGTAACCAGGCCATTCAATCCTAGAACTGACTGACAGCACGTGTCAACAGGGAGGACACGAAGGTTGTGTCAATGCCATCACACTGACCTACACAGGGTCATCACAGGATCGATTATATGCCAGACCTGTGGAGGCCTGCTACTGGTGACAGACTGAAAGAGAGGGGTGTTTGTGTACTGTGTGTGTGTGTACTGTGTGTGTGTGTGTGTGTGTTTGTAATCTGGCTCAGTTTGTAGAGCATGGAGCTTGCAACGCCAGGATTGTGGGTTAGATTGGGGCGGCTAGAGTTGGGCCATTAACCACGAAAGGTTGCTAGATCGAATCCCCGAGCTGACAAGGAAAAAAATATTTTGTTCCTCCCCAGTGTTCTTAGGCTGTCATTGTAAATAAGAATTTGTTCTTAACTGACTTGCCTAGTTAAATAAACATTCCTGAGGCCACCCATATGTAAAATGTATGCACGCATGCATGTCTGTAAGTCGCTTTGGATAAAAGCATCTGCTAAATGTCATATGTTATATTATATTTACTGTGTGTGTGTGTGTGTCGTGGGGAGCTGAGCTGAGCTGAAGGGCCAATTACTTACTTCCTAGGCAAGAACCAGATTTAAACCACCTGTCGAAGGTCTCTCCACTGTCAGTCTACAGACAGACTCTATGAGTAACATCCATAACTCTGCACTCTTCTCTTTCTAATCCTCACCATACTAACTACTCTCTCAATTAAAATCTACTGTAAAACAGTGTCATTGTTTCAACTTGAAAAACATCAGTTACCCAGTTTTCCTAACAAATGTAATTCCATCAACTCATTTGTTGACTAACTGCATTCACGCTGCATTCATCTTCTCTCTCACCCCTGAGCAAGAAAGGGCAGCACAACTCCATAGACTCAAGTGTATGGTGGTGGTGGTGGGGGGGGGGGGGGGGGGTCTGTACAAGAGTAGTCACTTGTATAGACACACAAAGACACTCGTGCAGATCAGTGGCGGCTGGTGCTGTTTAAGATGAGGGAGGATGAGGGACTTCCACCGAAGTCGGTCCCTCTCCTTGTTGGGGCGGTGTTCGGCGGTCGATGTCACCGATCTTCTAGCCATCACCGATCCATTTGTCATTTTCCATTGGTTTTGTCTTGTCTTCCTTCACACCTGGTTCCAATCCCATCAATTAAATGTTGTGTATTTAACCCTCTGTTTCCCCTCATGTCCTTGTCGGAGATTGTTTGTATGTTCGTGTATTGGGGCGCGACGGGTTCTTGTCCCCACTTTTATTTATGTTGTATTTTGGTTTTGGAGTTTTTGTTAAGTTTACTAAACGACTCCATTTATACCAAGTTCGATTCTCCTGTGCCTGACTTCCCTGCCACCAACACACACATTGTTACACATGTTATCTTCTAGAGGGATTACCAGTAGTTTATCAGAGCACTTCTTCACTGGTGTGTGATGTATGACTAGGGCTGGTGTGGTGCCAATATTACCACCACACCTGCAGCCATGAGCCATGAATGCAGTAAAATTCTACGTGACCGCTGAGTCATGGTAATCTCCTTTTATTCGCTCTGGACATGCATTCGTAGTACCCAATTTACTAACGATCATCAGGTGTCTAATGGCCTGGTACTCAGGGCTCTATTGTCCCTCTAACCACTCTGTCATCAATGCAAATGCTATGGAAAATCACATCAAACACTTATCATCAAAACAGTATGAGCTTTTAAAGCTCACCTCACTGCGATTGATCAATTTGAAGAAAGAAGTTAAACAATTAGGATGAAACTGAGTGAAAAAACTTGGTCATTGTGGATGTTGTTTCAATGCCTAACACAAAGAAAAGGACAGCACTTTATAGGCCTAAATATAAGCACCCCCCTCAAAATGATTGTGCCGTTATACAAGAAATAGCCTCCCGCCTATTACACATGGCAGAAAAACATTTTAAATAATACTGATTTAAGATATCTTTGGTGTAATAATTGGTCTAGACTAAATTAAACAAATTCAGATTTAGCCTACTATTTTAGTGAATTTGTTTTTGATTTTGAATAGCCTAGTAATAGGGCATTTTTAATAATCTAAAATAATAATAGACTGACACATTACCTTTTAACTACAGAATATCTCACCACTGAGTTTAAATCTGCTCCCCTCTCTCGTTCATTCCTTTCACCACCGTGCAGAGAGGGGCTGTCAACAGTTTAAGAAATATATTTCATTGTGAAAACATGTTACCATTCATATTCCCGAACAGATTTCACTTGTTTTCCCAAAAGAAGCACTGGGTAGCTACAGGAACGGGGTTGGAGAGCCCATGGCATATAGAATGGCGCAGGTAAATTACCGCAGTAGCCATGAGTGAAAAACATTCAATTGAGAATAGTCTGATGAGTTAAAATATGATCACTTGATGAGAGAACAGCGACTTTTCAAATCCTCAATAGCCAATAGTCACATCATGCAGCCCATATATCTTTTGATTTCTAAGGCATTCTAAGGTTTGTATCATTTACAGCTCAAGTTTCCAAATAACTATAAATCTATCATATAGGACCTGTTTCAAAATGTAAACGCTCCTTGTTGCGGCTTTATGTGAGGAGCCTGGAGATGCTAAATGTGTTTGTTATTTGACGGTCAATTACCGTGAGACTGCCAGTTTTTTTTGCATGACAATAACCCGCTGACAATTTCATGACTGCCACAGCCCTACGTATGACTCACGGATGCAAAGACAAAAGATCTAGAGACAAAATGAAAACCAACAAAACATAAAAAGATGACAAAGCACAAAGGCAGATACAGAGATGTTTAATCTCGATGTGACAAGCACACCAACTCACTGCTGTATGAAATATGCATTCGGTGGATATTGTTTCTTGTACTAAGGATGTACAGTGCCTTCGGGAAGTATTCAGACCCCTTGACTTTTTCAAATTTTATTAGGTTACAGCCTTATTCTAAAATAGCTTAAATAGTTTCCCCCCTCATCAATCTACACACAATACCCCATAATGACAAAGCAAAAACAGGTTTTTAGAAAATGTTGCTATTTATAAACAATTCTAAACAGAAATATCACATTTACATAAGTATTCAGACCCTTTACTCAGTACTACTCAGTACTGCAGAGATGGTTGTCTTTCTGGATGGTTCTCCCATCTCCACAGAGGAACAGAGCTCTGTCAGAGTGACCATCGGGTCCTTGATCACCTCCCTGACCAAGGCCCTTCTCCCCCGATTGCTCAGTTTGGCCGGGCGGCCAGCTCTAGGAAGAGTCTTGGTGGTTCCAAACTTCTTCTATTTAAGAATGTTGGAGTTCCCCAGATCTGTGTTTTGACACAATCCTGTCTCGGAGCTCTACGGACAATTCCTTCGACCTCATGGCTTGGTTTTTGCTCTGACTTGCGCTGTCAACTGTGGGACCTTATATAGACAATTCATGTCTAATCAATTTAATTTACCACAGGTGGACTCCAACCAAGTTGTAGAAACAGCTCAAGGATGATCAATGGAAACAGGATGGACCTGAGCTCAATTTCGAGTCTCATAGCAAAGGGTCTGAATAGTTATGCAAATGTGATATTTTAATCTTTTAATTTTGAATCAGTAGCAAAAATGTTTAAAAAAAATATGTTTTCCTTTGTCATTATCGGGTATTGTATGTAGATTCATAATAGTTTTATTTATTTAATTCATTTTAGAATAAGGCTGTAATGTAACAAAATGTGGAAAAAGTTGAGCGGTCTGAATACTTTACGAATGCACTGTATATAGCTACTTTCTGCATGAAAACATGGAGTAATCAAAGAGAATCGACAATATATTAATGCATAATCTTCTATTTTATTAATGCGTCAGCCAGAGCGGAGCAGTGGTCGATTGAATTTAGTACTTTGCATAATTGCTGTCATCCCACATTGGCCCACATAACCTTGATACGAGTTAAAGTAGAGCTGCAGCTCCAGCTCACCTGGTCTCAGTCAACTGTTGTGTGCACAGAAGAACAGCCATGTTAATGTCAGTCATGTGACCATTCATCAGTTAAGAGAACAATGTATGAACAACAATTTAGGCTACTATACGCTACTGGTGTTTTTTTGCTAGTGTGACATAGTGTTCCCATTTTCTCCTCGACAATGGCAAATAACCTGAGAATGTGTATGTATGCATACTGTATCCACTGCATGCATACTGTATGTCAATGTGTTTAAGTGCACTTATGCAATGAAACCATTTCCATTTGGTTTCAAAATTCTACCCAGCCAGTCACACCACGTCAGGAAGATATTCTGATCTTCCAAAGCAAAGTGTCCTGCATCACAGAGTAAAGCATGTTAACTTATGGTAACGCGTCAATGTCAAATTACCAGGAAAGCCTTGCAGAGCTGCTTACTCTAATTTCACAGGGATTTATTTACCTGACTCGCTAACGACCTAAACTGAGATCTTTAATGTTCCCAGTATTAATCCCACCAAACATAAATTCTGTACATGCTTGCCAGATCTTTTTAAGATATGAGTTATCCCTGTCTCCATTAGACACTGTACCCTGGCTAATAAGAACTGAGACTGAAATCTACACCAACAAACATTGACTCACTTTTTAATGTGCTCAACTTTGGTCCATTGGGTGCAATATTCCTGAAGTATGCCTTATTGCTCAGATGCCTTTGCTTCAACAACAACAAATAGTAAAGAAAACCTAAGGGCATGAGTTGGTCTTTTATTCAGATTTCTCACACAGCACTGCTTGTATTACAGTATCTTCTGACCAGTAGACGCTCCTCGGAAGAGGAAGTGGAGGACCATCCTCCTCAGTGAATTTCATAAAAATGTAAAACTTTAAAAAAGTTATAATTTTTTGATAAAACTATACTAAATATGGGCCTATCGAGTGACGCAGCGGTCTAAGGCACTGCATCGCAGTGCTTGAGGCGTCACTACAGACCCGTGATAAGGAGTCCCATAGGGCGGCACACAATTGGCCCAGCGTCGTCCGGGTTAGGGGAGGGTTTGGCCGGGGGGCTTTACTTGGCTCATTGCGCTCTAGCGACTCCTTGCGGTGGGCCGGGCGCTTGCACGCTGACTTCGGTTGTCAGTTGAGTGGTGTTTCTGCCGACACTGTTGCAGCTGGCTTCCCGGTTCAGTGGGCGGGTGTTAAGAGGCTCGGTTTGACGGGTCATGTTTCGGAGGACGCATGACTCGACCTTCCACTCTCCCAAGCCTGTTGGGGAGTTGCAGCGCTAAGAAAAGATCGTAATTGCATCGCAATTGAATATCGGGAAATTGGGGAGAAAAAGGGGGTAAAATACAAAACAAAACAAAATACCAAATAACTGATTAAAACACAATGAACAATAGACCGGAGGAAATCTGTCCTTTGGTCTGATGAGTCCAAATTTGACATTTTTGGTTCCAACCGTCGTGTCTTTGTGAGACGCAGGTGAATGAATTATCTCTGCATGTGTGGTTCCCACCGTGAAGCATGGAGGAGAAGGTGTGATGGCGTGGGGGTGTTTTGCTGGTGAGACTGTCAGTGATTTATTTAGAATTCAAGGAACACTTAACCAGCATGGCTACCACAGCATTCTGCCGCGATACGCCATCCCATCTGGTTTGCGCTTAGTGGGACAATCATTTGTTTTTCAACAGGACAGTGACCCAACACACCTCCAGGCGGTGTAAGGGCTATTTGACCAAGAAGGAGATTGATGGAGTGCTGCATCAGATGACCTAGCCTCCACAATCACCCGACAACAACCCGATTGAGATGGTTTGGGATGAGTTGGACCACAGAGTGAAGGAAAAACAGCCAACAAATGCTCAGCATATGTGGGAACTCCTTCAAGACTGTTGGAAAAGCATTCCAGGTGAAGCTGGTTGAGAGAATGCCAAGAGTGTGCAAAGCTGTCATCATGGCAAAGGGTGGCTACTTTGAAGAATCTAAAATATAATGTCATTATTTTTGATTTGTTTAAACGTGATTCCATAGGTGTTATTTCATAGTGTTGATGTCGTCACTATTACTCTACAATGTAGAACATTTGTAAAAAAATAAAGAAAACCCTTGAATGAGTAGGTGTGTCCGAGCTTCTGACTGGTACTGTATACAGTTGGTTTCTGTCCCTAAAAGTGCACATGCTCATATGACTAGTCAGATCCCGTTATCCTCTGTCTGTGGACATTGAAGCTTCCATAGATTTATAGTAATTCTACTTTATGAAAGCTCCTCAGGTGCTCTATTCCAACTCAGTGCCTCGACTCATTACCTCTGCACTGAGCAGGAGATACTGTGACAGAGATGGCTCTTTCAACAAACAGCACACAGTGCTGTGGTCCGGAAGCCTTTCAAGTCACGCTGAAATGCACTCAAATATTTATAACCTTTCCATCAATAAAAGATACCCCTTCAGCGGAGAGAGAGACCCGAGGAGCTGGAGGTGGAAACTGAGCTGCTCTTCCTAACCTCCTGCTAAATGTATGACCATATTAGAGACACATATTTCCCTCAGATTACACAGACCCACATATCCAATTTTGATAAACTCCCATATCTATTGGGTGAAATACCACAGTGTGCAATCGCAGCAGCAAGATTTGTGACCTGTTGCCACAAGAAAAGGGCAACCAGTGAAGTGCGAACACCATTGTAAATACAACCTAATATTTATGTTTATATATTTTCCCTTTTGTACTTTAACTATTTGCACATCATTACAACACTGTATATAGACATATGACATTTGAAATGTCTTTATTATTTATTTATTATTTCATAGCAGTTCAGACGTCTTTTGTCCTCGTCTTGTCGTGTCCCGTATATATATATATTTACAACTTTCTTCACATACATTTTTTAAATTTTCCATCAACTCATCTTCAAAACACTCTCCTGCAAACCGCCTCACCAATTTATATTTATAAAAAAGTATTATTTACCTCAAATCTGTAATCCTCCAAGAAGCTAGCCAGAAACTCCAAGAAGCTAGCCAGAAACTAGCCAGAAGCTATCCAGAAGCTAGCCCAGAAGCTAATCCAGAAGCTAATCCAGAAACTAATCCAGAAGCTAATCCAGAAACTAGTTAGCTTCTTTACTGGCAAATCGTTAGTATTCAACTAACCACGGTTTGTGGTCATCAGCTATCCTTTAGCTCGAAAATCTATCGCCAGTTTTGTACGGCGCAGCGCAGCGCGAAACGGAACATACCGGACCAATTTTTCTCTTCATGTCCCTGGATTTCAACCGCTAACTCTGGACATTCATACCGGGATCTCACAGCTAGCTAGCTGCTATCCGTGTGACTATCGGCTTTTGTCGATTCCGGAGCAAACATCAATTATTCCGGAGCTAGCCAGCTCCGTCAATCACTCCTGAGTTCCATCAATCACTCCTGGGCTGCAGTCACCTATCCAGACCTGTTTTACTGCCTACGCTGAGCCCCACCGGGCCTTCACAACTGGACTGCCGACGTTATCTACCCGAAGGAGTTATCCGGCTGGCTCCTCCATCGCGACGTTACCTGAACGCCCATCTGCGGCCTGCTAACCGTTAGCTGTCTTATCGGCTGCAATCTGAATAGACAATCGGACAATTTATTATAATTTTTTTTATTATTATTATGTTTCTTCTTGGGCCTCTATAACTATATCTATTGTTTTTATTTTTGTTGTTGTTGTGTGATTTGGATTAATCCCCTCTACCACACGGAACCCCACTAATCTACTGACGGAACGCAAGAGGTGGCTAATAACAGACCTCGATCCTATGCTAGCTTGCTACCGATGGCCTGGCTAGCTGTCTAAATCGCCGTGACCCCCAACAAACCTCTCCACTCACCGGACCCTTTTGATCACTCGACTAAGCATGCCTCTCCTTAATGTCAATATGCCTTGTCCATTGCTGTTCTGGTTAGTGTTTATTGGCTTATTTCACTGTAGAGCCTCTAGTCCTGCTCACTATACCTTATCCAACCTATTAGTTCCACCTCCCACACATGCAATGACATCTCCTGGTTTCAATGATGTTTCTAGAGACAATATCTCTCTCTTCATCACTCAATACCTAGGTTTACCTCCACTGTATTCACATCCTACCATACCTTTGTCTGTACATTATACCTTGATGCTATTTTATCGCCCCCAGAAACCTCCTTTTACTCTCTGTTCCAGACGTTCTAGATGACTAATTCTTATTGCTTTTAGCCGCACCCTTATTCTACTCCTCCTATGTTCCTCTGGCGATGTAGAGGTGAATCCAGGCCCTGCAGTGCCTAGCTCCACTCCTATTCCCCAGGCGCTCTCTTTTGACGACTTCTGTAACCGTAATAGCCTTGGTTTCATGCATGTTAACATTAGAAGCCTCCTCCCTAAGTTTGTTCTATTCACTGCTTTAGCACACTCTGCCAACCCGGATGTTCTAGCTGTGTCTGAATCCTGGCTTAGGAAGACCACCAAAAATTCTGAAATTTTAATTCCAAACTACAACATTTTCAGACAAAATAGAACTGCCAAAGGGGGCGGTGTTGCAATCTACTGCAAAGATAGCCTTGCAGAGTTCTGTCCTACTATCCAGGTCTGTACCCAAACAATTTGAACTTCTACTTTTAAAAATCCACCTCTCTAAAAACAAGTCTCTCACCGTTGCCGCCTGCTATAGACCACCCTCTGCCCACAGCTGTGCTCTGGACACCATATGTGAACTGATTGCCCCCCATCTATCTTCAGAGCTCGTGCTGCTAGGCGACCTAAACTGGAACATGCTTAACACCCCAGCCATCCTACAATCTAAACTTGATGCCCTCAATCTCACACAAATTATCAATGAACCTACCAGGTACCTCCCCAAAGCCTTAAACACGGGCACCCTCATAGATATCATCCTAACCAACTTGCCCTCTAAATACACCTCTGCTGTCTTCAACCAAGATCTCAGCGATCACTGCCTCATTGCCTGCATCCGTAATGGGTCAGCGGTCAAACGACCTCCACTCATCACTGTAAAACGCTCCCTGAAACACTTCAGCGAGCAGGCCTTTCTAATCGACCTGGCCGGGGTATCCTGGAAGGATATTGATCTCATCCCGTCAGTAGAGGATGCCTGGATATTTTTTTTAAATGCCTTCCTAACCATCTTAAATAAACATGCCCCATTCAATAAATTTAGAACCAGGAACAGATATAGCCCTTGGTTCTCCCCAGACCTGACTGCCCTTAACCAACACAAAAACATCCTATGGCGTTCTGCATTAGCATCGAACAGCCCCTGTGATATGCAGCTGTTCAGGGAAGCTAGAAACCATTATACACAGGCAGTTAGAAAAGCCAAGGCTAGCTTTTTCAGGCAGAAATTTGCTTCCTGCAACACTAACTCAAAAAAGTTCTGGGACACTGTAAAGTCCATGGAGAATAAGAACACCTCCTCCCAGCTGCCCACTGCACTGAAGATAGGAAACACTGTCACCACTGATAAATCCACCATAATTGAGAATTTCAATAAGCATTTTTCTACGGCTGGCCATGCTTTCCACCTGGCTACTCCTACCCCGGTCAACAGCACTGCACCCCCAACAGCAACTCACCCAAGCCTTCCCCATTTCTCCTTCTCCCAAATCTGTTCAGCTGATGTTCTGAAAGAGCTGCAAAATCTGGACCCCTACAAATCAGCCGGGCTAGACAATCTGGACCCTTTCTTTCTAAAATTATCTGCCGAAATTGTTGCCACCCCTATTACTAGCCTGTTCAACCTCTCTTTCGTGTCGTCTGAGATTCCCAAAGATTGGAAAGCAGCTGCAGTCATCCCCCTCTTCAAAGGGGGGGACACTCTTGACCCAAACTGCTACAGACCTATATCTATCCTACCATGCCTTTCTAAGGTCTTCGAAAGCCAAGTCAACAAACAGATTACCGACCATTTCGAATCTCACCATACCTTCTCTGCTATGCAATCTGGTTTCAGAGCTGGTCATGGGTGCACCTCAGCCACGCTCAAGGTCCTAAACGATATCTTAACCGCCATCGATAAGAAACATTACTGTGCAGCCGTATTCATTGATCTGGCCAAGGCTTTCGACTCTGTCAATCACCAAATCCTCATCGGCAGACTCGACAGCCTTGGTTTCTCAAATGATTGCCTCGCCTGGTTCACCAACTACTTCTCTGATAGAGTTCAGTGTGTCAAATCGGAGGGTCTGCTGTCCGGACCTCTGGCAGTCTCTATGGGGGTGCCACAGGGTTCAATTCTTGGACCGACTCTCTTCTCTGTATACATCAATGAGGTCGCTCTTGCTGCTGGTGAGTCTGTGATCCACCTCTACGCAGACGATACCATTCTGTATACTTTTGGCCCTTCTTTGGACACTGTGTTAACAACCCTCCAGGCAAGCTTCAATGCCATACAACTCTCCTTCCGTGGCCTCCAATTGCTCTTAAATACAAGTAAAACTAAATGCATGCTCTTCAACCGATCGCTACCTGCACCTACCCGCCTGTCCAACATCACTACTCTGGACGGCTCTGACTTAGAATACGTGGACAACTACAAATACTTAGGTGTCTGGTTAGACTGTAGACTCTCCTTCCAGATCCATATCAAACATCTCCAATCCAAAGTTAAATCTAGAAATGGCTTCCTATTTCGCAACAAAGCATCCTTCACTCATGCTGCCAAACATACCCTTGTACAACTGACCATCCTACCAATCCTCGACTTTGGCGATGTCATTTACAAAATAGCCTCCAATACCCTACTCAACAAATTGGATGCAGTCTATCACAGTGCAATCCGTTTTGTCACCAAAGCCCCATATACTACCCACCATTGCGACCTGTACGCTCTCGTTGGCTGGCCCTCGCTTCATACTCGTTGCCAAACCCACTGGATCCATGTCATCTACAAGACCCTGCTAGGTAAAGTCCCCCCTTATCTCAGCTCACTGGTCACCATAGCATCTCCCACCTGTAGCACACGCTCCAGCAGGTATATCTCTCTAGTCACCCCCAAAACCAATTCTTTCTTTGGCCGCCTCTCCTTCCAGTTCTCTGCTGCCAATGACTGGAACGAACTACAAAAATCTCTGAAACAGGAAACACTTATCTCCCTCACTAGCTTTAAGCACCAACTGTCAGAGCAGCTCACAGATTACTGCACCTGTACATAGCCCACCTATAATTTAGCCCAAACAACTACCTCTTTCCCTACTGTATTTAATTAATTTATTTATTTAGCTCCTTTGCACCCCATTATTTTTATTTCTACTTTGCACATTCTTCCATTGCAAAACTACCATTCCAGTGTTTTACATGCTATATTGTATTTACTTTGCCACCATGGCCTTTTTTGCCTTTACCTCCCTTCTCACCTCATTTGCTCACATCGTATATAGACTTGTTTATACTGTATTATTGACTGTATGTTTGTTTTACTCCATGTGTAACTCTGTGTCGTTGTATCTGTCATACTGCTTCACCGTAGGGTTTCCTCCAGATGTGACACTTGGCATTTAGGTCAAAGTGTTCAATCTTTGTTTCATCAGACCAGAGAATCTTGTTTCTGAAAGTCTGAAAGTCTTTAGTTGCCTTTCGGCAAACTCCAAGCGGGCTGTCATGTGCCTTTTACTGAGGAGTGGCTCCGTCTGGCCATAAAGGCCTGATTGGTGGAGTGCAGCAGAGATGGTTGTCCTTCTCGATGGTTCTCCCATCTCCACAGAGGAACTCAGTCACTGTGACAGAGCGCCAATCGGGTTCTGGGTCACTTCCCTGACCAAGACCCTTCTCCCCTGATTGCTCAGCTCTAGGAAGAGTCTTGGTGGTTTCAAACTTCATCCATTTAGGAATGATGGAGGCCACTGTGTTCTTGGGGACCTTCAATTTTTTTTGTACCCTTCCCCAGATCTGTGCTTTGGCGCAATCTTGTCCCTGAGCTTTTTGGACAATTCCCTCGACCTCATGACTTGGTTTTTGCTCTGACATGCACTGTCAACTGTGGGACCTTTTATATAGACAGGTGTGTGCCTTTCCAAATCATGTCCAATCAATTTAATTTACCACAGGTGCACTCCAATCAAGTTGTAGAAACATCTCAAGGATGATCAATGGAAACAGGATGCACCTGTGCTCAATTTCGAGTCTCATAACAAAGGGTCTGAACACTTAAATAAGGTATTTATGTTTTTCATGTTTAATAAATGTGCAAACATTTCTAAAAAACTGTTTTCGCTTTGTCATTACAGGGTATTGAGTGTAGATTGATGAGGAATTGTTTTTATTTGATCCATTTTAGAATAAGGCTGTAACGTAACAAAATGTGGAAAAAGTCAATGTCTGAATACTTTCTGAATGCACTGTATAGTCTAGACTGTCCTTCCAGTGCAGCCATCTGTTCAGACAGAGTTTCTGTGTCACGACACTGTGTGGACAGGTCACAGTGCTGGAGGGTGTCCAGTCTACTGTGTCTCTGCCAGGTCTTTATAGAATTAATCAACACTTTGGACTCTCTTCCACATCGCAACACCCTGCCAAACTTACCCCCTCCATTTCTCCTTCCCTCCCTCGCCCCATCTATCCTCCCCTCTTTCCCTCCCTCCCATCCTATAAAATGGGACTGGAGTGAGTTTCTGATCGCACAGAGCTGTTGGTGTGTTTAGGACTCAGATGTGTTTTGTGTTTGTCTCACTATCGTAGCTGAAACCCCCTCAGCCCTCGCAAGGAGGGAGGGCCCACGAGCTCTGGAGACCCATGCGCCCACCATCATCTCACACTTATGTCTACATTTGATTAATTTCTTTAACAAATCATTTTGATGGTGGACTGATTGGATTATTTGGCATTAAAGGGGAACTGCCTTCTAGAACCAACTGCACTGGTTATAAAAGGCCTATGTGGCATCGATATGAGTCAGAAACATGAATTCTAGTGTCAAAATTGACTACAAAGTGTAAATAGGATAATCCAATTGCCCAGAGCTGCCATGTGTTGTGGACATGTTGTCAAGTCTGAAATGCACACACACTTGCCCAGCATAGGAGTGAAAATTTGCTTAAAATAAAGTTGGTGCCAACTCCTAATGGCAAGGAATGGATTATATACATCAAACATACGACATGATGGCTGTGACTGGTGTGTCGTGAGTATAGTTAGCTAATGCAATTTTTTACATCACGCTGTAACGTACAATTGCCCCAAAAATGTAATACTTCCAGGTCAACTGTAATATGAATACCGTTGTAAAGCACAATTTCTCCCCTTTCTAGAAAAATCAATAGCGAGACCTTCATGCTGCCCATCTTTGGGGTGGCAGGTAGCCTAGTTGGGCCAGTAACCGAAAGGTTGCTGGATCGAATCCCGGAGCTGACAAGGTAAAAATCTGTTGTTCTGCCCCTGAACAAGGCAGATAACCCACTGAGCCCCGGTAGGCTGTCATTGTAAATAAGATTTAGTTCTTAACTGACTTGCCTAGTTAAATAAAGGTTGAAAAAATGCAATAAAAATCTCTGCATGATTGAAGAAGCTCTGTTGAGTCTTTTTAAAAATGGTGGGTGGGGAAGCGAAACCTACTGCGTGATGGGGAACTGCTTTTTTCACCGATCTGTCCAACTTATCACCTCTAAAATGCAATTAAAACACTATAAAGAGTTTATATAATGTGTCATTGAAGATTTGTATCAAATTTGAATCGGGTTTTTAGGGCGGCTGTTACGTTCCCCAGTTTATGTGTTGTGGGTTTGTGTGTGTATTTCAGGAAATGGCTTCCTGGATTCTAAGCAGCTGATTGGTCGGCACCATCGATGATTGGAGCTCTGAACCCTCCCTCTCGTCAGGGGAAACAGCTGTTTTCAATTACCAACTCCTTCTGCAGCTGGATAAAAGCCTGTGTTCCTTTGTCAGGAAGAGAGAGCTTCTTTGATGTCCTGTGTTGTTTGTTGCCTAGTAACAGTTTTGTTGAAAGTCTTTTGTAGCCGCTACTTCTGAGGTGTCTGTATGCCAAAAGGACTCAGTGTTTTTGAATATTGAAATTGTTGACTTTGTTAGTAATTATTCTGTTTTTGTTCCCAGGGGGGAAAGGAAGGCACTTTGGGAGTGCTTAGGCAAGAGGCCTGCGGGCATACATAACCCATAGTATTTACTGTCTATGCACACTAGTTAAGACCTGGGCGGACCACCCCCTGTATTTTGGTTAGTGCGCTAGGAGGTGCTAAACGGTGGGTAGGCAGGTAAGGTAGGAGAGGGGACTCTTAACTTTTACTTTCTTTGGCTTGGTTCCGTCCAGCCCCTTTTCCCCACATTACTGTATTGGGGAAATAAAATTCCCCGTAAATGGTAATATTCTCTGTCATCCTTACCCACACCTACAATCACATAACTGAGGTGAGTTGTAGCAGGGTGTTGCTTTCCCTCCAAGAGGCGTGTGTCACAGCTGTGCTAAAGCTGTCTTCAGAAGTAAACAGCAGCTGTCGCGGCTTTTGAGTCATGATGGCTTGCAGTGATGACGCAAAAAATGAGTACATTCAGTTGTACAATTGACTAGGTATCCCCCCTTACCCTGTCCCTTTCTTGTTTTTAATATGCAAGAGGAGTGCTACACCTGGTGGAGAGAGGCTGTACAACACAGAATTAGTTGCGTTATGCCATGTCACAATTTAGCATACAGCATCAGAGGGGTCTGTTTTTTTTTTTCTTTCAACTTTCCTCCAATACTATTGGGTCATTACCATGTACAGTTGAAGTCGGAAGTTTACATTCACCTTAGCCAAATACATTTAAACTCAGTTTTTCACAATTCCTGACATTTAATCCTAGTAAAAATCCCTGTCTTAGGTCAGTTAGGATCACCACTTTATTTTAAGAATGTGTAATGTCAGAATAATAGTAGATAATATAATTTCTTTCAGCTTTTATTTCTTTCATCACATTCCCAGTGGGTCAGAAGTTTACATACACTCAATTAGTATTTGGTAGCATTGCCTTTAAATTGTTTAACTTGGTTCAACATTTTGGGTAGCCTTCCACAAGCTTCCCACAATAAGTTGGGTGAATTTTGGCCCATTCCTCCTGACAGAGCTGGTACAACTGAGTCAGGTTTGTAGGCCTCCTTGCTCGCACACGCTTTTTCAGTTCTGCCCACACATTTTCTATAGGATTGAGGTCAGGGCTTTGTGATGGCCACTCCAATACCTTGACTTTGTTGTCCTTAAGCCATTTTGCCACAAATGTGGGTTAACTGTGTCTGGTTTCTGTGTTTTAACCTATAGAAAAGGGTGTGTGAACCTTTATAAAGCAAGCTCATGGTGTGTGTGGCTCTTTTCCACTCAGTCACACCCACACAGTTATCTATACTGTATTATTCATTGGGCTTTTTGTTATTCATTTGACTGTGGTTGAGCGGATGTCTATTCAAGGCAACAACAAGCGATACGATTGGACGTGCTCTGAGATAAAACACCTTCTGAATAAAACAGCAGGGAGGAGGTCAAATGTTTAGGTAAACGACTGGATGATTGCTGCGAGAAATGCATTACACCGTATTTAAAGCTGGACACTTTACAAGCCTGCAGTTTGTTCCTGAAATGCATTGGCAATAAATATGATTGAAAGGAATAAAGCTGCCATGCTGAACCTTCCTTTATGATTCTAGTACAGTGACAAATCATTGAGTTAGTTTCTAAAAAAATTACACCAGAAACATTTGATCATGATCCACAAAGTGAGGAAGAGAGTCAGTATTTTCGTACAGGCAGTCGAGTTGCTAACTTGTTGACAATGCAGTGCGGATTACTTTCAAGAGGATTCTCTATGGACTATTTGAGAACAAAGGTATTATTTATGGCAGAGGACCCAAACAGGCACTCTCTGTACAATATAAATCCAAAAGCTTGTGTAGTGTAGTACTTCTCTACTGTATATCAATCAACTAGCCTGCTGTATAGATACTTTTGGTGATGTAGTGTATGTGGACACCTGCTCGTTGAACATCTCATTCCAAAATCATGGGAAATTAATATGGAGTTGGTCCCACCCTTTGCTTCTATAACAGCCTCAACTCTTCTGGGAAGGGTTTCCACTAGATGTTGGAAGATTGCTGCGGGGAATTGCTTCCATTCAGCCACAAGAGCATTAGTGAGGTCGGGCACTGATGTTGTGTGATTAGGCCTGGCTTGCAGTCGGCGTTCCAATTCATCTCAAAGGTGTTGAGGTCAGGGCTCTGTGCAGTCCAGTTAAGTTCTTCCACACCAATCTCGACAAACCATTTCTGTATGGACCTCGCTTTGTGCACAGGGGCATTGTCATGCTGAAACAGGGAAAGGCCTTCCCCAAACAGTTGCCACAGATTTGGAAGCACAGTCGTCTAGAATGTCATCGTATGCTGTAGCGTTAAGATTTCCCTTCACTGGAACTTTAGGGCCTCGCCCGAACCATGAAAAACAGCCCCAGATCATTATTCCTCCTCCACCAAACATTACAGTTGGAACTATGCATTTGGGCTGGTAGCGTCCTCCTGGCCTCCGCCAAACCCAGAATTGTCTGCCAGATGGTGAAGCGTGATTCATCACTCCAGAGAACGTGTTTCTACTGCTCCAGAGTCCAATGATGGTGAGCTTTACACAACTCCAGCTGACGCTTGGAATTGCGCATGGTGATCTTAGGCTTGTGTGCGGCTGCTCGGCCATGGAAACCAATTTCATGATGCTCCCGTCGAACAGTTTTTGTGCTAACTTTGCTTCCAGAGGCAGTTTGGAACTCTGTAGTGAGTGTTGCAAACGAGGACAGAGGATTTTTACAGGCTACGTGCTTCAGCACTCGGCAGTCCCGTTGCACTCGGCAGTCCCGTTAGTTGCGCTTGTGTGGCCCAGCACTTCGCAGGGGTGAGCCCTTGTTGCTCTTAGATGTTTCCACTTCACAATAACAGCACTTACAGCTGACCGGGGCAGTTCTAGCAGCGCTGAAATTTGACCAACTGATTTGTTGGAAAGGTGGCATCCTATGACGGTGCCACGTTGAAAGTCACTGAGCTTTTCAGTAAGGCCATTCTACTGCAAATGTGTGTCTATGGAGATTGCGTGGCTGTCAACAACAGGTGTGGCTGAAATAGCTGAATCCACTCATTTGAAGAGTGTCCACATACTTTTGTATATATTGTGTAGCACTTCACATCAACCCTGTCAGTCACATCTTCTATTCTAATCATCAGGGACTCACAACACAAGGGAGTCTATTTATTTAGAGAAATTACACTAAAGACGATTAATATAGCTTGAGTAAGCTTGAGTAAGTATTGCTTCACAATACTTCAAAGAACTGATCTACTGTATGTTGGGTCAATGTTGTAAAAATACAGCTAGATATTAAATTAGAAATACATGTCCTCGTTAGCAGTCATCTATCTACACTCTTACAAGACAACAAAGGTAATTGTCCCCATAGAGGAACCCTTTTTGGTGCTAGGTAGAACACTAGGTAGAACCCTTGCAAAGTTATGTGTAATTCCTATTATACCATAGCATTGTTGAATACTCCTTTCTGATTTTCTTGACGGGCATTCTAGAGCGTGCATTACTTCCCTATAACGCATGAAATATTTGCAGGTTAGAATTCAATGGCTATAGTTAATTTTTACATGTTTTGTTTGAGCTGCTTTTGAAAGGAAAAGTTGAAAAAACAGTATTGGTATTGTTGAATTCGATTTTCATAATAGCAAACTAGGACAGATGGTTTGGTTAGCTGTTTGTTTGAATGCCACGGTAACTACTGTAGCTATCTAGTAAACTTGCTAGCTACTTCAGTGGATGTTGAGCACATTTCTATGGTCAAATGTGTTAAATTATAGCCTTGGTATAAAAGGGATAATTAACTCGGACGCAATGCGTTCTCTGGAAAATAATGCAACTACGTGGAAGGTCAGTTCCACTCTGCTAGGCTTCGTGGAACACACCTTTCATGTTGTTCATTATTTTCCAAAGAACGCATAGCCCCTCCTTGATTATCCCTTACTTGGAATCCAGACCGAGTGAAAATATCCAACAATTGGAACCCATAATCAACCGCATTCAGAGTGACTGCCAGGGTAGGGAATATTCATTAATGATACTACCTAAATCATCTAAACTGGATCAACCATCTCAGTAATGCGTGCAATACGTCCAACTACTAACACTTTGGATTAGATTAGAAAAATGAATGTTATTGTAATGAAACGACCAGCCCCCAATGTAATGAAACAGCAGGGAGCAGGTCTCGAACCCTCGACCTTTGAGCCCGAGGTCCGGCGCGCTATCGACTGTGCCGCAAAACCATGCTCGAGTCGATTTCTGCGCTTATAAACCCAGGCTCATTACACTATTTATCTTTGCGTAGCATTAGATTTAATAGACCAATCTATGTACATGCAAAAACACAGATATTGAAACAATCAATTCTGAAAATCAACCTGCAATTTAACATACTGGGAAATATGATAATCATGGTCAAAATGAACACAATCACACTCAACTCTGGTTATGAGTCCCACTGTATCACTGGCACTTTTTGGACTTCTAACCCCTTTTAAACATTGTGTGCTTGAGATACAGACTGAAACCAACCATTAGTCTGTGTGATAAACGGGGGCTGAGCTATAGGGGGTTTTGTGAGACAAGGGTGGATCCCAAAGTGAAAACATCTGTAGAATCCGAATACAAATAATTACTAAACAAAAATATAAATGCAACTTGCAACAATTACAAATATTTTACAGTTACAGTTAATATATGGAAATTAGTCAATAGAAATAAATGAATTAGGCCCTAATCTATAGATTTCACATGACTGGGCAGGGGTGCAGCCATGGGTGGGCCTGGGAGGGCAATGGCCTCCCCACTGGAGAGCCAGGTCCCAGCCAATAAGAATAAGAGTTTTTCCTCACAAAAGGAAAAACAGATGTATACAGACAGATATATTCCCATCTATGAAAAGCTGAGACTCACTCAAACATGTACATTTGTAATCTATTTTTCTCTACGACAGTTTTTTGTCGTATATTAATTTCCCACTTAGGGGGGGGGGGGGGCTTGTCTGGACTTTTTTTTCATTGACATTTGTCAATAAAACTCAAGAATGCGACTGTTTGTCTATTTGTTTGTGTGTTATACTTGTAGCCTTGGTTGTCCTAAAAATAAAATGTTGAACTTCATTGTGATGCTTAATATATGGGTTGGACATATAGATTTGAAACTTTTTATTTAAGTAGGCAAGTCAGTTAAGAGCAAATTCTCATTTACAATGACGGCCAAACCCGGACAACACTGGGCCAGTTGTGTGCCGCTCTATGGGACTCCCAATCCTGTCTGGTTGTGATACAGCCTGGATTCGAACCAGGGTGTCCGTAGTGATGCCTCTAGCACTGTGATGCAGGGCGCCCACTCGGGAGCCCTAAATGAAAGTAGTGAGAAAAAACACTTTTGCTGTGGTCCTGGGCCTGTTAAGGTTCAAACCAACAGTGGGGTTCTTGTACACACCTGAGTGTTAAGTTAATTTAAATCCTGAATCAACACTAGAAATGTTACACTGAAAAATCAACACTAGGTAAAACTGGCCAATTTGCTGCGTACCATACAATAAACTGCCGGTTCACTCATACTCACTTCTATTCTTCTACTCTCTGCTCAATAAAATCACTGAAAATACTAATTTGAAAGACAGAAATCATGGCAAAGATATCAACTATGTCAGTATTGTATATGTAAAATGATTAAGGGAATACCAGATATACAGTTACTTCAGAAAGTATTCATAACTCTTGACTCATTACATATTTTGTTGTGTTACAGCCTGAATTCAAAATGTATTAAATTCATTTTTTCTCACCCATCTACACACAATACCCCATATTGACAAATTGAAAACATGTTTTTAGAAATGTTTGCAAATGTATTGAAAATTGAAATACAGAAATATCAAATTTACATAAGTATTCACATCCCTGGGTCAATACAATCAACTTTGGCAGCGGTTACAGCTGAGAGTCTTTCTGGGGAAGTCTATAAGAGCTTTGCACACCTGGATTGAAACTTTTCTTTTTATTATTCAAGCTCTGTCAAGTAGGCGGTTTTCAAGTCTTACCATAGATTTTGAAGGCGATTTAACTAGGCCATTCAATATCATCTTGGTAAGCAACTCCAGTGTATATTTGGCCTTGTGTTTTAGGTTATTGTCCTGCTGAAAAATGAATGTCTCCCAGTGTCTTGGAAAGCAGTCTGAACCAGGTTTCCCTATAGGATTTTGCCTGTGCTTAGCTTTATTTGGTTTCTTTTTATTCTAACAAACTCCCTAGGCCTTGCTGATGACAAGCATACCCATAACATGATGCAGCTACCACAATGCTTGAAAATATGAAAAGTGGTACTCAGTGATGGGTTGTGTTGGATTGCCCCAAACATAATGCTCTGTGTTCAGGACACAGAGTTAATATATTTTCCACATTCTTTGCTGTTTTACTTTAGTGTCTTATTGCAAACAGGATGCATGTTTTGGAATATTTGTATTCTGTATAGGCTTCCTTTTTTTCACTACAATATTGTTGATCCATCCTCAGCTTTCTCCTATCATAGCTATTACTCTGTAACTGTTTTAAAGTCACCATTGGCCTCATGGTGAAATCCCTGAGTGGTTTCCTTCCTCTCCAACAACTGAGTTAGGAAGGACACCTATATTGTTGTAGTGACTGGGTGTATTGATATACCATCCAAAGTGTAATTAATAACAACATCACCATGCTCAAATACATATTCAATGGCTGTTTTTTTTAAGTACCCATCTAGCAATATGTGCACCTCTTTGTGAGGCATTTGAAAACCTCCCTAGTCTTTGTGGTTGAATCTGTGTTTGAAATTCACTGCTTGACTGAGGGACCTTACAATGTACTTCCGGCGCCGACAGTGATGGCCGCCTCGCTTCGCGTTCCTAGGAAACTATGCAGTATTTTGTTTTTTTTACGTGTTATTTCTTACATTGGTACCCCAGGTAATCATAGGTTTTATTACATACAGTTGGGAGGAACTACTGGATATAAGAGCAACGTCAACTCACCATCATTACATCCTTCTGTTCACCTGACTTAGAATTCCTCACAATCAAATGTCGACCGCATTATCCACCAAGAGAATTCTCTTCGATTATAATCACAGCCGCATATATTCCCCCCCAAGCAGACACATCGATGGCCCTGAACAAACTTTATTTTACTCTGTAAACTGGAAACCACATATCCTGAGGCTGCATTCATTGTAGCTGGGTATTTTAACAAGGCTAATCTGAAAACAAGACTCCCTAAATTCTATCAGCACATCGATTGTGCTACCAGGGCTGGTAAAACCCTGGATCATTGTTATTCTAACTTCCGCAACGCATATGAGGCCCTCCCCCGCCCTCCTTTCGGAAAAGCTCCATTTTGTTGCTCCCTGCCTGTAGACAGAGACTAAAACAGGAAGCTCCCGCGCTCAGGTCTGTTCAACGCTGGTCCGACCAATCTGACTCCACACTTCAAGATTGCTTTGATCACGTGGACTGGAAAGAGACAAAGTAGAGTCGCAATTCAACGGCTCAGACACAAGAGGTATGTGGCAGGGTCTACAGTCAATCACGGATTATAAAAAGAAAACCAGCCCCCTCGCGGACCAGGATGTCTTGCTCCCAGACAGACTAAACAACTTCTGTGTTCGCTTTGAGGACAATACAGTGCCACTGACATGGTACCAAAACCTGCGGACTCTCCTTCACTGCAGCCGACGTGAGTAAAACATTTCAACTTGCTAACCCTCGCAGGGCTGCAGGACCAGACGACATCCCCAGCCGCGTCCTCAAAGCATGCGCAGACCAGCTGGCTGGTGTGTTTAAGGACATATTCAATCAATCCTTATCCCAGTCTGCTGTTCCCACATGCTTCAAGAGAACCACTATTGTTCCTGTTCCCAAGAAAGCTAAGGTAACTTGAGCTAAACGACTACCGCCCCGTAGCACTCACTTCCGTCATCATGAAGTGCTTTGAGAGACTAGTCAATGACCATATCACCTCCACCCTACCGGTACTCTAGACCCACTCCAACTTGCTTACGGCCCCAACAGGTCCACAGATGACGCAATCGCAACCACACTGCCCTAACCCATCTGGACAAGAGGAATACCTATGTGAGAATGCTGTTCATCGACTACAGCTCAGCATTTAACACCATAGTACCCTCCAAACTCATCATCAAGCTTGAGACCCTGGGTCTTGACCCCGCCCTGTGCAACTGGGTACTGGACTTCCTGACGGGCCGCCCCCAGGTGGTGAGGGTAGGTAACATCTCCACCCCGCTGATCCTCAACACTGGGGCCCCACAAGGGTGCATTCTGAGCCCTCTCTTGTTCTCCCTGTTCACCCAAGACTGCATGGCCATGCACGCCTCCAACTCAATCATCAAGTTTTCAGACGAGAACAGATGCACAATCGAGAGCATCTTGTCGGGCTGTATCACCACCTTGTACGGCAACTGCTCCGCCCACAACCGTAAGGCTCTCCAGAGGGTAGTGAGGTCTGCACAACGCATCACCGGGGGCAAACTACCTGCCCTCCAGGACACCTACACCACCCGATGTCACAGGAAGGCCATAAAGAACATCAAGGACAACAACCACCCGAGCCACTGCCTGTTCACCCCGCTATCATCCAGAAGGCGAGGTCAGAAACAGGTGCATCAAAGCAGGGACCGAGAGACTGAAAAACAGCTTCTATCTCAAGGCCATCAGACTGTTAAACAGCCACCACTAACATTGAGTGGCTGCTGCCAACATACTGACTCAACTCCAGCCACTTTAATAATGGAAAAATTTATGTAAAAAATGTATTACTAGCCACTTTAAACAATGCCACTTAATATAATGTTTACATTACCCTACATTTCTCATCTCATATGTTTATACTGTACTCTATACCATCTACTGCATCTTGCCATCTTTATGTAATACATGTATCACTAGCCACTTTAAACAATGCCACTTTTATATGTTTACATACCCTACATTACTCATCTCATATGTACAGTATATACTGTACTCGATACCATCTACTGCATCTTGCCTATGCCGTTCTGTACCATCACTCATTCATATATCTTTATGTACATATTCTTCATCCCTTTACACTTGTGTGTATAAGGTAGTTGTTGTGAAATTGTTATTATTGTTGTTATTTCTTTTTGGCGCTCTCTTTTGCCTGACCTTGGCTAGCGAGGTGCCTGAGAGCTGTGACTGTGCCAAGGGCTAAAATATCGTGAGTTTCCTCTTCGTGTGCAGGGCAAATCAAAATAATCCAACCAGCAGACCTCCAGTTGTGGCAGTGTCCTAATTAAAAGTACACAACGCAGAACGAACCATGATACATGTACTTTGTGCATTGAGTTGGTTGGAACCTCTCCAGCGCGCTTATAATAAACAATGATTAATTTAAGATTGACTTTGTGTCCCTGTTTAGAATTTCCACACCAATTTGGTATCAATGAGCAGGATGATTGATTCTGCCTGCAGAGCTTTCCAGTGGGGGCATGAGAGGAAAACCGGTGGCGTATTTTATGAAGTGTGAGGGAAATTCCCATCTGACCAAAAGACCACGAGACCCGCCCAGACCAGACCCTTACGGTGACCTGCCCAGGAGGAGACACATCATCCACAAACAACTGAAGGACGCGGCGACTGAATCTCAGTAAGTCAATTTAAATGAATTTGTACAAAAATAGAAAAATAATAATAAAACCAATATAACTAAACATAAAAATGGAGGAGGGTACCACTAGTCCTAAGTCAAGTAATAGCACAATGTGGAGGGGAGTTGTGTGAGTGTAGTGAATATGGATGTGAGTTGTGTAGTGTGGAAAGTATTAAGCTGAAATAGAGATAATACAGTGCCTTGCGAAAGTATTCGGCCCCCTTGAACTTTGCGACCTTTTGCCACATTTCAGGCTTCAAACATAAAGATATAAAACTGTATTTTTTTGTGAAGAATCAACAACAAGTGGGACACAATCATGAAGTGGAACGACATTTATTGGATATTTCAAACCTTTTTAACAAATCCAAAACTGAAAAATTGGGCATGCTAAATTATTCAGCCCCTTTACTTTCAGTGCAGCAAACTCTCTCCAGAAGTTCAGTGAGGATCTCTGAATGATCCAATGTTGACCTAAATGACTAATGATGTTAAATACAATCCACCTGTGTGTAATCAAGTCTCCGTATAAATGCACCTGCACTGTGATAGTCTCAGAGGTCCGTTAAAAGCGCAGAGAGCATCATGAAGAACAAGGAACACACCAGGCAGGTCCGAGATACTGTTGTGAAGAAGTTTAAAGCCAGATTTGGATACAAAAAGATTTCCCAAGCTTTAAACATCCCAAGGAGCACTGTGCAAGCGATAATATTGAAATGGAACGAGTATCAGACCACTGCAAATCTACCAAGACCTGGCCGTCCCTCTAAACTTTCAGCTCATACAAGGAGAAGACTGATCAGAGATGCAGCCAAGAGGCCCATGATCACTCTGAATGAACTGCAGAGATCTACAGCTCTTTATGGAAGAGTGGCAAGAAGAAAGCCATTTCTTAAAGATATCCATAAAAAGTGTCGTTTAAAGTTTGCCACAAGCCACCTGGGAGACACACCAAACATGTGGAAGAAGGTGCTCTGGTCAGATGAAACCAAAATTGAACTTTTTGGCAACAATGCAAAACGTTATGTTTGGCGTAAAAGCAACACAGCTCATCACCCTGAACACACCATCCCCACTGTCAAACATGGTGGTGGCAGCATCATGGTTTGGGCCTGCTTTTCTTCAGCAGGGACAGGGAAGATGGTTAAAATTGATGGGAAGATGGATGGAGCCAAATACAGGACCATTCTGGAAGAAAACCTGATGGAGTCTGCAAAAGACCTGAGACTGGGACGGAGATTTGTCTTCCAACAAGACAATGATCCAAAACATAAAGCAAAATCTACAATGGAATGGTTCAAAAATAAACATATCCAGGTGTTAGAATGGCCAAGTCAAAGTCCAGACCTGAATCCAATCGAGAATCTGTGGAAAGAACTGAAAACTGCTGTTCACAAATGCTCTCCATCCAACCTCACTGAGCTCGAGCTGTTTTGCAAGGAGGAATGGGGAAAAAATGCAGTCTCTCGATGTGCAAAACAGATAGAGACATACCCCAAGCGACTTACAGCTGTAATCGGAGCAAAAGGTGGCGCTACAAAGTATTAACTTAAGGGGGCTGAATAATTTTGCACGCCCAATTTTTCAGTTTTTGATTTGTTAAAAAAGTTTGAAATATCCAATAAATGTCGTTCCACTTCATGATTGTGTCCCACTTGTTGTTGATTCTTCACAAAAAAATACAGTTTTATATCTTTATGTTTGAAACCTGAAATGTGGCAAAAGGTCGCAAAGTTCAAGGGGGCCGAATACTTTCGCAAGGCACTGTATAGTGTCCAGAGCCATGGCATCATAATGATGGTAATAAGAGGTGGATTAATTCGGGTGGGACTGTGTAGGACCTCACTGAAGGCCCAGGCCCCAGGCCCACGGCACGCCACTGGTATTAGTAGTAGATTGAGGTCTTCCTATTGGGAAGAAGGGAGGCCTAGTTGAAGGATATAGATATGGAGACTAGTGAAAGTAACAAAGTGAATGGTAATTGGCTTTGAGATAGCACTCTAATAATGGAATATTTTTGTAATTTGAAGAAGTAAATGTTTCAATACAAAGTCACATGACAAACAGATGTTAAAATGATGTTAAGATGTTGAAATGGCAGCAGTTTTATGGGCGCCCAACCAATTGTGTTATTATGTGTTTTTGTCGCGTTATTTTTAACTTATTTTGTACATAATGTTTCTGCAACCGTATCTTATGGCAAAAAAAAAGCTTCTGGATATCAGGACAGCGATCACTCACCTCAGATTAGACAAAGATTTTTTCTTCAACAAGCAAGATGCACAGGACATTCTCCAAACACCCGACAGGGCCAACATCCCCGTTATTTGCAAGATGCAGGTACAGAGAAGGTACAGAGAACAAAGAGCCGGATGCTTGGTCAGATCCCGGAAAAGGTGAGTGGGAAAGCTGCCGTTACCGTCAATAGTACTCGCCAATGTGCAATCATTGGACAATAAACTAGACGAGGTACGATCACGAATATCCTACCAACGGGACATCAAAAACTGTAATAACCTATGTTTCACGGAATCGTGGAAGAATGACGACATGGATATTCAGCTAGTGGGATATACGCTGCACCGGCAAGAGAGAACAGCACACTCCGGTAAGATGAGGGGGGGGCAGTCTGTGCATATTTGTAAACAACAGCTGGTGCATGAAATCTAAGGAAGTCTCTAGATTTTGCTCGCCTGAGGTAGAGTATATTGTGATAAATTGCAGGCCACACTACTTGCCTAGAGAGTTTTCAGCTATACTTTTTGTGGCTGTTTATTTACCACCACAGACAGATGCTGGCACTAAGACCGCACTCAGTTAGTTAGCTGTATAAGGAAATAAGCAATCAGGAAACCACTCACCTAGAGGCGGCACTGCTAGTGGTTGGAGACTTTAATGCAGGGAAACTTAAATCAGTTCTACCTCATTTCTATCAACATGTTAAATGTTTAACCAGAGGAAAAACAATTATAGATCACCTGTACTCCACACACAGAGACGCGTACAAAGCTCTCCCTCGCCCTCCATTTGGTAAATACGACCACAACTCTATCCTCCTGATTCCTGCTTACAAGCCAAAATTAAAGCAGGAAGCACCAGTGCCTCGGTCTATCAAAAAGTGGTTAGATGAAGCAGATGCTAAACTACAGGGCTGTTTTCTATCACAGACTGGAACATGTTCCTGGATTCTTCCGATTGCGAGTACACCACATCAGTCACTGGCTTTATCAATAAGTGCATAGAGGACGTCGTCCCCAGTGACTGTACATACCCCAACCAGAAGCCATAGATTACAGGCAACATTCGCACTGAGCTAAAGGGTAGAGCTGCCGCTTTAAAGGTGCGAGACTCTAACCCGGAAGCTTACAAGAAATCCTGCTATGCCCTGCGACGAACCATCAAACAGGCAAAGCGTCAATGCAGGGTTAAGATTGAATCATACTACACCGGCTCCGACGCTCGTCGTATGTGGCAGGGCTTGCAAACTATTACAGACTACAAAGGGAAGCAGCGCCGTGAGCTGCCCAGTGACACGAGCCTACCAGACGAGCTAAATCACTTCTATGCTCACTTCGAGGCAAGCAACACTAAGGCATGCATGAGAGCATCAGTTGTTCCGCAAGACTGTGTGATCACACTCTCCGTAGACGATGTGAGTAAGACCTTTTAAACAGGTCAACATACACAAGGCTGCGGGGCCAGACGGATCACCAGGACATGTGCTCCGGGCATGTGCTGACCAACTGGCAGGTGTCTTCACTGACATTTTCAACATGTCCCTGATTGAGTCTGTAATACCAACACGTTTCAAGCAGACCACCATAGTCCCTGTGCCCAAGAACACAAAGGCAACCTGCCTAAAAGACTACAGAGCCGTAGCACTCAAGTCCGTAGCCATGAAGTGCTTTGAAAGGTTTGTAATGGCTCACATCAACACCATTATCCCAGAAATTCTAGACCCGCTCCAATTTGCATAACACTCAAACAGATCCACAGATGATGCAATCTCTATTGCACTCCACACTGCTCTTTCCCACCTGGACAAAAATAACACTTATGTGAGAATGCTATTTATTGACTATAGCTCAGCATTCAACACCATAGTACCCTCAAAGCTCATCACTAAGCTAAGGATCCTGGGACTAAACACCTCCCTCTGCAACTAGATCCTGGACTACCTGACGGGCCGACCCCAGGTGGTGAGGGTAGGTAGCAACACATCTGCCACGCTGATCTTCAACACTGGAGCTCCCAGTGCTCAGTGCTCAGTCCTCTCCTGTACTCCCTGTTCACCCATGACTGCATGGCCAGGCACGACTCCAACATCATCATTAAGTTTGCAGACGACACAGTGGTAGGCCTGATCACCGACAACGACGAGACAGCCTATAGGGAGGGGGTCACAGACCTGGCCGGGTGGTGCCAGAATAACAACCTATCCCTCAACGTAACCAAGACTAAGGAGATGATTGTGGACTACAGGAAAAGGAGGACAGAGCACGCCCCCATTCTCATCGATGGGGCTGTGTGGAGCAGGTTGAGAGTTCATTGGTGTCCACATCAACAACAAACTAGAATGGTCCAAACACTCCAAGACAGTCATGAAGAGGGCATGACAAAGCCTATTCCCCCTCAGGAAACTAAAAAGATTTGGCATGGGTCCTGAGATCCTCAAAGAGTTCTACAGCTGCAACATCGAGAGCATCCTGAACTGGTTGCATCACTGCCTGGTACGGCAATTGCTCGGCCTTTGACCGCAAGGCACTACAGAGGATAGTGCGTACGGCCCAGTACATCACTGGGGCTAAGCTGCCTGCCATCCAGGACCTCTACACCAGGCGGTGTCAGAGGAAGACCCTAAAAATGGTCAAATACCCCAGCCACCCCAGTCATACACTGTTCTCTCTACTGCCGCATGGCAAGCGCTTCTGCTTGTCTAGGACAAAAAGGCTTCTCAACAGTTTTTACCCCCAAGCCATAAGTCTCCTGAACAGGTAATCAAATGGCTACCCGGACTATTCGCATTGTGTACCCCCCCACCCCTATTTTTATGCTGCTGCTACTCTCTGTTTATCATATATGCATAGTCACTTTAACTATACATTCATGTACATACTACATCAATTGAGCCGACCACCCAGTGCTCCCGCACATTGGCTAACCGGGCTGTCTGCATTGTGTCCCACCCACCACCCGCCAACCCCTCTTTTACGCTACTGCTACTCTCTGTTCATCATCTATGCATAGTCCCTTTAGCCATATCTACATGTACATACCACCACAATCAGCCTGACTAACCGGTGTCTGTATGTAGCCTCGCTACTTTTGTAGCCTCGCCACTGTATATAGCCTGTCTTTTTACTGTCGTTTTATTTCTTTACCTACCTATTGTTCACCTAATATCTTTTTGCACTATTGGTTAGAGCCTGTAAGTAAGCATTTCACTGTAAGGTCCACCTACACCTGTTGTATTCAGCACACGTGACAAATAAACTTTGATTTGATTTATGAGGCCGCCATCTGGTGTAAGCTTCCTGTTGAACAATAGATAGCTACCAGTACACACTGAACTCAAAAACAGGTGTGGGAGTAAGGGACAGTGGGGAAATGTGGGACAGAGTTATGAAAATTATATATATTTTTTTTACTATTTCTCAATTCTATAGTTTGGGTAGCACTAAAACAATAATCTGTTTCAATTATGTGGAACTGTGTCCAGAATGAAGTTGAGCTGATAAGCCAGCACCAACTTTATGAAGGTCCTAGCTGATTTGTTAAACAACATGTTTCATATTTTGAATACTCTATCTCCCAGGGACAGCTTGTACAGAACTGTATGTCAATGCAACAGGTCAAAATAACAATGATTACAAGAGAGGGGCTCTGGGATTGTTTACTTTAGAAGGTGCCTATTCAGCTTGACGGGACACTATCATCTGATGTGTCTGAAGTATAATTCTGTATATGCATGGGTTTATCAAGACTTCCCGCCGAAGATGCAGAAAACCTGATTAAGACAAATACTTTTTTAGGACTGATCAAGATGTTCATTTTCTTTCTTACAGGCCTGATGGAATGTCTGCTAAGTTTTTTTTATATGTTTGCCAATGGTTATTTGTCTTTCCCTTTGAGGGGCTTCCTGAGGCAGGTGCAGACTGTGCAGTGTAAAGGTGCCTGGATCCAGCTGTTGAGGGAGCTCCCAAATGAAGTAAGGCCTGGCCATTTTGTTTGTTTTTACCACACAAATGCCAGCACCCACACACAACCCACCTTGATAAGAAATGTACTGAAACACCCAATGTAAACCTGATACAAAAAATGTTTGAAATATCTTTAAATAATGCCTGAGGTACAGGGAAACAAACATACTTAATGGGGTTGAATGACCTCTGACCACTGTTCTGACTTCCTGGAAAAGGCCTGATCACCCTAATTTGAAAGACTAGAAACATTGGGTGAGATTTAAATGGGCTATGTAAAAACTAGATAATTAGGAAGAAGTTTATAATTTATCAACAGTCCTATGTATGATTCAGAACAAGAGAAGGAGCAAGAGAGTGCGCTGCCCCTGAACGTTGTTCTTTTTTTGGGACCTATGACTCACGATGTGAGTCATGTGCCCAAAGGCGGAATTACTGGTTCCCTGGGGCCCTTTGGTAAATATGCAAATTGTTTTTCTTCACATTCCTGCCAGTAAAAGGAAAAAATATAAGTTGGTAATGTTTGACAGTTACTCCAAATGGATTGAAGTTTTCCCCGTAAAGGTTAATTAATGAGCGATATCTGTTTATGGTCCAATAACATATTTAAAATTATCCATCTACTTTGTGGATCTCTTTGGACAATTTGCACATTCAGATCAAAATTACTGTTAATATCATCACCCCTTTTGAGTTTCATTGCCCATGGGAGAAGTATATATTTCACCCCCTCCAGACCATTTTCAACTCACCTTTTCATTCATTGTTGAATGAGTTCCCTGTAAAAAATAAGGAATATAATATCTATCTTTGAACCAGGTAAATATTATAAATTATTATAAATTATTATTGTGATTCTTCCTTTATTGTCCCTAACATCCATACTCCCTTGCAACAGATGTGGGATACACACACACACACACACACACACACACACACACACACACACACACACACACACACACACACACACACACACACACACACACACACACACACACACTCAATCCCTTCATCCAACACTCAACCATGAGCTCAGATGCTCAACGTTTGTTACTTTCCACGGCCCAACACAAGAAAGAGATTTATGAATGCATATACATATGTGTCATGCACAAAGTAGATGTCCTAACCGACTTCCCAAAACTATAGTTTACCAAGAAATGTGTGGAGTGGTTGAAAAACGAGTTTTAATGACTCCAACCTAAGTGTATGTAAACTTCAGATTTCAACTGTATATCCCTCATCTGCACAAAATTGAAAGCGCTCTCTCTCTCTCAACCCCTGCCCGCAGATACACATTGATTCTGGGATATGCAACCATTTCCTTTCTCACTCACTTGACACCAGAGTTTTCCAAACACCAAAAACACACACCACACCTTCCATCACAATACATCCACACATACCCACATACTGTGCCTTCTATGTCTTCTGTTTGCTGTGTTTTTATCTCCACCATGTTGAATTAGTACTTTTGTGTTCTACAACATTCCCTATCTTGAAAGGTACAGTGTAGTTGTACTTTATTTATTTAAAAATTATTTTATTGCTTTTCTATCATTTTCAAATTATTATTACAAACCCTACCATGGCTAGTTGGATGTTCCATTATTTGACTCCTCTATGAGAACTTGTCATTTTTAGAATAGCCATGGAGCAGTCTTTGTGTCTCGGAACATTTGGTTGTCAATATACAATTAATCGACTACGAGAGCTACACGCCTCCCTTTTAATCTATTCTCCTTGAAGAACGGATACAGAACTTTGTGCCGTTCTGCAATCTCCCTCGGGAACTGATCATTCATGCCTATTTTCGTGCCAGCGAGTATTTTACTCAGGCTTTTAACCATTACTTTATCTTTAACAAATCCAAATTCACAAGGCGTGAGCACTAGGTCCAGACAAAAAGTCAAAAAAGTTATATTACAGTTCGTAGAAACATGTCAAACTATGTATAGAATCAATCTTTAGGATGTTTTATCATAAATCTTCAATAATATTCCAACCGGACAATTCCTTTGTCTTTAGAAATGAAAGGGAACGGAGCTCGCTCTCACAGCCGCACACATGACTTAGCTCATGGCATTCTGCCAGACCCCTGAGTCAAACAGCTCTTATTCGCTCCCCCTTCATAGTAGAAGCCTGAAACAAGGTTATAAAGACTGTTGACATCTAATGGAAGTGTATATTGGATAGGCAATCACTTGGAAAAACTACAAACCTCAGATTTCCCACTTCCTGGTTGGATTTTTCTCAGGTTTTCGCCTGCCATATCTCAAGATATTCTGTTATACTCACAGACATCATTCAAACAGTTTTATAAACTTCAGAGTGTTTTCTATCCAAATCTACTAATAATGTGCATATATTAGCTTCTGGGCCTGAGTAGCAGGCAGTTTACTGTGGGCACATTATTCATCCAAGCTACTCAATACTGCCCCCCAGCCCAAAGAAGTTAAACATGCCACTCGCGACAAAAGCTTCAGCTGAAATGTCATTCCCAGAATCCATAAATGAAATTGTGTAACAAAGCATATGTGTAACTGTATGAAGCAAAGGTCTTACTTAAGCCATGGTTTTACAAGAAGGATTGTACAACCCAGAATGAAGTATTTGAAATTAAGTGTCTGGTTTTATGTGTTGATTTCCCTTACTTTTAATAGAAGTATAGAACCTTTTGATAGAAGCTATAACCTAATGTCTACCTTAAAATGTAATGATAATTATCACAGATTGGGTGATAAGATGAGGGAATGTGATGAAAATGTTATGTGTTTGCTTTTCTATTAACCAATTTCTGTGTTCTATGTCGTTGCTTTTCTAATAAGCAATTTCTGTGTTCATGCAAATAACTGATTGAACGAATCCTCACTATCAGTATCTGCAATTTGGCAGTACGCCCAGACCCTTGTTTTGAGAACGAAATATATCTGTTTTCAGGTCTCAGCTTAGAGAGAAGAAGCCTAATGAGGTATTGGTATGTCACATGCATGAACCAGTATTGGTCGGTCACATGAATGAAGCAAATGTTAATGATGAATAAGCTAAATCATGCAAATATTACTTTCTGTCTAAGCAGTATATAAGATAACTAAAGGGACTGCCCCGGCAGAGCTCCTATTTGACATGTATACTTTGTGCATTGAGTTGGTTGGAACCTCTCCAGCGTGCTGATAATAAAAACCTTTTTTTATTTAAGATTGACTTTGTAGAATTTCCACAACAACACTATTATTGCACAGAGTGAGTCCATGCAACTTATTATGTGACTTAAGCAAATGTTTGCCGTAACTAAGGGGTGAAATACTTATTGACTCAAGACATTTCAGCTTTTCATTTTTAATTCATTTGTAAAAATGTCTAAAAATATTATTCCACTTTGACATTATGAGGTATTGTGTGTTAGGCTATTGACACAAAATTAGAATTTTAATATATTTTAAATTCAGGCTATAACACAACAAAATGTGGAATAAGTCAAGGGGTGTGAATACTTTCTGAAGGCACTGCAGGTATAGTTTAAAACCTTCTCAAACCTATCTTTTTAAACTTATCAGATTACTCCTGATGTCAAAGTTTAAACTAATGCTCAGGGGGGTTGATGCTGACGAGTATTTTTCTCCACTCATACAGGAGTAATAAAGGCGTAGTTCACAAATTTCGTAGATTTCTTATTTTTTAATAAAAACGTTTATAACCTTTTTTTAAACGTCGATTTATCAGGTGGTGCTGCAGCACCTCAGTATCCCTACTTCCGAAGGCTATGGCTAGCAGTCACATGAGTGAGTGCTAGCTAGGTACCGACCGGAACATTAAGCTAGCCAAGACAAACAACACAATCAAACAGACTATACAGCTACAAGTATTGAATTGAGTAACAAACGGACTATTCTAAATAAATGAATGTCTTACCTGTGATGAAATGTTTTCCACACACATAGCTACATGTAGCGCACTTGGACACCTTGTCCCCACATTTCCCACTCTCCCACAACAAAAAGCCTGAAGCCATAGGGCTCTTCTTGCAGGCTCCATTTCCCTCCGTGGTAGCATTGTGAAATGTAGGTCAGGATTTTTGACCTGGTTACATGTAAATTGAACAACCCAGTAGCTTTCCAGCATGTTTTGTTTTCTCCCATGTGTGGGCGTGGTCGAGTGGAATTCCTTCTTATGAGGTGAATATCTACTCGAAGTATGTTAAAGGGTCTAGAACCCTTTCCCTTAGAAAGAACCCTCCTCTTCCAAAAAGGGTTCTTCAGATGAAAAGGGTTCATGGTAGAACCCTATCCTTCCGCAAATAACCCTTTGGAACAGTTTTTTGTGTGTAGTCTTTTTAAGCAATGCGGCCAGAGGAGGTGTGGTATATGGCCAATATACCATGGCTAAGGGCTGTTCTTAAGCACGACGCAACGCGGAATGCCTGGACACAGACCTTAGCCGTGGTATATTGGCCATATGCCACAAACCCTGAGGTGCCTTATTGCTATTATAAACTGTCTACCAACGTAATTAGGTGCAGTAAAAATAAAGGTTTTGTCATACCCGTGGTATACGGTCTAATATACCACGGCTGTCAGCCAATCAGCATTCAGGGCTCGAACCACCCAATTTATAATAGTCATTATAGTATACAGTCAGCACTCTGATTTAGATGCACAAATGTCTCAGAAATAATGACTAAATCAAATTGTACACCACTACCAAAATGCAGACGTCTTCACTTCTTCACTCATAAGGAAATGGCCATAAATTGAATTGGAGTCCAGTGTCAGAAAAGTGAAAAAGACAATTAAGACAGCATGGCAGGAAGTCATTTTTATTGAGATTCGCTAACAGCATGATATAATGTGTTGTGGTCCAGACTCAGCTAAAAGCCAGACTAATGCATTTCACCCAATCAATCACTGTGTGACTGTATGATTCTATGAAGACTTCAGACTGCGCTCATCAATTTGATTACTGTCTATGCATTCCAAATGGCACCCTATTCCCAAGTTAGTGCAATACTTTTAACCAGGGTCCATATGGCTCCGGTTAACAGTTGTACACAATATAGGGAATAGGGTGCCATTTGGGACGAAACCAATGATGTGTCTAGACGCTAGATTGAAACGAAAATTTAATTCACACTCTTTGTTCATGTCCGTCATTTTGTCCTCTTTGTTCAAAACCATCTTAGTGACTCGACTGCAGGTACGTGAAAAAATCATGTTAATTTGTATTTCGAGGAAACTACGGAAACCCGCAGATGACTTCAGTGATGACTAACCGAAAGATGACTATAGTGCTCTAGTTGTTCAGTGCCGAGCACCACAGATACATCTTTATGAGCTGGTGCAATGTGGTCGATTTGGAGAGGAGACGCCATAAATGAAAAAGCACTTAGGGAGGCCCCTGTCATAAAAGTCCTGCTCCAGAGGTGAACTAGATGATGGAGGAAAGGCCAGGTCACACTGGAGATTTGTCCGCTTACATAGGACCTTTAGTGGGCTAATGCAGTTTATCCACAATAGTGTGTCCATGACAAACTTATTTTAGGGGAGGTGTCAAGTCTACACAATCTTATTGAGGAGTCCAGATGACATATAAAAAATATATATATATTTGATGACAACGAGGGAGAGAAATAGATGTGTTAGTCGACGCTAATCGTTTCCTCGCTGATGGTAGTATGGAGTGAAGAACGCCCTGCCTGGACCGGGAAGCAATTCCTTTGATTGCACCGCTGCCGTGGCTCAGCAGTCAGACTATGAGGGAAGAACTCTTTATTTGAAGTTCAGTAGAGGGGCACGCTTCGGGGGAGATGAGCGCCCCGACCATCCTAACCTCCTGAATTGTGTCTGAATTTGTCATTTGGAGCTGAGGAGGGCTTGAGAAATGCTCTCTGGAGAGATGGAAATGAGGAGCCTGGTTACCACAGGTTACCACAGGTTACCACAGTCCAATACCCCTCCATTCACACTCTATCCAGTCAGCTTGGTCTGTACTCTATTCACTCCCATTTTAGTCAACATTTCCTTTAGTCTCCCATTGGTTATTAGGCCTGTAAGTTCCCTTCAGTTGGTATAGCCTACAATATCACTTAATTTAATTACATTGTTTCGTTTACCTTCATTTGCTTCCTCTGTAAATGCAGTCAGGGCTGTATGGTTGTCGCTGAGGATCATCAGTAACAGTTGATCATATTATATATATTTTTAAATGACATGCAGGCTAATTAAATCGTTATGGAGCGGAGTGCAGACCAAGCCATAACAGTTTGTGGCCGATGCTTAATGCAGGCAAGTGCAGGCAATAGACAAGGGTATACTGATTCATCCTGAAAGTTACCGTATTCAGTTCTTCAACACATGGTAATGTTGGAAGATTAGCATACATACAATTATAATAGGGAGAATAAACATGTGTAAAGGCTCTCCAAATGTAATGTTGTTTCCTAAGCCTAAATCATTTACAAGATCAGAGGATTTTTAAATCTACCAATTGGTGCTGAAACGGAGACGAATATGCATGTATTTATATGGCCCACTGGGCACACACTGGTTGAATCAACATTGTTTCCACGTCATTTCAATGAAATTACACTGAACCAACATGGAATAGATGTTGAATTGATGTCTGTGCCCAGTGGGGGCTTCTTTCATTGATCCCTAATATTCTGAACCTGACTATAGTGAGTCTGTCAACAAAATTGTAACTAAAAGGTACATGTACTGAAAACCCTATTGAATGAAAACGGCACAAGAAAATCTGTTCACCAGCAAGTGGGAGGGTTTTCAGTGGTTTAAATAAATATATTCAGAGTTCGCAAGGTAGCCACATCTGCAGCGCGCAAGGTAGACGAGCAGTGTAGTATTACAATCTCACACACACCTATACAAACTGAGCTAATAATTCTGTACATGCAGCATAACAGTTATCGCAAACAATTATCATAGGTTGGTTGAATGTAAATTTTGACTAGGAGGCTAGGATGCAAATCCAACTGATTTGTTTGCGCTCAATGTAGTGGAGGTGGTGGGGGCTGCCTAATGTCAGAGCTACCTTCCAGAACTCAGCCAGTGAACTGGAGTGGGCAGGAGGGGCGAGGGGAGTGGAGATGAGAGGAGAGAGAAGGGGAGAGGAGAGAGAAGGGGAGAGGAGAGGGCAAGGGAGGGGATGGGAGACTCTTGTGCTCAGACTGTGTTTGCATGCTGGCATCCTGATGTTCTATTCTCTCTCTGTGGGTGGCTTGTCCCAGACATCGCTGGTAACACTATGTGGCTAATAATAAGTCAGATCAGATGTTATGATCAAACTTGTCTCAAGGAGAGGCAGCATAAAGCATGTAGCCGGTGCATCTTTCTGTAAGCTACATTAAAAATGCTACATTCCTAGTGACAGGGTGAAAGACGACATATTTAGCAATTTCTGCACAGCACTTTAGAAACAATAATTATACTAGACAGGACACTTTTCTAATAGAGCATGTCAACAGAGCCATCAAACTGGCATCTTGACGTAACCATGCCAACTATTCCTGTTTGGCCTGGAGATTTTCTGACTGTCTAAATTATGAAATTAAGAACTGAGATATGAAAAATGTTGAAGGAATTTATCATCTCCCGGAGTGAGTTGGCAACACAACCCTGACCTTGTATCTATTTGAAACTAGTGATAAAAAAAGAAAATCGCAAGTTCATGATTACCCATGAGCTATTTTGATAGGACATACATATATATGAGACGTAAGGGAATCACTCTTGTCTCTTGAGGACCAATACCTTGAAGCTTTGACCTTCCTAGAAGTATGCGCTGACTCACTCAATACCCAGGGGTAGGAATATGTGTATGTCTCCTCTATCTGTCTCCTGTCAGCGTATTCAACACAAGTCTAGGTGTGTGAAGTCGTATACCAGTGTATATGTGTACGTGACCTGGGATCTAAAAAGATCCATCCTATGGCCTTAAAAGACCAGCGCAGTCAAAAATGTGATTTTTCTGTGTTTTATATACATTTCCACATTATGAGGTTGGAATAATACTGTGAAATTGTGAAAGTGATGACAATGCCATTTAAGAGCTGTTTGAACAGACCGCCTGAAATTAGTTTGTTTTAGTGGGATGGAGTTTTGGCCTGCCTGTTGACATCACCAGGCAGAAAATTTAACATTTTAGATACGCATTAAACCTTCCGTAGTTTGCGTTGTTTTAATAGTATGTGCCCACGGGTAAGAATGATGGTGCCTGTAAGTGTAGAGACTAGTTTAAAAATAGTTGTTGCTTGGTTTTGTTTAGAATTTGATTCCAATTATTCAATCTCTTTTTAGGCCTTTTCAATAAGTTATTTCATCTTGCTTGCTTGACAACATTTGGCATGTCCATGCTCAGCCATAATGCAATTTACAGTTGGCCTAGCCCCTATATCATAGCCAATGTTATGTATATATTTTAACATCGAAGCCATGCAATTACATAGAATAATGTGGACTGCAAAAAGGTTCAAGTTAACATATTTAGCAAAGACAGGATAGGTCTACATTTTTGTTATTTTGTTTCTGTAAGCAATATAACTAACTATAACGGACTAACCTTGGAATTGGAGTTGATTCCAAGGCAGTACAGAAAAGCAACCAAATATTTAGAAATGGATGACGTTCTGATTGGCCGGTAGGGGGCAAAACCTTGACACTCCCACAACTTGTTTATTCATCAAAAACCCAGCTCTTTGTTGCCAACCACAGCAACTGCTCCATTAATTGTGCCTGTGAAAATAGCTAAAATATTTCTGACACACCCCCCCCGAACATATAGCACTACTGCCCAGCCCTTAAATTGACGGTTAGGTTTGTTAAAGTAGAGCCCTAAGGGTGAAATGAATGGTGTTGCATGGTTACGGCCAAGCAACCGTTAGCCTCAGTCTTGAACTGTGTGAATTGAAAAGACTTCCACCTTTGTGTGGGCTCACAAATCCCTAGATTGAGGTGGGCTGCAGTTCTAAACAACACTGAGTTTATTCTCAATGTATTGTAACAGAGACATTTTCTATCATACTCACTAACACAGGTGTTCCCAAACTGGGGTACGGGCAATGCCATCTGGGGTACGCAAAAAAAAATGTGATTCACATTTTTTTTAAATGTTATTTATTTTTAACGGGGGGGTTTTTCTTCACATTTTCAAACAGTCCATTTATATTTTGCAGGAGGCTATACATTTGGGTGAGGTTTTTTTCTCACCTGAGTAGCCTCGTTTCACTGCCAAAAATAAATGTAAACCATCTAGTGTTCAGCGAAATAACAACACAATGTAAAATACAGGTAGCCTAGTCCAATAGTTAACATCCAATCACATTAATCATTACCCTCTAACGCGAATTCCCCTAACGGTTCGTATGTAGCCAAATGTAGGTGCTGCTCATGTTGGTATCTGTACTGATGGCGCAAAAGCCATGACAGGGAGACATAGTGGAGTGGTAACGCGCGTGCAAGCAGTTGCTCCCGACGCCATTTAGGTACACTCCAGCATCCACCGAGATGCTCTTGCTACCAAGGGAATGCCTGATGGCTTGAAAGACGTTTTGGACACTAGAGTGAAAATGGTTAACTTTGTTAAAGCAAGGCCCCTGAACATTTGTTTATTTTCTGCACTATGCAATGAAATGGGCAGCGACCATGTAACGCTTTTACAACATACAGAAGTGCGCTGATTATCAAGGTGGCAAAGTATTGACACATTTTTTTTAAATTGAGAGGCGAGCTTAAAGTTTTCTTTACTGACCATAATTTTCACTTGTCGGATCGCTTGCATGATGATACGTTTCTCACACAACTGGCCTATCTGGGTGATGTTTTTTCTTGCCTGAATGATCTAAATCTAGAATTACAGTGAGTGAGTTGGGTGTGCAATCACACAGGTACTTTCCCGAAACGGATGACACAAACAACTGGATTCGTTATCCCTTTCATGCCCTGCCTCCAGTCCACTTACCGATATCTGAACAAGAGAGCCACATCGAAATTGCAACAAGTGGTTCTGTGAAAATTGAATTTAATCAGAAGCCACTGACAGATTTCTGGATTGGGCTGCGCTCAGAGTATCCTGCCTTGGCAAATCGCGCTGTTACAGTTTTTGACAATTGCCTCCACATGATTTCTGAAACTATGGCTCCTGTTCTCTAGACTCTACACACAAAACCCCAAAACACACACAACATGCAAAATGTCACACCTCTCTTGCAAAACCAAACACTTCATTATAAACTATTTGAACTCTTCTTGAAATTGTGTTTTTGCATAAAAACTCTACACACAAACCCTCAAATGATTAACTCTTATACACACCAACTACACACGGATGTGACAAATGTAAAACACTACTATCTTGTGTCTTTTGCATGTGCCGTGTGCAGTGGAGTCCACGGCAGTTTGTCATAGCACTCACACGTACATGTATGTGCACAAATATATATACAGTATGTATGTATATTTAGTATATATTTACACTATAAACAGAAATTCAAGGGGGAAATAATCAAATGTATTTCTTTCTCAAAACATTGTATTTTCATCCAGATTTCGGGATGAACAGTAACAGACAAAACAAATACAGTAGAAGATAAACAAATAGGCTTGTCCTCGTCCTCCTTGTCCTCTTCCTCCTCCTCGTCGTCCTTGTCCTCGTCCCCCTCTTACTCTCACTCCTCTTCCTCTAACTCTCTCTCCAAAATTGGCCTCCATTGTTGTCCAAACCAAGAAAGCCAACCTGAAGCCTATTTCTAGTCTAGAAATGAGCTATAAGTGTTTTCACATGTGATCACTGGGTGTAGCTAATCGGTAAATGAGTGTGGCATTTGGAATGGCAGCGTTTTCCAAACGAAACACAAGACCTGTTAGTTTTGAATGCTGTGTCTAATGTAGAGAACTGTGTTTTAGTGTTTTGCAAAAAGTGTGTTTTACAATTGCAAACTGAGTGTAAAGCAGATAATATGCTTGCCGTTTTGCAGACTTGGTCTGAAGATGAGGTACATGAGTTAATGGTTTCACTGAGTGTGCCTCAAGTACCACTTTTAGTGTGTAAGAGATTGTAATACACTGTTGCCCTTTGCAACCACGTACCTATGTGAGTGGATTCTTGGCCCTCACTAGCATGAAAACAACTAAATACAGGCACAGACTGTGTGTGGGAAATGATTTAAGACGGAGACTTTCTCCAAAACAACCCAACATTGCAGAGTTATGTGCATCCTTTCAAACACACCCTTCTCATTAATCTGTGGTGAGTTATTCACAATTTTCAATGAACAAATAAGGTTTTATATGTAAGATGGTTAAATAAAGAGGAAAATTATTGATTATTATAATATTATTATTTGTGCCCTGGTCCTATAAGAGCTCTATGTCACTTCCCACGAGCCGGGTTGTGACAAACTCACACTCAATCTTATGTTTAATTAATGTATCGTATAGTGTGTGTGGTAGGCTTACAATGACGGCAAAAAACAACATTTGAGAGTGCGCTGACCCTGGTGCTAGAGGGGGTATACAGCTGGAGGTTGAATGTTTGAAGGGGTACGGGACTATAAAAAGTTTGGGAACCACTGCACTAACAGAGAGACGGGCATTGAAGCGTTAACATGTCTTGTCAATGTGAGAGAACGGCATAACAATGACAAAAAATGTGAATGGGAATGTCACTAGAGATATTTAAACAGGCTAGAATAAATACGCATTTCAATGTAGTTATTGTGTTGAAGAAGGGTGGCTGCAATGAAATGGCTCAGACAACCCCTGGGTAGGGGGAGGCTGTTGTTGGACCACCCCCGGTGAACATTAATTAAATCTTGCTGTTCAAATTAAGTTTTAGCTTGCTGTGACATGTTTTTGTTTAGACTCAAATAGGACACACTTCACGTCTCACACACCCATAGTCAAACTTAAGGGAGAGGATTCAATCAGTTGCAGAGAAAGAGGAAATATCTTGAGGTAGAGAGAGTTAGAGGTAGGTAGAGGTGTAGAGAGAGAGGCTGGGAAAGCTTTGATGCGATTGAATGTGCTTTACCCGCTACCGAAACCTGCGGACTCTCCTTCACTGCAGCCAACGTGAGTAAAACAATTAAACATGTTAACCCTCGCAAGGCGGCCGGCCCAGACAGCATCCCCAGCCGCGTCCTCAGAGTATGCGCACACCAGCTGGCTGGTGTGTTTACGGACATATTCAATCAATCTTTATCCCAGTCTGCTGTTCCCACATGCTTCAAGAGGGCCACCATTGTTCCTGTTCCCAAGAAAGCTAAGGTAACTGAGCTAAACGACTACTGCCCCGTAGCACTCACTTCCGTCATCGTGAAGTGATTTGAGAGACTGTAGTGTCGTCCGCAAACTTGATTGGTTTACATACCCTACATTACTCATCTCATATGTATATACTGTACTCGATACCATCTACTGCATCTTGCCTATGCCGTTCTGTACCATCACTCATTCATATATCTTTATGTACATATTCTTTATCCCTTTACACTTGTGTGTATAAGGTAGTAGTTGTGGAATTGTTAGGTTAGATTACTCGTTATTACTGCATTGTCGGAACTAGAAGCACAAGCATTTCGCTACACTCGCATTAACATCTGCTAACCATGTGTATGTGACAAATACAATTTGATTTGATTTGACATTGTCAGGCTCACCTCAACTGAGTGCAGCAATGCCCCATTGTTTAGAGTCTGTTTCAAAGCGCCAAGTTCTGAACAAAAGTCTGCCACGGTTTTTGGAGGGCCGTTGTTAGTTACCCGAGGTAGTCTTTCAGAAAGCAGGTAGACAATGAAATATAACAAAAATAAATGAATCTACCTTGACTAATTGCAATGTGTTTCTGAGATGCATAGTACAGTACATAAAATGAATTCATAGTATATGGTCTGGATGAGGGCTGTTGATTAATGTGCTGTCAGTGTAAAATGAAATGATAATTTGGAGGATATTCACTTCAGTAGCGTAGTAGATTCCTTTGCACAAGGTGTGTTCTGTGAGTTTCAAAAAATGTGAAATACTGTACTGAGAGAGTAGGCCTCAATTGGGGGGAATAGAGGGAAAAGAAAGTGTGAAAGTGAGAAAAGATAACAGAGTGGCACTTCAAATGCCAGTTAGATTATAAATACTGCACAGTGAAAAGTAGGATCTGTTTTCACAAGAAGCTCGGAAATTACGATTTGCATTGATTCAATTAAAGAGGACAGGGCCATTTCTAGCTTTTTGGGGTGCCGAAGCCTGATTTAGTTGGGGGTCCCCCCCACCTTGCAGGAAAAACATTTTAGTGGCCCTCTTGGCATCATAGAGATAATGTTTCATATTCAATGCACATTTTCTGCAATTTTACTCATTTTGCAATGGGGCCAAGAGAAAACGATGCATGTGTTAAAGCTCATTTCCTGCAATGCTAAACATTTTGCCATGGAGTTAAGATAAATATTTGCAGTATTAAAGCTAATTTCCTGCAGTTAAACACATTTTGCCATGACTTCTGCCATGTGCATATGATATCTGAGTAAGAGTGTCTTGCAAAATCAATAGGGGCCCCCTAGAGGTCAGGGCCCCTGGGCATGTGCCTTGCATGCCAGATCAGTAATTCGGCCATGATTACTACAAGGCTTAGATAGCTTAGGTAACATTTTTTAATTGCACATTGTGTATTCTGCTATCCTGAACAACAGTTATTTGAGACAACGAATGACTTCCTAAAATATTGGTTGGGGGCCCCCATGCGGCGCTTATTCCGCTTATGCCTACAAACGGCACTGGAAGAGGAACAATCATTTGAAACGGCATGTGAGTTATTATTACTCTCTGTAATATCATAGTGAACTTTCTTCCCTCCCTGAGAGCAGTGGAATCAATGATCTGCTAATCAATTAGAGTTTGGGGCTAGAGGATATCCAAGCTGGTCCAAGAACCCATCCAAGTATCCTAAGGCTATGGTAGATATATTGGATAATTCAACGTGTAATGACACAGTAACACCGTAACAGTCATTGAGAGTCGAATACAACTTTTAGCTCCAAACCATGAAGTTGACATAGATTGAAGAAGGTTAGTGGTAGTTAGACAATTAACTGAATTATTATTGGTTTGACTATGCATTTATAGAGTGATGTTTCCCGCATGCCTGTGTAGAACCACCACACTAGCTGCGATATTTTAAGAGGGTCAGAGGCTGAGGGAGGGTGGCCGGCTCAGGCTTGAGTCAACCTGCTGAATATTATATTGATCCCCCCCTGGACCTTCTCATCACTGTCCCCTCCCCTCAGCCCCCCTCCTCTCCCTCCCTCCCCTCACCTCCCCTCTGCCCTCACCATATGGGCACGGAAGCCAAACAGATGCTCATAAATTTAGATGAGATGTTTTGGGGATGATATTTTGGACGGCCCACACTGAGACAGTTTACTCAGCTATGAGAGAGAGGCCATACTGTACTGCCACTGGACTGGTTACGCTGTCTGATTAATGAGTAGTCACTGGCCTCCTTACCTAGTGCATGAGTCAGACAGCATAGGACTATAGTGTTGAAGGCCTGGCAAGGTCATTGAGGAGTGTTCTAATAAACTCTCTGAAGACAAGTAGCATCGAATAGCAACGAATAGCCCCCACGATATGCAAGTTAGGAACCAATATACACAGTCAGTTAGGAAAGCAAAGGCTAGCTTCTTCAAACAAAAAATTGCATCCTGTAGCACAAATTCCCCCAAAATTTGGGACAATGTAAAGTCCATGGAGAATAAGAGCACCTCCTCCCAGCTGCCGACTGCACTGAGGCTAGGAAACACTGTCACCACCGATAAATCCACGATAATCGAGATTTTCAATAAGCATTTTTCTACGGCTGGCCATGCATTCCACCTGGCTACTCCTACCCCGGCCAACAGCTCTGCACCCCCTGCAGCAACTTGTCCAAGCGCCCCCCCCCCCCCCCCCCCCCCCCCCCCCCGCATCTCCTTCACCCAAATCCAGATGGCTGATGTTCTGAAAGAGCTGCAAATCTGGACCCCTACAAATCAGCTGGGCTAGACAATCTGGACCCTCTCTTTCTAAAATTATCCGCCGCAATTGTTATAGACCTATATCCATCCTGCCCTGCCTTTCTAAAGTCTTCGAAAGCCAAGTTAACAAACAGATCACCGACCATTTCGAATCCCACCGCACCTTCTCCCTATGCAATCTGGTTTCCGAGCTGGTCATGGGTGCACCTCAGCCACGCTCAAGATCCTAAACAAATATCCTAACAGCCATCAATAAAAGGCAGTACTGTGCAGCCGTCTTCATCGACCTGGCCAAGGCTTTCGACTCTGTCAATCACACCATTCTTATCAGCAGACTCAACAGCCTTGGTTTCTCAAATGACTGCCTCGCCTGGTTTACCAACTACTTCTCAGATAGAGTTCAGCTTGTCAAGTCAGAGGGCCTGTTGTTCAGGCCTCTGGCAATCTCTATCAGGGTGCCACAGGGTTCCATTCTCGGGCCGACTCTTTTCTCAGAAAATATCAATGATGTCGCTCTTGCTGCTGGTGATTGCTCTCTGATCCATCTCTACGCAGACTACACCATTCTGTATATTTCCTACCCTTCTTTGGACACTGTGTTAACAAATCTCCAGACGAGCTTCAATGCCATACAACGCTCCTTCCGTGGCCTCCAACTGCTCTTAAATGCTAGTAAAACTAAATGCATGCTTTTCAACCGATCGCTGCCCGCACCCACCCGCCCGACTAGCATCACTACTCTGGACGGTTCTGACTTAGAATATGTGGACAACTAAAAATACCTAGGTGTCTGGTTAGAATGGAAACTCTCCTTCCAGACTCACATTAAGCATCTACAATTCAAAATTAAATCTAGAATCGGCTTCCTATTTCGCAAAAAAAGCCTCCTTCACTCCTGCTGCTAAACATACCCTCGTAAAACTGACTATTATGGTGAACAATTGCAAGACTATGTTATAATACTTTTATTGCATCAAATGGTTGTTTTTATGCAACAGAATAGAGTATTCTTATAACTATTGTGTGTGTGTTCTACTCAGGATGGGCCTCTGGGAGATGACAGGAGATTTATGATGTATTTTTATGATAAAACCTAAAGAGCAATCCAGAGCATATGAGAGTTAATGTTTCTGTTCTATATGGGGCCAGACACTGGTCTCTACACAATGAAAACTGTTGACACAGCAGATACTGTCTGCTATGTATTATATCTTTCATACAAATCTTAACCTTGTGACCCATTCTATATATCTGTTGTTCGTCATGTAGGTTGACTATAAAATACCTTTGTACTTTTGTCTAGGGGCTCTCAACGAATCATCTGAGTGTGAATCGTCGACCAGCCATGACCAGCCATCATTATCGTAGAGCACTCAATCGATTCACTTGATATGTGTGCGTGTGTTGTATTGACCTGCTCCCTTATTAATAAGTGATTAAAGATTAAGTTTAAGTATAACTCTGACTTGTGTGATAAGTTTGTCTCTCCTCATTTGATAGTAAAGAAATTAACCACCACACTATCCTACCGATCCTTGACTTCGTCAATGTCATTTACAAAATAGCCTATAACACTCTACTCAGCAAATTAGGTATAGTCTATCAGAGTGCCATCCGTTTTGTCACCAAAGCCCCATATACTACCCACCACTGCGACCTGTATGCTCTCGTTGGCTGGCTCTCGCTTCATATTAATCGCGAAACCCACTGGCTCCAGGGCATCTATACGTCTTTGCTAGGTAAAGCCCCGCCTTATCTCAGCTCACTGGTCACCATAGCAACACCCACCCGTAGCTCGTGCTCCAGCAAGTATACTTCACTGGTCATCTCCAAAGCCAACTCCTCCTTTGGCCGCCTTTCCATCCAGTTCTCTGCTGCCAATGACTGAAACGAATTGCAAAAATCACTGAAGCTGGAGACTTATATCTCCCTCACTAACTTAAGGCTAGGGCAGAATACTGCCCCTGTTGGTGAAATGCGTGCCCATAGTAAACAGAAAAGAAATCTGTAAAAAATTGCTAATATATGCATATAATAAATATTATTGAATAGAAAACACTCTAAAGCTTCTAAAACCGTTTAAATTATGTCTGTAAGTAAAGCAGAACTCTCAGGGCACTCATTCTCCCAAACTCTCTCTTGTCATCCAAAAAGTTGGCCCAACTTTGACGTCATCGCCCCCACCCTTCCCAAGCACCTACAGTCCTGGGAACAGTTCCTATGCCTTCAGCGCGGTGTCCGCTTTCAATGGGGCTTCTCATTGTGTGAATCGCACGCTCACGAGAGTAATGACGGGCCGAAACCTTTCGGTCGCGCGAGAAAACAGGTTACTCTCACGCGCATTCTGTCTTTCTTCCAAGATTGATTAAACGATGCGTGTGTTTCTCTTTGTCCTGAGAATTGCGGTGAAGCTATATAGCATGCTAACGCTGTGTTCTGAACCAAGTTTGACAAGTTTAGTCGACATATAATATGTAATTTCGATGTTTTGGTGCGAACTAACTTTACTTTTTGGCTGCATTTCAACCGAAATATGTCGTGTTTGATAACCGAAAGACACAGACTTCAAAACTAAAGCTGTTTTTGGTAAGTATAAACCCTTCCAGGTCTTCTGATGGAAGAACAGCAAAGGTAAGGGAACATTTATGTGTTAAATTTGGGTTTCTGTGGAGGAGCCAAAATGCTAATTCCTGAGCGCCGACTCACATTATAGCCTAGTGAACGAAATCTGTAAAGTTAAAAATAAATGTAACACAGCTGTTTTATTAAGAAGAAGTGTATCTTTCTAAGTATATGTAGAACATGTATATTTAGTCAACGTTTATGATGTGTATTTCTGTTATCTGGCAGAGTTACCATAATTTCTCCAGGCATTGTTGTAGCATTTTTTAGCCATGACCTTCTATGTAAACCGTGATTTATGGATATAATTAGCATATTATTGAAAAAAACATAAATGTACTGTATAACATGTCCTCTGTCTGGGTTCTACTGGATTCTGAAAAGTTTCTTCTTTTATGCCATTATATTGATCTGTGATATGTAATTTACTAACTAACTCGGCCATTTTCCAATTTATTTTTCTTTCACTGATCTGCTTTTCAGCCTTTTCTTGTCAACAAACACAGATATTATTATTCTATTCCACAAACAAGGTATGCCATCTTAACCAAAATATAAGATACCAAAAGATACCAAAAGCACAGCACTGAGCCAGATTCAATACCAAAGAGAGTTACAGTTGAAGTCGGAAGTTTACATACACCTTAGCCAAATACATTTAAACTCAGTTTTCACAATTCCTAACATAAAATCCTAGTAAAAATTCCCTGTCAGTTAGGATCACCACTTTATTTTAAGAATGTGAAATGTCAGAATAATAGTAGAGAGAATTATTTATTTCAGCTTTTATTTCTTTCATCACATTCCCAGTAGGTCAGAAGTTTAGATATACTCAATTAGTACTTGGTAGCATTGCCTTTAAATTGTTTAACTTGGGTCAAACGTTTCGGGTAGCCTTCCACAAGCTTCTCACAATTAGTTGGGTGACTCGCCTTCTGTCATCCAGAAGGCGAGCTCAGTACAGGTGCAACAAAGCTGGGACCGAGAGACTGAAAAACAGCTTCTATCTCAAGGCCATCAGACTGTTAAACAGCCACCACTAACATTGAGTGGCTGCTGCCAACATACTGTCAATGACACTGACTCAACTCCAGCCACTTTAATAATGGGAATTGATGGGAAATGATGTAAATATATCACTAGCCACTTTAAACAATGCTACCTTATATAATGTTACTTACCCTACATTATTCATCTCATATGCATACATATATAATGTACTCTATATCATCGACTGCATCCTTATGTAATACATGTATCACTAGCCACTTTAACTATGCCACTTTGTTTACATACTCATCTCATATGTTATACTGTACTCGATATCATCTACTGTATCTTGCCTATGCTGCTCTGTACCATCACTCATTCATATATCCTTATGTACATATTCTTTATCCCTTTACACTGTGTATAAGACAGTAGTTTTTTGGAATTGTTAGTTAGATTACTTGTTCGTTATTACTGCATTGTCGGAACTAGAAGCACAAGCATTTTGCTACACTCGCATTAACATCTGCTAACCATGTGTATGTGACAAATAAAATTTGATTTGATTTGATTTGATTTGACTTTTGGCCCATTCCTCCTGACAGAGCTGGTATAACTGAGTCAGGTTTGTAGGCCTCCTTGCTCGCACAAACTTTTTTAGTTCTGCCCACAAATTTTCCATAGGATTGAGGTCACGGCCTTGTGATGGCCACTCCAATGCCTTGACGTTGTTGTCCTTAAGCCATTTTGCTACAACTTTGGAAGTAAGACCCATTTGGGTCCATTTGGAAGACCCAATAATCTGTCTGTAAACAATTTTGGGAAAAATGCACAAAGTAGATGTCCTAACCTACTTGCCAAAACTATAGTTTGTTAACAAGAAATTTGTGGAGTGGTTGAAAAACAAGTTTTAATGACTCCAACCTAAGTGTATGTAAACTTCCGACTTCAACTGTATATCCACTCCGACTCTGTCTGGGTTCTACGTCACCCATCTGTGTCAGACAATAAGTAAAACAAATCAGCCCCAGAAATCTCAGCTGGCTCCCAGTAAGTGGCTGTTATTACTAGAGACACTTTTGCCACAGAGATCATAGCATCCACTTGTGATTACACAGCAGGGAATAGACATAGTACAGCACAGCAATATAGTAGAGCACAAAACTGATTAAATTTGAAATAGCTTATCTATCATGATTGCTCCGACAACGGTATTCCTATTGCGACAATGGTATTCCTATTGGCCAGAAGCTATCATTTACTGGACATTTATGATACCAAACATGCTTCCCAATGTATTTTCTGTTTCAGTTTGTATGCACACCCATCTTTTTTTTCCTGTGTTGATTGTTTGTGACACAAAAAACAACTAAACTCTAATGGCATGATCTAATCTGAGATCAGTAAAGCTATGTGGAGATACACCGACACCCGCATCACGCACCCTACACCTGTCTATGTCTACTTGTATCTGTCTCTACCATGCTCTCTTTCATTACTGCCTATACCAATAAACAAACTAACAAACACACGCGCACACACACATACACACCTTCACCTACATCCCCACTCACCCACACAGTTACCTGGGGTCTGCTGTTGGAGCATGTCTGAGAGGTCCTGGAGGTGTACGAGGAGGAGTAAAGACCCGGCCCCCAAAAGCAGGAGGAACCAGAGGGAGCAGTAGAAGGAGCAGGGAAGCTTCATGATCGACACCCTCACCCTCCTCCTGCCACACAGAGCCTCCAGTAGCCTACTGGTACATCTACACTCCCCCAAGAGCATACCTGCTCAGCCTCGGCCCTGCCACGGGAACCTGTGGCGGGGAGAGAGTAATAGTTACATTATTTACGGCACATAGTTTTTAAAAAAGACATGGCAACAGCAGAAAAGCAAATAGGTTAGTCACAATGAATACGTAATAGGTAACAGCAAATGAATAACGCTGTGTATTCAAATTGCAAACGAGTGCAGTGAATTACACCAGATATGACCAGAAGCAACAGACTGTAAAAAGACCATTGGTTTGTGAAAATAGATCAGGAGTGTAATTTGTAAAAACAAAGCGTACAGTAAGGTTGTGGTCAAATAGACTGGAGATGCCCAATTAAAACACAATCTAGAGAGGCAATTATTTATTTGCGACAAGCAGATTGGCAGTGTGAATACTGTGAGTACTTTCACAGATTGGTGTTGGATGCAGTGAGAGTTGAGTCTGCAGGGAAAAGAGGTGGTTAGAGCCGAGAGTGAATATTGTTAGTAATACAGCACGTGTCCGTGTGGGTGGGTGTGTGTGTTTACTATCCAGGAACCTTGAAGAACGTCCTGCTGACTGCGGGCTTCTTATTCCCAAGAGGCCAGGTAGAGCACATCTGTCTCTCTGGCGCACACTCAAAGAATACTCAGCAGGTGTGACTAGCTTTACAAATCAGATGTCCACAAACACCCCCACACACACAGGCATGCATAGGCACACACATATGGACGTTCAACTAGGTGTGATTAGGATGTCTCCTGAAACGAGACAATTCTGGGTAAAAAAAAAAACATCCCTACACCTATCCCATGCTTCATCAGGTTTTTTTGTATTGGGTGTTGATTGCTTTTCCCTGGAATCCAACCACCCTCTTCTTCTAGTGGTGATTGCTTTTCCCTCTTGTGTAGCCCATAGATTAAAATGGATCAAATGGGCATTCCCATTCAAGTCAATGTTCCCTCCCGGGTGGATGGACAAGGAGCCATTTGGTGTTGGATTTGGCAATTATACTAATTAGCTCCATGTGGTTGTGCTTTGTTGATTTAAGCTCTATGGTTTAAGTCACTAGGAACATTTACATTTATACTTAGATAGAATTAGTATTTTGAATATTCGTTCACATGGTTATGGCTTTGCCCCCATATTTTATCATTATATTTCATAATTTCCTTACAATACATCCAAGCTCTATACCAGTTATTTTGTTCATGCAAATGAAATGTGCAGTGTGCACCCACCCTTCACAGTCATCGAGCAGAAAGCTTTGACGATGGAAATCAATCTCATCCTGCTAATTAAGTAGCACCTCTGAACCAACTATTCTTCTCAGCACAAGATTAAGTTCATTTTCAATAAGCAGGCAGCGCACTGAGCTCATAAAGAGCATATAGTAAAATAATATAAATTGTAATTATACTGTCACGTGACTAAGTTGATACATAATACATGTTATTTTGATTGCATTATTTAATAATTATGATGATGATAATGAACTGTGATTAGAAACATTAGGAGGGGGCGGGGGGGGGGGTCAGGTGATAAATGTCTAACAGGTAAGCATTACAAGACTGAATAGACAGTCTGACAATGTTAGAGTAATAACGTTCTCCTGAAGGAGAACTCCTGACAGACAGAGAAACACAATCCAGCCTGCATCTCCACACACACACGCACATGCACGCACGCACACACACACACAGAGTATGCTTTAGCCTGCCTGGAGTACCAGATGGGCAGGGTTTGTACATTGTTTTGGACTGTTATATTGGTTCCGGTGCACCAGACAAGCTCAATTAAGCCCCGATAAAGTTTTTGAAATGATTTCGAATCGTTTTCGCACCAAGGTCTGGGGTTATCTGATGACATGACCTACAGACAACCACAGCTCACACAGCGGATCCCCGCACCATATATCCCAGAGTTGGATCATCAGCACTCTGAAATAGGAAACGATTGGTCATATTGAACCACTCAGAACACGTTTGCTGTATCAATATTGTGACATTCACTGTTATGATTTGAAGAACAAAATGGGTGGGTCCGATGAGCGCAGCTTGTGCTGTCTGCTGCTGCAATACTACCAATGAGTTATTGGTTTGGATCCGTGTACAAAGCTCTATTGGAGGAAAAACAAGAGAAAATAAAAAAGACAAACCTGTGTGATTCGCCATCGTCAATTCATGACAAACTCCTCAACAGTAGTGGTTTGAAGCCTGTTTCTCTGCAAGAAGGCCTAGCCTATATCTCACAGTGTAGTTTGTGGTTGGAGTTCCCCTTTAAGAGTTAACTGCTCGTGAAGGGAAAAAATAAAAAGTGATACAATTGCAGTTTAGATGCTTATTCACAGTTCTTACGTTCTGCTATTCTTGGCCATAATGTAAACTTTACCTCACCTCAGTTCATTTAGAGGTCAACAAACATATTGCTAGATAAACATGCACATAGAGGATACAGAGCACAATGTACTGTACTGTACTATCACTTGCAGCTGGGCTCCACATCATGAAATGTAAAATTATATGTTCAGAGAATGAAGATGGATTCATAATTTCCTTAGCTGACATTAGTGATGTGCAGTTGGCAAACAATTTGTTATTTTTGAACGACTCTTTTTACTGGCTTGATAGTCATGTTTCTCTTCTCCGAGTGATTTGTTCATTTTAGTAGTTTGTTTGACCTTTGCTGGCCGCAATGAAAACAGCAGGATAAATATGCGTTCCAACCACCGACTGTCTATCATACAGTCTGCGCCAACAGTCTATCATAGAGTATGCACCAACTGTATATCATACAGTATGCACCAACTGTCTATCATACAGTATGCACCAATTGTCTATCATAGAGTATGCACCAACTGTCTATCATACAGTGTGCACCAACTGTTTATCATACAGTATGCACCAACTGTCTATCATAGAGTATGCGCCAACAGTCTATCATAGAGTATGCACCAACTGTATATCATAGAGTATGCACCAACTGTCTATCATACAGTATGCACCAATTGTCTATCATAGAGTATGCACCAACTGTCTATCATACAGTATGCACCAACTGTTTATCATACAGTATGCACCAACTGTCTATCATAGAGTATGCGCCAACAGTCTATCATACAGGTCGCACCAACTGTCTAACATATATTATGCACCAACTGTCTATCATACAGTCTGCGCCAACTGTCTAACATACAGTATGCACCAACTGTCTATCATAGAGTATGCACCAACTGTCTATCATACAGTATGCACCAACTGTCTAACATGCAGTATGCACCAACTGTCTATCATAGGGTTTGCACCAACTGTCTATCATAGGGTTTGCACCAACTGTCTATCATAGAGTATGCACCAACTGTCTATCATACAGTATGCACCAACTGTTTATCATACAGTATGCACCAACTGTCTATCATAGAGTATGCGCCAACAGTCTATCATACAGGTCGCACCAACTGTCTAACATATATTATGCACCAACTGTCTATCATACAGTCTGCGCCAACTGTCTAACATACAGTATGCACCAACTGTCTATCATAGAGTATGCACCAACTGTCTATCATACAGTATGCACCAACTGTCTAACATGCAGTATGCACCAACTGTCTATCATAGGGTTTGCACCAACTGTCTATCATAGAGTATGCACCAACTGTCTATCATAGAGTATGCACCAACTGTCTATCATAGGGTATGCACCAACTGTCTATCATAGAGTATGCACCAACTATCTATCAAACAGTCTGCTCCAACTGTCTAACATGCAGTATGCACCAATTGTCTATCATAGGGTATGCACCAATTGTCTATCATAGGGTATGCACCAACTGTCTATCATACAGTATGCACCAACTGTCTATCATAGAGTATGCGCCAACAGTCTATCATACAGGTCGCACCAACTGTCTACCATATATTATGCACCAACTGTCTATCATACAGTCTGCGCCAACTGTCTAACATACAGTATGCACCAACTGTCTATCATACAGTATGCACCAACTGTCTATCATACAGTATGCACCAACTGTCTAACATGCAGTATGCACCAATTGTCTATCATAGAGTATGCACCAACAGTCTATCATACAGTATGCACAAACTGTCTATCATACAGTATGCATCAACTGTCTATCATACAGTATGCACCAACTGTCTATCATACAGTCTGCTCCAACAGTCTATCATACAGGTCGCACCAACTATCTATCATAGAGTATGCACCAACTGTCTATCATACAGTATGCACCAACTGTTTATCATACAGTATTCACCAACTGTCTATCATAGAGTATGCACCAACAGTCTATCATACAGGTCGCACCAACTGTCTATCATACAGTATGCACCAACTGTCTATCATAGAGTATGCACCAACTGTCTATCATACAGTATGCACCAACGGTCTATCATAGAGTATGCACCAACTGTATATCATACAGTATGCACCAATTGTCTATCATAGAGTATGCACCAACTGTCTATCATACAGTATGCACAAACTGTCTATCATACAGTATGCATCAACTGTCTATCATACAGTCTGCTCCAAAAGTCTATCATACAGGTCGCACCAACTATCTATCATACAGTATGCGCCAACTGTCTATCATACAGTATGTACCAACTGTCTAACATGCAGTATGCACCAACTATCTATCATAGGGTATGCACCAACTGTCTATCATACAGTATGCACCAACTGTTTATCATACAGTCTGCGCCAACTGTCTAACATACAGTATGCGCCAACTGTCTATCATACAGTATGTACCAACTGTCTAACATGCAGTATGCACCAACTATCTATCATAGGGTATGCACCAACTGTCTACCATATATTATGCACCAACTGTCTATCATACAGTCTGCGCCAACTGTCTAACATACAGTATGCACCAACTGTCTATCATACAGTATGCACCAACTGTCTATCATACAGTATGCACCAACTGTCTAACATGCAGTATGCACCAATTGTCTATCATAGAGTATGCACCAACAGTCTATCATACAGTATGCACAAACTGTCTATCATACAGTATGCATCAACTGTCTATCATACAGTATGCACCAACTGTCTATCATACAGTCTGCTCCAACAGTCTATCATACAGGTCGCACCAACTATCTATCATAGAGTATGCACCAACTGTCTATCATACAGTATGCACCAACTGTTTATCATACAGTATTCACCAACTGTCTATCATAGAGTATGCACCAACAGTCTATCATACAGGTCGCACCAACTGTCTATCATACAGTATGCACCAACTGTCTATCATAGAGTATGCACCAACTGTCTATCATACAGTATGCACCAACGGTCTATCATAGAGTATGCACCAACTGTATATCATACAGTATGCACCAATTGTCTATCATAGAGTATGCACCAACTGTCTATCATACAGTATGCACAAACTGTCTATCATACAGTATGCATCAACTGTCTATCATACAGTCTGCTCCAAAAGTCTATCATACAGGTCGCACCAACTATCTATCATACAGTATGCGCCAACTGTCTATCATACAGTATGTACCAACTGTCTAACATGCAGTATGCACCAACTATCTATCATAGGGTATGCACCAACTGTCTATCATACAGTATGCACCAACTGTTTATCATACAGTCTGCGCCAACTGTCTAACATACAGTATGCACCAACTGTCTAACATACAGTCTGCGCCAACTGCCTATCATACAGTATGTACCAACTGTCTATCATAGAGTATGTGCGTGCAGGAAACTAGATCATGCTGCATGCAACATAGAAAAGAAAATCGATATGTTTGGAACTGATAATTGATCACATGGTGTCAGAATGAATGCAATTAATTGATTATTGAATGTTATCGATGGACATTCAGCCTGCCTCTGCTCAACAAACTTGAGTTTGAGAACTAATCGTTTGGGGGCCTTCTTGCAGTTTGCAAATGGCATTGTGCTAATCTCCCTCGCGGCAGTCAAGCGTTCCGCCAAGAGTCGTTCACAGCACTTGCAGCCCCCTGACGGCCAACGATAAACAAACAACTTGAAAGAATCATGATTATACAAGCCTCTCGTTCAACCATAAATCTATAAAAGTGTGCTTAAAACTATGTACATTTGTGATTGCTAGGCATAGAAATAAGATTACTTCTTGATCTCTTAAAACAAGGTCTAGTTACCAGCCGCAAAAGGACTAGATCTAGATCAAGAATTAACTTTATTTCTATGCCTTGCAATCACAAATGTACATAGTTTTGAAGCACACTTTTATAAATCACAGTCACAAAAGACAGCTCCAATAAACCCTCTATGGTGAACGAGAAGTTTATAGAATAATTATTATTTTGAGTTTTTGTTTAGTGTTCGCCGCTAGGCAGGGTTGGGGAGTAACGGATATAATCCGTTACATGTAAGGGATCACACGAAAAACTGTAACTGTAATCCGTTACATTACGAGCAAAGAAATGTTGCAATCAGATTAGATACTTTTGAAAAACTAGTTCAAGGATTACTTTTACATTCAGAAAAAATGTTTGACACACTTTTCTCAATGACATTCAAATCAGCATTGACTACATTTGCAAGTTTAAATTTGTTCCACCTGAGCGAGTCTGACCACAAGTCATAGACCACTATCACGACACCAAATGTGTTTGATCGATCGTGGGAAAGCGCAGGAACAGGCTTTTGTAGGCTATGTGTTCCAATGGTGCAACTGCTGTCGGGGTCCAAAGATGATCCAATTTGAAAAAGAACTTGGAGGTAAGGATGACCGCAGTGGCGTAGCCTATGGCGATATGGATATCACTTATTAATGATATCTACGTAGCGCATTGATGTGAATCACATTGTTGTGGGTGGCTGTTCACAAATCTAAATGTGTATTTGAAACCAATAATGGTTTAATTTAAGAAGATTAAACTGCCAATCAATCATTGTTTTTGAAACCAGAGGACAGCAAGTGAAAATGCGCTATTGCAACAGCTGCATTGTGCAGATCCCAGCCAATGGATTAAAAGTGGGGGGGTTATTGCTCAATCTAATTCACGCTAATAAATTTTAAAAATTCATAGGCCTAATGGACACATGCTCAAACTCACACCCTTTTGATAGACTTAAAGGGGCAATCTGTAGTTGCTACATCCATTTTTTTTACTTGTTTGATATATATATATATATATACTACCGTTCTCAAGTTTGGGTTTTGTTGTCACTAATTGGGCTCATTGATTCGAGTTGAAAAATAAATGGAATGGCATGCTTTGATCGCTACTGAAAACTGCTGGAGAAATGTAACCACTCTCAGATTAATAGACAGAGCTATAGATGCAAGGACTGACCATCCATGATATCAAAAGTATTGTTTTAACCATGTTATGAGGCTATACAGTGTTTGTTTACATTTACAATGTTTACAAACATTGGAGATAAACAAGCTCATATTTTGGGTTCTCAAGGAGTGTGACAGTTGAACTAAGCTCATGAGGCATTTATAAATTATATTCTTCGAGAATCAATGCACTACCGACACTACCGAGTCTTTGTAAAAAAAAAAAATATTAAACCCTAATAACTCAAATTATATTTGCTCTAACAACTTGAAACTTGCACATTAGTGTTTTCAATTGTTAGATTTATATGAGGGAGGATGTTCAATGCTTCCATGCAACTGTCTCTTTCATCTGTAATGGGTGCGTACTGGATGGAAATGAAAAATGGATCAGCGATGGCTAGAAGGTTGGTGACGTCGACCGCCGAACACCGCCCGAACAACGAGAGGGACCGACTTCGTGACAGTACCCCCCCCCCTCCAGCTGCGCGTCGACACCGACCTTGGTGACAACCCAGAGGGCGAGGCGCAGGGTGATCCGGATGGAGACGGTGGAACTGTCGCAGCATGGAAGGATCCAACACGTCCTCCCCCGGAACCCAGCATCTCTCCTCCGGACCATACCCCTCCCAGTCCACAAGGTACTGAAGGCCCCTCGCCGGATGTCTCAAATCCAGTATGGAACGAAGGGAACCTCCCGCACCTCAGACTCCTGGAGCGGGTCAGCCACCACCGGCCTGAGGAGAGACACATGGAACGAGGGGTTAATGCGGTAATCGGGCGGAAGCTGTAACCTGTACAAACCTCGTTCACTCTCCTCTGGACTTTAAATGGCCCCACAAACTGCGGACCCAGCTTCCGGCAGGGCAGGCGGAGTGGCAGGTTTCGGGTCGAGAGCCAGACCCGGTCCCCCGGTGCAAACACATGGGCTTCACTGCGGTGATGGTCTGCGCCAACTTTCTGGCGCAGCACGGCACGCTGAAGGTGGACATGGGCGGCGTCCCATGTTTCCTCCGTGCGCCGGAACCAGTCATCCACCGCAGGAGCCTCGGTCTGACTCTGATGCCAAGGAGCCAGAATGGGCTGATACCCCAGTACACACTGGAAGGGAGATAGATTAGTGGAGGAGTGGCGGAGCGAGTTCTGGGCCATCTCTGCCCAGGGCACGAACGCTGCCCACTCCCCCGGCCGGTCCTGGCAATAAGACCTCAGAAAACGACCCACATCCTGGTTAACTTCTTGGTGACAGGGGGCAGTATTTTCATGTCTGGATGAAATGCATGCTCAATTCAATTTGATCGATTATTTACGTAAAAAAATACCTAAAGTTGTATTACAAAAGTCGTTTGAAATGTTTTGGCAAAGTTTACAGGTAACTTTTGAGATATTTTGTAGTCACGTTTGAGTTTGAGTTTATTTTTATTTTTACAGGGACAGTGCACATTAATCAACATTTCAGTAAAAGTGCCGGTTTTAGCCAACCGGCTAATTTTCAACCGCAGTCCCTGGGCAGGTTATTAAAAACAATTACAATATAGACAATAGCAACATAGAACAAGCAAGACATAGCATACAGACAGAGCAACATAGGACAAGCAAGACGTAGCATACAGACAGAGCAGCATAAAACAAAAAGCAGCAAGACAAGTTGCGCAAGTTGGAACCGGTGTTTTTCTGGATCAAACGTGCCAAATAGATGGACATTTTGGATATATATCAATGGAATTAATCAAAAAAAGAACCATTTGTGATGTTTATGGGACATATTGGAGTGCCAACAAAAGAAGCTCGTCAAAGGTAAGGCATGAATTATATTTTTATTTCTGCGTTTTGTGTCGCGCCTGCAGGGTTGAAATATGCCTCTCTCTCTTTGTTTACTATGGTGCTATCCTCAGATAATAGCATCATTTGCTTTCGCCAAAAAAGCCTTTTTGAAATCTGACATGTTGGCTGGATTCACAACAAGTGTAGCTTTAATTTGCTTTCTTGATTTGTGATTTAATGAAAGTTTGATTTTTATAGTAATTTATTTGAATTTGGCGCTCTGCATTTTCACTGGCTTTTGAGAGGTTAACTCTCTCCACCTGCCCGTTACTCTCGGGGTGAAAACCTGAGGTAAGACTGACCGAGACCCCCAGACATTCCATGAACGCCCTCCAGACCCTCGACGTGAACTGGGGACCCCTATCAGACACTATATACTCAGGCACCCCGTAGCGCCGGAAGACGTGTGTAAACAGGGCCTCCGCAGTCTGTAGGGCCGTAGGGAGGACAAAGGGAGGACACGACGGGACGATCCACAACTACCAGGATCGTGGTGTTACCCTGTGAAGGAGGAAGATCGGTCAGGAAATCTACCGACAGGTGTGACCACGGCCGTTGTGGAACGGGTAAGGGTTGTAACTTACCTCTGTGCAGGTGCCTAGGAGCCTTACACTGGGCGCACACCGAGCAAGAGGAAACATAAACCCTCACATCCTTAGCCAAAGTGGGCCACCAGTACTTCCCACTAAGACAGCGCACCGTCCGACCGATCCTAGGATGACCAGAGGAGGGTGACGTGTGGGCCCAATAGATCAGCCGGTCGCGGACAGCAGATGATGCATCCAGCTCCCACACTACCGGCACCACCAGGCAAGAGGCGTGGAGTACGGGAGTAGGATCCATGGACCGCTGCTCTGTGTCATACAGCCGGGACAATGCGTCTGCCTTAATGTTCTGGGAGCCTGGTCTGTAGGAAAGGGTAAACACAAAACGGGTGAAAAACATGGCCCACCTTGCCTGGCGAGGGTTCGGTCTCCTCACCGCCCGGATGTACTGCGGTGGTCAGTCCAGATGAGAAAAGGGTGTCTAGCCCCCTCAAGCCAATGTCTCCACGCCTTCAAGGCCTTGAAGACAGCCAACAGCTCCCGGTCCCCACATCATAGTTTCGCTCCGCCGGGCTGAGCATCTTCGAGAAGAATGCACAGGGGCGGAGAATCAGTGGCGTACCCGAGCGCTGAGAGAGCACAGCTCCTATCCCAGCCTCAGACACGTCCACCTCCACTCTGAACGCCAAAGAGGGATTCGGACGGGAGCCGAGGTAAACAGAGCCCTCTGGTGACTAAAAGCCCTGTCCGCCTCAGCTGATCACTGCAAGCGCAGTGAGGTAATGGGAGCCGCTACCTGACCAAAACCCCGGATAAACCTCCGGTAGTAGTTGGCAAACCCTAAGAACCGATGCACCTCCTTTACCGTGGTGGGAGTCGGCCAATTACGCACGTCTGCAATGTGGTCACTCTCCATCTCCACCCCTGTAGTGGAAATGCGATACCCTAGGAAGGAGACGGACTGTTGGAAGAACAGGCATTTCTCAGCCTTGACGTACAGGTCATGCTCCAACAGGTGACCAAGCACTCTGCGCACCAGGGACACATGCTCAGCGCATGTAGCGAGTATATCAAAATGTCATCAATATACACCACTACACTTGCAGGTCCCTGAAAATCTCGTCTACAAAGGCTTGGAAGACTGATGGCACATTCATCAACCCGTACGGCATGACAAGGTACTCATAGTGCCCAGAGGTGGTCCTGAAAGCCGTCTACCACTCGTCTCCCTCTCGGATACGCACCAGGTTGTAAGCGCTCCTGAGATCTAATTTGGTGAAGAGGCACGCCCTGTGCATTGACTCTATCGCTGTGGCTATGAGCGGTAGCGGGTAAGTATACCTCACAGTGATCTGATTCAGACCCCGATAGTCAATACACGGGTGCAAACCTCCCTCCTTCTTCTTCACAGAAAAGAAACTCGAGGAGGCAGGTGAAGTGGAGGACCGAATGTACCCCTGACGCAGGGGTAGATAATTAGCAAATAAATTCATAAAAAATCCTACAATGTGATTTTCTGGAGAAAAAAAATCTCATTTTTGTCTGTCATAGTTGAAGTGTACCTATGATGAAAATTACAGGCCTCTCTCATCTTTTTAAGTGGCTTCTTATGCTTTTGCCGAAAAGCCTTTTTAAAATCTGACATGTTGGCTGGATTCACGAGTGTAGCTTTAATTTAGTATCTTACATGTGTGATTTAATGAAAGTTAGATTTTTATATAATTTTATTTGAATTTGCCGCGCTGCATTTTCCTGGCTTTTGGCCAAGTGGGACGCAAGCGTCCCCTATACCATAAGAAGTTAATAAGTGCTCACAAAACTCCGAAAACCAAAATATACAAAATAATAAAAGTGGGTGCAAAACCCGTCGCACACCAGAACATAACTTGCAGGGGCATGAGGGGAAACAGATTGTTAAATACACAACATGTAATTGATGGGATTGGAACCAGGTGCGAAGGAAAACAAGACAAAACCAATGGAAAATGAAAAATGGATCAGCGATGGCTAGAAGGTCGGTGATGTCGAGCGCCGAACACCGCCCGAACAAGGGCTCAGTTCAATGCTGCTTGCAGCTATATTATTCTTTCTATGAGCTCTCATATCATTTTTGCCATTACATGTGATTTTGAATAACATTTAGCCATGCTAAATAAGGTTGGGGAATGAAAAAGGGAAATAAATCACTGTGAATTAGCCTTAGCGGAGTTGCCAACAACTGTAAGTTCCAGTTTTCAGGATGGAAGAGTGCCTGTTTCGAAGGCTACATTCCGTCTTAACTCCTCCTTCACATTTAATGGATTGGCTGAACAGTTCAGAAGAGAACCTCCCCTGACAGTTTTTTTCTCTCTTCTCGTCAAGACCAGAATGTCGGGGATCTAGATTTAGGCGTTTTTTGTACGCCTGGCTATATTAGGTTAGTGTGAATTAGCGTCATGTCATGCTCCCAAGGGAGCGCGGAAATTGAAAGCGGCACAGTTATCAAATTGCTTTGGAAAATACTATTTTAACATCACTTTTTCTTGCACTCAAGTTCCATACATGGTATAGCATCCTGATCTGAAAGAAGTTGCACTTGAACCCTTGTACCCAGCTTGTACCCTTTCGTGAACTCTGAAAAATGTATCATTTCAACCAAGCTATTTTCCTTTATAAGATATATAGTGTATTCCAGTATGAGTCAATATGATACCTTTTCCTGTAGTTTGGGCTTTATTGCTTTGTTGCCACCATATGAAAGCCCTTTATGGAAGAGAGGAGAAGAGAAAGACTGGATGCTGTTTCTTTTATCACAAAGCACCACAGCTCTTCCTAATCATGGGGATATTGCTATAAATGTGTCAGGGTCAGACAAAGGTCTGTGATTAGAAAACTGCTAATGTCATTTCACAGATTCATCCTCACGTCAAACTATGAGCTACTGAATAGAGTCAAATGATTCTAAGCAACGAGGCAATCTTCCATTAACAATAGAGTTGAACGACAGAGTTAGGATTCAGCCTTGAGAAAAATGTAATAATGGTCTTGTATCAACAGAAAAATGTCAGCTCATACTCAGTGGTATTTGTCAGATGGATTCTCAGATGAAAAGCAATTGACGCTGTCAATCAATAAAGTGTGTCCATGCCTGAAATGGAACCCAAGTGATTACACAACATGGCCTCACTATGATATCCCCACCTATGCATATTTACTATCAGTCACATGTATACTGTTCTAACTGAAATTACACAAAGCATAGAACTACACATACAGTGCCTTCAGAAAGTATTCACACCCCTTGACTTTTTCCACATTTTGTTGTGTCACTGGCCTACACACAATATCCCATGATGTCAAAGTGGAATTCTGTTTTAAGAATGTTTACAAATGATTTTTTGTTTAAAAGGTAAAGCTGAAATGTCTTGAATCAATAAGTATGTAACCCCTTTCGTATGGCAAGCCAAAATAAGTTCAGGAGTAAAAATGTGCTTAACAAGTCATAATAAGTTGCATGATTTTTTAATGACTACCTAATTTCTCTACCCCACACATACAATTACACTACATTACCAAAAGTATGTGGACACCTGCTTGCCAAACATCTCATTCCAAAACCATGAAGTTGGTCCCCCCTTTGCTGCTATAACAGCCTCCACTGTTCTGGGAAGGATTTCTACTAGATGTTGGAACATTGCTGCAGGAACTGGCTTCCATTCAGCCACAAGAGCATTAGTGAGGTCGGGCACTGATGTTGGGCGAAAAGGCCTGGCTCGCAGTCGGTGTTCCAATTCATCCCAAAGGTGTCTGAAGGGGTTGAGGTCAGGGCTAGTCAAGTTCTTACACACGAATCGTAACAAACCATTTCTGTATGGACCTTGCTTTGTGCATGGGGGCATTGTCATGCTCAAACAGGAAAGGGCCCTCCCCAAACTGTTGCCATAAAGTTGGAAGCACAGAATCATCTTGAATGTCATTGTATGTTGTAGTGTTAAGATTTCCCTTCACTGTAACTAAGGATCCCTAACCATGAGAAACAACCACAGACCATTATTCCTCCTTCACCAAACCTTACAGTTGGTACTATGCAGTTGGGCAGGAAGCGTTCTCCTGGCATCTGCCAAACTATGACAGTGCCACGTTGAAAAGTCACAGAGATTTTCAGTAAGGCCATTCTACTTCCAATGTTTGTCTATGGAGATTGCATGACAGTGTGCTTGATTTTATACACCTGTCAGCAACAGGTGTGGCAGAAATAGCCAAATCCACTCATTTGAAGGGGTGTCCATATACTTTTGTATAAATAAATATAGTTTCTGTAAGGTCCCTCAGTCAAACAGTGAATTTGAAACAGACTCAATCACAAATACCAGGTAGGTTTTCCAAAGCCTCGCAAAGATGGGCACCTGTTGGTAGATGGGTAAAAAAAAATTAAAAGCAGACATTGAATATCCCTTTGAGCATGGTGAAGTTATTAAATACACTTTGGATGGTGTATCAATACACCCGGTCACTACAAAGATACAAGTGTCCTTCCTAACGTAGTTGCTGGAGAGGAAGAAAACTACTCAAGGATTCCACCATGAGGCCAATGATGACTTTAAAACAGTCAGAGTTTAATGGCTGTGATAGGAGAAAACTGAGAATGGATAAACAACATTTTAGTTACTCCACAATACTAACCTAACTGACAGAGTGAAAAGAAGAAAGACTGAACAGAATAAAAATGTTCCAAAACATGTATCCTGTTTTAAACAAGGAACTAAAGTAATAGTGCAAAAAATATGGCAAAACAATTAACTGTTTATCTTGAATACAAAATGTTATGTTTGGGGCAAATCCAATACAACACATTACTACCACTGTATACCACTGTGTAACGTGTGCTGGGAGTCGGGAAGCAAGTTCAGGGAGTACATAATTTAATAAACAAAACAAGAAACATGAACAATGCACAGACATTATTTTAATTTTATTTATTTTACCTTTATTTAACCAGGTAGGCAAGTTGAGAACAAGTTCTCATTTACAATTGCGACCTGGCCAAGATAAAGCAAAGCAGTTCGACAGATAAAACGACACAGAGTTACACATGGAGTAAAAACAAACATACAGTCAATAATGCAGTATAAACAAGTCTATATACAATGTGAGCAAATGAGGTGAGAAGGGAGGTAAAGGCAAAAAAGGCCATGATGGCAAAGTAAATCCAATATAGCAAGTAAAATACTGGAATGGTAGTTTTGCAATGGAAGAATGTGCAAAGTAGAAATAAAAAATAATGGGGTGCAAAGGAGCAAAATAAATAAATAAATTAAAATTAAATACAGTTGGGAAAGAGGTAGTTGTTTGGGCTAAATTATAGGTGGGCTATGTACAGGTGCAGTAATCTGTGAGCTGCTCTGACAGTTGGTGCTTAAAGCTAGTGAGGGAGATAAGTGTTTCCAGTTTCAGAGATTTTTGTAGTTCGTTCCAGTCATTGGCAGCAGAGAACTGGAAGGAGAGGCGGCCAAAGAAAGAATTGGTTTTGGGGGTGACTAGAGAGATATACCTGCTGGAGCGTGTGCTACAGGTGGGAGATGCTATGGTGACCAGCGAGCTGAGATAAGGGGGGACTTTACCTAGCAGGGTCTTGTAGATGACATGGAGCCAGTGGGTTTGGCGACGAGTATGAAGCGAGGGCCAGCCAACGAGAGCGTACAGGTCGCAATGGTGGGTAGTATATGGGGCTTTGGTGATAAAACGGATTGCACTGTGATAGACTGCATCCAATTTGTTGAGTAGGGTATTGGAGGCTATTTTGTAAATGACATCGCCAAAGTCGAGGATTGGTAGGATGGTCAGTTTTACAAGGGTATGTTTGGCAGCATGAGTGAAGGATGCTTTGTTGCGAAATAGGAAGCCAATTCTAGATTTAACTTTGGATTGGAGATGTTTGATATGGGTCTGGAAGGAGAGTTTACAGTCTAACCAGACACCTAAGTATTTGTAGTTGTCCACGTATTCTAAGTCAGAGCCGTCCAGAGTAGTGATGTTGGACAGGCGGGTAGGTGCAGGTAGCGATCGGTTGAAGAGCATGCATTTAGTTTTACTTGTATTTAAGAGCAATTGGAGGCCACGGAAGGAGAGTTGTATGGCATTGAAGCTTGCCTGGAGGGTTGTTAACACAGTGTCCAAAGAAGGGCCGGAAGTATACAGAATGGTGTCGTCTGCGTAGAGGTGGATCAGGGACTCACCAGCAGCAAGAGCGACCTCATTGATGTATACAGAGAAGAGAGTCGGTCCAAGAATTGAACCCTGTGGCACCCCCATAGAGACTGCCAGAGGTCCGGACAGCAGACCCTCCGATTTGACACACTGAACTCTATCAGAGAAGTAGTTGGTGAACCAGGCGAGGCAATCATTTGAGAAACCAAGGCTGTCGAGTCTGCCGATGAGGATATGGTGATTGACAGAGTCGAAAGCCTTGGCCAGATCAATGAATACGGCTGCACAGTAATGTTTCTTATCGATGGCGGTTAAGATATCGTTTAGGACCTTGAGCGTGGCTGAGGTGCACCCATGACCAGCTCTGAAACCGGATTGCATAGCAGAGAAGGTATGGTGAGATTCGAAATGGTCGGTAATCTGTTTGTTGACTTGGCTTTCGAAGACCTTAGAAAGGCACGGTAGGATAGATATAGGTCTGTAGCAGTTTGGGTCAAGAGTGTCCCCCCCTTTGAAGAGGGGGATGACCGCAGCTGCTTTCCAATCTTTGGGAATCTCAGACGACACGAAAGAGAGGTTGAACAGGCTAGTAATAGGGGTGGCAACAATTTCGGCAGATAATTTTAGAAAGAAAGGGTCCAGATTGTCTAGCCCGGCTGATTTGTAGGGGTCCAGATTTTGCAGCTCTTTCAGAACATCAGCTGAATGGATTTGGGAGAAGGAGAAATGGGGAAGGCTTGGGCGAGTTGCTGTTGGGGGTGCAGTGCTGTTGTCCGGGGTAGGAGTAGCCAGGTGGAAAGCATGGCCAGCCGTAGAAAAATGCTTATTGAAATTCTCAATTATGGTGGATTTATCAGTGGTGACAGTGTTTCCTTTCTTCAGTGCAGTGGGCAGCTGGGAGGAGGTGTTCTTATTCTCCATGGACTTTACAGTGTCCCAGAACTTTTTTGAGTTAGTGTTGCAGGAAGCAAATTTCTGCTTGAAAAAGCTAGCCTTGGCTTTTCTAACTGCCTGTGTATAATGATTTCTAGCTTCCCTGAACAGCTGCATATCACGGGGGCTGTTCGATGCTAATGCAGAACGCCATAGGATGTTTTTGTGTTGGTTAAGGGCAGTCAGGTCTGGGGAGAACCAAGGGCTATATCTGTTCCTGGTTCTAAATTTCTTAAATGGGGCATGTTTATTTAAGATGGTTAGGAAGGCATTTTTTTTAAATATCCAGGCATCCTCTACTGACGGGATGAGATCAATATCCTTCCAGGATACCCCGGCCAGGTCGATTAGAAAGGCCTGCTCGCAGAAGTGTTTCAGGGAGCGTTTTACAGTGATGAGTGGAGGTCGTTTGACCGCTGACCCATTACGGATGCAGGCAATGAGGCAGTGATCGCTGAGATCTTGGTTGAAGACAGCAGAGGTGTATTTAGAGGGGAAGTTGGTTAGGATGATATCTATGAGGGTGCCCGTGTTTAAGGTTTTGGGGAGGTACCTGGTAGGTTCATTGATTATTTGTGTGAGATTGAGGGCATCAAGTTTAGATTGTAGGATGGCTGGGGTGTTAAGCATGTTCCAGTTTAGGTCGCCTAGCAGCACGAACTCTGAAGATAGATGGGGGGCAATCAGTTCACATATGGTGTCCAGAGCACAGCTGGGGGCAGAGGGTGGTCTATAGCAGGCGGCAACGGTGAGAGACTTGTTTTTAGAGAGGTGGATTTTTAAAAGTAGAAGTTCAAATTGTTTGGGTACAGACCTGGATAGTAGGACAGAACTCTGCAGGCTCTCTTTGCAGTAGATTGCAACACCGCCCCCTTTGGCAGTTCTATCTTGTCTGAAAATGTTGTAGTTTGGAATTAAAATGTCTGAGTTTTTGGTGGTCTTCCTAAGCCAGGATTCAGACACGGGTTGGCAGAGTGTGCTAAAGCAGTGAATAGAACAAACTTAGGGAGGAGGCTTCTAATGTTAACATGCATGAAACCAAGGCTATTACGGTTACAGAAGTCGTCAAAAGAGAGCGCCTGGGGAATAGGAGTGGAGCTAGGCACTGCAGGGCCTGGATTCACCTCTACATCGCCAGAGGAACATAGGAGGAGTAGAATAAGGGTACGGCTAAAAGCTATGAGAATTGGTCGTCTAGAACGTCTGGAACATAGAGTAAAAGGAGGTTTCTGGGGGCGATAAAATAGCATCAAGGTATAATGTACAGACAAATGTATGGTAGGATGTGAATACAGTGGAGGTAAACCTAGGTATTGAGTGATGAAGAGAGAGATATTGTCTCTAGAAACGTCGTTGAAACCAGGAGATGTCATTGCATGTGTGGGTGGTGGAACTAATAGGTTGGATAAGGTATAGTGAGCAGGACTAGAGGCTCTACAGTGAAATAAGCCAATAAACACTAACCAGAACAGAAATGGACAAGACATATTGACATTAAGGAGAGGCATGCTTAGTCGAGTGATCAAAAGGGTCCGGTGAGTGGAGAGGTTGGTTGGTGATTTAGACAGCTAGCCAGGGCATCGGTAGCAAGCTAGCATAGGATGGAGGTCTGTTGTTAGCCACCTCCTGCGCTCCGTCAGTAGATTAGTGGGGTTCCGTGTGGTAGAGGGGATCAATCCAAATCACACAACAACAACAAAAATAAAAACAATAGATATAGTTATAGAGGCCCAAGAAGAAAACATAATAATAATAAATAAATAAAAATAAATAAAAAAATAAAAAAAAAATATTAAAAAAATTGTCCGATTGTCTATTCAGATAGCAGCCGGTAAGACAGCTAACGGTTAGCAGGCCGCAGATGGGCGTTCAGGTAACGTCGCGACGGAGGAGCCAGCCGAATAACTCCTTCAGGTAGATAACGTCGGCAGTCCAGTTGTGAAGGCCCGGTGGGGCTCCGCGAAGGCAGCAAAACGGGTCCGGATAGGCGACTGCAGCCCAGGTGCGATTGATGGAACTCAGGAGTGATTGACGGAGCTTGCTAGCTCCGGAACAATTGATGTTTGCTCCGGAATCGACGAAGGCCGATAGTCACACGGATAGCAGCTAGCTAGCTGTGAGATCCGGGCATGAATGTCCAGAGAGCAGTCGAAATCCAGGGACATGGAGAGAAAAATTGGTCCGGTATGCTCCGCTCCGAGCCGCGCTGCGCCGTACAGAACTGGCGATAGACTTTCGAGCCAAAGGATAGCCGATGACCACAAACCGTGGTTAGCTGAACACCAACGACTTGCCAGTAAAGGAGCCAACTAGCTTCTGAACTAGCTTCTGGATTAGCTTCTGGCTAGTTTCAGGCCAGCCTCCTGGAGTTTCTGGCTAGCTTCTTGGAGGATTACAGATCTGAGGTAAATAATACTTTTTTATAAATATACATTGGTGAGGCGGGTTGCAGGAGAGTGTTTTGAAGATGAGTTGATGGAAAATAAAAATAAAATGTATGTGAAAAAGTTGTAAATATATATATATATACAGGACACGACAAGACGAGGACAAAAGACGTCTGAACTGCTATGCCACCTTGGAGATCGGAAACAAACGGAAACAGAAACAATGACGCCTGGGGAAGGAACCAAAGGGAGTGACAGATATAGGTTCAGGTAATCAAGGAGGTGATGGAGTCCAAGTGAGTCTGATGACGCGCAGGTGCGCGTAACGATGGTGACAGGTGTGCACCATAACGAGCAGCCTGGTAACCTAGAGGCTGGGGAGGGAGCACACGTGACACACTGTTCATATTTTCAAGCATAGTGGTGGCTGCATCATGTTATGGGTATGCTTGTAATCATTAAGGACGTAATAAACAGAATGGAGCTAAGCACAAGCATAATCCTAGAGGAAAACCTGGTTCAATCTGCTTTCCACCAGACACTGGGAGATGAATTCACCTTTCAGCAGGACAACAACCTAAAACATAAGGCCAACTATACACTGGAGTTGCTTACCAAGATGAAATGAAATGGGTGGCCTAGTTACAGTTTGTACTTAAATCTGCTTCAAAATCTATGGCAAGGCTTGAAAATGGCTGTCTAGCAATGATCAACAACCAACTTGACAGAGCTAGAATAATTTTTTCAATAATAATGTGCAAATGTTGTACAATCCAGGTGTGTAAAAAGCTCTTAGAGACACAGCTGTAATCACTGCCAAAGGTGATTCTAACATGTATTGACTCGGGGTTGTGAATACTTATGTAAATTAGATATTTCTGTATTTCCTTTTCAAAAATGTGCAAAAAATTCTAAAACCATGTTTTCACTTTATCCTTATGAGGTATTGTGTGTAGATGGGGTGAGAATATATATATTTTTAATCCATTTTGAATTCAGGCTGTAAGACAACAAAATATGGAATAAGTCGATGGGCATGAATACTTTCTGGAGGCACTGTAAATCAGCTTCTTCCTTAGTCTCTAAAATATCATTCCTTTTGGTTTCCGGAGAGCTTGGAAGCCTTCAAAGGAATTCATAGGAACATAGTCAACCAAAACAAACACAGACAACTTGAGAGGAGAGGAGCTAAAGTAACTCCACTTCACATTAAAGCACTAAAAATGACTTGTTCTAAAACATCACATCTCTCTGAGGACGCTTAGCATCTATTAGGATAGTGCTAAAATATGCATCAGGGATCCCTGGAGAGTCTTGATTCCTCCAAATGGAAGGAAGCCATTGAACACCTCACATTCCTAACCAAGATGCTGCGTCCCAAATGGCACCCTATTCCCTATATAGTGCACGACTTTTGACTAGGGTCGATTGCACCACGTTTGACGAGAGCCCTACGGGCCCTGGTCAAAAGTAGTGGACGACAAAAGGGAGCAGAGTGCCATTTGGTGACACGCATGAATCCATCCGGATCACCTCTGTCCAGTCCCGTCCCAAGGCACCAAACAACCACAATCTAGTGACAGTAAAGGTCTCTGTGGGTTGACGCTGCTGCTACTCTCTGGGCCAGGTTATGTTGACTTGGAGAGACAACAAAACAAGCAGGTGCGTCACCTTTCTTTCTGCGTCTGACGTAAGGGGATCTTTTACAATGTATCATTAACGGATCTCAGTTCTTTGGGGGGGATTATTTCACATCCCAGACGAACAACCAAGTCGTGTCGCTTTCCTCATTAGAGGAAGATGGAAGTATACATTTTCCTCTGTGAGAGGGGGCGTAATACACTAACCTTTTAAAGGTCTTTATGATAACTGAATCCTAAAACAGATTTAGTGAACAGCACACTTCAAAGAAAGTGGGTTTGAAATTAAGCTTGGTTTTTCCAGCTCATGTTGTGGTGCTATAGTTAATGTAATGCCATTTAGGAAGCTATATGCTATCACTAGTCTCTAAAATACTTGCCAGTAGATGTTATTAGGATGTTAAGGTACCATAACATATATCAGTTCATGATGAATTGGCTAATAGTGTCATGATATATAACGTTTTCTGTGTAATTGTTAAGATTGGTCATCACTGTACAGACCGGCATAGTTCACTGCTCTTACAGTGTACCAACTGCAGTGTGTGTGTGTGTGTGTGTGTGTGTGTGTGTGTGTGTGTGTGTGTGTGTGTGTGTGTGTGTGTGTGTGTGTGTGTGTGTGTGTGTGTGTGTGTGTGTGTGTGTGTGTGTGTGTGTGTGTGTGTGTGTGTGTGTGTGTGTGTGTGTGTGTTTGTGTTTGTTTGTGTTTGTGCAGATTCCACAGATGCACAGCCCTGACCGGAGTACACAGATTCCCAGGCCAGGGGCGATGAGGTGCCCACAGCACAGAGAGGATGAGACTATTTATAGCCAGGAGGAGAGAAATAATTCAGTGTGATCAGAGCGCAGGTCATTCACGTCTTCTTTTGACAGAGGAGACAGGAAGAAGTGAAAGGATGTATATCCCCTCTCCTCTCGTTCCCTCTCTACCACTACTCTCCATTCACGACAGGGATGATATCTGTTTGTATCCCCTCGGTCTCCTTTCTCTACCACTACTCTCCATTCAGGACAGGTCATTCAAGTGTACTTTTCACAGAGGAGACAGGTGAAAGACGACTATCCCCTTTCCTCTCTCTCTCTACCACTCTCTCTCAGTCTTTATTCATGACAGTGGGGATAGGTCCTCTCTCTTTCTCTCTCTCTCTCCACCACTACTCTTCATTCATGACAGAGGGGATATGATATGTGTTAGATTCTTTATGGCTCAATCCCCAGTCCCTTCTGTGAGCTGTCAAAGAGAGACACTTTGGAGATATTGATGTCTTCTTCCTCTGAATAGTGCCGCACAGCCAATGCCTGGCAAACAATCATGATATGATTTCTTAATCTAAACCTATGGCAATGAATGAAACTTGACATGGCTGTATATCCTTCAGCTTGCTAGGTTCACATATAAACTGGGTGTTTGCGTAACATGGGGACTGACTGACTATCAGGAAGTCTTTCAAATTAATTTAAATTAAGGTATTTATTTAACATATCTCCCATTCCACAGTGAAATGTCAAATGAAAAATCAGGAAAATGTGAACAAATAAAGCAGCCTACAAGTAGTTTTATCCTATAGAAGCCGTTACACAATGCAGTGTTTGGTATGCATGCAAAACAAATAATTTCCTCTTTTGTTGAAATTATTTCGAAATCCAAAACAATACAAAATAAAAGCTCATTCTTTTCTCATTCAGATAGCCTGGTTTTCACATACAGTAGTTACCGAAAAATATACACGGACCATTTCAGCATACATAGGTGATGGCCTATAACATTGTATATAACATAGTAATAACGTGGTAATAAGGTGTTATTTCCCAACTCACCTCGGTTGCAATCACCATCAGGCTTGGACCCTGAGAAGAGCTCGCGCGTGTCTGTAGAGTCAATTTCCTCCCGCTCGAGGTTGTTGATTTAGCATCACGACTGAAAACTCAGATTTCGCATATGTTTGCAAATACCATTTTCACCAAATGTACCTCATTGCTTCTCGCCATACCTTCCAGTAACTCAGTCACCTTTTTGGTTGTGTCTGCTGAATTTAATTATTAGTGCTAGTGAGGGCTGCAGAGTAGCTCGAGGGTGAGAGAAGTAGACTACAAGGGCATTTTGCCAAATGTGTGAGTGGCGCGCTGCGCTCGCCGCCCGCATCTCCTTGCTGCTATTTTTTGCTCTCTACGTCCCTGGCAGTCCCGTGGGAAAGCTATGCCGCTGATACTGCCGACACTGCCAAGCAACCGCTACAATAATAGCCCGCACACGCGGCGAATCCACATGATTCGATTTTTTTCCCATCTGATATCTACCTGCTGTCTAATGTAGCAGGCGGTCCATGACGAATGCATCAAGTGTACATTTTATAGGCGCATAATCCTTTCAAATAGGCTATATATATTTTTTAGTCTATCATATAAAATGTATTGTGGAAAGTACAGTAAAATAAGAAACATTTCATTGTTGATCTTTCACCTTCACTTTTCTTTGGAATGGCCAAATAAATAAAACTGTCTTGTGCGAATGAGTGCTGTGTCCTTTGCTTGAGATAAAGCTTTTTTTTTAAACCTGAAAACCACTGTCTGTCATCCCTTTTATTTACAAGATGAAGAGGGAGATGAACACCTTGCTTAAATAAAATAGCATTTTGTGTCGAAACAGACCACGCGGACAACACCTAGTAAATGTCATTGAGCTACTGTGCGTGAAGAGGGCACAACAAAACCTATTCCCCCTTAGGAGACTGAAAAGATTTGGCATGGGTCCTCAGATCCTCAAAAGGTTATACAGCTGCACCACCGAGAGCATCCTGGCTGGTTGCATCACTGCCTGGTATGGCAACTGCTCGGCCTCCAACCACAAGGCACTACAGAGGGTAATGCGAACAACCCAGTACATCACTGGGGCCAAGCTTAACGTCATCCAGGACCTCTATACCAGGCGGTGTCAAAGGAAGGCCCAAAAAATTGTCAAAGACTCCAGCCACCCTAGTCATAGACTGTACCGGAGCGCCAAGTCTAGGTCCAAGAGGCTGCTGAATAGCTTTAATTGATTTCTGGTTACTTTATTTCTTATTCTTATCCCGTTTTTTAAAACTGCTTTGTTGGTTAGGGGCTAGTAAGTAAGCATTTCACTGTAAGGTCTTACACCTGTTGTAGTCGGCGAATGTGACTAATAATATTTTATTTTATTTTATTAGTGACAAACACACCTTTACAGAGATTGACACAGACAACATACTGTATTTGATCACCCTCTGCTGGTTTAGTTGGGTACATTTTGAGCCTACAGTACACAAGTCTACACTCACTGACAGTTTGTCGATAGCCTTTGTCCGTGGAGGTAGAGGTCTGCGCGGGACTGATTTCTTCATCCCGCTCCAGCCCGCATCCGTAGCATTTCATACCGCAACCGCTGGCTTTCTGTCCGACTCCCACCCGCTACAGCAAGAACTGGTCCAGTCCCGAACCCAATCACAGTCCAGCATGTTATTTTAGGCGTATGTGACGCAGCTCACTTGCCAGCCATGGTCCCAGCAATTTTGCGCCCTATAGGCAATATCAAAATGCAAAACATAACCTAATAAATGTGTTAAATTACCAGAGTGGCCCATTTATATTAGGCTATCGGTATTAATAGTCTTAGTTTAAAGAGAGAAGAGTTAGAGATACTTGCACTTTCTCGATTTTCGGGAACAGGGAACAGAGACACATGGGTGATCAATATGTATTTGTAGGCAACGTAGTAAACTAGCCAAACCATATTTATGGAGTAAATTTCCATGGACAGATAAACTGCCCGTTTCTCTTTTCCCATACAAAAGCTACAGCCTACTCTCTTTAATTGTGCACACAATCGGCACTTCTGCATGTAGGTAAAGAAGCCTCTATTAGGTTAAGTAACTACAAAGGAAAATAAATGGCTACAGTTGACAGATTCTTTGTTATTTCATCAAATGTATTTTTTATGAAAGGGGCTTTTTGCCCGGGTAAGAGTTCAATAGTTTATTATTTGGCCTTACTGCTAGTGGCCAATACAAACGCATTGAATAACAATTTACTACATGGAAAAACAGATAGTCCCTCAAAAAATCAAAAGGAAGTTTGTTCTGAAGTGTCTGTCCTAGATCTGAGGGATACTGTATAAGAAAGATCAGGAAACATTATATATATATTTTTACATGTATTTGACCCCTTGTTTTTTGCACTTAACAGTCTCCATATATACACTAGCAGTCAAAAGTTTAGACACACCTACTCATTGACGGGTTTTTCTTTAGTTCAGCTATTTTTTCTATAGAATAATTGTGGACATTAAAACTATGAAATAACATATATGGAATCATGTAGTAACCAAAATAAATGTTAAACAAATCTAAATATAGATATAGACAGCTTTGCACACTCTTGGAATTCTCTCAACCAGCTTCACCTAGAATGCTTTTCTTGAAGGAGTTCCCACATATGCTGAGCACCTGTTGGCTGTTTTTCCTTCACTGTGGTCCAACTCATCCCAAACCATCTCAATTGGGTTGAGGTCAGGTGATTGTGGAGTCCAGGTCATCTGATGCAGCACTCCATCACTTGGTCAAATAGCCCTTACTATAAGGGCACAAGGTGAGACCCATACGCAGACACAGGAGGTAGATGGTTTGAGTCTTTGATATTTATTATAATCCAAAAGGGTAGGCAAGAGAATGGTCGTGGACAGGCAAAATGTCAAAACCAGTTAAGAGTCCAGGAGGTACAGTGTGGCAGGCAGGCCGAATGGTCAGGCAGGTGAGTACAGGGTCCAGAAACAGGCAAGGATAAAAACTGGGAGGACTAGCAAAAAGATAATAGAAAAAACAGGAGCACGGGAAAACACGCTGGTTGACTTGAAAATACAAGACGAACTGGCACAGAGAGACAGGAAACACAGGGATAAATACACTGGGGAAAATAAGCGACACCTGGAGGGGGTGGAGACAATCACAAGGAACAGGTCATTGGGTCATTGTCCTGTTGGAAAACAAATGATAGTCCCACTAAGCGCAAACCAGATGGGATGGCGTATTGCTGCAGAATGCTGTGGTAGCCATGCTGGTTAAGTGTGCCTTGAATTCTAAACAAATCACAGACAGTGTCAACAGCAAAGCACTCCCACACCATCACACCTCCTCCTCCATGCTTTGCAGTAGGAACCACACATGTAGGGATCATCCGTTCACCTACTCTACGTCTCACAAAGACACGGCGGTTGGAACCACATGTTTGGAACCACGGCGGTTGGAACCAAAAATCTCAAATTTGGACTCATCAAAACAAAGGACGGATTTCCACTGGTTTAATGTCCATTGCTCGTGTTTCTAGGTCCAATCAAGTCTCTTCCTCTTATTGGTGTCCTTAAGTAGTAGTTTCTTTGCAGCAATTCAATGATGATGACCTGATTCACGCAGTCTCGTCTGAACAGTTGACGTTCAGATGTGTCTGTTACTTGAACTCTGTGAAGCATTTATTTGGGCTTCAATCGGAGGTGCAGTTAACTCTAATGGACTTATCCTTTGCAGCAGAGGTAACTCTAGGTCTTCCTTTCCTGTGACGGTCCTCATGAGAGCCAGTTTCATCACAGGTCTTGATGGTTTTTGCGACTGCACTTGAAGAAACTTTCAAAGTTCTTGAAATTTTCCGGATTGACTGACCTTCATGTCATAAAGTAATGACAGACTGTCATTTCTCTTTGCTTATTTCAGATGTTCTTGCCATAATATGGACTTGTTCTTTTACCAAATAGGGCCATCTTCTGTATACCACCCCTACCTTGTCACAACACAATTTATTGGCTCAAATGCATTAAGAAGGAAAGAAATTCCACAAATTAACTTTTAACAAGACACACCTGTTAATTGAAATGCATTCCAGGTGACCACCTCATGAAGCTGGTTGAGAGAATTCCAAGAGTGTGCAAAGCTGTCATCAAGGCAGAGGCTACCTTGAAGAATATAAAATATAAAATATGTTCAACACTTTTTTTGCTTACTATATGATTCCATATATGTTATTTCATAGTTTTGATATCGTAACTATTCTTCTACAATGTAGAAAATAGTAAAAATAAAGAAAAACCCTTGAATGAGTAGGTGTCTCCAAATTTTTGACTGGTACTGTATATACAGATATTTTTTCAACTGGTTGCGGGGGACCTTCAGACAAGTCTTGTGAAGCCTGTTGGCTTCCTAGTGAAAAACAATGTACATGTTCGTGAGAGTCTCACCTTTCCACAGAGGGGTCGTATTTGTGTGTAACCCAAACTGTTTTGATGCTACAGACAGAAGTTGGCAGAAGTATGTATTATGCTAATCCGATTTCCGTAGGTGCGCGGACATCAACTCTAGGGGTTAAAACATTTCATAACAATAACAGTAACTTAACACAAAGGCATTTTCCCATAACGTTTTATTGACACAGAGGTCGCAAATGAATCCCACGCCAGTTAAACTTGAGCATAGCTCGTGGATACATCTCGCACCGTGTCCAGTCCCCACCGGTAAAAGAGAAGAGCTCGTTACAGGACAAGCATTCTTCATTCCCTCCTTTTAGGGTGTTTGTTGTGGTTTTGGAAACTGGAACAACCTTTTTCAGTGGCGCCACAGCTTTATTCAGTGCCACAGGTCTTTCTCTCTTTGTTTATTTCCTTGTCTCTTAGTTTCTGTTTCCTACCAACATTCAGAGCATTCTTTTTCTATTTTTCTTTGTTATTTTATATATATTTTTTTATATTTTTGGGATATGACTCACCATGTCATATTCGAAAGAGCCAGTGGAAACTGTTAAGCCACCAAAATGGCTGTGACTGTGCCCCAAACATACCAACCTAACATATTACTACTTTACTCAAAAACAATTGAAAAATGTTATCTCCAAACAAGTGGATAATGTATCTTAAGATATGTATATTTAAAAAAACAATTATGGATTTAGCTACATCAGATTATATCCACAACTTTTTGTAAATGCTAAAAAAATTATATACATTTACCTCAAAATCATTTTGATGGAGTGACTTCAAAAATGTTGATGAAACAGAGGACATTTGCAGTTGATCAAGACTAGTGGCAGCCAGAAAAAAACTTTCAAAAAGTGACAGTGACAACTTGTGGTGTTTGTGAGAATTACAGGGGGGTGCCTTACCCCAGGGGGCATCTCGCCCCATAGTACCCTATGGCTACTGAACTTGAAGTCAGCAAGAATGATGACAGCAGACACTTGCACTTTCGTTGAGCTACGTTTTGCATATAGGATCTAGTCTATCTTTTAGGAGGATGATTTTGGACCTTCCTAAGGCATCGAAATGAACACCCAGGTCTACTCGGTGTGCTCTGTCAGGTACTGAACAGATGAAGCTAAATTGCAATGAACTTATAAATAATCATGCCATTCATTGGGATCCTAGGACTGGACTTGTTCAGTTATTGCATCTGTACTTGTTGCGTTTTCCTTGTGCTTGTGCAGACTTGGGCACACTCAAACATAATTTACAAACAAAGCACTTGTGTTTAGTGAGTCTGCCAGATCAGAGGCAGTAGGGATGACCAGTTCTCTTGATAAGTGTGTGAATTCAACCATTTTCCTGTCAAAATGTAAAGAGTACGTTTGGGTGTCAGGGAAAGGACTAAAAAGCACATTGTTTTCTTTAGGAGTGTAGCGAAGTAAAAGTAAAAGCTTGCGAAATTGAAATAGTAAAGTACAGAAGAACTACTTAAGTAGTTATTTTGACTTAAGTACTTAACACCACTGGACTGAACTCCTCCCTCTGCAACTGGATCCAGGACTTCCTGTCGGCCTGCCCCCAGGTGGAGAGGGTAGGCAACAACACATCCGCCACACTGACCCTCAACACTGGGGCCCCTCAGGGGTGCGTGCTCAGTCCCCTACTGTATTCCCTGTTCCCTGTGACAACACAACGGTGGTAGGCCTGATCACTGGCGACAATGAGACAGCCTATAAAGAGGTCAGTGACCTGGCACTGTGGTGCCAGGACAACAACCTCTCCCTCAACATCAGCAAGACAAAAGAGCTGATCGTTGACTACAGGAAACAGAGGGCTGAGCACGCCAACATCCACATCACTAAGGAATTAACATAGTCCACACATACCAACACAGTCGTGAAGAGGGCCTGACAAATCCTCTTCCACTTCAGGAGGCTGAAAAGATTTGCCATGGGCCCTCAGATCCTCAAAAGGTTCTACAGCTGTACCATTGAGAGCATCTTGACTGACTCCATCCCCGCTTGATATGGCAACTGCTTGGCATCCGACCGCAAGGCGCTACAGAGGGTAGTGCGTACAACCCAGTACATCACTGGGGCCGAGCTCCCTGCCATCCAGGACCTCTATACCAGGCGGTGTCAGAGGAAGGCCCTAAAACTCCAGCCACCCTAGTCACAGACTGTTCGCTCTGCTACCGCATGGCAAGCGGTACTGATGCACCAAGTCTGGAACCAACAGGACCCTGAATATTTTCTAGCCATAAGACTGCTAAATAGTTAACCAAATTGCAAACCAAACTCTTTTGACTCATCACATACGCTGCTGTTACTGTTTATTATCTATCCTGTTACCTAGTCACTTTACCCCTACCTATATGTAAGTAATTACCTCGTACCCCTGCACATCATCTCAGTACTGGAACCCTGTGCATATAGCCAAGTTATCGTTACTCATTGTGTATTTATTCCTCGTGTTATCATTTTTTCTATTTCTTTCTCTCTGCATTGTTGTGAATGGCCCGTAAGTAAGCATTTCAGTGTTAGTCTACACCTGTTGTTTACAAAGCATGTGACAAATGCAATTGGATTTGATTTGATAGATAGTGTGCAGCTCTGTGGTGGCACATATTGATTGAGCTGTAGGGTCATTTGGCTGTTTTTGCTTTTCGTAGTCTACTCTGTTTGAGGAAATTACATAAAAGTTCTGTCTGTCATAATTATGCACTATGGTTTTATAGCCTGCTTATTCCTCATTCTTATGTGATTTTAGGATGAGACAGATGCATTTTGTTTGACATGATGCTGTTGTTGCGTTTACTGCATTTGCACAACACTAGAATTCCTCTATGTCACCCCCATACATTCTAGAACATGCAAGCATTTGAATGTGTTTTTGTTTGTTAATTGAGAAAAAACAAGTGACTGACAATGACACTGTCAAACAGTTGAAGCACTTTTCACAGAAACATATTTCAAATGGATGAGGTAGGAAGACAAATGGTCCTATTTTGATTGGTGTTTTGAAAGCAATTAGTCTCAAATAAGTGTAATTTGCTGCTGTGCATTTGAAACAGTTTTGATTGGTATGGTTTATATTGATATACTGTATTTAAGAAAGAAATGGGGGGGGGGGGGGGGATGCTGCAATAAAAGCCTCTTACTAGCGTGTTATTGTAGTTAAATGCATTTCTCATTCCAAGTCAAATGCAAGTGATCAGATTTACCTTTAACATCTATTGGTATTGGACAGATTTAAATAATGCTTAATTGGTCTACACTTGTAGGCCCAGGCACAAAAAAAATGTTTTTTTTTAATCCATAATGGTTTATACAGCCCTATGGATATCATAATCATACTGTATGTCTTATCACCATCTCTTAAACAGAAGCAGTCGCTGAGGTTAAGCCCGGGTTCAAACGGCACCCAGGTCAAAAAAGGCACCGCCACCCAGGCCAGGGGTGAGCAGTCGGGGCTGGGGGCCAGTGTTGGTGCCCAGTCAAGCCTGGCTCTGAATCCAAGCACCAGGAGACCAGAGGAGTCTGGAGACCAGGCTGCCACCCATCCCCAGAAACAGGTAAGCTACACTGCACTGCTATAGCTTGGTCTCAGATATTTCCGAGCTGTCTTGTGAACTCCTATGGCCATTGTCATGCCGAAGTTGGCAAGAGAGCACAAAGAGATCTGAGACTAGGCTAGCACTGCTATAAACCCAATCAAAATAAAGGCATTTCATGATGCAAACTACTGTACTAGCCTGGTTCCAACTTTGCAACTGATGGAAATTCTTAGTAAATCTGTTCTAGAGGGATTGCAGTCAACCTTCTTTTGTCCTGACTGACAAACGGAATAGTAATCTGCTCTATTCCACCATTGTCTGTTCATATTCTGTCTGCTTTTCTGTTTGTACAGAAGTGTAAGATGGAAAGATGCAAACCACGAAAGATGAAAAGAGGTGTATATTTAATGCCATTAAAGCAGTATAAAGCATATACCCCTGGATCCCAAAGGACATGCAGACCTCTTCTGCTATTCGAAGTGCGTAAAAGGCACAACACTAAGCCAACCAAGCCAACCCTCCCAACCAAGCCAACCATCCGGCCTCTGCTCATCCATGGCCTGAGTGTCAATGAGTACCGGGCCATCTACAACACAGTGGTGGAGCCATTCGCAAGCACTGCTTGTACATTGTCATCAGATAGTCACCCCCAAGGCATAAACTTAAAGGAGAGACTGTGGCTCACACTGGACAGACCAAAGCTTGAGGAGGTGGTCCACAAAGACGGTCGTGTGGAAGTCCTAGAAACGTTTATCTCCGTTTTTTAGCCATAGACATCAAGTCTGAAACAGCAGAGAGCTCAGGTGGGGCCCATACCCAAAGTGACTGTGTGTCTGGCTGTCCTCCCATCCCTTATCCACAATATGTGTGTTAAACAAAAACTCTATTTTGAAATATTAAACTGAATTCCCTTCTGTTGTGTGGGCTTTGTAATCATTACAATTCAATCAGATCAGGTAGTAACACTGATGCCCTGGGAAGATTTGAAGAGGCAGCAACTTGTTCCCACAATAAGAAATTGATTTCCTCTGGGTTAACATCTAATGATGATTCATACAGATAGGCCTATTGTGTGAGATAAAGTTATCTTGGTACAAAATTGTACATGTGGTGTTAACTCTACGGAGGTACTATACAGATAAAAAACACTCTGCTACGGCAGTAGTTAAAAGGCAGGCAAATTAGTTCTTTTTTTTCATGAGTTGAGAGTGAAATGGCAGACCCAAATATTTATCTTTCCTAGGATATTTGCATGGTTCAGTTTCACACTGAATGGAAAACGATAAGAATGAGAGCTCCTCGGTGCGTCACAAGAAAAGACTATGCAAACATTTCCATGGTCTGTTACCTCTGTTGACTCTGTGGGGTGAGAGCCAATAGGAAGTGGAGAGGGGGAGGCTGTGAGAGGCAGCAAAACCAAAAGAAAATAAGAAAAAAGAGAGGCAACAAAACCACAATATCTGTTTTCATCATCTCTTTTTAATTAATTGGATGACATCTCTAAATAGAACATACCATACCATGCGATGTCAAACTTCATATCATTAAACTGACAAATATATTAGCCTGCTCCCAGTTCTGTTTTAGCTATCATGTCAACTCCTTGTCATGTTGGCATGATGAGGAGGGGCATGATAGCACAAACACACTGCCCATGGGCATACCACGTCATTTCAATGTGGATAAATCAGTAATATTTGGTTGGCACGTTGATGAATGAAATTACAACCTATATTCACCCAATCAAAACATTTTGAAATGGGCTATCTCTATGCTTTCAACCATCTAAAAGCACAACCAAATTCCAATGGAAAAGCAACGTCTGGCTTTTGGTTTAGTTATCAACCAAATGTCTATCACTGCGTTTTAAGCCATTTAAAATCACAGCAAAGTTTTATATGGAAATACCAAATGACCTGGATTGCAGAACCAAATTACCTCAATTGCAGAACCAAATGACCTGGATTGCAGAACCAAATTACCTCAATTGCAGAACCAAATGACCTGGATTGCAGTTGAGATTCCATTAAAAGTACATGATGTACAAAGTACAATGATCAATGACGTTTGAGATTCTGCGCATATTATTACAGCAATTGTGAAGATCTCCACAGACCTGCGAAGACGTACTGTATGCATGCTATCTTGAACATTATATGACTACATAAGAATACATTTCTATTTACAGTATCCTCAAAATGTGGCCATGGATGTGTCACTAATTTTAAGGTTAAACGTTGCATTAATTTGTAAGAGAGCCTTAACTTTGGGCTATTTACTGTATTACAAAAGTATTAAATTGTGTTTGATTGACAAAGTAACCAAATATCAACATTTAAAGGAGATGTATCTACTGCTTGGATAGTTTCATCTGAGCCACTGGCTTAATCCCATTCTTTGATTTTGGGTTGAGATGGAGACGTAAATCCAACATAATGTATAATTTGTTAACAAGTTACAAGGCCTATTTATTGTATTTTAATAGTGATATTGAATTGTGTTTGGTTGTCAATGCATGCAAATATCAACATTTGAAGGAGATGTATCTTCTGCTTGGATAGTTCCATCTGTGCCACTGACTTTAATTCCAGTTTGTCTACAACTGAATAATTGACATGTTGGATTCACGTCTCCATCTCAACCAAAAAGTTAAAGAATAGGCCTAAATCAAAACAAATGTACTTTAAATAATGTTTGATTTGATTTTGTCCTATTCTTCCATTTAGATTTTTGGTTGAGATGGAGACATGAATCCAAAATAGTCATTATCCAGACTAAGTCAGTGGCACAGATGGAGCTATACAAGCAGAAGAACCATCTCCCTCAAATGTTCATATTTGGTCGTCTATTCTGGGTTGAATTTAAACAGTAGTTGTTGATGACTTTGTAAACGTTATATAGGCCTAAATGCTGTAGCATCACTGATGATATATGACTTATAAAATATGGTCACATTTCATTTACTCTATTAAAACCCACACTTTGGAATGACTTCGATAGCAACAGTGAATCTATTTAGTAAGATCTCGCAACTATCATTCTCACAATATCACATTGGTAATAATCAGTGACAAATATCATAGCTGGGCTTGGTTTATACCCTGAATGGGAGACCAAAGGGTAGCTGTAGATATATACATTCTCCTGTAGGAGTTTCTGCCCAGCTTATAGTTTTTTTTCTGATAGTGGATATGACATTGAAGATAAAAATTCAACATATTTTATACAAGATTTGACTTTGTTGAAATGTGGTTACCATGATGACATAACCATGTGGATAACATTTCACCCTCAAAACAACAGTTTACATTGATTACTTTTTTCAAATCCAATGTATCTTCCCCGTAGACTCCACATCACAATATATTAACAAATTACGTTGAAAGAATGTTGATTCAACCCGTTTGTGCCTAGTTGGTGTTGCCCAGGCTAGAAAAATATAAACACGACTCAAACATATTTAACTTGGTAACTGTCATAAATATACATTTCATACCGGATCACAGGGAGATTGAACTATTTCCTGTATATCTAAATACACCTGAAAGAGAGCCTATTCTGGCTGCGTCTTGGAGTCTGCTAGCACTTTATTATCCCCCTTCCTGCAGCAGGGGAGCAGCTGTCTGAAGCGGGACATGTAGAACAAGGGTCCAATGTACAGGCCGAAGTTGGGGACGGCCAGGAGCAACTGGAGGATGCAGCATTGTATGCGGTTAGCCACTTGGTCCTCCTTCTCTGGGTGCCACACGGACATGAAGGGCACCAGGGCCACTAGAGGAGTGTAGGCCACCGCCGAGGGCACCAGGATGAGCAAGATGTTCTTCAGAGATCTCCTCAAAAGGTTCATGCTGCCCCCCGACCCCTCCACAGAGCCCTCCCCAGTCCCACTCTGGCACAACGACCACATGATGCCCACCAGACACAGCAGCATGATCAGGAACAAGACTGAAATGGTGACGGCAAAGTACAGAGCTATGGAGAACACCCCCTGGAAGTAGGCCAGCAGCATCACCACCAGGGTGAGGAGCCAGGCCAGGGCGCACACCCCAGCGTGGTACTTCCACTTCCCCAGTCGCATGTAGGCCACGGGCCGCGCTGCCACTAGATAGTGCTCCACACACATGCAGGCCAGCAGGAGAGGACAGCCGAAGATGTTGAGGGCCGAGAGGGCTCTGGCCGCTGAGAGCATCTGTTTGGACGTGTCGTGGTGCATGGCAGTGTAGATGTCCACGGGCAGGCAGAGGCAGTACAGGATGTCCAGGATGGACAAGTTGAGGACCAGGACCTCGGAGGCTGATAGGGCCTTCTTGCTGCTCATCAACATCCACAGCAGGCCCAGGTTGGCTGGAAGACCCGTAAGCAGAATGAAGATCTTGATGCTCAACCAAACAGTGGAATTGCCAAGCATGCGACACTGGTGCATCACCTCGTCCATGCTCATGCTGAGGAATGACCAGAAAAACTCGCCAAATGGTAACATGCCCCAACTATTGGTGCCATTGGTGTTTTGGCCCCAGCAAAAGGAAGAGTTGTTGCATGCTGTACCCCCACCGGAGGACCAAGTGCTATTGTTGACCATGGTGTTTCTTCTGAGGAGAATGATCAGAATACCCTGTAGGGGACAAAGCAAATCCCTATTTACATATGCTGAATATGTATCAGGCAAAGTATCACCAACCATTCAAAGTGAATGGGGGATACGCCTGTACAATGGGTTATCATTGAACTAGCTTCAAAATCACTGAATCTGAAGATATGAATCTGTAAGGTCTACTCATCAATAATTTTGACAAAATAAATACAACCACATATCACAGACAAATATAGAGGATATTAATATTCCATTGCAGCTAAACAATAGATATATAGTATAGCGTATTTCAACAAACCCATTTTAATACACATCTAAAATCTACAAATAAAAAAATCTTAGAACAGTAATATTTTACACACACATGAAGGTACCATAAGCAATAATTGATTCAAAAAAATTTGAAACATTTGTGGAAATAGCATTTTGGAACTAAACTCTTAACCATCTAATTTCAAGGGCAACCTTCAAGCCATTTACCAATATAATTCCAAGGTTCTTGTCTTCTTGATGTCAAAGTAGTAATCTCTTCTTTGCATCACAATTACAAAATAAGGTCATAGAAATTAATACTTTATGTATCCCATTTGTTTGCACCAGCTAATCCATGCAACTTACTTCCCCCTTTGGGGATTAATAAAGTTCTATCTTATCTTGTAATTGAAATGAACAGTATAAAATCAGTATAACTCAGTATAAACTCAGCGGTAGTCAAATGAAAGCTGAAAGTGAACCAACCTGATCAGACAGACAGAGGAAGGTGTGGAGGACGATGATGACTCTGAGATGTAGCTACAGTGTTAGTCTGGTTCTACCCCTCCTCGCCCTATACATTTGTCAGAGAGGGTGGGGGGGTAGAGCGAGAGAGAGATGGATGGATAATGATAACAAGAGAGAGAGAGATTCATGAGTTTGCATGTACCTGCGATGGTCCAGTGGGACTGGGAAGGTGCTATAGACCCAGGATGGGCCAGGGCAGGTATAGGGCTTTCCTTCCCTTCTGTTTTGTGTTCTGAGGCCGACTAAAACTACAACATGCAAATATTCCCGAAAAGCTATACAAACATGATGTTTGTTGGTCATTTCATACCAAGAAGAGCATTTCTAAACAACTCTCGTTGTTCTTCCTTCGCCTTACTTTATCTGCCTTGTGGCTTCTATCATAATATTCTGTTGTAACTGCAAGGGGACCAGAATAATACCACATAATACAAAGGGATGCTGGATATTGTATTGATCAACATCCCTGTCAAGCCCTGGCCTTAGTTATCTCTGTTTGGGAGATTTATGTATTTTATCTTGTCTAGGGGTTTTTGTAGATTTATGGGGTTGTGTTCATTCTAGGTGTTTATGTAAGTATATGGTTGCCTAGATTGGTTCTCAATCAGATGCAGGTGTTTATCGTTGTCTCTGATTGGGAACCATATTTAGGCAGCCATATTCTTTGGGTATTTTGTGGGTGATTGTTTCCTGTGTCAGTGTTTGTGCCACACGGGACTGTTTTGTTGCCAGTTCACTTTATTCTTTTTGTATTTGTGTTCATGTTTCGTTTTTCTTATTAAAAACCATGGACACCTACCACGCTGCGTATTGGTCCGATCCTTGTTTCACCTCTTCAGAGGAAGAGGAGGAAATCTGCCGTGACAATCCCTTATGTTTGTCTATGGAAATGTAGACCATAGACAAACACAAGAGATGGTTTGTTAGCTGATGATGGCCCATTATTACCCATCATACTGTTGGCCTGATCCTTGGTTCTGCTGTAGGCAAGTTGTTTTTCACTATGTTGACATTCATTCACACTTACTAAATTCTGACATGCATGCAGTTTACATGTGAATAGCCCAACCCTACACTGTAACGGAAAACTGTCATTTCAACGGTAAGGTTTTGTATTATCGACAGTAAAATACTGTAAATTATTGTGCATTGTGGGAAAATGTAATCATGTAGGTTTTCAAAGGTATCTGTAATAGGATTTTTTTTTTTTATGCTGTCAACGTAACTGCACCCCACAGATCCGTACCGTATCTTTGGAGCACCAAAAGTGGTGGGTGCATAGTAAGGTTGTTTCTGGCTCATGAACATATTTTGAGGTGTGCCTTGCACCCGTGGGCGAGAATGGACTCTCCGAAGCCGTCTGAGACAGTGGTTGGTGAATGTTTGTAATTTGTTCAGTATGTTAGTGGTGGTTCTCCATGTTTCAGATCCGTACAGAAGAATGTATTTCACATTTGAGTTGAAGATTTTAAGTTTTGTCTGAAGTGAGATGTTCTTGATGTTATTTAGGGTGTTGAATGCTATTCTTGCTTTACCAAGTCTCGCTTTGGCATCTTCCTCAGTCCCTCAATCCACAGTTGTCACACTATCTAGTTAGGCCTTCAGAAAGTATTCATACCCCTTGACTTAAAAAAAAAAACGTTTGTGTAGAGTGCTTTGGTATTGTTATGATGTTCCTATACCTGAAACTGGTATTCTTGCAGTGATTTAGTTTATGCTGGATCCTTGCTGTCATTAGGTGTGGCAGGTAGCCTAGTGGTTAGAGCGTTGGACTTGTAACCCAAAGGTTGCAAGATGAACAAGGCAGAAAGCCCACTGTTCCTAGGCCGTAATTGAAAATAATAATTTGTTCTTAACCTAATTTAAATAAAGTTTTTAAATTTTTTTATTAGGTGGTGGTCTGATCCAGGGTCCTCGTCACTCTGGCAGTGAGCGTCTAAACTTTTGGTTAATGCAGATTTGTTGTGTGGTTGGGTGACACCCATGTTGCATTGTGCATGTATTTGTGTGAGAACCAATCCTCCTATGATCAAGTTGTAGTCTGTACAGACCACTGCAATCATGATGTCTTTTTCTTTTTTGGACTGGAGTATACAATATGTTGTTGTTTGGTTGTAAAACTTGTCCACAGTTTCTTCATCCCTTGGTGGGGTATAGCATTGTACTAATTGAAGGTTTATTTCTTTATGTGGTATGGAACGTTACTGTTATGATTCTAGAGTTGATGGATTCCCAGCTGATGAGGGCCCTCTGTCCTTCTTTGGATAACATGAAACCTACTCCCTCTGTATGTGATAATGTGTCTACTGGGTGTCCGGAGTACAATATGGACTCTCCGCTGGCCAGTTTAGTTTCCCCTGCCTGGAGCCATCTTGTTGCACACAGCCCTGGATCACTGCTGTCTTTCCTCCATGCAAACATGGCTCTGACATTGAATGTCGGTAGATCGCCTAGGGGTAAGAAGATCTGAATGCATAGTCTCCTTGCGCTTTTCCATGTGCATCGTCATTTTCTGTTACAATGATTTTTTTGTGCTTTTTATCAATGTTTTTATGGGATGGGGATGCTGGCCTTCTGCCAATTCTAGTTTTTTTAGGCGGGGATTGATTTGTTAGTCCCCTCCCCTAGCCTTTTGTACTCCTGGTAATGGATTACAGTCTCATATCACGTGAGATCAGACAGGCCAATCCCTTGTAAAATACTGTGAAATACAAACCCCTCCCCTCAACGAATATCACTAATTCATCCATTAATTCATAACTTTTTCACAGAATAGTATAGTTCATTTTACACTATTGTACGTTGTGTCATTGCACAGTACTTGCTTTGAAACCATATTTCTATAACAATAGGTGTACTGTAATATGAAATAGATTATTTTACTTTCCACTGAGCTGCCTGTAAGTTACTGACAAATTCACAGCAACCCTTTATACAGCGTAGGCTAGCCTGTCAGTTTTGAAATGAAACAGTGGAGGGAATTGCCTCTATGATGTCAGTTTTGGCTATCATGGACTGAATTCTTATTTGGAACTTTGGAAACTCTTGGAATCCTCTTGGGATACCTGACCGCTGACCAAGTCCCCATCCCCATACACTCTATTCCTTTTGATTGGGTATTTACGTGCAAAGGGCGTAAAGGTCGTAGGGCATGGTCTTCTGCCACACTTACTGTAAAATGGATTCTTCAATGCCCTGCACAGATAGGTGTTTGATGACATTAAGCTACACAACAATGCTTGATTCAAAGGATGGTTCTGCAGATTAGATGCAAGAGCATGTGGGGGTCTTGTTGCAGGCTGAACTATGTGCTTGATTAAAACACACTTTAGAACTGGTTCTTATCACATACAGTAATAGCAACCCCTTTTCCTCTCACCAGACAAAAATATCTGCCTGCAAGTCCCGCTTACACCGCTTTCTTTCAACGTCCCACACAAAACTCAACACAACACTCGAAAATGTAGGCCTGTTTCACTATGGCCATTTACTGGTGTACAACCTGCTGACAAACCAGACGAAGACAGCAGGGTGTCCCTCGCGCCTCCAATGGGCTGCTTTTATTTGGGAGAGGTACAAGGCTCAGCAGGAGACTATCCACCTGCAGGGATTGTCTCCGACTCCCTCTTACCGGAGTGCGACCGTTTGTCTTCTCTGTACACTCATATCACACCCTGATGTGTTTCACCTGTCTTTGTGCTTGTCTCCACCCCCCTCCAGGTATCCCCAGTGTAGTTATACCTGTGTTCTCTGTTTGTCTATTGCCAGTTCGTCTTGTCAAGCCTACAAGCATGTTTTTCCATGCTCCTGTTTTTCCTAGTCTGTTTTCTAGCTATCCCGGTTCTGACCTGTTCTGCCTGCCCTGACACTGAGCCCGCCTGCCTGACCATTCAGCCTGCCCTGACCTTGAGCCTGCCTGCCCCCCTGTACCTTTCAGACTCTGACCTGGTTAATGAACTTCTGCTTGTCCTTAACCTGCTTATTGCCTGCCCCTTGTATTTTAATAAATATCAGAGACTCCAACCATCTGCCTCCTGTGTCTGCATCTGGGTCTCACCCTGTGTCGTTATTTATACATGATTTGAGAGGCAGTGATGAGCACTGTCTGTGCAGCGGTTCAGAGGATTTTTTAAAACTTGTCCATCTGAATCTCTGGACTCCTTTCCGTCCCCTTGGAGTCCGAGTTGGTCGTCAGCCATCATGTCCTTGATTCATGGGTCAGGGTCATCAACAAACCTCCCGAGCTCCACACCTACCAGCAATCATAGAGATGGTAACGAGCAGATATCTGTGGAGTTCAAAGGGAAGCGCTACGTGTGGGTTCTGTCCCGGGTCAAACCTGAGAGGGATGAAGACGTGGAGGCCAGTTGGAGGGGGACCGACTTCCCGAAGCATAGGGAGCCGGTGTTCTCTCTGCGACTTGATTTCATGCAGCACCTGCCACCTGTACCCCGGTGGATGGAGGGCATATCAGAAGAGTACTGTTGATGATGATGGGCTTGACAAGAACTGGGCAGTACATGTCAATTTTTTTCTGATCTGCCTCCAATGTTGGGGAACATCTGACCTAAGGCCTACTGTCAAGTAAACAAACTCCAATTAAACCTACAAATGTTTTTGTTATTTAGCAAAGCATTTAATGCAAGCATATAAAATAATAGAATATAACTTTATTATCGAGCATTAGACCTAAGGCTGCAATCATTGAATGTCAAGTTGAATTGACAGCCTTTACCTGACTCTTTCCTGTAGGCTACTCAATCCACTTTCTCAGAAAAATACTTAAACCAAAGTTTTAAAATGGCAGTTGCCATACCCTAGTTCAGTAAAAACTATCCCCAACATTTTAAAAGCGGCACTCGCCATACCCTAGCTCAAGACCAAAAATATAAAACTAGGCTCCAATCATTTTTTCAACATTCATTTTTCACATAGTGAATTTTACAAACACTCCAAAATAAGTATGTGTTTGGTGTAGGCTTACCTTGGCATGACGTTTTGATAACCACGGAATTCTCTCTCGGACAATATATTCAATATTCAATATATTCGCCTCAATTTACTCCCAAAAAATTTCAATCCATGATGAATCCATGGGCTGTATTGAAATTAATTGAATAAAGTGTTGAACTTCTTCCAACCGCTTTCTCTGTCTTAGCTAGCCACCGACTACACTTTAGCTAGCTAGTTAGCAGAGCAGTAGATCCCAAAAATTATTTTGTATTAAAAATCACTTTGCCTAGATAATTGTTTGTACAGTGTAACCAGGAGGTTGCAAGTTCAAATCCCCGAGCTGACAAGGTACAAATCTGTCATTCTGCCCCTGAACAGGCAGTTTACAGACTGTTCCAGTCTGTATTTTCATGACCAGAGACAAATCTTCAAAGGTACAGTATTTATTTATTCAGAGTGGTACATGCATTCACACAGTTTTGATTTATAGGATCCTTCCCAATGTATGATTGATACGACAAGGGTTGGATTTGCACTAAACATTTGTATATGTCAGCACTTAAAAGGACTGTACACAATCAGGTATTTGGTTTGCCTCATTCACATTGTCTACTGGTATCATTTTAAATTGAGAACATATAGCTCAACATTTAAACAATTTGTGACTTCAGCTATTCTGTGCTTCAGATGACAGACGCCCATAAGGCGTCATTGGCAACACATGCCATATAATAGGCTGCAAAATGGATTCAAATAGCTGATATACTGAGAGAGAGAAAGACAATCAAACCAAACATAATGGAGAACTTACAACTACACAAAAGGGAAATGTTCATTTGAGAATACAACACAGAAACAAAGACCCTGATCCCCCTTCCCCTCTTTATTAAAGGATAAAGGACACGTAATGAATCAACACTGGCACTAGTTCAATTTGAATAATAGTTTAACAATTAAAACAAGTTTAAACACTTCAAAGAATCAACACTTCATCCCTTCAAAATGTACAAATAATATAACTCCTATATAAAGATTAGATTAGTCTAAACAACAATAGATAATTGAGAAGTGCTCCACTGATCGCTGATCTACTGGGTGAGCAGACTTCTACTCCAGCCCATCAATAGCACACTCATTAGATTTGATCAATTGAATCAGGAGTGTTATTGCGGGACTGAAACAGAACCCTGCACATAATCTCTCTGTCCTCCCCCAAAGTTACCTGCCTAGGCAATCTTCAAGATATTTTGTGCTGTAGCAAAGCGCAGCCAGAGGCCGAAAGGAGAAAAGTTTAAAAAAAGTGTGTTTGGCACTGGAGCGGTTTAGAACGTGTTGTGACATTTGTCTTCACCATTGTAATGCACTTTCAATTTCAATAAATAGTAATCGCAGACTGTCGGTCACACTTAATAACTAGTACTTGAAACTAGCATAGGCAACAACTACCAGGAAGAAAAACAGTGACACTCATAACAGCAACAGCAACCCTTTTACAGGTGTGTGGGGGGGAGGGTTCTTGAAATGTAACAGCCCATTAAAATCTTGCCTCTACTTCAATAAGGTTTAATGGGGGTTGGCATCCAGTAAATGTTGGATTACAGCCACCAACTAGACTGGAGCATAACTCCCTTATACTTTGCTTGAAAAAAGAATCAACAAATACCCTACCATCTAACTCTACACTCATTATTAAAAAACCTATCTAGTCCTACCTCAGGCCAACAGCCTGAAAGGATGGGACACCACCACTGAACACACCCTGTAACTCTTCTGATGTCAAATCTCATACACCAAAATAGTTCTCTGCAGCTGCCACCACAACCTCTATTTTCCGAGCCTTACATTCCATCACTGCAGTACAGTTGATAACCATTGCTATGAACGGCAAAAAGCCAATCTTACTAAAGCATATATTTTTGCCTATCCCTGTACTGATACAGATCAACGACTCACACAGATCCTCTCAGGATCCCTCCCCCCATCTTCCTCAACTTTCTTCACTACCTCAGCATACAACCGCCTCTGCTCGACTCTAATCCTGGTAAGCTCAACCTGCCTCTCTCGCACCAGACACTTCTGATCCCCAGCCCTACAGGCACCCCTAAAATAAAACACATACCACTTCATTCCCCAATGCTACACATTCCTTTGTCTAATGCCCTTCTGCCCACTTCTCACACCTAGGAAAACTCCCTTCTACACAATGCTGCCACATGCCCATAAGCTTGACACATTTAACAACGTAATGTGTTTGGCATTCAAGCTCGTACGGGATAACTGAAATATCCTAACACCACTTTGTCGGGCAGAGACTCAACATCAAGACTCAAAAGAACAGACAAAGACTCTTCTGTTTCACAACTTACGCCACCCTGTCTGCGTCGCACCAAAAGACAAGCATCACAAACACCGGGAATCTTTCCCTTCAGTTGGTCCACGTTCACATTTTCTGCTACCCCAGTAATCACTCCTTTCAGTGGTGCCCTTTTCTTGAGAGCAAAACAAGTCACATCTCCTCTGCCAATTCATTTGGCACGAAGAGCCTCCTCCCTCTGAACAGCAGAAACACAAACCATTATCACAAGACCACTTCGGGTTACCTTCACCGATTCCACAGCATTTCACTCCCACCATCACATCTTTATCCTGACCATCGGTGTAAGCGTCGTGCTCCAAGTATTTCCCCAAACCTGCCACCTCTGATAATTCACCCTCACTCACTTCCGGTTCTTCTCCAAACCTTGATACAGCATGCAATTCGCTCTGCTTACACTTTCTACCATTCTTCTTTGACAAACCATCTCCCTTTTTTCAACCATTTTTTATTTAACCAGGTAAGTTGACTGAGAACACATTCTCATTTACAGCAACAACCTGGGGAATAGTTATAGTGGAGATGAATGAACACATTGTAAGTTGGGGATGATTAGGTGACTGTGATGGTATGAGGGACAGATTGGGAATTTAGCCAGGACACCAGGGTTAACACCCCTACTCTTACAATAAGTGCCATAGGATCTATAGTGACCACAGAGAGTCAGGACACCCGTTTAACCTCCCATCCGAAAGACGGCGCCCTACACAGGGCAATGTCCCAAATCACTACCCTGGTGCATTGGGATATTTATTTTAAACCCGAGGAAAGGGTGCCTCCTACTAGACCTCCAACACCACTTCCAGCAGCATCTGTGCTCACATCCAGGACCAACCCTGCTTAGCTTCAGAAGAAAGGCAGCAGTGGGATGGAGGGTGGTATGCTGCTTTACACCACTCAAGCTCACCCTCTTCCTCCCTCTCTCTCATTGACCTCCTCTGCCTCTTTTTCCCTCCACCCCTCCTCCATATTCCAAGTATATGTTGTGACAGGCCCTCCCTGCTCTGTCTACTGGGTTTTGCTTTGCTTACTTCCTACATTAGATTGGTGGGCGGAGCTGGGAGGGTCGTCACTGCTGATGGGGCACACCTGTGAACGCTCAGCTGTGGCCTAAAGCCACTGTTTCTCCATTCAGCAAGATATTCCTCTCTCCATGGTTGTCTTGTTGTGGCTTTGGCAATTGACACCTAATTTACTGACCTTCATGCCTCATCTGATTATTGTTGTTTACTTTATTTCTGGAATCAATTCATTTGATTATTCCTTTACGCAGTGTGTGGTTTCCAATTGTTTGTTACAATCTTGAGCCAGGTTGTAACAATGTCTCCTTGTGATAATATTCTCCTATCATATATCTCGTTCTTGCTCTCTCAAGGGATGCCATTGTACTCCGCCTTGCAAAATCTTGCCTCTGGGAGCCAAAGGACCATTCAAACGTTTTTTGCAATACAAAAATCTCTAGACCTTCGAGGCATAACAACGATGTGGTTTGAGTTATGGCAATGGGAGAGTACTTTCATGTTGTCGGCATAGGCAGCACATCCAATAGGCATGGGGATCTTCACAACTGGCTACATGATTATTGCAGCTGAATGGGTGTAACTTTTGTTGACAATTTCAATACCTTTTTGGAAATACAACATGAGGATGGGATCCACCCAAATAATTTGGGATCCTTTCACAGCATTATAAGGCTGCATGAAACAATGACATAAATCCAACTCAGTTAATCCCTACCATTGGATCGCTGAGTCATAATAATTTAGCAAATGTACATTATACCAAGGGCATTGGTAGACACAATGTAAGTAACCTAATGTATGTCCCTCTAACTGCCCTGAATGCCTCAGCTGATCCTACAGCTATTGTATGCAGTCATTATGTGTCTATGAACCAGATGTATGCTGTTAGCACTGAGGTGGTGTGTCCTAGTAGGAAGTCCACTGTGTGCAGGTCACCCTGCAATAACATAAATAACATGAGAATATCTACTTCGGATAAGCTTCCCAGTAAAGCAATTGAAAACAAGCAAGCATCCCAGAAAAGTGCACAAAATATCCCACATTAACATATTTTCTTAAGCTACTTAAGAAACAAAGTTCAGGAAATTAACTCGCTAGTAAGAGATTACATTCATATTCTATCTCTGAAACTCACTTAAACAATACCTTTGATACAGTGGTAGCAATAGAAGGTTATAACATTTACAGAAAATACAGAAATGCGAGTGGTGGAGGTGTTGCTGTTTATATTCAGAAACGCATTCCTGTAAAAATTAGAGGATCTCATGTTAAATACTGTTGAAGTAATATCGCTACAGGTTCATCTGCCTCACCGATAGCCCATTCTTGTGGGGAGCTACTATATTGTATTTTTATTTAACCTTTAACGAGGCAAGTCCGTTAAGATCAAATTCTTATTTACAATGACGGCCTACCAAAAGGCAAAAGGCCTCCTGCGGGGATGGGGGCTGAGATTAAAAATAAATCAAATATAGGACAGGCTATTGACCAACAAGTGCTAACAGTCGGTATCTGGATAACATGTGAAATGCTTGATAATGTACAGTACCAGTGAAAAGTGTGGACACACCTACTAAATGTAAAAATGAGAATAAAAGCGAACAAAGTTCATTTGAGTTGCCTCTTCGTTAATTCTCCTGCCCCAACAAAAAATTGTCACGTGAAAAAGTAGATTTTCAGCCTTAATATTCTAAGAGCTGATTTGGGCTGGCCCTGGTTTTTGGTTTGCGCAACATTGTAACCGATGTTTGATTTCAATGCGTGGCTGTGTGCAAAGCATGCCAGTATCTCTAACATAACTAGAATGAGATTCACTTTCTATGATTCTCTCGCTCTCTCCGCTCTGATAGACATGGGCCTGCAACTCTCATCTCGCCAGCATTGCACTTCATTTATTTCTTTATAGAATCATAGCTGCGCAAAGGGTTCAGGAAGAACTGCAGCACCCCTGATAAATTGAAATACATTTGCCAAAGTCATAGAATTACTGCTGTCTGTTCAGAGATAAATTAAATCATTCAGAATAGCCTACTGCACTAATTTAGCCACAGAGGATAAATAGCTTTTTTTTTAAATAGCCTAGCTTTGGATTGTACCCCAATAACAAGGAATAGCCTACAGTCAGGAACATGTGGTAAATCTGTCAGTGAAAAAACAGTAGGCAGAAAAAATGGGCCTTTTGCAATACTTGAAATTACAATCAAGAGAAAACACAGATTGGAAAACAATGGCTCCTGCTATAAAGAGAAGGCTATGCTGTAGGCAACCAAAACATTTGATCAACTTCAAAATATTGTTTTACAAAAGAGAGAGGCTTTCGGGCAAGAGCGCATCGACAATCACCAGCGAGTGAGCTGTGCATCATTCCTCCTCATATTATAGCCTACAATATGTTTCCCCACACACCTAGCTAGGCCTAGGATATTGATGGATTCAAGACAACGTCGTTTTTATCGATTCTAAGTGTCAAAGCAGCCTGCCATTTAAATCATTGGTGCTGTGTTAAAAAAGATTCTGCCTAAGTCTCCAGTCATCTAAAATGACATAGAATTAAATTAAATGTGTTTATAAAAGGCCAAATTCCCGGATCCTAGTCTACTAAAAATGTTACCCATGTGTGCAACTTCTGTATGTGCCTCTACTCTACAGCTCTATGCCACTACGCAAATGCGATGATATGCATGCACTTTTCTATTTTAAAGGTGTTTTTTTCTCGCGCATTCCGGGACCTCGGATATCCCCAGGTCACCTCCCTCTAGCGCTCACTTTTTGTTTCGTCACCTCCCAATTTACAAATTATGCAATGGGGGGTGGGGCACAAGCTACGCATTAACCTCTCTGGTACCAGTGGGACGGTAGCGTCCCACCTTGACAACAGCTAGTGAAATTGCAGGGTGTAAAATTCAAAACAACAGAAATGTCATAATTTCATAATTAAAATTACACAAACATAACGTATTATACATCATTTTAAAGATCAACTTCTTGTAAATCCAACCACAGTGTCCGATTTCAAAAAGGCTTTACGGCGAAAGCACACCATGCGATTATGTTAGGTCAGCACCCAGTCACAGAAAACCATTCAGCCATTTTCCAGCCAAGGAGAGGGCTCACAAAAGTCAGAAATAGCGATTACATTAATCACTCACCTTTTATGATCTTCATCAGATAGCACTCACAGGACTTCATGTTACACAATAAATGTGTGTTTTGTTCGATAAAGTTAATCTTTATATCCAAAAACCTCAGTTGAAATTGGCGCGTTATGTACAGTAATCATTGTCTCAAACAAACATCCTGTGAAATTTCAGAGCCACATCAAATTGCAGAAAAACTCATCATAAACATTGATGAAAAATACAAGTTTTATACATAGGATTAAAGATAAACATCTTGTTAATCCAGCCGCTGTGTCAGATTTCAAAAAGGCTTTACGGCGAAAGCACACCATGCGATTATTTTAGGTCAGCGCCTAGCCACAGAAAACCATATAGCCATTTTCCAACCAAGGAGAGGTGTCACAAAAGTCAGAAATAGAGTTAAAAATAATCACTTACCTTTTTAAAAATAACATGTTTATTATTTTCCAATAAAAACATTTTTTTTAAAGACAGCAATACAACCAATGACATTCATTGTACTGTTGAATGTGATGGCAAATTTAGAGGACAAAACAAAACTTAACTCACACATACACTAAATAAAACAAAATCATATTAGGTGGTACATGTATAAGAAGACAGCATATAGTCATTACAAACAGTGTAGTTAAGCCAAAAATAAAGTACAGCACAGAGTAGCAGCAGATCGTCAACCCAGTTATGAAGCGGGACTAGACCATTTATCCAGTATTGGCTGCCATATTTTGTAAAACATTGGACTTCTATTGGAGGTATTGTATTGAATATTTTCCATATGTATTACATTCCCTAAATCCCGTAACCACATTTCAAAGGTAGGTACAGTCTCCAATTTCCAAAATTGCAATATGAGCCTTTTGGCTAATAGAGTACAAAGAGAGACAGCTTTCCCTTCCTGGTTATTCCCATCAACTGTACCAAACAGAGCGGTCAATGGGTCTGGGGCTAGAACTCTATCAACGGCTTTAGATAAGTAATCAAAAATGAGAGCCCAGTAAGCATGTAACTTAGGACATGTCCAGAATAAGTGGGTCAACGTCCCCTCATCCTGCTTGCACCTCTCACACAGTGGTGAGGTGTCCGGAAATATTTTATGCAGTTTTACTTTTGAGTAATGTAACCTGTGTATCACCTTAAACTGTACAAGGTTGTGTCTGGCATTCACTGAACTGTGGTTTATATTCCTGAGAGCTTCTACCCTGTCCTCATCTGAGATTTCTGAACCAAGTCCTTGTTCCCAAGCCCTTTTAATGGTGTCTGTGGATACCTCTATGTGGGCCTGTAGCACATCATACAGTCTAGAGACCGACCCTTTTGAATGGGGTTTGACAAGGATCAAGCTATCTAATGTAGGCTTCATGCCATACTGTGGGATATGTGTCCTCACAAAATTCCTGATTTGGAGGTATCTGAAAAAATGTGTTGTTGGCATGTTGAACTTACCCTGTAATTGTTGAAATGAAGCTAACTGACCATCTATGTATAGATTACCAATTGTTGTGAGCCCCTTCTCCACATCATCTAATGCAGGGTGGAAAGCATGATTCAGGCAAATTGGTCTGTCTGTGTAAACAGTGGGTAGAAAATACCTAATCTGTTTCCAGATCCTAAGCGTATGACAAATGACTGGGTTAGAGTCATAAGCGGATTTTTTTCACATATGATGGACTATTAACAAGTGCAGGGAGTGAGGAACGTTGACAGGAGGCCTGCTCAATCAAAAGCCATGAAGGCATATCCTTCTGTCTCATCGCAGGTAAACTTTCCCTCCAGAAAGACACAATGTTCAGATTAGCAGCCCAATAATACAGTTTAAAGTGAGGAAGGCCAAAGCCCCCCTCTATCTTGTACTTGCATAAATGCTTCTTTGAAATTCTGGCTGCCTTGTTAACCCATAAAAATGGAGTTACTATTGAATCCAGTTTCTTAAAATAGCTTTGTGGTATGAAATTGGGTAGACATTGGAAGAGGTAAAGAAACCTGGGTAGGACAACCATTTGAATAGCATTTATACGACCAACCAAGGAGATATGCAGAGTTTTCCAAAAATCTATATTTTGTTTAAGCTGATATATTTTCATGTCCCAATTCGCTTTCAATAGCTGATCAAGGTCTCTTGTCACTACAATGCCAAGGCTTGTGAACTTGTCCATCACTTTTCTAAACGGGATAGATTGCAGAAATTGCATATCCACAGGCCGTGATATTGGCATCAACTCACTTTTTTGCCAGTTTATCTTGTAGCCAGAGAAGGAGCCAAATGTGTTTATCAAGTTAAGTAAGGGTGGAATAGAAATTTTAGGCTTGGACAAAAACAAAAGAACATCGTCTGCATATAGGGACATTTTGTGCTGTGTGTCCTTTATTTTAACAGAAGCTATATCGGCACATGCCGGAATGCGAGTAGCAAGGGGTTCCATGGCTATAGCGAAGAGAGCAGGCGAAATAGGCCACCCCTGTCGGCACCCTTTGAACAAGCGGAATGACTGCGACATTTCCTGATTGGATACCACGGACACCATTGGGTGTGCATGAATAATTTTTATCCAATTAATAAATTCCTTTCCAAACCCGAAGTGCTCCAGAACCGACATCATATACTTCCACTCAATCTGATCAAACCCCTTCTCTGCATCAAGATCTATTACCACTGCCTCAACCTTATGATCATGATAAATTACCTTGAAAAGGCATCTCAAATTGTAGTAAATATGTCGGCCCGGGATAAAACCTTTCCGGTCAGGATGTATGATGTCGGAAATATTTGTTTTCAATCGGTTTGCCAATATCTTTGTCAACACCTTGTTTTCTATGGGGAGTAATGACACGGAGCGATAAGACGACATCTCCATGGAATCTCTATCTTTTTTCAAGATCAGTGCTATTGTAGCCTCATACAGTGTTTGCGGGAGTTTGGCATTCTCTTTGGATTGTTTAAACATTCGCAACATAAGTGGAGATAGACTGGCACAGTACTTATAGAATTCTATTACATATCCATCAGGCCCAGGGGCCTTGCTGTTTGGAAGTTGTGCTATCGCTGTGTTAATTTCCTCTAAAGTTATCCCTGCATCGAGTGCAGCAGCTGCCCCCTGTCTAGTTTAGGAAGTTCACATTCAGCGAGAAAGCGTTCCATAGTTTGTGATCAGTGGCATCACATTTTGATTGGTATAGCTCTGAGTAAAACTGCGCAAAGCATTTATTAATATCCTGCGGATCTGTTACTATTTTACCCTTCTTGTCTTTTATTTTGTGAATAGCTCTAGATGCCTGTACATGCCTTAGCTGTCTTGCTAATAAGTTATGTGGTTCAAAATAGCTTTGTTGCGTTCTAGCAAGTAAAGAGCCCACCTGTTTTGAAAGGATGGTATTGTATTCATATTTGAACTTTGTGATCTTCTCAAGGACTGTATACGAGGAATTCGTCCTAAAAACGTTCTCCTGTTAATCACTTACCTTTGATGATCTTCATCTAGTGGCACTCCCAGGTCTCCATGTTAGACAATAAATGTTTGTTTTGTTCGATAATGTCCCTTTTTATGTCCAAGAACCTCCGTTTTGTTGGTGCGTTTAGTTCAGTAATCCAAAGGCACAAAGCGTGCTTTCAACATCCAGACGAAAAGTCAAAAACATACAATAAAAGTTTGTAGAAACATGTCAAACGATGTTTAAAATCAACCCTCAGGTTGTTTTTGTCATAAATAATCAAAAATATTTCAACCGGACAAAAGCTTCGTCAATAAAAAAGGAGAAACAAGAAATGCGCCCTCCCGATCACGCGCTGGACACCTGTCTGGAAATTTCCACTGTCCACTCATTGAAAGTGCTGTAGCTCCCTCATTTTTCAGAGTAAAAGCATGAAACAATGAATAAACAATAAAGACTGGCCACATGTAGAAGAAGCCATAGAGATCGTGAACTGGGTCCTAAGTCTTTGTATGGTGGATAGGCTTTCAATGGAAAAACAGCCTTTCAAAATAATAGTACTTCCTGGATGGATTTTCCTCAGGTTTTTGCCTGCCATATCAGTTCTGTTATACTCAGACATTATTTTAACAGTTTTGGAAACGTTAGAGTGTTTTCTATCCAATTATATGCATATCCTGGGCCTGAGTAGCAGGCAGTTTAATTTAGGCGTGCTTTTCATCCAAAATTCCGAATGCTGCCCCCTACCCTAGTGAAGTTAATGGCCAATTAGCTGATATAGCTATTGAATCTGAAACAGGGGAATTACTATCAGAACCCAAATGAATCAAAGATTCTCTCACTTCTATAAGCTGCACACCTCTGATTGTAGATCGACACCAAGCCAGTTTAAGTCCTTTCTGAAATAATTAAGAACTTCTCTTGTCTCAACAGAGGAAGCCACCTTGCTGGGAGCCCAAATCTCTCTCAAAGAACTCAACAGGGCATTGAATAGAATATAGGCAAATCACCTGGATGGGACAGTATTCCTCCTGAGGTCTATTTAAAATGTTGTAATCAATGAGGTTGACTTAATGCTCGAAATGATCAATAAAGCCGTTCACAAAAGGTTCATTTGGGAAAGGAGAATACAGCAGCATAATTTTACTTTTATAAAAAAAAGGTAAGAATGCCACCCAGTGTTCTCACTATCGCCAACTTTTTTTTAACGCATATTAAACTTTTCTAAAAAACAGAACAAAGCAGATTTGTTAAAAAGCGTTTATGCTCAGATAACATCCACCTATAAGATATTTTAGATGCTTTATCAGAAATAATAGGTCCTTGAGCTGTATTATCTCTCGATGCAGAAAAAGCTTTTGATAGACTAGAATAGTCATATCTCTGGTCTGTCTGGGAACATATGGGAATTGGCTCCAATTTCATTAATATGATTAAAATACTATATGCCAATCCCTCAGCCATTGTTATTAACAGGCAATATCTGCTCTTCTCCATTCTGAAGCAGCAGACAAGGTGATCCATTTTCACCTTTGCTTTTATCCATGTAACCCCTGGCCAAGGCAATTCATCAATCGAACGAAATAACACCAATTTCTAAAAAGTATACTGATCACTTCGTCTCATTATACGCAGATGATATTTTACTATATCTAGACAATGTATCTCAATCACTCCCAAAAACATTGAAGATCATAGAAAAATTCAATTTAAGCTCAAGCTATAACATTTATCTATATGTATATGGTCCTGGATAAAATTAACACATTTACAAAGAGGGAAGGATGTAGGAGGACTATCAGTACCAAATTTTTTATTGTATTTCCTGGGGTTATCTTTGTATGGATTTATTTTGTACCTGTAACACCCCCTCAAATAAAGAAGACAAAACTAAATAAAAAGTTGGTCACCCAAAAAATAGTATGAATATTTGGCATAGGCAACAGATCTTGATGAGATATACGTTTAAGTGATTGGAGCGCCCTTCGTGGTGCTGAAAGAAAAGTTACAGGATCGCGCAATGATTAAGAAGTTGAACCAACCTGTGGTGCTGAAAGATAGCTCTGCAATTCAGCCAGATCAGGAACAAACAAACATTAAATTGCAGTAGGCCTATAACCTAATAGGCCTATGACTATGTGGAATAGCTATTTGTAGGCTGTAGCCTAATGTAAATACAAAAACATATTGCTTAGTATCATTGCACGGTTCGTGAGGAGAGCTTTATTGCGAGTAGGCATTTCATTGTATTGTGTAGCCTACATCAATAAATACACTTTGATTTAATTAGCTTGAAAACATGGTTACAATATACCCTATTACAGAATCAAATAAAACAGAGGTGAACTATAAATTCAGATACTTTGTTTGCATAGATTAAACAGGCTATCAAGTAAATTGACCAAGTAGTGAACATAAATCATTACTACTTAGAATTGCAGGAAATTCACTTTAAAACAGCCATAAAAATCAAGCTTTTGGTATGGTGTATTCATGCATCTCAAGAAACTATAACCTAAATGCATTATCACATCCAACTTGGCCCAATTCACAATTCCAATTGCCCACCATAAAATACCAAGCTAGAACGGGCCACGCGTCTCAACCAATAGCCAGTGTAGGCTAAATATACCAAGCAGGGCAACAGCAACTTCCAGAGAGGGTCAGGCTCCTCTGGTTTGGGTTTCCTCGACAGAACGGTGTCACCGTAACCAAGTGGTACAATATCATTCTGGGTTCCATTGCGCAAGAGGGGGTCCGTGGAGTTGTATGAACATTAAGCCAGACACATGGTAAATAAAAAAATAAAAAATAAAACGCTCTGATTGGCCAAAGTGGTCAAGCCTCCGACGGGCCTCTGCAGTGCACACACTTACTGCCTATAGTTCTTCATCATTCTTGCCAATGTCAGAAAGAAGACAGGGAAGATACCACCATTTACCTTCCTCTAGGCTGCTATACATATTTATTTGGTTTGTCATTCGATTGTTTTTTCATGGAATTTTAGTGGTAATTAAATATAATTTATTTAGAATCTATCACAACACATTTTCCAAAAATAGTTTAACCAGCTCTGTGTTCTCAAATTGAATTAAGTGAGGGAGCGCCGCTCCTCCGCACTCTAGCAGCACAACACCCCTGCTCCTGTTATTGGTAATGGTGAGAGGTTAGTATGTCTTGAGGGTATGATCATTGTTTAGTGTTTAGAAACATGATATTCTCATTTATAATAAAAGTGATTACAAAATGACACACTACATTATTTACCATTCATTTATATAGGGCACAAAATAATCTGAAACACAACCAAAACAAACTGCAAATGCATGAAGCTTGTTGTAGGCATTGCGTACTAGGAATATGGGACCAAATACTGGCATTGACTACTTTATATACAGTTGTAGTCGGAAGTTTACATACACGTAGGATGGAGTCATTCAAACCTGTTTTTCAACCACTCCACAAATTTCTTGTTAACAAACTATAGTTTTGGCAAGTCGGTTAGGACATCTACTTTGTTCATGACACAAGTCATTTTTCCAACAATTGTTTACAGACAGATTATTTCACTTATAATTCACTGTACCACAATTCCAGTGGGTCAGAAGTTTACATACACTAAGTTGACTGTGCCTTTAAACAGCGTGGAAAATTCCCGAAAATTATGTCATGGCTTTAGAAGCTTCTGATAGGCTAATTGACATCATTTGAGTCAATTGGAGGTGTACCTGTGGATGTATTTCAAGGCCTACCTTCAAACTCAGTGCCTCTTCCCTTGACATCATGGGAAAATCAAAAGAAATCAGCCAAGACCTCAGAAAAAAATGTGTAGACCTCCACAAGTCTGGTTCATCCTTGGGAGCAATTTCCAAACGCCTGAAGGTACCACATTCATCTGTACAAACAATAGTATCATACCGCTCAGGAAGGAGACGCGTTCTATCTCCTAGAGATTAATGTACTTTGGTGTGAAAAGTGCAAATCAATCCCAGAATAACAGCAAAGGACCTTGTGAAGATGCTAGAGGAAACCGGTACAAAACTATCTATATCCAGAGTAAAACAAGTCATATATCGACATAACCTGAAAGGCCGCTCAGCAAGGAAGAAGCCACTGCTCCGAAACCACCATAAGAAAGCCTGACTACGGTTTGCAACTGCACATGGGGACAAAGATCGTACTTTTTGGAGAAATGTCCTCTGGTCTGATGAAACAAAAATAGAACTGTTTGGCCATTGTTATGTTTGGAGGAAAAAGGGGGAGGCTTGCAAGCTGAAGAACACCATCCCAACCGTGAAGCACGGGGGTGGCAGCATCATGTTGTGCGGGTGCTTTGCTGCAGGAGGGACTGGTGCACTTCACAAAATAAATGGCATCATGAGGAAAACATCAGTCAGGAAGTTAAAGCTTGGTCACAAATGGGTCTTCCAAATGGACAATGACCCCAAGCATACTTCAAAAGTTGTTGCAAAATGTAAGGACAACAAAGTCAAGGTATTGGAGTGAAAATTTGAAAAAGCATGTGCGAGCAAGGAGGAAATATATCATTCTCTCTACTATTATTCTGACATTTCACATTCTTAAAATAAAGTGGTGATCCTAATTGATATAAAACAGGAAATTTTAACTAGGAGTAAGTGCCAGGAATTGTGAAATTGAGTTTAAATGTATTTGGCTAAGTTTTATGTAAACTTCCGACGTCAACTGTATAATAATCTTTAGGGATGTCAATAGTTTTGACCCATACCCCTTTGAGAAAAAAATATTACTTGTTTAAAAACTTTTTTAATTTTTTTAATCGCTTCCTCTGAGCAATTGTATTAGCATAAAATAATCTAATTTCCCCATTCTTTTGAGCATACAATATTTAATTATTTATTTTATACAGTCATTATTGCTAATCTTTATGAAGGTTGGCAATCATTTCAGGACCATACTGTATGTCTATGCAGAGGTGAATGTATAACTGAGAACAAAATAGACTGTTGCTTGTGTTTCCCGAAAAACTGTCAAACTGAAAGCCTACAACAGAAAGCCTGCTGGGCCGTACCGGTTTCTGCAGACCACTAGCTTTAGGGTGTGTTGAAGGAGAAGGACAGATTGCAATTTACTAGGGGGAGGGGTGGTTCAAAATAGGGGAGGGTTGTGTGGTGTTTTATTGGGCATTGGGTAGTGCGTTTTATCCCTGGTTTAAATTTGCTCTTCTTCAGGTTTTACTATATAATTTCTTCCATCCTAGCCACATTTCCTCATCTGCTTGAATGCATCTCCCCAATATAAAGGTGTTTTGCTACTTCCCTTATGCTCTGCACTTTTCCTTGTGCTAACTTTTACTATACCACAAGTCAGTGTAGTCTATCAGTCTAATGGTCTATCCTGCCCTCTATCCACCATTCATAGTGGGTAGGTGAATAATTTGTCAAGATCAGCAGCAGGCTAACTAGCAATCATAACACACAAAAATTCAAAACTGCATACATTTTTTTATATGAATCTTCAAGAACAAATAGGATAGGCAGCGTAGAGGCCATGTGCATCATTGCAAATGAAAGAACAGTGAAGACATGAGACACAGCTCAGAAATCTCCCCCATTGATTTTGTTTAGGGACAATAGAATTTTCAGACCTAGAGGAGTCTACAACACTACAATGAAATTAGTAATTTCATTATTGTTTTCAAGTGAGTACAACATTCTATCCCAGGCTGCAGTGAAAATGTAATTTGAATGATGGTGCAAAAGCCCTGTGATTTGAATGTTTCATTCGATTTGGATCAGTTGTGGATCCACTCTCAACAGTTTCAAGGTCCAGAAAGGCACAGTAGCAGGCCAGTCTGGCTGTATTTTTACTTCTGATACTGAATGCACGGTCTGTTGCAGATCATCATTCTCCCAAGTCGTCCTATTATAATGTTGCCACATTTGCTCCCGGCAGGCTCAGATGTTCGATCAGGTTCAGGTCCGGGCTCTGGCTGGGCCACTCAAGGACATTGAGACATGTCCCGAAGCCACTCCTGAGTTCTGTGCTTAGGGTCATTGTCCTGTTGGAAGGGAAACCGTCGCCCCAGTCTGAGGTTCTGAGCGCTCTAGAGTAGGTTTCATCACGAATCTCTCTGTACTTTGCTCCGTTCATCTTTCCCTCTATCCTGACTAGTCTCCTAGTCCCTTCATCTGAAAAACCTCCACACAGCATGATGCTGCCACCACCATGCTTCACCATAGGGATGGTGCCAGGTTTCCTCCAGACGTGATGGTTGTCATTCAGGCCAAAGAGTTTGATCTTGGTTTCATCAGACCAGAGAATCTTGTTTCTCATGGTCGGAGAGTCTTTATGTGCCTTTTGGCTAACTCCAACTGGCTTTCATGTGCCTTTTACTGAGGAGTGGCTTCCATCTGGCCACTCTACAATAAAGGCCTGATTGGTGGAGTGCTGCAGAGATGGTTGTCCTTCTGGAAGGTTCTCCCAGATCTCCAGAGTGACCTCCCTGACCAAGTCCCTTCTCCGCCAATTTCTCAGTTTGGCCGGGTGGCCAGCTCTAAGAAGAGTTTTGGTGGTTCCAAACTTCTTCCATTTAAGAATGATGAAGGCCACTGTGTTCTTGGGGACCTTCAATACTGAAGACATTTATTGGTACCCTTCCCCAGATCTGTGCCTCGACACAATCCTGTCTCGGAGCTATATGGACAATTCCTTCAACCTCATGGCTTGGTTTTTGCTCTAACATGCACTGTTACTGTGGGACCTTATATAGACAGGTGTGTGCCTTTCCAAATCATGTCCAATCAATGTAATTGACCACAGGTGGACTCTTGTGGACAAGTTGTAGAAACACCTCAAGGATGATCAATGGAAACAGGATGCACCTGATCTAAATTTCGAGTCTGAACACTTCTGAACACTTTTGTGTTTCTGTTTTGTACTTTTCATACATTTGCAAAACCTGTTTTCACTTTGTCATTATGGGGTATTTTGTGTAGATTTAAATATTTAATCCATTTTAGAATAAGGCTGTAACTGGTTGTGGATAAAGTCAAGGGGTCTGAATACTTTCCAAATGTACTGTAATTACAGCATCCTCAAAATGGCTTGGAATTAACCAGGTTTCCATCCAGCCTTGAATGCGAGTAAAGTAGCCTCCATGTCTGATAAGAAATGTCACCAAAGCATGCAGTTTATTAGTCTACAGATGAAATAAGTTATGAGGAACTTCACAGGGCGGTGAAAGTGCAAAGTGATGAGGTTGCAGTGGCGGCCAGTCATTCAGGGCATTTGTTTTGAGCCCCACATTTTTTGTTGGGGGGGGGGGGGCTTGCCTGTTTTGCATGTTATTTTGGCATTAATACGTGTCACATTTGAGTTTGGAAACAATTAAAAAAATATATATATATCATTGCATTAATAAAGCTGCATACAAACATGGTCTCATTTTTTTGTTTTCTTGAGTAAGGCAGTTTCAAAATGCAGGTGTTTGAGCCTAGCTCGGTGCTTTCTGTGGTAGTGGGGCAAGCCAGCAGAAAATATGGAGTGTTGCTCCGTGATTGGCTCAGTGTTCTGTCACTCATGGGGACACTACGTCACCGCCAATTCTAAGGGAAGACCTCCAAAGTTCTAGCCCTTTGGGTGCTGCCATAGAGTTACATTAGAAGTGCCCATCTAAGAAGGCTCAAGGTCATTGGCCACACATAAAATGACATCAAATCATATGTACAGTAGCTTTGATTGGACTGATCATGTCAACATCATACTTTCAAAATCTTAGCTAGCAGTCATCATCGTGAATCAAGTCGACAATCTACTGGCAAATCCTTTTAATCTTTGTCATATGAAGAGAAATTATAGATAAAACTTATTGTTGCTCATCGGCCACTGGACATTACAAAACAAGTTGGAAATTCAACAATGAGTGGTTTGGAAGGAGTCAGTGACAGTGGGTGTGTGGTCCCAAATCTGGGATTAAGGGTCTCTTTTACAAGTTTAAAATGATAAACATTCACCATCGGCCATGCTTTCAATGAAGCATGATTTGTGCTGCGTTCAAAATATCTGTACTCGGAACTGCGAAAACTTGACTTCACTGAGTTCAAGACAACTGGGAAGTCTGGAATAAACAAGCTCTGACTAGGAAAATACGTTTTGAATGTTCATCCAACTCAAAATTGTAAATACGGCCTCTTTCTAGAGCTACAAGCTGAAGATAAATGACGTCATCATGATTTAACCTTGTCTTCTTTCTGAGTTCCCAGTTGTTTTGAAAGCACCATAAATCAAGAGAATGCCATACTTTGATGACAAAATTTGCCCACGAAGGAACACTGTGCCACCTTCCTGTTCAAGTGAGCACAGCACAAGGTGAGTCCAAAAATGTATGCTGCTGCATAAATGATGTAATATGCCAGGGAGATATGTATACTATAGCTAAGAAAGTAATACTAAGTGTATGTTGTGTAGTAAGATGCTAGTAGCCCATGTGCCTCACCCTTCTAATTTAGTCTATTTACCCCTCTTATGTAGCCTATAACCTGTTTTAGAGAAATGTCATCATACAATATTGTAAGAGCTTTCGTTGTCTGCTTATACGCCCCCTTTATTTATACTACGGTTCTGACTTGGTGTACAGGGAGAATACTGTAAGACTGTCCCATGTTCTGAATTCTGTCGCTGTACATTTCAAAAGTGCTAAACAAATAGTTATATTGAATACATCCGTCGTTGCTCGCTCATTAATGTCTTAATCGAAATTACGGACTGCCTCTTATCCGCTTGTTGTCCCCTTATGCCATAGTTTGTACATCTCAATTGTCATTAGAAACCACATTTGTTTAAGTAAGTCAGCCATATCAGCAGTTTTTTTAAACGGCAGTAAATAAGGCTGAATGAACTGTTTCGCTGCCAGACAAGGCTCAGCTGAAAGCCAGGTGTAGCAATGTAGCAGTGTTGGGACTGCTGTTCCTTTCAATAAATATTGAGGGTCTTATTCTGGTGACCTGATGACCGATGTTTGGCTGCCATTTGACAAATAAAAAATAATCTTCCACTTTTGTCCATATGAATCTCATCATGTAGTAGGCTATATCTACACTGTATCTGCAAGCTGTTGGCTACAGTGCACGTGCCAGTACCAGAGTAGGCACATTCACTGTACAGTGCCTTGCGAAAGTATTCGATCCCCTTGAACTTTGCGACCTTTTGCCACATTTCAGGCTTCAAACATAAAGATATAAAACTGTATTTTTTTGTGAAGAATCAACAACAAGTGGGACACAATCATGAAGTGGAACGACATTTATTGGATATTTCAAACTTTTTTAACAAATCAAAAACTGAAAAATTGGGCGTGCAAAATTATTCAGCCCCTATACTTTCAGTGCAGCAAACTCTCTCCAGAAGTTCAGTGAGGATCTCTGAATGATCCAATGTTGAACTAAATGACTAATGATGATAAATACAATCCACCTGTGTGTAATCAAGTCTCCGTATAAATGCACCTGAACTGTGATAGTCTCAGAGGTCCGTTAAAAGCGCAGAGAGCATCATGAAGAACAAGGAACACACCAGGCAGGTCCGAGATACTGTTGTGAAGAAGTTTAAAGCCGGATTTGGATACAAAAAGATTTCCCAAGCTTTAAACATCCCAAGGAGCACTGTGCAAGCGGTAATATTGAAATGGAAGGAGTATCAGACCACTGCAAATCTACCAAGACCTGGCCGTCCCTCTAAACTTTCAGCTCATACAAGGAGAAGACTGATCAGAGATGCAGCCAAGAGGCCCATGATCACTCTGGATGAACTGCAGAGATCTACAGCTGAGGTGGGAGACTCTGTCCATAGGACAACAAATTGCACAAATCTGGCCTTTATGGAAGAGTGGCAAGAAGAAAGCCATTTCTTAAAGATATCCATAAAAAGTGTCGTTTAAAGTTTGCCACAAGCCACCTGGGAGACACACCAAACATGTGGAAGAAGGTGCTCTGGTCAGATGAAACCAAAATTGAACTTTTTGACAACAATGCAAAATGTTATGTTTGGCGTAAAAGCAACACAGCTCATCACCCTGAACACACCATCCCCACTGTCAAACATGGTGGTGGCAGCATCATGGTTTGGGCCTGCTTTTCTTCAGCAGGGACAGGGAAGATGGTTAAAATTGATGGGAAGATGGATGGAGCCAAATACAGGACCATTCTGGAAGAAAACCTGATGGAGTCTGCAAAAGACCTGACACTGGGACGGAGATTTGTCTTCCAACAATACAATGATCCAAAACATTAAGCAAAATCTACAATGGAATGGTTCAAAAATAAACATATCCAGGTGTTAGAATGGCCAAGTCAAAGTCCAGACCTGAATCCAATCGAGAATCTGTGGAAAGAACTGAACTGCTGTTCACAAATGCTCTCCATCCAACCTCACTGAGCTCGAGCTGTTTTGCAAGGAGGAATGGGAAAAAATTTCAGTCTCTCGATGTGCAAAACTGATAGAGACATACCCCAAGCGACTTACAGCTGTAATCGCAGCAAAAGGTGGCGCTACAAACTATTAACTTAAGGGGGCTGAATAATTTTGCACGCCCAATTTTTCAGTTTTTGATTTGTTAAAAAAGTTTGAAATATCCATTAAATGTTGTTCCACTTCATGATTGTGTCCCACTTGTTGTTGATTCTTCACAAAAAAATAAAGTTTTATATCTTTATGTTTGAAGCCTGAAATGTGGCAAAAGGTCGCAAAGTTCAAGGGGGCCGAATACTTTCGCAAGGCACTGTAACTACGCAACATTTACAATGACTAAACCATCAGTACGCCTAGAGTTGAAAATGTGATGGAAACCAATTTAACTTGTATTTATTATTCGGTACATCAGAAGGTATTTTTATGTGCACTACATATTTACGCACAGACCTTTAACTGCAACACCTATATGAGAATGCTATTCATTGACTACAGCTCAGCATTCAACACCATAGTGCCCTCAAAGCTAAGGGCCCTGGGAGTAAACACCTCCCTCTGCAACTGGATCCTGGACTCCCTGACGGGCCACCCCCAGGATGTAAGGTTAGGTAACAACACATCTGCCACGCTGATCCTCAAAACATGGGCCCCTCAGGGGTGCGTGCTCAGTCCCCTCCTTTACTCCCTGTTCACTCATCAATGGCTCATTGATCTGACTGCACGGCCAGGCACGACTCCAATACCAATAATATTTTCAATGACGGCCTAGGAACAGTGGATTAACTGCCTGTTCAGGGGTAGAATGACAGATTTGTACCTTGTCAGCTCGGGGATTTGAACTTACTTCGCTTACTAGTCCAATGCTCTAACCACTAGGCTACCCTGTAATCCTGTGTTTGCCACAATATAATAGCCTGCTTATATTTTCCCTATAAAACAATGGTTCAAATTTTTATATTACCCTAATAAAGTTTAGAAACTTTTGTGAAGGTTTGGTGTGGCTATTGTAAAGAATTAGCTACTGCAAGCCTATGATATGCAGTATAAACCAGCACTCCAACTGACTCCAACAGTTTGGAGTCAGTTGTTTCAGGCCTACCAGAGATTAAGATAAGCATAGTAAGGTGCTTACCAGACTATTTCTATACTTGGCCTACTGCCACAATCAGTTAAATATCTTATTATTAGTGTGCATGTAAACATACTCCGCTAGACAAGAGATTAATACCCACCTGAAAGAGCCATAGGGCTTTGCCCGGGCAGCCCATCTCTTAATTCAGAGAGAAAACAAAAGCAGTTGTCCCCGACTCCCTGATCACTTTTTTTCGGTCAGGTTTTCAACACAAACACACACCTTCAGTAGTGTACAGATGTCTAGAGGTAAGCCAAATTGACTTTGCTCCACAAGTGATAACACAACCCTTGAGGTCTAAGACAAGGTTACTCATTTTTCTTGATTTACCATACCATCTTCAGTATTAACCTCTTTCCCAAGCCTACATATAGAAAAATCCTTACAGGTCTCATCCAATGCCTCAAACAATCAGTTCTACTTCAACTTGCCTTCTTTACTTTCACATGACCAGAGCGATGAGATAGCTAGCCATTACACCAGATAATAAAATGAGGATTTCCTGGCCCGTTTTGAGTGATGGCTACTAAGATATGGAAGCCTAGAAAACTCTTTAAAGAGATTCTACGGTAATTTTGTATACTTTTTAGCTAGTAGTTCTGAAAGTTGCACTCACAAGCAAAAAATGATTCCTGAAAATGGCATACTACTTGACATATATGCTGAGTGTACAAAACATTAGAAACACCTTCCTAATATTGAGTTGCACCCCATTTTGCCCTCAGAACAGTCTTAATTCATCAGGACATGGACTATAAGGTGTCGAAAGCATTCTCACAGGGATGCAGGCCCATGTTGACTCCGATGCTTCCCACAGTTTGGCTGGATGTCCTTTGGGTGGTGGACCATTCTTGATACACAAAGGAAACAGTTAAAACTTCTTTGGGATCGGTGTCCCTTCCACAGGACGGTTGAGCTAGCATAGGCTAATGCGATTTGCATGAGGTTGTAAGTAACAAGAACATTTACCAGCAAATAGACATATCTGATAGTCAGAAAGCTTAAATTCTTGTTAATCTAACTGCACTGTCCAATTTACAGTAACTAAATTAGGCACATTTGGGCAGTCTTGATACAAAATGTTGAACAGAAATGCAATGGGTAATTGGATCAGCCTAAAACTTTGCACATACATGGATGATATCTAGTGGCCAAAATCTAAATTGCACCTGGGCTGGAATAATACATTATGGCCTTTCTGTTGCATTTCAAAGATGGCACAAAAAAATTGTTTGTTTTTTCTTTGTTATTATCTTTTACCAGATCTTTTGTGTTATATTCTACGACATTCCTTTCACATTTCCATGAACTTCAGTGTTTCCTTTCAAATGGGCAGCTAGATTTGGATGTATAATTTTGGGTGAAAATGTATTAAAAGGGGCTAATCCTTAATTAAGCGTGAAAAACCCAGTAGCATTGCAGTTATTGATGGTGTGCCTGGCACCTACTACCAAACCCTGTTCAAAGGCACTTACATCTATTGTCTTGCCCTTTCACCCTCTGTATAGCACACATACACAATCAATGTCTCAATCGTCTCAAGGCTTAAAAATCATTCTTTAACCTGTCTCCTCCCCATCTACAATGATTGAAGTGGATTTACCACAAATAAGGAATTATAGCTTTCAACTGGATATACAGTACCAGTTAAAAGTTTGGACACCTACTCATTCAAGGGTTTTTCTTTATTTTATTGTAGAATAATAATGAAAACATCAAAACTATGACATAACACATGGAATTGTATAATAACCCAAAAAAGTGTTAATCTAATCAATATATACACTCCTCAAAAAAATAAAGGGAACACTAAAATAACACATCCTAGATCTGAATGAATGAAATATTCTTATTAAATATTTTTTTCTTTACATAGTTGAATGTGCTGACAACAAAATCACACAAAAATTATCAATGGAAATCAAATTTATCAACCCATGGAGGTCTGGATTTGGAGTCACACTCAAAATTAAAAGTGGAAAACCACACTACAGGCTGATCCAACTTTGATGTAATGTCCTGAAAACAAGTCAAAATGAGGCTCAGTAGTGTGTGTGGCCTCCATGTGCCTGTATGACCTCCCTACAGCGCCTGGGCATGCTCCTGATGAGGTGGCGGATGGTCTCCTGAGGGATCTCCTCCCAGACCTGGACTAAAGCATCCGCCAACTCCTGGACAGTCTGTGGTGCAACGTGGCGTTGGTGGATGGAGCGAGACATGATGTCCCAGATGTGCTCAATTGGATTCAGGTCTGGGGAACGGGCGGGCCAGTCCATAGCATCAATGTCTTCCTCTTGCAGGAACTGCTGACACACTCCAGCCACATAAGGTCTAACATTGTCTTGCATTAGGAGGAATCCAGGGCCAACCGCACCAGCATATGGTCTCACAAGGGGTCTGAGGATCTCATCTCGGTACCTAATGGCAGTCAGGCTACCTTTGGTGAGCACATGAAGGGCTGTGCGGCCCCCCAAAGAAATGCCACCCCACACCATAACTGACCCACCGCCAAACCGGTCATGCTGGAGGATGTTGCAGGCAGCAGAAAGTTCTCCACGGCGTCTCCAGACTCTGTCACGTGCTCAGTGTGAACCTGCTTTCATCTGTGAAGAGCACAGGACGCCAGTGGCGAATTTGCCAATCTTGGTGTTCTCTGGCAAATGCCAAACGTCCTGCACGGTGTTGGGCTGTAAGCACAACCCCCACCTGTGGACGCCGGGCCCTCATACCACCCTCATGGAGTCTGTTTCTGACCGTTTGAGCAGACACATGCACATTTGTGGCCTGCTGGAGGTCATTTTGCAGGGCTCTGGCAGTGCTCCTCCTGCTCCTCCTTGCACAAAGGCGGAGGTAGCGGTCCTGCTGCTGGGTTGTTGCCCTCCTCCACATCTCCTGATGTACTGGCCTGTCTCCTGGTAGCGCCTCCATGCTCTGGTCAAAACACTGACAAACACAGCAAACCTTCTTGCCACAGCTCGCATTGATGTTCCATCTTGGATGAGATGCACTACCTGAGCCACTTGTGTGGGTTGTAGACTCCGTCTCATGCTACCACTAGAGTGAAAGCACCGCCAGCATTCAAAAGTGACCAAAACATCAGCCAAGGAAGCATAAGAACTGAGAAGTGGTCTGTGGTTACCACCTGCTGAACCACTCCTTTATTGGGGGTGTCTTGCTAATTGCCTATAATTTCCACCGGTTGTCTATTCCATTTGCACAACAGCATGTGACATTTATTGTCAATCAGTGTTGCTTCCTAAGTGGACAGTTTCATTTCACAGAAGTGTGATTGACTTGGGGTTACATTGTGTTGTTTAAGTGTTCCTTTTATTTTTTGAGCAGTGTATTTTAGACTATAGATTTTTAGTAGCCATCCTTTGCCTTGACAGCTTTGCACACTCTTGGCATTCTCTCAACCAGCTTCACCTGGAATGCTTTTTCAAAAGTCTTGAAGGACTTCCCACGTATGCTGAGCACTTGTTGGCTGCTTTTCCTTCACTCTGCGGTCCAACTCATCCCAAACCATCTCAATTGGGTTGAGGTCGGGTGATTGTGGAGGCCAGGTCATCTGATGCAGCACTCAATCACACTCCATCTTGGGCAAATAGCCCTGACACAGCCTGGAGGTGTGTTGGGTCATTGTCCTGTTGAAAAACAAATTATAGTCCCACTAAGGTAAAAACCAGATGTGATGACGTATCGCTGCAGAATGCTGTGGTACCATGCTGGTTAAGTGTGCATTGAATTCCAAATAAATCACAGTGTCAACAGCAAAGCACCCCCACACCATCACAACTTCTCCTCCATGCTTCACGGTGGGAACCACAAATGCAGAGATCTATTCACCTAGTCTGCGTCTCACAAAGACACGGCGGTTGGAACCAAAAATCTAACATTTGGACTCATCAGACCAGGTATTCCTAAACTGCGGTATGCACAATGCCGTCGGGGGGTACACCAAATAAAAATGTGCTACACTTATATATACACACACATATACAATATATTTTAAACAATTTTTTTCCTTCACATTTTCAAACAGTCCACTTATTTTATCCAACGGGGCTATACTTTAGTTTTTTTCTCTCCCGATTGGCCTCGTTTCAATGGCAAATAAAAAAAATCTAACATTCTAGTGTTCAGCGAAATAACAACACAATGTCAAATACAGGTAGCCTTGTCAAATAATTAACATCCAATCACATTAATCGTTACTCTCTCACGGGAATTCCCCTAACAGTCCATATGTAGCTGCTGCTCATGTTGGTATCACCACTGATGGTGCAAAAGCCATGACAGGGAGACATAGTGGAGTGGCAACGCACGTGTAAGCAGATACTCCCGACGCCTCTTGGGTACACTACAGCATCCACAAAGAGGCTTGAATGCCTGCAGTGCATGTGCAAAGTTTGACAGATAACTTGAAGAATGAGCAAGCTACACCCAGGTACATTTGGGCAAATCGTGAAGGAGACATTTACATGACATTTTTCTGCAAGAAAATCTGTATAGTTGGACTTTGAGTCAACTCTACCAGTATTAGTAGCCATATTGTAAGTTCAACATTTGCAAAACATCTAGTTTTCATAACATCGTATTTTTGTAATAGCGTTTCAAACTAAGGATTTCATGGCTAATTGAGGTAAGAATAATTCTGATCATAGATTATGCATTTATGAACTACACATTGACACATCCAGCCCAAAGCTGGAGGTTTAAAAATGTGGTCGCCAAAGTTACGGAGCATGTCTTTAAGTGTGCATCACTCAGAAAAGACCACAGCAACATAGTCTAAATGGAACATGTAGGTCATGCAGTTATCAAGAGCCTCAAAGCTAAATCAACCAACCCATCCATCAAGTCATCCATGTATCACAGATGGCTTGAATGAACCAATCAACCACCCAAACCCATCTATTGCAGAGGACAGTAGATCCCATTCCATGCAGCCCTTCACATACCCATAGCTCCGCATTGTTACAATATTTTGGAGGTGTACGGCGATGCAGTACAGAGCTCGATTTTGCCTCCGCAATTGCTTCCAACCCTCCATACGGAGCCTCAAGATCACACTGCCAGAGCAAGCAAAATTGGCTTTAATACTTCACACAGCAGTGAAATAACAAAATGTGTGACATTTCTGGACAACTTAATGATTGGGGGGAGTCATTTGAAGACCAAAGGGTGTTTACCATGTAAACATTGGAGACAAAGACCAATGCAGGTTATTGACATTATGGAAGAGTGCTTGAAATCCAATAGGTTGAGGTATTCTGGCAACACACCAAGAACACAACAGCTATGTCCCCATGTGAATTAGGACAGGGAACTAATGTCTAAAGTGACATGAAACAGGTCTTGTAAATAGAAAGGGTATAGAAAACGTATCAGTGCCTGAACACAACTCTACTTTCTTCCAATTAAACTAGTCATTTCCAAGCAACTGCAAAAGGAAAGATGGTGATGTATTCTTAATCGAAGGTTGAGTGCATTTTCAAACAATGAGATGGGAAGGTGTATCCAAATGAAAAAAAGATATGTATTTCAACTGTTGTTTTACACCATAATGAAAACAACAGTATAAATACTGTTGCGGAATGACAACACATGTAACAGTGTAAACCATATACAAGACCGGATGAGTGAAAGAGTTGATTTCCGAAAGTGGCCATTTCACTAAATGGGCCGCAACTCACCGAATTACTTTCCTTCCTGGGCCAGATAGACCGTGCACAATTCAATATGTTGGAACGCAAGCAAAATATTGTATTAAATAAACAGTCACCCAAATTGAAATATCATTGATATTTGAGGAAAAATTACTGACATTTTGTTTTTGCCAAAACGGTGAAAGGAAGTGTTACACGACAGTGCATGAGTAAAAGTTACACATTACACTCCAGTACTGAGTACATCATTAAAGGCTTTATTTAGAGAGATGTTTGAGCTTTCTTTTTCACATTTTCAATTTGAAAAGGGTATTATTGTGACAGAGCATTAAGACAAAACATTTTACAGCACTTTTGTAATTTACTACCAAATTGATTTCTGGCTTGATCTTGATAAAAGTAATTTGTTTGTTTTTAAAACGTAAATCAATCAAACAATTAATACTTGTGTCCGTGATTCAGGAAAAGGTTATAGCTGAAATAAAAACAGCATATTATTACTTTACAAATTAAACTCACCTTGCCAGTCTTTACAAAAAAAACCTTAGCAAGAAGGAATGACTTATTTAAATGAAAGACAATATGGTACAAGAAATTACAAAAATAATAACTTTAAATCCTTTTTACATTATTTTCTCTTCATATAAGGGCTTTGATAAGCTTGCTTCAGTTAACAAATTATCCAATAACTGAATCAAAAAATACTCATTCTGGTATGTGGACATTGCAAAGTCTCTGTGTGAATGATATTGTTCACTATGATATGAAAGTGACCTTGCAGCCGTTTTGAAGGGGTTCTCTGTAATGTCTATTGTGACCATTAGAGAAGACCTCCTGTCTCTGTGTGGGTCTGGGGGACTGAGGAGAATCAAGAGTCCCAAACTCCCGCCCTTCTAATCTGGGAAGTTCGCTTTCTGTGTTGAATCCCAGGATCTCAATTATTGAATGAGGCAAATCCTGAAAGGAAAGAAAATAAAGAAATATATAGTTTATATACAACCAAGACATAACCAATATGTAAATCTGGACCTGCATAGTTTATTTCAATTGACTCTTATGGACTTTCAATTGAATGTACAAATTACATCCTTGACCATACCTTACAACTTCTGATCTGCATACAAATAGCCTCTGATTTGTGAAGGATTTCTTCAATATCCAGTTTCATTGAGAGTTCATTGATGTGCTGGATTAACATACAAAACAATGACATTTAAAACTAATTCACCTGGAAAACACTACCAATAACCATTCTTGAACATTTTTCAACTGACAAATCAGTCCATCTGCAAATGACTGCTGTTACCTTGAGTATCTCATTGAAGCCAAAATTTTCCTCCATGATTTTCCGTTTCTCTGAGTCTAGGATGGCACAGCACACCAGCAAATGGAAGTTTTGGCAGGGCAAGCCAGTCCACATGACCTAAGCAGAACCAGGAATTCTTATTAACAAGACCTATCAGAATACAAAGGCAAATCATTAACTCAGAAAGAAAGTGATAAAATCATCAACTTGAATCATTAATCAAATCTCATAGGCGAAAGGCTGACAATGATTTCCCCCTAAATGATGAGACTTACGCTAACAGGTTAATGGTTTATGGAGAGAACAGAACTCACCTCCCACATACGAAGAACATCTGGATAACTGAGCTCCCTCTTGAAGCGGATCAGTAACCACCGGAAACAGAAATACATGTAACCCGAATCCTGTGACTCTGGAGGAACCAAAACACACGAGGAGAATTCAGAGGAAACCAAGGATGAAAGGAACATTGTTGAACTTGAATTTACAGTGCCTTCAGAAAGTATTCACACGCCTTGATGTTCTCACATTTGGTTTTACAGCCTGAATTTAAAATGGAATAAATGTAGATTTTTTTTGGGACACAGGCCTAAACAATGTCAAAGTGGAATTATGTTCATCAACATTTTTACAAATTCATTAAAAGTGAAAAGCTGAAATGTTTTGAGTCAATAAGTATTCAACCCCTTTTTTATGGCAAGCCTAAATAAGTTCAGGAGTAAAAATGTGCTTAACAAGTCACATAAGTTGCATAGACTCACTGTACAATAATGTTTAACATAATTCTGAATGACTACCTCATGTCTGTACCCCACACAAAATGATCTGTAAGGTCCCTCAGTTGAGCAGTGGATTTCAAACACAGATGAAACCACAAAGACCAGGGAGGTTTTCTAATTCCTCGCAAAGAAGGCCACCTATTGGTAGATGGGTACATTTGTAAAAAGAAAAGCAGACATTGAATATCCCTTTGAACACCCAGTCACTACAAAGATACAGGTGTCCTTCCTAGCTCAGTTGCCGGTTAGGAAGGAAACCACTCAGGGATTTCACCATGAGGCCAATGGTGACTTTAAAATAGTTACAGAGTTTAATGGCTGTGATAGGAGAAACTGAGGATGGATCAACAACATTGTAGTTACTCCACAATTCTAACCTAATTGAGAGTGAAAAGGAAGCCTGTACAGAATACAAATACTCCAAAACATGCATCCTGTTCAGCACCAAAAATTGACTTTTTGATCCATCAGCCACTGTGGCAGGTAGATTACAAAATCCATGGAGAATTTTACCAGCCAAAATACCTCACTAAAATAAAATAAAAAACAGATCAGCATGCCTGTGAGCATGCTTGTGCCTGTGAGATTGAGTCGGACTTCTCTTCCATAGCAGTTGAATCTCAAACATTGAAAACAACCTAGCTTGTGAACAAAACTAAATAAATAGCCGAGAAACACAAGGAAAAAGTCTAACTTCAGTAGACTTTAGTTTCAAGTTAATTAGACCAACTTTTATGCCTGTGTGCAGCACTTCTAACAATGAATCTTTCACTCAGCTCTTCACGTGCGCACGGCCCCCAGCCAGGCAGCACGAGATGGCATAGGCTATATAGGAATTGTAGTTCTTTTGACTTTGTGCAAATATTTTTACAGCTATGAAAGCAAAACAGCAGAAATACTTTGAAAACATCCAGAGCAACATTTATTTGACTATAAAATGTGCTCATACTTGACTATTTCTAGTCACAAATGCGAGTGAAATGCTCACACTGTGGAGTCCTGACCACCCACCAATGTGGCTGGTGAAATAGACATCTTACCCATCAATGCCAAAATCTATCCGCATTTGGCAGGTGACAGGTGTTAATTTTACACCCTGATCCTGTTTGCAACAAAGCACTAAAGTAATACTGCAAAAAATGTGGCAAAGCAATTCACTTTTGGTCCTGAATACAGTGTTATGTTTGGGGTAAATCCAATACAACACATTACTAAGTACCACTCTCCACAATTGTCAAGTACTGGGGAGTTTCGGGTAAAAAGAAAAAAAAGAAAAAGGGAGCTAAGCACAAGCACAATCCTAGGAGAACCTGGTTCAGTCTGCTATCCATCAGACACTGGGAGATGAATTCAACTTTCAGCAGGACAACCTTTCACAAGGCCAAACCTACATTGGAGTTTCTTAACAAGAAGAGAGTGAATGTTCCTGAGTGGCCGAGTTAAATTTTTGACTTAAATCTACTGACTCAGCGGTGTGAATAGTTACGTAAATTAGATTTCTGTATTTCATATTATATATCTATATATTTTATTTGCCCCCTTTTTTGTGATTACGATCTTGTCTTATCTCTCCCAACATGCTCGGGAGAGGCGAAGGTCGAGTCATGCATCCTCTGAAACATGACCCGTAAAACCATGCATCTTATCACCTGCTTGCTTAACCCGGAAGCCAGCCGCACCAATATGTCCAAGGAAACACCGTTCAACTGATGACCGAAGTCCTCCTGCTGGTGCCCGGCCCGCCACAAGGAGTCGCAAGAGCCAAGTAAAGCCCCCCCAGCCAAACCTTCCCATAACCCGCTGGGCCAATTATGTTCCGCCCTATGGGACGGTCACGGCCGGTAATGACACAGCCTGGGATCGAGCTCAAGGCTGTAGCGATGCCGCAACACTGAGATGCAGTGAATTTATTTTGAATTCAGGCTGTAACAAATTGTGGAAAAAGGGGTATGAATACTTTCTGAAGGCACTGTATACGCAAGACTGCTGTACTGATTGATAATCTATTTAACATGACATTTCATTTACTTCTCAGGACTGACCATACCTTACAACTTCTGATCTGCATACAAATAGCCTCTGATTTGTGAAGGATTTCTTCAATGTCCAGTTTCAGGCCTCAATCTTTACAGCTTAGTATGCAAATGATAATGATGGGGGGAAAAGTATGCTTTTTCAAAGCTGAACATGAAGAGGTGAATGATAGAGGAAAGGCAGGTGGTGTTGCGTACCAAGGTAGTTCCAGAAGGCCAGGTCCAGCAGCCTCAACAGAGTACTGAGCTGGATCAGTTGCGTCTTCATGCCCTGCATCTGCTCCTCAAAGTTCTGGTGCTACACACGCGCAAAACACCACAGACACACGGAGACAGACGCACAAGTTGGGTCATAAAAACAGCACACTCGGGCATATCAAAGTAAACAAGTCAAAACACACACAAAACAGCACTAGACAAAACAATGCTACATTTCTTACCATATGATCCATGAAGGAGACAAAACACCAGAAGGCATCCACCTCATTCTCCATCACATAGAGGATCGGGGAGAGGAGGTCACTCATTCCCTGGACATACCCTGGAGACGAGTACAATTCCCATAACATCAATTAAAGGTGAACATTACAAATCCCACTGATATGCAGTTTTCAGCCGTGATTGCTGAATTAGCTATGTTACTACGGGTGAACAGCAACAATTTATTAATGATCATCATCAATAAGAAACTTCAATAGAATCTATGCCAATCAGATATAAATGAGGATATCTCCTGTACGACTTGGCAATACTGCTATCACTTACCCAGATCAAAATCATACATGCAATACGTCATCAGGATGTCGTGGAGTAACACCAGGCCTGGGTTGTCTATGCCCTCATAGAACCTGTTGGTTCGGTCTGTTCTGTTCACATCCTTCTCTGAGAAGACAAGGACATTCATAGATGATAAATACACAACCATATATAGCCTAGTTCAGAAAGGATACACCATACTAACGGAGGCATTTCAGATGCTTCTTCAAAGCGGAATTCTCAAATCATACTACAGTAAATCCAATGCAGTAAGAGTTAAAACAAACATACGGCAATACATAAATCACCATTATTGTTAAAACAGGATTAACATGTAATCAGGGTTCTAAATTAACTATTTTCATTGGTAGCACATGTGCTCAGATCTTAAAGGATGACCCGAATTTTTTTTCTTCATCTTTTACTGTAAATGACTGTCCTAGCATTCTTAACTTCATTGGTATAGGGGGCAGCATTTTAACTTTTGGATGAAAAGCGTGCCCAGATTAAACTGCTTGTTACTCAGTCCCAGATGCTAATATATGCATATTATTAGTACTATTGGATAGACAACACTCCGAAGTTTCTAAAACTGTTTGAATGATGTCTGTGAGTATAACAGAACTGAGGATATCTCAGGCAAAGACCTGAGAAAAAAAATCCAACAAGGAAGTGGGAAATCTAAGGTTAGTTGTTTTTCAACTCAGCCCCTATTGAAGATAGTGGGATATTGGTCATGTTGCACTTCCTAAGGCTTCCACTAGATGTCAACCATCTACAGAAACTTGTTTGAGGCTTCTACTGTAAAGGAGGGGCTCATAAGGGCAGTTTGAGTCAGTGGTCTGGCAGAGTGCCACTAGCTCGTGACACGCTCTTCCATTGCTTTTCTACAGACAAAGGTATTCTCCGGTTGGGACATTAGAAGATTTCTGATAAAAACATCCTAAAGATTGATTCTATACTTCCTTTGATATGTTTCTACGACCAGTAATATAACTTTTTGGAATTTTTATCCGGCCTTTCCGCTGGACTTGCACGCGCGTTTAGATTTGTTTACCAAACGCCCTAACAAAAGGAGGTATATGGACATAATTTCATCATTTATGAACTATCGAACAAAGCAAACATTTATTGTGGAACTGGGATTCCTGGGAATGCATTCTGATGAAGATCAAAAAGGTAAGTGAATATTTATAATGCTATTTCTGACTATTGCTGATTACACAATATGGTGGATATCTTTTTGGCTGCTTTGGTCTCCGAGCGCTATACTCAGATTATTAAGTTTTATTGAAATCTGACACAGCGGTTGCATTAAGGAGAAGTTTATCTAAAGTTCCATGTATAATAGTTGTATCTATTATCAATGTTTACTATGTGCATTTCTGTAAATTGATGTGGCTCTCTGCATAATCACCGCATGTTTTAGAACTACTGAACATAACACGCCAATGTAAAATGCGATTTTTGGATATAAATATGCACTTTATCGAACAAAACATACATGTAATTGTGTAACATGAAGTCCTATGAGTGTCAACTGATGAAGATCATCAAAGGTTAGTGATTCATTTTCTCTCTATTTGTGCTTTTTGTGACTCTGCTCTTTGGCTGGAAAAACGGCTGTGTTTTTCTGTGAGTTGGTGGTGACCTAACAATCGTTTGTGGAGCTTTAGCTGTAAAGCCTTTTTGAAATCAGACACTGTGGCTGGATTAACGAGAATTTTATCTTTAAAATGGTGCCCAATACTTGTGTTTGAGAAATTTGATTTAAGAGATTTGTTTGAATTTGGCGCCCTGCAATTTCACTGGCTGTTGGCAAGGGGTTCAGCTATTGTCATCAGTTGTTACCTTGATGTAGAATGCATCACTAGAGAGTGGGCAAGACATTATAATGAAACAACTTAAAAAAATTGTATTCAAAGTGAAACTGCAAACATATCAAGGCATCATCCTGTGAAGATGTTAATAAGCAGCAGGGACAGGGAGAACAGTCAGGATAGAGGGAAGATGAACCAATCAAAGTACAAAGAGATCCTTTATGAAAACCTGCTCCAGAGCGCTCAAGACCTCAGACTGGGATGAAGGTTCACCTTCCAACAGGACAACAACCCTAAGCACACAGCCAAGACAAAGCAGGAGTGGCTTTGGCACAAGTCTCTGAATGTCCTCTGCCCAGCCAGAGCCCGGACTTGAACCCGATCTAACATCTCTGGAGAGACTTGAAAATAGATATGTAGCGACGCTCACCATCCAACCCGACAGAGCTTGAGAGGATCTGCAGAGAAGAATGGGAAAAACTCCCCAAAACCAGGTGTGCCAAGCTTCTCGCGTCATACCCAAAAAGACTCAAAGCTGAAATTGCTGCCAAAGGTGCTTCAACAAAGTAGAGTAAAGGGTCTGAATACTTGTGTAAATGTGATATTCCGGAATTTGCTAAAATGTATAAAAACCTGTTTTTGCTTTGTTGTTATGGGGCATTGTGTAAATTGATGAGGGGGGGGAAAAAGTTTAATCTATTTTAAAATAAGCCTGTAATGTAACAAAATGTGTGAAAAAGTCAAGGGGTATGAATGCTTTCCGACTGCACTGTAGGTGATTCGTTTTGGACAAACAAATGTAATATACAAAACAGAAAAATGTATTGTATTCAAAAATGCAACAGGTAGGTGATCAACAACCTTCATTGTATTTAAAAGTGCAACTGCAAACTAAACTGTTATCCATTACAGTATTCAGCTAACAGATAATTTTTTAAAAGCTATGTCGGTAAAATTGTTTTAACAAGGCAACATGATGACTATGAACTTATACTTGGATATTTAAATACATGTTTAGTCTCCGCTCACAATATCTAGTCAATTTCTTTGCTCTAGAATCTAGCTAATAAAATCAACTTGCTGTTAAGGTTTAGGGTAGGAACTCCGGATAGCTTCTGCAATGGTGCCAATAATGATTGCGCAGGACACTTTGCTTCCATATGTCAGGTTGATTTGTAATCCATTATTCTTCTGGGTACGAAGCATGGTCTGGATTTGGTAAAAACACGGTAGTAGACGTAGTGATGTTGCTCCTGCCATGATGCCCTTATCCCGGGCAATTGATGTGCTTTTGGCTTGGTTTTTTTTCAGCAACAACTCGTGTTTTAGGCTGGTGGACCCAGGAGCAAAAGAAGTCTTCCCTGCTGCTATTACTCCACACTTTCGACAGTACTCAGAACATTTTGCTGCTAGTTTTATCCATAAAATCACTTGAAATCGCGAAGAAACCCCTCAAACATGAACACTGAACAAAAAATAGAAATGCAACCTGAGTCAAGATCACTTGAGTCAAAATGCAAGCTGGGATCCATCGCTCAGATTTTTTTTTTTACTTAACTATACAAAATATAAGCCTACGCAACATTAACTAATTTAAAACTATTCTGTAGCAATGAGGTTTGTGCAGTAGGCTACAGACCCAATACATCATCACTGCATATTTGCGTTGCTTATATTGCCGTGCCAATGTAGCTCCTCAGATCATTTTGAAATTATATTTAACATTTAGGTTTCTGATCACACTGGTAACAGATACTTTGCTGTATTACTTGTGAGGCAAAGCTAAGTGAGCATAATATTTTTAAACTTTATTTTTTTTACTGGACCGATGTCTTGCATCTGATGGTCAGTCTGGGGGGAGGGAGGGAGCAGCAGTGAGGCTTTCCCTCATCCGACTAACCGTGATTCACCCTTCGCTGAGAAAGAAGTACAGTCTTCCAGCTTATGGAGAAACTCAAGTCGCACTGCATTATTTCTGCCTCATGCACTAATTAATGTTGTTACTCCTATGACCTGAGAAAGTGAGATATGAAAAAAAGACAAGCTGCTAATAACTCAAACTTATCGGAACACTTTGCTATATTCATTCATTGCAGCTGCAGTGCTGGTTGCTAATATGGCTTACGAAGGTGTTGAACAAAGTGTTGACAGTTGTGAATTACCACTTAAACATGAACTTGCACATAAAAACGGAAGCTTTTTTCTGTAGTCGTTGAGTCTAGTTATGGTTTTAAAAGTTTCGCAATGTCACAGTATCAACTTCGCTGTGTGTTCGATGCTTCTTCTTACAGCCTATAGCTCAAGGAAACGGTTCTCCCTTCAGAAACATGAAATTGTTCAAAATGGGAGGGGGCGCTAGTTCTGCTGAAACACCTGTACATCCCACCAACAGCGAAAACATGTATAGGAACGAGGCTTTATCGTTGTTGTTGAAAAAAAAAGTATTTGTTTTTACATAAATTTTTTTACAGTCAAAAGTTTGGACACCTACTCATTCAATGTTTTTTCTACATTGAATTGCTGCAAAGAAACCACTACTAAAGGACACCAATAATAAAGAAGAGACTTGCTTGGGCCAAGAATCACGAGAAATGGATTTAGACCAAAGGAAATCTGTCCTTTGGTTTGACAAATCCAAATTTTAGATATTTGCTTCCAACCCGTGTCTTTGTGAGACGCAGAGTGGGTGAACGAATGATCTCCGCATGGCTGGTTTCCACCGTGAAGCGAGGAGGTGGTGTGATGGTGCTTAGCTAATGACACTGATTTAACCAGCATGGCTACCACAGCAATATGCCATACCATCTGTTTCTCTGCTTAGTGGGAGTATCATTTGTATTTCAACAGGACAATGACCCAACACACCTCCAGGCTGTGTAAGGGCTATTTGACCAAGAAGAAGTACAAAATCAGATCTGGCCTCCACAATCATCCGACCCAAACCCAATTGAGATGGTTTGGACCACAGAGTGAAGGAAAAGCAGCCAACAGGTGCTCAGCAAATGTGGGAACTCCTTCAAGACGGTTGGAAAATCATTCCAGGTGAAGCTGGTTGAGAGACTGCCAAGAGTGTGCAAAGCTGTCAAGGCAAAGGTTGACTACTTTGAAGAATATATCTTGAATTGTTTAAACACTTTTTTGGTTAGTACATGATTCCATATGTGTTATTTCAGTGTTGATGTCTACAGTATTATTCTACAATATAGAAAATATTTAACAAATCAATAAAAACCCCGAATGAGTTGGTGTATCGAAACCTTTGACTGGTACTGTAAATGTTTGGTGATGGACAAGATCGACCAGTGGATTGGTTGGTGACCACTTACATAAAGTGTTGGTCCAATGTTTCATGAGCTGAAATAAATATACCTAAAAACACTCCCCAATTTTGTGCACAATTTTTTTTACATCCCTGTTAGTGAGCATTTCTCTTTTTCTAAGACAATCCATCCACCTGACAAGTATGGCATATGAAAAAGCTGATTAAACAGCATGATCATTACACAAGTTCACCTTGTGCTGGGGACAATAAAAGGCCACTAAAATGTGCAGTTGTGTTACAAAACAATGCCACAGATGTCACAAGTTGAGGGAGTGTGCAATTGACGTGCTGACTTCAGGAATGTTGTTAACGCTGTTAACAGAAAATTGAATGTTAATTTCTCTACCATAAGCCGCTTCGTGTTATTTTATAGAATTTTGCAGTAAGTCCAACCCGGCATCAACTGCAGACAATGTGCAACCCCACCAGCACAGGACCTCCACATCCGGCTTCTTCACCTGCAGGATCGTCTGAGACCAGTCACCCAGACAGATGATGAAACTGTTGGTTTGCACAACCGAAAAGTTATGCACAAACTGTCAGAAAGCATCTGTGTGCTCATCGTCCTCACGAGGGTCTTGACCAGACTGCAGTTTGGTGTCACAGCTGACTTCAATGGGCAAATGCTCATCTTCGATTGCCACATGCACACTCTTCACGGATAGCCACTTGTGCTCTTCACGGATTAATCCCGGTTTCAACAGTAGCAGGCAGATGGCAGACAGCGTGTATGGCATCGTGTGGGCGAGCGGTTTGCCGATGTCAAACAGAGTGCCCCAAGGAGGCAGTGGGGTTTTGGTATGGGCAGGCATAAGCTACAGACAATGAACACAATTGCATTTTATCGATGGCAATTTGAATGCACAGAGATACCGTGGCGAGATCCTGAGGCCCATTGTTGTACCATTAATCTGCCGACATCACCTCATGTTTCTGCATGATAATGCAGAGCCCCATGTCACAAGGATCTGTACACAATTCCTGGATGCTGAAAATGTCCCAGTTCTTCCATTGCCTGCATACTCATATATATCCAGCATTTTTGCACAGCCATTGAAGAGTGCGACAACATTCCACAGGCCACAATCAATATCCTGATCAACTCTATGCTAAGGAGATTTGTCGCACGGCATGAGGCAAATGGTGGTCACACCAGATAGTGACTGGTTTTCTGATCCATGCCCCTACTTTTTATTTAATAAGTTACGTGACCAACAGATTCATATCTGTATTCCCAGTCATGTGAATTCCATAGATTAGGGCCTAATGAATTTATTTAAATTGACTGATTTCCTTACATGAACTGTAACAACTTGAAATGGTTGCATTTAGATTTTTGTTCAGTGTAGATCTTTTTCAGAGGTCGATCGGTAGCAGCATCTCCTATAGCATCATCTTCTTCCGGTTGGTAATTTTCATCATTCGTTTTTTTGTTAGAGAAAGCTTAAATTTCCGCTGCGTTTCATTGTTGTTGCAAAGCTTGCTAGCCAATGCCATTATTTAGCTGACAAAAGGGGGCGGCACAGTTCAAGAGGGAAAGTTTGCGTAAAAAAGGATTGGTTGTGCCTGGCTTGTGATTGGTTTAATTAGCTACGTTTTAAGAATTTGTAGCATTATGATTGGTCATGATTTGTAAACAATGTATCAGCCTGTCTTGTTTGAGCAGTGAAGAGAAGAGAATTGTGGCGAAATATTGTTATGAATTGAGTTTTATTTATTAGATAATTATTTTGTGGTACGGTGCTACCAGCAAAAAATGTTTAGTCAAGTGCAACCAATTTGGTAATGTATGTACTGTTGTCTCCAGCTGGAACAGCCTGATAAGACAGCAGGGTGAATGGGATCGACATTTACCTATCAGGCTCCTGAAGTCTCTCAACCTGGAGTTCCTCCTCTCCTGCTCCTCACTCACCGACTTCCACTGGAGCTTCATCCTGAAGTACTCATCCCTTATTCACCAGGGAGAAAACAAAAAGGAAACACCTCACTCGGACACTTGACTCATTGTTAACCAGCATAGGCTATGTGAGTGAAATAAGGAACATGTCAACAAAGGCTGATCATCACTGTAAGACCACATTGGCCACTTTGATTAGTGGTGATAATACATTTGTTATAATGAAACAGCTGTTTCAAATATGTCTGTCTGTTTTTGGTAAAGCACACATACGTTTTCCTCCTCTGTAGACCTTTTCTCTCCTCGTAGGTGCTGTCCCAGGGGTAATACCCCAGCAGAAACTTCCAGGCCTCTTTCCTCACAGCATGGCACAAGCCCTGCAAGATCGAGACATAATTTAGAAGAATGACTTTTTCAATTTTTTACCCAGAATTGATAGTTACCACAAATGAATATACAGAGGGCCAGTTTCCAAGACACAGATGATATGAAGCCTAGTCCGGGACTAAAAAGCATGTCAGCTCAATAGAGATTCTCCATTGAAAGGTCATTTTAGTCCAGAACTAGGCTTAATCTCTGTCGGGGAAACCAGCCCAGAGAGTTTCACTGGAGAAGGTGCTTTTAATCTCCCCATAAATTCAACATACCCCTTTGAATATTATTTTCTTGAGGTGAGGGACATTTTTCATCCTTCCTCCCTTCTCCTGGTGCTCAGCCCAGTCCTCTGCAGACAGTGGCTGCCTCCTCGTCACCTCTGGCCTTGCTCCCAGGTCGATCTGAGACAAACAAATCCCTAAACAATAAGATCATGCACTCTTCTGCACTGTAAGGATGTTCAAAGACAAACTCCAGCTGAAGACAGACAGAACCGATACCACTGCCAAAGAATCCATTCATAGGCACTGGACCAGGGTTGGCCAAGCCTCCTCCTGAAGAGTTACTGGGTGTCCAGACTTGATTTAACTCTGCTCTAACTAGGCTGGACAATAGAACGAGTCAAAATTCACCCAAGGCTGAAAGAATAACATTGGCTGGAGTGACAAACATAGGCTAGAAAGAACACTAGCGCAATGCCATAGCAAATTAATTGAAAGGAACTGTCACTGAGCCCCTTCTGACTGGAGTGACAAACATTTTAACCTTTTTATTTTACCACTACAATCTGTTTTTAGGACAAAACTGAAAAATAACAACTCATGTAGGAAGTAAACATCCGCTCATCGATAGTGTCAAGTGTGCTTATGTCTTTTCCCACATTTTGTTACGCTACCGCCTTATTCTAAAATTGATGAGGGAACAAAACTATCTACACACAATAACCCATAATGACAAAGAAAAAAACAGGTTTAGACATTTTTGGTAATTTAATTAAAACTTAATTTAATTTAGCTAAAAATAAAAACATGTAATCACATTTACATAAGTATTCAGACCCTCTACTCAGTACTTTGATGAAGCACCTTTGGCAGCGATTACAGCATCGAGTCTCTTTGGGAATAACGCTACAACCTTGGCACATCTGGTTTTGGGGAGTTTATCCCATTCTTATCTGCAGATCCTCTCAATCTCTGTCAGGTTGGATGGGGAGCATTGCTGCACAGTTATTTTCAGGTCTCTCCAGAGATGTTCGATCGAGTTCAAGTCCGGGCCACTCAAGGACATTCAGAGACTTGTGCCAAAGCCACTCCTGCTTTGTCTTGGCTGTGTGTTTAGGGTTGTTGTCCTGTTAGAAGGTAAACCTTCACCGCAGTCTGAGGTCCTGAGCAGGTTTTCATTAAGGATCTCTGTACTTTGCTCCGTTCAGCTTTCCCTCGATCCTGACAAGTCTCCCAGTCCCTGTCGCTGAAAAATATCCTCACAGCATGATGCTGGCACCACCATGCTTCACCGTAGGCGAGTTGGTGACACTGTGCTAAATAGAACTAATAGGAGCTGGCAGGGTGAAAAATGCCCTAAAATAAAGGACAGTTTATTCACGACAACTTAAAAACTACAGCAAGCAGCTGGGACATATGGTAATATTATGAAACTGGGCTCCATGGCAGATGCAATGAACTAGTTATCAGAAAAAGGGCATTTTGTCCCAGCCTACTCTAACACACCTCACACTACTTTGTAGTACTACATCTGGAACAAAAGCCTGCACACTCAGTAGCTGTCCATGTTGGACGGTTGGCCTGTTTCTTCCCTTTCAGAACCCCACAGCATCTTGGGGTGCCAGGGCTCATGGCCAGAGGTGCCGTTATGTCACACTCTCCATCCACTCACCCTGGTGATGACCTCGAAGCCCGGTTCTTCCTGCTGGTTGATCTCCAGGCCAGGGATGACCTCTCCCAGTCCCAGGATGTCCAGGTCAGCCATCTCCTCCAGGGGACGCTGCTGCTGCTCCAGCTCTGGGCCACGGAACGCATCGAAGATGTAGTTGGTGACCTTGGAGAAGCCCCCCAGGGTCGTCACGTACGGATCATTCTTGAGCTTCTGTAAGGGAAAACATGTCGTATGACGGCAAAAATATGTTTTTTTCCTCCCTTGTAGATGTACGTGCTAGTTTCACTTCATGGTAAGCACTGCAGTCATTCTGGTTAACCAGGCTAGGTAAGTGCCGTATGTTTGACTACGACAACTATTTGCATGACAATAGTAGCCTCTTACAGTAACAAGGCCGTAGTTGTTGTCATCCAGAAGGTTCTCGAAGGACTGAGACAGAGCTCTGTTGGGAGTGCTGACCAGCAGGCAGGTTTCATCATCCGGGGCCCTGAAAACATACAAGGAAACAATGTATATCCATTCTCGACATCAACCTAAAGTTAGAGATCCGGAACCTACGAGTGAGCATGCATTTTAGACAAAGGTGTTCATATCAAGGCTGTATGAGGGGAAGAGACGCAACAAGACAATGCATAATCCTCAGAAACATTCAAGTGTGCTCTATCCTTCATGCAAAGCAGGTAAAGCACCCTGATAGCCTCAATATCCAAACTCATTCATATTTTTTAAAGGGTTAACAGTTAGTCACAAAAATACAATATTTATTGCAAGACATGGTACAGGGCGAGATATCATTCATTGCCAATTCTGTTCTAACCAGATGCCTGGCTGAAAATTGCCGGCCGGCACTTAAAGGTGGGTGTGTACTATGCAGAAATCACTCCGCCATTTCCTGGTTGCAAAAATTGGAATAATTCGCCTGATTTCAGTTTGTGACAAAACAATGTATAGTGTAGATAATCATTTTACCATCTAAATCTATGTTCAATATTTTTGCTTATGGAAAATATATTATATTTTCAGCTGGTGTACAAAATTGAAAGTAAAAGACGCAAAAACAGAACTTAAGAATGGGAAGCATAGAAATGGCACATACAGAGCAGATATACCAACTTGCTTTCAGTCAGGACAGATATATAACTATCATTTCTGTGTGAATTTTATTGGGTTGCCTAAAAAGTTACATATTGCAGCTTTAATTGAAAATAGTCATTTTGAAAGGCCTTGATAAGAATTTCAACAGCTATATGCGCTGACAGAAAGAGGAGCACAGTGCCTCTATAGGGGGAATTATATGATGTGATATTTGGCTCAAACAGAAAGCCCGGCTCTATCATGGAGGAGAAACTGCCCACTAACCAGTCAAACAGAAGAGGGGACAGGGAGAGGAAAACCAAGCGTTTGCAATAAATCAAATCAAATTTTATGTCACATACGATAGGTGTAGAACTTAGTGAAACGCTTACTTAAAAGCCCTTAACCAACAAAGCAGTTAAGAATATACCTATATATAAAAAATACAATCAAAATAAAAGTAACAAATAATTAAAAAGCAGCAGTAAAATAACAATAGCGAGGCTATATAGAGGGGGTACCGGTACAGAGTCAATGTGTGGGAGCACCAGTTAGTAGACTATGCAAATCACTAGCATATTAGATAAGAAACCCCATGAAAAAGCCAAGTGTTTCAGGTGGTGAAAACCCCCTCTATTGAGCCAAAACATAGAATTCCTTAACTACCCATCTTCTATCTACCAATTAATTCCAGAGTGGTATACAACAAAGCATACTAGATCTACTCAGGCTTTTATAAATCTAGTCAGCTTCAGTTAGCTTCACATTCCAGGTCAGACGTTATCCGTACTAGAACAGTGGATATTGCTCAGACAGTATCCGCCTGCTGCTAACTCTAGCAGGCTTGTAACGGTGGGTGTATGTCACACATGGCTAGTCGAACACAATTCTTCTGTGAGACAATGCTGAAACATCAAAACAAATTTTATTTGTCACATGCGGTGAATACAACAGGTGTAGAACTTACTGTGAAATGCTTACTTACAAGCCCTTAACCAACAATGCAGTTCAAGAAATAGAGTTAAGAAAAAATACTTACTAAATAAAATAACAAGGCTATATACAGGGGGTAAGAGTACCAAGTCAATCAGCAGGGGTAAAGGTTAGCAGAGGTCATTTGTCGATGTAGGTAGGGGCTAAAGATAAACAGCGAGTATCAGCAGTGTAAAAACAAAGTCAATGTAAATAGTCCGGGTGGCCATTTGATTAATTGTTCAGCAGTCTTATGGCTTGGGGTAGAAGCTGTTAAGGAGCCTTTTGGACTTGGCACTCCGGTACTGCTTGCTGTGCGGTAGCAGAGAGAAGAGTCTATGACTGGAGTATTTGACAATTTTTTGGGCCTTCCTCTGACACCGCCTGGTATAGAGTTCCAGTATGGAAGGAAGCTTAGCTCCAGTGATGTACTGGGCCGTACAAACTAACCTCTGTAGCGCCTTCCGGTCAGATGCCGAGCAGTTGCCATACCAGGCGGTGATGCAACCGGTCAGGATGCTCTCAATGATGCAGCTGTAGAACTTGAGGATCTGGGGACCCATGCCAAATCTTTTCAGTCTCCTGAGGGGGGAAATATGTTGTTGTGCCCTCTTCACAGTTGGGGATGTGGACACCAAGGAACTTGAAACTCTCGACCCGCTCCACTACAGCTCCGTCAATATTAAGGGGGGCCTGTTTGACCCTCCTTTTCCTGTAGTCCACGATCAGCTCCTTTGTCTTGCTCACATTGAGGGAGGTTGTTGTCCTGGCACCACAATGCCAGGTCCTGACCTCCTCCCTATAAGCTGTCTCATCGTTGTCAGTAATCAGGTCTACCACTTGTGTCATCAGCAAACTTAATGATGGTGTTGGAGTCGTGCTTGTCCACACAGTCGTGAGTGAAAAGCTAATAAAGGAGGGGACTAAGCACACACCCCTGAGGGGCCCCAGTGTTGAGGATCAGCGTAACAGATTTTTTGTTGCATACCCTTACCACCTGGGGACAGCCTGTCAGGAAGTCTAGGATCCAGTTGCAGAGGGAGGTGTTCAGTCCCAGGGTCCTTATCTTAGTGATGAGCTTTGTGGGCACTATGGTGTTGAACACTGCGCTGTTGTCAATGAACAGGAATCTCACATAGGTGTTCCTTTTGTCCAGGTGGGAAAGGGCAGTGTGGAGTGGGTAAGTCAGTGCCACATTTCCATTTGTGACAAAATCTAAATGAGAGAAACTTATCTTGCAAAATTCAGAAGGCTATGGTGGGCTATGGCAAGAAATAGGCTTTTAGAAGTGCCGTCTTTATAACTTATCTTTAATGCCATCTTTGGAGTACCTATCAATGCACAATCACCTTTCCCCCCCACTCCTATCGCCCCTTCTATCTGTGAAACAGCTTGTTGCATTGTGGCCATAGACATAATCCATAGAAGGTTTTTGGAACCTCTAAATCTGTCAATTTGATTGTTAAACTCATGGATACACTAGCCATGGCTGCCAGTCTTGACTTGAATGGGAACTGCCATCTATGGATTATATAATGATGGTTGGTTGCGGCTGTCGCAAATTATAAAATTACACACAAACATTCACTAATAAATTATTTAAATCAGTCGTCTTTCTCAAATGAAGGGGATGATAACACCCTCCCTCTCACAAAGATTGTATCTGAATTCAGTGGTCCTCATCTCCTGGCTCAGAGACTTCATTCAGGACAAATGGAGTTAGCCTGCCCCGGAGCAGGTTAGTTCAGAAGAATTTGTTGCCATAGAAATGTACCTACCTAAAAAAGGTGAGCCACTTGAACTCAGAGTTGACTCGCTCTCTCCTCAAACACAGTACGTAGTATACCCCTCTGGTCTAATGGTGGGTATAGCTACAACAGGTCATTTTGGCATTTATCCTACACAAATAGGATTGTCTAGCTACTGGGTAACTGCATGTCTGTAAACAAACATACACCAGGGCTTGACATTAGATCAAATGGTCACAAGACCAGAGAGTGAAGGACAGTGCATTTTGCAACCACACATCAACTACCTTGAATCTGAGAGTTGGTGGTCAGTATCTTGAAACTATATAACCAAACTTAATAGTTTAAGACATGGACATTTTATGAAGCATGTCTTACCTTGTTTTAAAGAAGCTTAACCTAGCCAAAATACCACCATAGAAATGTTGAGGGAATTTTAAACACTTCATATTCCATTGAAACCAGCATGTTCTATTCGTTTTCAAATCAACATTATTTTATTGTTCAGCTGCCAAAGGCACAATCGTGGTCATATCAGTAAGCCATGCTAGTTTATGCATCTTTATATCTCCCCTAACTAATATTTTAATCTCGGGCACCAATCGCGCATGCGGTGTGCTTTTGAGAATGGTGTTATCCCGTTAAATGCATTATGGAACATTGCGTGTAGCCTAAAGCCATGTGCGCATTGCTAAACTAAAAATATGATGAAATAAAATATTTATCAACATCTTAAGCTAAAATTCCAATGTGTTGCATCAGCCTCATTGCTTTTTAAAAATGTTTGATGTGCAGTGATTTAATGAATTTTGGATCTGTCGTCCCAGACCTGTCTTAGGCATCTTTTTTATTTTTTATTATTGTCCCAGTGACGCCTTTAATTTTGAGCCCTGGAGGGAAATATTTTATACAGACAAAACCGTTTTTGGTTGTAATTGTAACGTTTCAATAGATTTTACAGGTTACTAAGGGTGGCCCACCTTCCGCCACGAAAGCCTTAAAGGAGCTGTGTCTTATTTTGAGAATGGCTTCTTTGCCTATTCAAGCCAAAGGGCAGAGTGCAGCCTACATTTGTGTCTGATTCTCTATGATAAAAAAAGATAGTAATGCATTTTCTTTTGTCAGGTGGTTTCTTGCATCATACAGTGATGTAAAAATGGTGTTAGACCTTTTTTTTTTTGGGACAAGTGGTTTGAGCTTTCTAAGCATTTTTTTTGTTTTTTTGTTACTGTACTACTTGTCCGAAAGACAAGAGCCCCAAAAAAGTTAATGTCAAGCTGTATACACACTCAGTGTTTTAAATTTTGAGTCATTGTCCACTGTTGCACCATTCACTGGCCTTTGGAAGAACATAGAGTAGTAATCATCAAAATAATCATCCAGTGATTCAAATGGGCTCAGAGGATCCCTCTGCTGGTGATTCACCACACTGTGCTCACTACAGTCACATTACCAGGCCTAAATAACATCGTCAGAGGTCGTTTGGCGTCCACGATTGCACTTAGAAACTAAATGTAATCATGCAATAACCATGGTATCGATTGGAATCAGAATATATTAATGTCTGATCCTGGTTCCTAGCCACTTTTTCCTGAAAACTTCTGCTGGCTCTTTGGTTTCTACTGTAAAGCACTTGACCAATGCAGATGTAAAAAGGGCTTCATAAATCAATTGGATTGATTGATCAATCGTTAAATAACTACTTTTTTCCCCAGAACCAGTTGGACAAGTTTAGCAGACCAGAATGCTGAAGCACTCACTCAGTGATCAACGCATATCTCCTCAAGCAGTCCAGGAAGTCTTCACTACCCCCTTGGTGGAAGTGGAGAACTGGCAGGGAGGTGGGGGGCTCCTTCAGTCTGAACATCAGGCGGGACGAGCCCTCCTTCTTCACTGTGATAGACCTCAGGTCCCACACACTGAAGGTGAAGGCCCACTTGCTTTTCTCATGCGTGTGGTTCAATGCACCTGGAAGAAAGCAAAGAAATGAATCCAATTTCATTCTGACCTCAACATACAATTCAAACTATGTTCAGTCCTTAATAAACCATAGTGGAGATTTATAAAAGGAAAGCCCTTGGCAAGAGTTTCTCATTTAAAACCCACTTCACACAATTTAGTAAACTTCTGCTGTAAGTGAACTTGTGTGTTAAGGGAACCCATCTGAACAAAGCTCATGATACATGTAGAATTATTTTGGTATCACCCGGCATCGGGTGAGTTACAACAAATGCACCCAATTGTCCACCCACCCTCTCCGTTGGAGCAGGGTTTCCTCTTAGGAAAGGAGACTGCGTTGATCATGTCCCACTCAGTCTCGTAGCTCTGCTGCTGCTCTACCACCGCCTGCTGAGGAGTCGACCTCTCCTCCCCGGGACACTGGGCCCACTCCATCACCGAGCTGGAATCCTGGGGGAATGGAATGGATTCACCTCGTAAATAACCTGATGAAATCAGGTCTTTACCCATCATAATCATCATCATCATCATTCAAATTCTAAAAGCTTAAAACAGATGTGTGAATGGTGTTGCTAAATATTGGGATTCTTGAATTAGCTGAATCATATAGAATGTTTATGGAATGTTGGTTCATGGAAGTTATTGGAAGGCGGCTGTTTGAAGAGACTATCCCGATCTGCCAAGGTTAACAATTTTGACAAATACACACAAATCTTCAGTAAAGTTCTGTCTGATAATATCCTTAGTTAAATGCATTACCGGTTTTCTTTGCAATTTACATAGCAATATAATGCACAAAGTTACTGAACAATTGGTTGGCATTTTGGTGAATTAAACATTACAAAAGAAATGTCAAACCTTGCCAGCACACAACATGTTGGATGGATCAACAGTGTCCTCCAAAGGTTTGTATTCCACGATAGTTTCACCATCCTGGTAATCATTAAAAACACAATAAGCATACAGACAAGGTCCTGGAATTCAATAACTGAAATGCAGTCAACAACAACTCATGAACAGATATCAACCTTATCAATGAGCCGTAGGAACCCAGAAACAAGGAGATCTGGCTCGTCGCCGTCTTCGTTCGAGTGTATGAAAACACCTTCATGTTCAAATAAAACCTGAAGAAAAACACAATACAGCAGGAAAATCATCTATGGTACCAATGGGTGAATTTATTTTACATTCTCCCTAATAATCTCTCTCAATACATTCGCCATCAGTATTTAGCTGTATAGTAACGTTAAATCCATGAGTCCTGGCCACAAAAAAAAGAGAGACCACCAGACAGCTAGCTAGAGAATTTAACTAACTGGTCAGCTAGCGGGTGAGCAAGTGAGGTAGCAACTAGACCTGCAACGAGCTAACGTTAGATGCTAAATGAGCAGTCACTTGGCCGATGTATGGTTGTTTTTTCAAACTGCCAGAGGAAACTGATAGTATCAGGTAGTTATTTACAATACACACACAGGTTCATGAAATTCAACTACCGAGATGTACTTATATGCGTTCGTGGCATTGTTGTGAGCTGGAAGATAGTTAGCTGGCTCCCTAGCTAGTTTAGCAAGGAAAAACAGCTGATGGACACCACTACAAAGTGGATCAGCTCAAGCGTTTGTATCAAAAGAATCTTCTTCCCCACGGTTATATTCGCATTTAGTGATATATGCATCTAATTACGAAAAAAAAACGGAGAATAAAGGCGCAAAGACGATATTCCAAAAGTTGTGCATTTTCAGTACCTTGGGAGGAGTATCAGCCGCCATATCGCCTGCTTGCACTCAAGACGACGTTGCACAGTGCAGCTCACGTGCCTGACAGCTTCAACAACAGTGACAAGTCATCTTCCGCATTTCCGGGCAGCGCAGGCGCAGTTAGCTCAGGCGTTACCACGCAGACGTGTAGTTGCTGATGGTTAATTGCAGCAACTGTGGTCCTGTGAAATTGGCGTTTTTTCACAAGCAGTCTTTTAATGTGCTGGGCTTTGTGGTACAAACACAAATTTTTCACCTCAAAAATGTTTTATATGGAATAATGGGGCGATACCAAAACATTATCCTAGTCAGCCAAGTAGTTAGTATTAGTGGGAATATGTTAACACAGAGAGCATTAATTGAAAGAAACAGCTATACCTAGTGGGCTAAAATCTTTACTACGGAATAAAGCATGTTCTGGAAAATCTCCTATTGTAAGCGATATCCCGGTGAATGGCATAGGTTTACTAGATAAGAAATTCAATAATCGGTTATTAAGGGATATTTTCTACGGGAATTCTATTCCTTCTGCTATATTTTGTTGGCCTTCATCGTTTGATGGTAACATGCTTTGCTCACTCAATATAAATTTATGGTGACCATAAATTTAAGATTATCCATAGAGTCTACCTGTATAATAGCTTGATTTCTAAATACTGTATATACTCGATATTGCCAGTGAATGCAGTTTTTGTGAACTACAAATTGAATCTGAACACTTATTTTGCAATTGTTTACATAACGAGGTGTTCTGGACTGATGTGAAACGATATTTTGGTAGCAAAATGCATACAATTTTGACTAATTTCACTACACTGATTCCACAATTGAACATCATTATGTCATAAATCTCTTTATTTAGTAGGAAAACTGTTCATTCACGAATAAAAATGTATGAAGAAAAGGCCCTTAAAAAAAATCCACTGATTTGGACAATTATTTAGAATCATTAAAACGTATGCAAAACAAAATGTCTCAAAAATGGTATTCGCTACATTTCTGTATTTAATTTGATATAATGTGGATTTGTTTTTATTCATTTTTCCTCTTCGTTATTTCTTTGTGGAATCTCTTCGGTTGTTCTGTCTTTTTTTGTTTTGCATGTTATGTGGCGGGAGGAGGACCCGGAAGTAGGACAGACGGAGGTTGAGGTGGCGGAAGCATAAGTGTTGTTTGAAGCTGAAAGCGCGTAAAGTACTGTCAGTGAGAAATATGAGTGGACAACAGTGAAGTCCAAGAAAGGAACAAAAAGGGCTCAAATTGTTGTGGGAAATTAGCCTGATGAATCACTGCTTGTTGGAGTATGTTTTCTGGATCAGATATTTATTTAGGAAACCCTTTTGATATCACAAGAGTGGTGAAGAAGGCTCTGGGAAAAGCAGATGCAGTCTAAGTAACCAGGAGTGGTATGATGTTGATATCGTGTGTGGCTAAAGAGCAAAAGGAACGTGCATTGTGGCGAACAAAATTAATGATGCATGAAGTGGACAACTTTGATTTTCTGAGCAGGGCACCGGTAAAAGGTGCTGGCATCCCATTGGACATTGATAATCAATATCGTAGGAAAAAAATTCCAAGAGTAGTTAATACATGTCGCTTGACCGATATGGAGAATGGGATAAAGGAGCAATGATTTTATTGATGTATTATATTAAATGAAAATAAGTGTTCATTCAATATTGTTGTAATTGTCATTATTACAAATAAATAAATAAAACCAGCCGATTAATCGGTATCGGCTTTTTTTGGCCCTCCAATAATCGGTATCGGTGTTGAAAAATCATAATCGACCTCTAGTTTCTTTGCAGCAATTCGACCATGAAGGCCTGATTCACACCGTCTCCTCTGAACAGTTGACATTGAGATGTGTCTGTTCCTTGAGCTCTATGAAGCATTTATTACAGCTGCAATTTCTGAGGCTGGTAACTCTAATGAACTTATCCCCTGCAGCAGAGGTAACTGTAACGGTTCTCTTTAGTTGAAGGAGAGGCGGACCAAAATGCGGCGTGATGATGATTCATGTTTGTTTAATAAAGGAAAACTAGACATGAATAAACTGTGAAAACAGCCCTATCTGGTGCAAAACACAGAGACAGGAACAATCACCCACAAACACACAGTGAAACCCAGGCTACCTAAATATGGTTCCCAATCAGAGACAATGACTAACACCTGCCTCTGATTGAGAACCATATCAGGCCAGACATAGAAATAGACAAACAAGACATCCAACATAGAATGCCCACTCAGATCACACCCTGACCAACTAAAACATAGAAACATACAAGGGGCGGCAGGGTAGCCTAGTGGTTAGAGCGTTGAACTAGTAACCGAAAGGTTGCAAGTTCGAATCCCTGAGCTGACAAGGTACAAATCCGTCGTTCTGCCCCTGAACAGGCAGTTAACCCACTGTTCCTAGGCCGTCATTGAAAATAAGAATTTGTTCTTAACTGACTTAGCTAGTAAAATAAAGGTAAAATAAATAAAAATAAATAAACAAAGCAAACTATGGTCAGGGTGTGACAGTAACGCAGGGTCCTCCTTTCCTTTGGTGGTCTTAATGAGAGCCAGTTTCATCATAGCGCTTGATGGTTTTTCGACTGCACTTGAAGAAACTTTAAAAGTTCTTGAAATATTCCGCATTGACTGACCTTCATGTCTTAAAGTAATAATGGACTGTTGTTTCTCTTTGCTTATATGAGCTGTTCTTGCCATAATAGGGCTATCTTCTGTATACCACCCCTACCTTGTTACAAGACAACTGATTGGCTAAAATGCATAAGAATGAAAGAAATTCCACAAATGAACTTTGAACAAGGCATACCTGTTAATTGAAATGCATTCCAGGTGACTACCTCATGAAGCTGGTTGAGAGAAAGCCAAGCGTGTGTAAAGAATCTCAAATATAAAATATATTTTGATTTGTTTAAAACTTTTTTGGGGCAATATACATGATTCCATGTGTTATTTAATAGTTTTGATGTCTTCCCTATTATTCTACAATATTATTCTACAGTGGGTGAGTCCAAACTTTTGACTGGTACTGTATATATATTTTTACACGTCAAATAACTATTATAGAATGTTCTGTGTGCTGAATTTGCACGTGCAAGCCATGCGCCACTACTATCAGTAGCACTGTCAAAGCTGTACAAAAAAAGTTGGCAAACAAGCACGCACCGGCCACGAACGATGGGTTTACAATACCGCGTTGGTGAAAATAGACCAAAATTATTAGCGTGAGGCACATGGGCTACTAACAGTTTATTACACAACATACTTTCTTAGCTACAGTATACATATCTCCCTTGCATATTACATGATTTATGCAGCAGCATACAATACATTTTTGGACTCACCTTGTGAAGTCTTCGTGGGCAAATGTTGTCATTAAAGTATGGCATTCTCTGGATTTATGGTGGGAACTCAGAAAAAAAAAACACAGCCACTCCATTGAAAAGCAGGCTAACCTTAGTGGTGGCTTTGCAATGTTTGCAGTTAGCCACTGATTCCTTACAAACCACTCATTGTTGAATTTGCGATAATCTTTATGTCCAATGGCCGATGAGCATCGATACGCTTTATCTATAATTTCTCTTCATTATTTCTCTTCATATGACAAGGATTCAAAATGATTTGCCAGTAGTTTGTCGACTTGATCAGTCCAATCAAAGCTACTGTACATATAATTTGATTTGACGTCATTTTATCTGTGACCAATGACCTTGGGACTTCTTGGAAGGGCACCTCTAATATAACTCTATGGCAGGACCCAAAGGGCTGAAATTTTGTGTCTACCCTTTTTTTTCTTTTTTTCTTCAAAATACAGATCAACAATTTACATTCTAACATCATACAAAACAGAACGCAGGTATTAACGAGAAAATACTGGAACAAACCAAAAATATTTAAAAAAAAATAACAATTCTAGTGCAAATATAATCACTCTGAAAAAATCTTATTGTAATGATTTAGGAAAATGTTATTATTGTTATTGTTCACTAGGGTTAATGTTTTAATAAAATAGTTCAATTCAATCCAAAAAAATCTCTTCAACTTTTGGGATTTGTTGAACATTTTATCAAAGTAATGTGCGTGTTTTACAAAGATATAAATAGTTCTGTGTTACTAAACCTTAATACTTCCAAAAGATTCAGTATCAACAGAAGTGTATGACAGGGATGCCCAATTTCGCCATTTTTATTCATTTTGGTTGTGGAACTTCTATCTCTAGATATTCTGAATAATGCACATTTGTATGGCTTAACCATTTTAAACAAAGAAACCCAAATTTCCCAACTGGCTGATGATACTACTCTTTTCTTAAGAGACAAAGACCAGGTCGCCCATGCCCTTAATGCTATAACTGTCATGCCTTGGTCATAGTATTTTGTGTTTTCGTTATATATTTGGTCAGGCCAGGGTGTGACATGGGTTTATGTGTTGTGTTTCGTATTGGGGTTTTATAGGATTTGGGATTGCTATGATTAGGGGTGTGTCTAGTTAGGCTTGGCTGCCTGAGGCGGTTCTCAATCTGGAGTCAGGTGATTCTCGTTGCCTCTGATTGGGAACCGTATTTAGGTAGCCTGAGTCTCGCTTTGTATTTCGTGGGTGATTGTTCCTGTCTCTGTGTAGTGTTCACCAGATAGGCTGTATTAGGTTTCACGTTCCGTTTGTTGTTTTTGTATTTATTAAGTTATTTCATGTATCGTCACCTTTTTTCATTAAAGACATGAGTAACCACCACGCTGCATTTCGGTCCGACTCTCTTTCAACAAACGAAGAACGCCGTTACAGAATCACCCACCACATACGGACCGAGCGGCATGGTAACAGGCAGGAAAAGCGAAAGGAGGAATGGACATGGGAAGACGTATTGGATGGCAAAGGTTGTTACACTTGGGAGGAGATACTGGCTGGAAGAGATCGCCTCCCATGGGAACAGGTGGAGGCACTGAGGAGAGCAGAGGCAGCCGGAGATAAGAGCCGACGATACGAGGGAACACGGTTGGCAAGGAAACCCGAAAAGCAGCCCCAAAAATTTATTGAGGGGGGGCTCAGAGGGAGAGTGGATGAGTCAGGTGTCAGACCTGAGCCAACTCTCCCTGCTAATCGTGAAGAGCAGTTGCAGTGGGAGAGGCTGCATCACTTGGAGAATTGGACATGGGAGGAGGAACTGGACGGAAAAGGACCCTGGGCTCAGCCTGGAGAATATCGCCGTCCCAAGGAAGAACTAGAGGCGCTGGTATGAAGAGGCAGCACGGCGACGCGGATGGAAGCCTGAGAGTCGGCCCCAAAAATGTATTGGGGGGGGGCTTACAGGGAGTATGGCTATGCCAGGTAGGAGACCTGCGCAAACTCCCTGTGCTTACCGAGGGGCTAAAGAGACCGGGCAGGCACCGTGTTATGCTAGTGAGCGCACGGTGTCTCCAGTGCGGGTGCATAGCCCGGTACGGTTCATACCAGCCCTTCGTATTTGCCGGGCTAGAGTGGGCATCGAGCCAGGTAAGCTTGGGCAGGCTCGGTGCTCAAGAGCTCCAGTGCGCCTGCACGGTCCGGTCTATCCAGAGCCACCTCCACACACCAGTCCTCCGGTAGCAGCTCCCCGCACCAGGCTTCCTGTGCGTGTCCTCGCTCCAGTATCACCAGTGCCCGCACCACGCATCAGGCCTACAGTGCGCCTCGCCTCTCCTGCGCTGTCGGAGTCTCCCGCCTGTTTAGCACAGCCAGAGCCTTCCTGCCCTCCTGCGCTGTCGGAGTCTCCCGCCTCTCCAGCGCTGTCGGAGCCTTTCTCCTCTACAGCGCTGCCGGAGCCTCCTGCCTGTTCGGAGCAGCCTGTGCTGCCAGTCTGCAGGGTGCTGTCAGTCTGCAAGGAGCTGCCAGTCTGCAGGGAGCTGCCAGTCTGCAGGGAGCTGTCAGTCTGCAAGGAGCTGTCAGTCTGCAAGGAGCTGCCAGTCTGCAGGGTGCTGTCAGCCTGCATCGAGCAGTCAGAGTTGTCAGTCTGCATGAAGCAGCCAGAGCTGTCAGTCTGCAAAGAGCTGCCAGTCTGCAAGGAGCTGTCAGTCTGCAAGGAGCTGTCAGTCTGCAAGGAGCTTTCAGTCTGCAAGGAGCTGTCAGCCTGCATGGAGCAGTCAGAGCTGTCAGTCTGCAAGGAGCTGCCAGTCTGCAGGGAGCTGCCAGTCTGCAAGGAGCTGCCAGTCTGCAAGGAGCTGTCAGTCTGCAAGGAGCTGTCAGCCTGCATGGAGCAGTCAGAGCTGTCAGTCTGCAAGGAGCTGCCAGTCTGCAAGGAGCTGTCAGTCTACAAGGAGCTGTCAGTCTGCAAGGAGCTGCCAGTCTGCAGGGTGCTGTCAGCCTGCATGAAGCAGTCAGAGCTGTCAGTCTGCATGAAGCAGCCAGAGCTGCCAGTCTGCATGAAGCAGCCAGAGCTGCCAGTCTGCAAGGAGCTGTCAGCCTGCATGGAGCAGTCAGAGCTGTCAGTCTGCATAGAGCAGCTAGATACGCCAGTCAGCCATGATCTTCTAGATCTGCCAGTCAACCAGATTCTTCCAGATCAGCCTGTCAACCAGAATCTTCCAGATCTGCTAGTCAACCTGAATCTTCCAGATCCGCCAGCCAGCCAGGATCTACCGGAGCCTACTACCTACCTGAGCTTCATCTCAGTACTGGGCTTCCTCTCAGTACTGGGCTTCCTCTCAGTACTGGGCTTCCTCTCAGTACTGGGCTTCCTCTCAGTACTGGGCTTCCTCTCAGTACTGGGCTTCCTCTCAGTACTGGGCTTCATCTCAGTACTGGGCTTCCTCTCAGTACTGGGCTTCCTCTCAGTACTGGGCTTCCTCTCAGTACTGGGCTTCCCCTCTGTTCCGGGCTGCCCCTCAGTTCCGGGCTGCCCCTCAGTTCCGGGCTGCCCCTCAGTTCCGAGCTGCCCCTCAGTCCCGAGCTGCCCCTCAGTCCCGAGCTGCCCCTCAGTCCCGAGCTGCCCCTCAGTCCCGAGCTGCCCCTCAGTCACGAGCTGCTCCTCAGTTCTGTGGGGTTCTGGGTGAGGACTATTAGGCCATGGTCGGCGGCGAGGGTGGATTATCCCAGGACGCGAAGGGGAGGAACTATGACATTTATGGAGTGGGGTCCACGTCCCGAGCCGGAGCCGCCACCATGGACAGACGCCCACCCGGACCCTCCCTATGGTTTTGAGGTGCGTCCGGGAGTCCGCACCTTGGGGGGGGGGGGGGGGGGGTCTGTCACGCCTTGGTCATAGTATTTTGTGTTTTCGTTATATATTTGGTCAGGCCAGGGTGTGACATGGGTTTATGTGTTGTGTTTCGTATTGGGGTTTTATAGGATTTGGGATTGCTATGATTAGGGGTGTGTCTAGTTAGGCTTGGCTGCCTGAGGCGGTTCTCAATCTGGAGTCAGGTGATTCTCGTTGCCTCTGATTGGGAACCGTATTTAGGTAGCCTGAGTCTCGCTTTGTATTTCGTGGGTGATTGTTCCTGTCTCTGTGTAGTGTTCACCAGATAGGCTGTATTAGGTTTCACGTTCCGTTTGTTGTTTTTGTATTTATTAAGTTATTTCATGTATCGTCACTTTTTTCATTAAAGACATGAGTAACCACCACGCTGCATTTCGGTCCGACTCTCTTTCAACAAACGAAGAACGCCGTTACAATAACTGCATTTTCGATTGCATTAGGATTAAAACTGAATGTTTCTAAATGTGAAATCTTATGTTTATATGACTCTGATGATAATGAAATAGAAAATATTCCTGTAAAGGACTGTGTTAAATATTTAGGAATACATCTGTCAAAAAAACACAAACACCATTTGAATTTCTCTCCTAAAATTAAGAAAACCCTAAATATATTCAATAATTGGCTAGAAAGAGACCTTTCTGTACTTGGGAGAGTACTTCTGTCCAAGGCAGAGGGACTGTCTCCTTTTGTGTACCCCTCCTTATCGTTATGTGTAAATCCTGCTACTTGTAAAGAGATCAATAAGACCTTTCTTGACTTCATCTGGAAAAATAAGTCTCACAAACTAAAAAAGTAATTCCTTTCTAACAAAAGAGTTGTCTGTCTACCCTTACTAAGGACTTAAACTTGGCGATGACGTAGTATCCCCATGAGTGACAGAACACTGAGCCAATCACGGTGCAATACTCCTATTTTCTGCTGGCTCACCCTACCATCACAGAAAGCACTGAGCTAGGCTGAAACACCTGCATTTTGGAGCTGTCTTACTCAAGAAAGCAAAAATGAGACCATGTTTGTGTGAGGCTTTAACTCAATGACATATATATATTTCTTTACATTGTTTGCACACTGATATGTGACACGCATTAATGCAAAAATAACATGCAAAACAGACAAGCCCAAATATTTTCATTTACACATATATATATATATATATATAATTTTTTAGTTTTTGTTTATTTTTAGCTAAAAATGTGGGGCTTTAAACAGGTGGGGCTCTGCCCCACTTTCCCTGAATGATGGGTTGCCACTGAGTCTACTATTAAATGGGGATGGCATGACCGTCAAGAATACTGGGACACAGGGCTCTTCGCCCCCGGCTTGACAAGCACTACTGTCCCCGGCAACAGCGTGGAAAGTAGCTACCTAGCCAATATCAAGGTGACCATCACAGTAAGCACACGCATACAATGCACGAAGCAGCAATACACCCATCATCAATACAAAAAAAATTAAATAAAGAATAGGCAGTATTATAACTAAAAATGTACAACTATTTGATCGAATCCCCGAGCTGACAAAAAAAAAAATCTGTCGTTCTGCCCCTGGACACTGTTCCTAGGCTGTCATTGAAAATAAGAATTTGTTCTTAACTGACTTTCCTAGAAAAATACAAATATTGGGACACTTCTCAATTCCCCAAAGAGGGACCATCTGCAAAGTGCATATTTATTTTTCTTGATTTAGGAAGAGAGGCAGGTGCATTCATTGCCAAAAGCCACAGACTATCCATTATATTCACCAGATACTGCTCCTAACAATGAAAATAAATGTATTCAAAGATGGAAGGCAGTCGGGAGGAGGCAAGAGAGGACAAATCAAATATGGGCGTGAACAAAAGGAACAACAGTTATCACTAGTTACCACAGCCACAAAGTCCAAATGGACGAAATCATAAAAATTTACAAAAACAAAAATTAACTTGAGGGTTTTAATTTAGGTTAACGCATAAGATTAGCACTGTGGTTACGGTTAGATTTAAAATAAAACAAATTTAAGAAGAGAAATTGTAGAAATAGAAGTGGTTTATGACTTTGTGGCAACTAGTTATGGCTAGGGACAACTCCGATATAAAGTGTTTTTTCTCAAAGTTGTCCACTTACAAAAGTTGGGGGTCATTTAGAAATGTCCTTATTTTCCATGAAAACATACATGAAATCAGTTGCAAAATGAATCGGAAATATAGTCAAGACGTTGACAAGATTATAAAAAAAGATTTTTAATGAAATAATAATTGTGTTCGTCAAACTTTGCTTTCTTCAAAGAATCCTCAATTTGCAGCAATTACATCCTTGCAGACCTTTGGCATTCTAGTTGTCAATTTGTTGAGGTAATCTGAAGAGTTTTCACCCCATGCTTCCCGAAGCACTCCCACAAGTTGGATTGGCTTGATGGGCACTTCTTACATACCATACGGTCAAGCTGCTCCCACAACAGTTTAGGGTTGAGATCCGGTGACTGTGCTGGCCACTCCATTATCGATAGAATACCAGCTGACTACTTCTTCCCTAAATAGTTCTTGCATAGTTTGGAGCTGTGCTTTGGGTCATTGTCCTGTTGTAGGAGGAAATTGGCTCCAATTAAGCGCAGTCCACAGGGTATGGCGTGGCATTGCAAAATGGAGGGATAGCCTTCCTTCTTCAAGATCCCTTTTACCCTGTACAAATCTCCCACTTTACCACCACCAAAGCACCCCCAGACCATCACATTGCCTCCACCATGCTTGACAAATGGCATCAAGCACTCCAGCATCTTTTCATTTTTTCTGCATCTCATGAATGTTCTTCTTTGTGATCTAAACACCTCAAACTTAGATTTGTCTGTCCATAACACTTTTTTTCCAATCTTCATCTGTCCAGTGTCTGTGTTCTTTTGCCCATCTTAATCTTTTATTTTTATTGGCCAGTCTGAGATATGGCTTTTTCTTTGAACTCTGCCTAGAATACCAACATCCCAGAGTCGCCTCTTCACGTTTGATGTTGAGACTGCTGTTTTGCGGGTACTACACTGCTCAAAAAAATAAAGGGAACACTAAAATAACACATCCTAGATCTGAATGAATGAAATATTCTTATTAAATACTTTTTTCTTTACATAGTTGAATGTGCTGACAACAAAATCACACAAAAATTATCAATGGAAATCAAATTTATCAACCCATGGAGGTCTGGATTTGGAGTCACACTCAAAATTAAAGTGGAAAACCACACTACAGGCTGATCCAACTTTGATGTAATGTCCTTAAAACAAGTCCAAATGAGGCTCAGTAGTGTGTGTGGCCTCCACGTGCCTGTATGACCTCCCTACAACGCCTGGGCATGCTCCTGATGAGGTGGCGGATGGTCTCCTGAGAGATCTCCTCCCAGACCTGGACTAAAGCATCCGCCAACTCCTGGACAGTCTGTGGTGCAACGTGGCGTTGGTGGATGGAGCGAGACATGATGTCCCAGATGTGCTCAAATGGATTCAGGTCTGGGGAACGGGCGGGCCAGTCCATAGCATCAATGCCTTCCTCTTGCAGGAACTGCTGACACACTCCAGCCACATGAGGTCTAGCATTGTCTTGAATTAGGAGGAACCCAGGGCCAACCTCACCAGCATATGGTCTCATAAGGGGTCTGAGGATCTCACCTCGGTACCTAATGGCAGTCAGGCTACCTCTGGCGAGCACATGGAGGAAATGCCACCCCACACCATGACTGACCCACCGCCAAACTGGTCATGCTGGAGGATGTTGCAGGCAGCAGAACGTTCTCCACGGCGTCTCCAGACTCTGTCACGTCTGTCACATGTGCTCAGTGTGAACCTGCTTTCATCTGTGAAGAGCACAGGGCGCCAGTGGCAAATTTGCCAATCTTGGTGTTCTCTGGCAAATGCCAAACGTCCTGCACGGTGTTGGGCTGTAAGCACAACCCTCACCTGTGGATGTCGGCCCCTCATACCACCCTCATGGAGTCTGTTTCTGACCGTTTGAGCAGACACATGCACATTTGTGGCCTGCTGGAGGTCATTTTGCAGGGTTCCGGCAGTGCTCCTCCTGCTCCTCCTTGCACAAAGGCGGAGGTAGCGGTCCTGCTGCTGGGCTGTTGCCCTCCTACGGCCTCCTCCACGTCTCCTGATGTACTGGCCTGTCTCCTGGTAGCGCCTCCATGCTCTGGACACTACGCTGACAGACACAGCAAACCTTCTTGCCACAGCTCGCAATGATGTTCCATCCTGGATGAGCTGCACTACCTGAGCCACTGTGTCAGGCCTCCTTTTCCTGTAGTCCACGATCAGCCCCTTGGTCTTGCTCACACTGAGAGAGTGGTTGTTGTCCTGGCACCACACTGCCAGGTCTCTGAACTCCTCCCTATAGGCCGCCTCATCGTTTTCGGTGATCAGGTGTTGATGATGGTGTTAATGATGGTGTTGGAGTCGTGCTTGGCCACGCAGTCGTGGGGGAGCAGGGAGTACAGGAGGGGACTAAGCACACATCCCTGAGGGGCCCCAGTGTTGAAGATCAGCGTGGCAGATGTGCTAATGTGTTGTTGTCCACCCTTACCACCTGGGGGCGGCCCATCAGGAAGTACAGGATCCAGTTGCAAAGGGAGGTTTTCAGTCTCAGGGTCCTTAGCTTAGTGATGAGTTTTGTGGGCACTTCGGTGTTGAACGCTGAGCTGTCGTCAATGAACAGGAATCTCACATAGGTGTTCCTTTTGTCCAGGTGGGAAAGGGCAGTGTGGAGTGTGATTGAGATTGCGTAATCTGTGGATCTGTTGGGGCGGTATGCAAATTGGAGTGGGGCTAAGGTTTCTGGCATGATGGTGTTGATGTGAGCCATGACCAGCCTTTCAAAGCACTCCATGGCTACCAACATGAGTGCTACGGGAGGTAATCATTTAGTCAAGTTACCTTTGCTTTCTTGGGCACAGGGACTATGGTGGTCTGTTTAAAACATGCAGGTATTACAAACTTGTCAAGGGACAGTTTGAAAATGTCAGGGAAGTCACTTGGCAGTTGGTCCACTCATGCTTTGAATACACGTCCTGGTAATCTGTTTGGCCCTGCGGCTTTGTGAATATGACCTGTTTAAAGGTCTTGCTCACAGAGACTACGGAGAGCGTGATCACACAGTCGTCCGGAACAGCTGGTGCTCTCATGCATGCTTCAGTGCTTCAGTGTTGCTTGCCTTAATGCAAGCATATGTCTGGTAGGCTTGCATCACTGGGCAGCTCGCGGCTGTGTTTCCTTATGTAGTCTGTAATAGTTTTCAAGCCCTGCCACATCCGACGAGTGTCAGAGCCGCTGTGGTAGGATTCAATCTTAGTGCTGTATTGATACTTTGCCTATTTGATGGTTTGTCTGAGAGCATAGCAGGATTTCTTATTAGTGTTCGGATTAGTGTCCCACTCTTGAAAGCGGCAGCTCTAGCCTTTAGCTCGGTGCAGATGTTGCCTGTAATCCATGGCTTCTGGTTGGGAAATGTACAGTGGGGAGAACAAGTATTTGATACACTGACGATTTTTTAGGTTTTTCTACTTACAAAGCATGTAGAGGTCTGTAATTTTTATCATAGGTACACTTCAACTGTGAGAGACGGAATCTAAAACAAAAATCCAGAAAATCACATTGTATGATTTTTAAGTAATTAATTTGAATTTTATTGCACAACATAAGTATTTGATACATCAGAAAAGCAGAACTTAATATTTGGTACAGAAACGTTTGTTTGCAAGTACAAAGATCATACGTTTCCTGTAGTTCTTGAACAGGTTTGCACACACTGCAGCAGGGATTTTGGCCCACTCCTCCATACAGACCTTCTCCAGATCCTTCAGGTTTCGGGGCTGTCGCTGGGCAATATGGACTTTCAGCTTGGAGTCTGTTTGATTGAGTGTGTAGACAGGTGTCTTTTATACAGCTAACGAGTTCAAACAGGTGCAGTTAATACAGGTAATGAGTGGAGAACAGGGGGGATTCTTAAAGAAAAACTAAGAGGTCTGTGAGAGCCGGAATTCTTACTGGTTGGTAGGTGATCAAATACTTAGGTCATGCAAAAAAATGCAAATTAATTACTTAAAAATCATACAATGTGATTTTCTGGATTTTTGTTTTAGATTACAGACCTCTACATGCTTGGTAAGTAGGAAAACCTGCAAAATCGGCAGTGTATCAAAAACTTGTTCTCCCCACTGTACATCAGGTCACTGTGGGGACGACCTCGTTGATGCACTTATTGTCGGTGACTGTGGTGGTATAACGACTTGGTGCGTCGTTGATGCACCAAGTCGGTGACTGTGGTGATATACTCCTCAATGCCATCGGATGAATCCCTGAACATTTTCCAGTCTGTGCTAGCAAAACAGTCCTGTAGCGTAGCATTTGCATCATCTGACCAGTTCTGTATTGAGCGAGTCACTGGTACTTCCTGCTTTAGTTTTTGCTTGTAAGCAGGAATCAGGAGGATAGAATTATGGTCAGATTTGCCAAATGGAGGGCGAGGTAGAGCTTTGTATGCATCTCTGTCTGTGGAGTAAAGGTGGTCTAGAGTTGTTTTTCTATGGTTGCACATTTGACATGCTGGTAGAAATTAGGTCAAATGGATTTAAGCATGTCTGCAGTAAATTCCCCGGCCACATGGAGCACCACTTCTGGATGAGCAGTTTTATCTGCTATTAACTTATCACCTTATCGCATCTAAAATGTAAATAAAACACTGTAAAGAGTTTATATAATGTGTCATTACATATCTATGGAGAGAGATTGTAAAACAGAAATAGTTGCTTTATGCATGCTGTACGTTACGACATAACACATCAAGATGTAACGGAGGGTCAGTTTTTTCAACTTTTCTCCAATACTATAGAGCCATTACCATGTTGATCAACGCTTGAATAGAAACCTTGTTCACACCCCCGACTTTGACGTCAACCATTAGTTTTCGTGGTAGCCTCGTTTGAATGTTGCGGTTGCGCACATTTGTACGGAATGGGGTGAGTTTACGTTAGACATCTTATGACTTCGGGTGTGTTCGTAAAGTCAAACTGTTCAGAGAGCACACTGTCTGCTCTGGCCGAGGAGCAGGGTTGATCCGAGTGTTCTGACCTCACAACGGCAGTCAAGCACCCAAGCTAACTGACTAAAGTTGGCTAGCTTGTTAGCTACTTCAAGACATAAATGAGTGAACAAGTCACTTGGTTAGGCTTTTTTCATGTTATCCAGAGGGGTGGTGACTAACTGCGCTGCAGGCAACAATTTTATACATTTTTTATTTATTATAATTCAACGGGTGTTGAGCGTTCATAAATTCAACTATTATTCTGAGCTCTGGCCCATACGGTTTGTTATGCTGAGTACATCTACTAATTTTGATTTGATCATTTTTGGTTCTCTTGATAGAACACTAACATTGTATTTATTTTTCTACCCACAGGGTAGTTCCTCCTATGCAAATATACGTGTAGGGTTTACATTTATAGCTTGTTTCCCAATCGTAATCAACTGTTTTACCAGTCCACTAATAAAAAAAAATAAAAGTAAATTTTTTTCTAACCTGCAGGAATATTTTCTTACTTCTCTCAGGATTGCGCCCTGGGATCACATATCTCATAACCATGTCATGTAATCCTATGGCCACTTCTCTGCTTCAACAGAGAACCACAACCACAGCCCCTGTCTCTGACCAGGATACTTCTGCTTCAACAAAAAGATCCCAATCAGAGATGTCCCTGCTTCAACAGGGTCACCCTGCTCCAACAGATAATTTGCCCTAGAATTTCCCCTTTTATTAAAGATATACAGTTAACCTTGGTCTCCCCGGGAACAATCAGTAAGCGGAGTTAGCCATCCCATCCTCATCACCAAATTGTGGTATAAATTCTATAGGAAGAGAGACTGCAGATTCTTTCAAACAACAACTTTATTATAAGATTTGCAAAAATGATGCAGACAACAGTCACTCAAATAGTTCAATGTTGAAAGGCCAACGAACAGAGCTGTCTCTCCTTTTATAGGAAGTACATCCTCTAATCTATATGACAGTTATCAGATGTGCAGAACAGCCACCATTCTCTGTTCCTCCCTGCAATTCCCACATAGCTAAATTCCTGCCGATCGTAAACACAGGAGGTCACATACTGCAGTCGCACCCAAGCGGCTCATAAATCTTTTAGCTCAGATTTATGACTAAGTCACACAGGACAAGTTTGTATCAGTAAAAAAATACTAGGATATAACAATGGACAAATATTTAAGTAAAAAACAGTAAAGTATGTCTAATTAAACAGTATAGTATGTAATAAATATTAATTTATTCCACATAGTTCATAAATACTTTGCTTCAATGACACAGTTAGTTATCTACCCACCTCATTTCTTTCTTTTAGTAAGTACACCATCATGCTTTCGGGATACATGTCAGATTCCACATTGATTATTTTAGTTGTGGACAGACACTACATCACCACACTCCCTCTCTTGGTCCTCATCTTTGTAAGTCACCTTGATTTAGCACCTGTGTGTTTTATCAGTTTCTTTATGAAAATATTTAGCGAACTCCATGACAGTAGCTAAAGCAAGGTGAAATAAAAGCACACTAGTTGTCACGCATGCTGCCGCTCTCCCTCTCTGGTGCTCCAGGGCGACAGACTGCCTTCATTACGCACACCTGTCACCATGTTACGCGCACCTGCGCTTCATCACCGGTCACCATCACGCGCAGCAGCACATCATTGGACTCACCTGGACTGCTCTAATTTGTTTATTGCCTTCCCTATTTCTGTCTGCTTCCCCGTGTGTTCCCTGTATCAGCATTGTTGTCGTTTTCCCTGTCCGTATTATGGTTCATGTCTGTTATTCATTAAATATTCACTCCCTGTACTTGCTTCTCATCCCCGGCATCGATCTTTACAGAATGCTGATACCATTAAAGAAGCATCAGGGAGATTGTTTTTGTTTTGGTTGGTGCCTTTGGGTCAGTATACACCTCCTGAAACTAGGCTGAATTAATCTAAGATACCTCAATAAATAGTTTATTAATTTCACATCTAACTACAGTAAGATGTTTGGTTCAGTATTTCTCAATGAAAAAAATGTGCATGAAAATCAGTCGTCTCTGTTGAATGACAACAAATACTTTATTGAAGAATCCATACTGTTGACCAATCACCGAAGAAGGGGTGTATTTCGGCTTGCCTCCAGAAAAGATATAGCGTGCTTGAACAGCCAAAGAAACCCTAACGGAAGTCCAAAACGAACAAAAACATCACAAAATGTTGTCATAATATATGCACAAACTCGTCCAAACTGTTTCTTCAGGGAAGCATACATATTGCCTGCTGCAGGGCTCTCTCAACACACACACACCCTCCCAAGGCCAACCACTCCCTCAGCAACAGCCTGCCTCACTGCCTGATAGTAAGCAGCAGCAGTTCACAGTGAAATATATATAAGAGAAATGCCATGTGGCCATGGCATGAGTGGTGGTGTCCCATCCTGAAGTAGGACTAAATAGATTTAAATACTGGAGTATTGTATATATATTATTACTAATATTGTTATTTAAAGAAAAAAATAGTGAGTGTTTTGCTAGATGGTAGGGTATTTGTTTTATTTATTTACTCTTTCAAGCATAGTATAAGGGAGTTATACTCCAGTCTAGTAGGTGGCGGTAATGCAACATTTATTGGATGCCAACCGCGGTTAAACCTCATCGAAGAAGAAGAAGTCCGCATACGTGCCTTTGGAGCTCCACCCAAGCGAGGCATTTGACGTGTTGCATAGCGTCACAAATTTACATCGGCCCCCCCTCAACTTCTGCGGTGGAACTTCCCCAGGCTTCAAGCAGAAGAAGGGAGAGAAATAACGTAGTTAGCGTTATATTCTTTAACGTTGGCGTAACAACACAATAATACATCCAAGTTTGTAATTACAAACATATGTTGTACGTTTAAGTACTAGTCTAACTAAGGTAATACCTCATTACTCTACAAAATGGATTCAAAGTCAAGCAATCGGACGGACGAAGGGGAGCTGGAAGACGGGGAGATCTGCGATGATGACACCGACGAAAAGGTGCTTATACAGCAGGATACAATGAGGCCTAGTAGTACGAACAACAACTCATCACGAAATTCACGGAAATCGAAACCATCGGCGCGAAGTTTACCACCTCTTATGGGTAGCCAGCCTACAGATTTTCGACTCTTAATGCCATACAACCGCGGACCTCATTCGCACAGTCCCTTCCCCCCGAACCACAGACCGCAAAGCGGACCCGATCGGCCGCCGCCACTGGGGCCTCATTGTGACCAGAGCCCACGTTCCAGCTTCTGGGAACGAAGTCACACAGCCCTGGGTCGATTTAGGCACCGGTGGAAACCAGAAGATGACGGTCGTGGGGATTGGGGACGTGGAGGCTGGGGAGACGGATGTGGTGGAGGGAGAGAGACTGGTTGGGTTCCCCCCGGCCGTTATGGGCCCGGAGAGAATCACAGTAACAAGAAAGAATCTCCCTCGAGAAACAAACGTATCCTTTGGCATTCATCTCATGGCATCTGTATGATTGTAAAGTGTGTGATGCCATGTTGCTGAAGGGAAAAGCCTAACAAATGTAACCACATATTGTAACATATTTCTCTGTTTATGCTGTTGTACTAGCCTTGATTGTAGTTACCATATCGCCTCTAGCTAACAATATATCTGCCATTTTGTAACAGTTGATTTTACACAATATTCTCCTCCCTGCCATCAAAGCTCAATTGATTGGCAGCATTTTGAGTTAGAAACAAAACACTGTGTTGTTAACCTGGAAATGGATTTTGGATCTAAATACATGTTGCTATTAGTGTCAGTCTTTGTGTGTCGTAATCAAACTCATGAGTTGTGCATTTCCTTCACTTCATGAATTCAGAGAAGGTATTAATGGGGAGGAATCAGGTAAGAAACAAGCAGATGATGCACCACAATGCTGCCAAAACCGAGAATGGTGTCAACGAGAGCTTTGAGGATCTGCTCACCAAGTACAAACAGATTCAGCTGGAGCTGGAATGTATTAGAAAAGAAGAGAACATGGTTCTGAAGGCCGAAGAAGACCTGTCGGCTCTGAACGAGCCTGAGCTTTCTGCCAGTAATCCCCAGACCGAGCCGTTACCCGACACTAACAGTATTCCCAATGACAGCGCTGCGGAGGAGAAGAAGGTATTTCAGGCGTTCAACCTCAAACCTCTACGACAGAAACTTCTCACTCCAGCAGAAATTGATGCGCTCAAAACGAAAACGGAAAAGAAAGATCCGGAGAAAGAGGACGGTGACACGGAGAGCGAAAGAGGTCCAGTTGAACCAGTTGCTACCCCGATTGCTATTCCCAAAGGTGTGTACCAAAGCCACGCTGCAACACAAGTCTGCAGCGATGGCGACAGTGGTGGTAACAAACTAAGGAAACATTGTGAAGCAGACTTGACCATAATCAATGATGTATTGTTTTTCTCAGCCACAATGTTAAGACCCTGTTTGTGTTGTCTACTGACTATTTAGGAGAAGAGGAGAAAGATGGGTTGAAGAAAGAGGCGAACAAGGCAGGGGAGAAGGACACGACAGCCTGTGTGTGCTGCCGCAGCAAATCTGAGGGCCCGGAGGAAGAGGGGGAGACGAAGTATTCGAAAGTCGGTTGTGTGTGCTGCAGCGAATCATCAGAGGACTCCACTCCATCCCCTGTCAAGGTTGGCATCTGTTAAAATTAGGGCCGTCAAAGTTAAACGTGTCACGCGTTATTTACATGCTACCGGCGCACATTTCTACACCTCACATAACCTTTTTAAGCGTGCGTGTTTCCGCACGGGCCTTTTTTTCTTTTTAGGCCCAAACACCACACGAAACACAGCTACAGGCGATGCTTGGGCCTTTACGCCGCTGAAGACCATGTGCCTCTAGCCCAAATCACGTAAAGTTATGCCCAGTATTACCAGAGCTATGTTGTTGTTTTTTACTGCCTCTGTTTGTTTGCGAATGTCGCAGGCCGTTTTTTAAACTACCTGTGAACATTGTTTAGCTAGTTAGTCATGTTACCTAGCTAGCGACCTGATAACTTTGACCACTGGTTAGTCTATGCACACATTTGGATGGCACAGGAAAAATTGAAAAGGAATAGGCTACTCAAAGAGATTCTTCAAGAGTGGGGTGTGTGGGAGTATGTGAGAGAGTGTGTGGGAGGGTGGGAGAGTGTAGGCCTATGTGTGTAAAGTTATCTGAACACTACAGATGGTTACAGTGTTTTCATAACATTGTTGGACAAGATTTAAAGCTCTTTGTTCTTTGTATCTGTAGAGCCAGTTTTTTCCCACTCATTTAGTATGCCTGAAGCTTTTGTACGTGGTATTTTGTTAGAATCCCTATTTGCTGTTGAAAAGCAGCAGCTGCTCTTCCTGGGGTCCACACACAATATTAAACATGACATAATACAGAATATTAATAGACAAGAACACCTCAAGGAGAGAGCTACATATCTAGGTCGAACAGGGGAGAGGGGTTGGGCAGTGAGGTGTTGCTTTATGTTTAAAAAAACAACAACAAAAAAAACAGGTTTGCTCTTTATTTGAGCAATATGAGATGGAACAGTGTGCAATGCAATAATGTCTCTATGTAATACGGTACGCTTTCTTGAATTTGTTCTGGATTTGGGGATTGTGTGTGTTGCGCGCAAGTGTTATACGTAAACATGGATAGGAGGGAGTAGGCCTACTTAAACGGTGTGAGCATTAACAGCTAGCTGCATATTACGGTGAGTTTTGTGTTTATGGTGAAAGTGCTATTCAAACATTCTGATGTAGATTATTTTGTGTTTCCATCCCTTACAATCAAAACATAGTATGTCTAACTCAACATACTGATTCTTAAATGGAAAGATCTTTCTTTAGGGCAAACTTTGATCAAATTCTAAAGTTGTGATTTTTTTTTTGTCATTCCAATTTAAAATCCCATTATAATTACCTCCCCCCTGCAGCCTAAAGTGAAGGGGAGCAATGAAGACGAGGAGCTGTCTGAGCTGCAGCTGCGTCTCTTGGCCTTGCAGTCAGCCAGCAGGAAGTGGCACCAGAAAGAACAGCAGGTAATGAATGCGAGCAAGGAGAAGATCACCAACGCAAAGCCTTCCCAGGAGAAGATCACCAATGCCAAGCCTTCCCAGGAGAAGATCACCAACTCCAAGCCTTCCCAGGAGAAGATCACCAACGCCAAGCCTTCCCAGGAGAAGATCACCAACTCCAAGCCTTCCCAGGAGAAGACATCCAGCTCTACATCCAGTGCATCCAACCCAGCTGAAAGAGGCAGAGTCACCACCAGGTCTGCCTCGTCTGCTGCCTCGGAGAAGGCCAAAGCTCTGGCCAACAAGCCCCAGGAGAAGGCCAAGGCTGGGGCTAAGCCTCCAGTGGAGAAGAGCAAAGCGCCGGTCAAGGGCTATCCAGGGAGGAAGATGGTCAGCCCAGGTGAGGAGGGCCTTTCTGCTTAGTCAGATACAAACTGTCCTCAATGTTGGCACCAAACGTTCCATGAAACTGACATTCTAGTCTTGGAACATTTGGTACCAACATGGAGTTCATTAGATTTCTAAAGCTCAAACTTGAGTTTACAAAACTGCTTATGTATTGCTTAGGCTTTTCCCCAAAAAATGTCCCCCCTTTTGATTCCTGTACCCCAGGCTCGGTGGCCAAGCAGGCGTTCCGGAAGCAGCAGTTGAGGACCTGGAAGCTCCAACAGCAGAGAGACCAGGACGAGCTGCGGAGACAGGAAGAGGAGGAACGCCGCAGGAGAGAGGAAGAGATCCGCAAGATCCGGGATCTGTCCAATCAGGACGAGCAGTACAACCGCTTCATGAAGCTGGTCGGGGGCTCCAAGCCGCCACTGGCGCGCAATCCGAGCAAGGTAAGAGGGAGAGAGCGAGAGTTCCTGTCCAGAAACCCATCCTAGAACCTAGCCCAGGGGCGTCGAACTCACTTTGACCCACGGGCTGCATTCGGTCTTCAACGAGGTCCGGAGGGCCGCACTTAAAGTATATTATATTTCCTTGCTGTCAAAATATAAATCCTCTCTCCATCGCTTTGAATTGTTTTATGTTTCCTGGCTATCTAGCTTTCGTTTTGATGACTGTTAGCAATCAGGACAGAGTAAAGAGACTATAAATGTTGGTTCATTATAATTTTTACCGTTTCGATTTGGTTTTTAGTCATTTTCATGTTTAAAAACATTTATTTAATTTTTTACTCAAACACTTGCAGTCCAGAATGCCCTCGCCCCTACTCCCTAGGCACATGAAGTAGCTTCAAAAGGATTGGATATGAGTATGTAATATGGAGGTGGCTCTACCTTGCCATCTGATATACTTGGTACATTTTTCACCATATTGCTTATAGCTATCCAATCGTTACAGATCTACACAAGTGGTTATGAGGCAGGGGCCAGAGATGGGGATCTGTGTCAGAAATGTTCACTTTCCCAGATAAGAGACTGAGAAAATGTTGAAGTTAAAATGTCTATTTGTCCCTCTCAGTCCAGAGACAGCGACCACACTAGGAAGTCTTCTGGAAAACAGGGATTGGACACCTCAGGGAACCTTTACCAGTATGACAACTACGACGAGGTTGCCATGGATACTGACAGTGAGACCAATTCTCCGGGTGAGCAATCAGCTCACCTGCGAATGCACTCACAGCACATTTCAACCTTTCTGAAGGTGTTATATAGAACCCATCCTACATCGTGGATAGATTGTATGGTGGGACATGGTCATCAATCCTTGCCACTTTTGTGATGTTTGACAGTCTTATTTCTGTCAGAATCTGATTGGCTAAAATTCTGTTCTTGTCTCTTTCCAGCATCTTCTCCAGTACATGATCCATTCGAGGTCCAAGGATGTTTCACTCACATGCACATGCCTTTCCCCATGGACTCCCCTCAATACAGAATTGTACGTTCCACTCTATAAACTCTAAACCATGCTGCTCTTACAAGTGAAACTAAACAGCTTCCTCTTTCTTTCCAGGATTTGGGTCAGCCGCGTTACCTGTCCGTCATTCCGTCCGCGCCCCCTCCACCCTTACCCCCAATGCCCCCACCCCCGGATGAGCTAGAGCCGCCCCCCAAGCCGCCGTTCGCTGACGAGGAAGAGGAGGAGGAGATGCTGCTCAGAGAGACCTGCCTCATGTCCATGGCCAACAAGAAGGTGGTACTTCCTGCGGTACAACAGTAGATGGCGCCACAGGAGCGTAAAGTGACATGCCCGTGTTATCTGTGTTGTTTTAGGAGTAGGTCATACTCTACAAAGTGAATTCAGCTCAACAGAAGGATGCATATTTTTCACTCTGTTAATTTACAGGTGTTGAACAATGCTAATTTATCTCGTTACCCTGCTATGTGAGATGGGCAACTCAATCATGATATTTTCCAATACTACAGCAAATAATTGTCTTTGAACAGTGGGCTTGGTGAGTCTGGCTTTAACAATGTCTTCCTCCCCCTTAGGAGATTACCCTTGACAGCGGCCCCCCCTCTCCCTCCCCCCTGGTCAGTCTGGTTCAGCCGGTGCCCATGAGCAACCGGAGTGTGGTCAGCCTCAACACAGCACCCCAACCACGAAACAAGAAGTTCAGCCGTGGGCATCACCACCCCAGGCTCCCACTGGTGGTAAGGATAATAACACAATGGAGATAATATACTACAGGCTAAAACATGGTGGTTACTGAATTAACCAGTTAACATGTTCATCTCAACTTTATAGTCATTTTTAGTTCCTGTTGGCTCTCCAACCAAACCTAAACATTTGAAGGAAATCCAGCGTTGGGTCAGTAACCGAAAGGTCGCCGGTTCGACTCCCCGAGGTGACTAGGGGGAAATTCTGTTGATGTGCCTTTGAGCAAGGCACTTAACCCTAATCGCTCCTATATGTCTCTCTGAATAATAGCTTCTGCTGAATGACTCAAATGTAAATTTCTTAAAACCCACAATGCCCTGAATAGCGTCCTTTCTTTGACACTTTCAACCACAATATTCCGGATGGCATTCATCCTGTTCACCTACATTTATAAACACAGCCATGGAAGTATGTTGAAGCAACAAGTCAGTAGATTCGCAAATGAGTTTCTTCTCTGATCATCATGCACGTGCTGAAAATATTCATATTTTTGTTAATGTGCCATATTTTTGTTCAAGAACTACATATTCCGCTTTTTTTTTTGCAGCTAAGTTGTGTAAAACAGGACTTTGGAAGCCACAGGTATCTTTGTCCTCAGTAACGCCATGTGATGTTTTCTAAGACTAATGGCTTAGAACTCCCGCTGTTGACTGCTATAGGAAACACACGTGGGTCCCTTCAGCAGGACATGTGTTCCCAATGACGGCCGGCCTCACTTTTGTTCCCAGAGCCCGTGAACAATAAGCTCATCTTCGACTGCATCCCATGGCTCGTATTCACTGAGCGTCAAGAGTAGGACGGCTGACATAGGATCAGTTTTGCATTTCAGATCGTAATGAATAAGACGAGGGGGATCTGATCGTAAATTGACACTCCCGCTTGGCGATGAATCGATTTGGAGCCGTGAAGTCCGCGCCCGTTCCTCACCATGACCCATTTTTTTAAATTCATACTTGTTATTGTTCCCCCCCAGCTCCCGCGGCACAAGGCGGTGGTAGTCCAGCTCAACGGTTCAGACGACAGTGACTCGGACATTGAGACCTGCGGCAGCTCTACACGGACACAGTTTGTCTTTGGAGGCCTGGAGTTCATGATTAAGGAGGCCCGCAGGTCTGCAGAGGTACGTGTGTGTGGCCCAACAGTTTAGCCCCCAGGACCTCCGCCCAATGTAGATGTGAATGGCAGAATTCTAATTTGAGATGCTTGATAAGTGTGCTAATTGTATATGATCTGAGGGGGACGGGAAGTTGATGCTTTTTTTTCTCTCGCTCTCTCTCTGAACGTCTAGGCAGCAAAAGCCAAACCGACGTCAGGATCTGAGGAGAACGAACCAGTCAGAACTCCGGAGGCTCTATCCGATGCCAAGAAGGCTGAGTATCGTCTGCTGAAAGGAGAAATAGCCAGGTATGGTTTTCCCAGAAGATGGCCTGACATAGTGACATTGCGCCTGGGTTGAAAAACTATCGATTGATCCAACCATTCATTAACACGCCTAGCTATATTAAAGGCACCGAGGTGAGGAAGGATATTCCTTTAGAATGTGAATGGTGGCACGCTATGGACTACAAATGGTCCTTTCATTCATTATACCCGTGGTCGTGGTCTTGGAATTCCTTCCGAGCCAACCTAAAACACGACCTGGTGTCTCTGGAGGAGTTCAAAGGACAAATAGATGAACAGGTTGTTGCGACGTGTCGTTGCCACTAGTTTGCGTTGCCTTACGTAAGGAAGCATGTTTTACGTCACACACATTCCTGCGCACACACACACACCCGCTGTCTGTTTGCTGTTGTATTTGTGCTGTTGCCAGCGTCTTCTGTCTGTGTTGTCTGTTTTTTTAAATCTTAGTATGTATTTATTTATTTATTCTGGTCTTCACAGGAGGCCTTTTGCCAGGCCATCATTGTGAATAAGAATTTGTTCTTAATTGACTAGCCTGGTTCAAATCAAGGTTAAAATGAAAAATACTGACAAAAATTGTCTCACTGTTTTATTTGTTTTCTGACTGCAGTAGGGAGAAACAGAAGGTTCTGATGGACCACAGTCCCCGAGCTGTGTCCTCTCCTGCAGGCTCTGATCCCGATGTGGACTTTGCTGCCAAGGCAGCGGCCAAGCTACAGCTGACCGAGGCAGAGACCAACCTGACCAAACACAGGTGAGGCCCCCCAAAACACATTGGTATTTTCAGTAGTTGTCTCACATTAGGAAATTACTCTGACTTATGGCTTCTCCCTCCTCCCAGAAACCTGCTCCTGAAGGACGACGGCATCCTGAGGCAGCTCTTGCAGCAGGAGCAGAAGAAGAAGGAGGCGTTGAAGGCAGCTGAGGCCAAGGTGGCCAAGCTCAAAGAACAGCTCCTGGCCTCGGAGAAGATCGTCAGCGCCAACAAGACCCTCCTCAACAGGCTCCAGGAGCAGGTGTGTCAGTTAGGGTGGAACCCAGGGGAAGTGAAACTGAAAGGGAATGAAGTTTGAAGTAAACTCCTAGCTGAGAGCAATGAGTCGGATGGCTGAAGGTTTTAGTCAGTGGAAGGTGAACAGTGGAGTAGGAATTTGTTTCTACTGGGAATGTTGGGAAGATGCCAAGCTACAAAGGAATGTCTCTGAAGGATACGGCGCATTTCATTCAATTCTCCTTTGCGTGTATATAGCAGGTGTGGTCATGCCTTCTCGTTGGCGGGCTACTGGGTGTGCTGTCTTTCACTCTCAACACACCTGATTAAGGTTCTGATGCGTTATCATACTGGTTGTGTTATGTTTTAGCTCTCATCTGTCATTTACACGGAGTTGACCAAACATTAGGGACACCTTCCTAATATTGAGTTGCACCCCCGTGGACTCCACAAGGTGCCGGAAGCGTTCCACAGGGATGCTGGCCCATGTTGACTCCAATGCTTCCTACAGTTGTGTCAAGTTGGCTGGATGTCCTTTGGGGAGGTGGACCATTCTTGATACACAACAGGAAACTGTTGAGTGTGAAAAACCCAGCAGCGTTGCAGTTCTTGACACACTCGAACCGGTGCGTGTCAAGAACCGGTGTGTCTCACCTACCGTACCCCGTTCAAAGGCACTTAAATATCTTGTCCATTCACCCTCTGAATGGCACAACACACACAATCCGTGTCTCAATTGTGGCAAGGCATTCAAAATCCTTCTCATCTACACTGAGTTGAAGTGGATTTTAACAAGCGACATCAATAAGGGATCATAGCTTTCACCTGGATTCACCTGGCCAGTCTGTCACGGAAAGAGCAGGCGCTCTTAATGTTTTGTTTCCACCCTTTAACGTCTGTCGCGTATGTTCCCGCCCTATAGGTTCATCGTGTTCAGCTCCGCGTGTCAGTGAAGAAGAACCACAGCTTGAAGCTGCAGAAAGAGATGGTCCAAGCCCAGGCCGCCGCAGGCAGAGAGCCAGGGGTTCAGAAACGACGCACGGACATCAGCCACCCCTCGGTGAGCATCACAACGTACCCACCCACACCGGAGCCCTTACTTGTTGTTTAATAAATCATAGAAATGTGTTCAAGGCCTTGTCCAGTGGGGCACAACATCGTGAATTGCTTTGAAGTGGAAAATGTGTGTTGTTGGACTTGTAACACCATCTCTGTTTCGAAAGTCTTCTCCCTTTTTCCTTTCAACTGCACACGACCCATCCATAAGTTTAAGCCCGTGTTCTCTAAACGGTCTCTCTGCCCTGCCTCCATTCTACAGCCTGCGAAGCGTCTGCGGGTGGAAGTCTCTGTCGCCACCCGCGGAACTGAGCGCCACTTCGCCGACCTCCTGGCCCAGAAGCAGCGTCTGCAGCTGCTCGAGTCGGAGTACGCCCTAAAGATCCAGAAGCTGAAGGAGGCCCAGGCCCTCCACAACCGAGGAGCCGTCCCCGAACCCCCGCCACCCCAGGCCACCTCCACCCCAATCCCCAGGGCTCGCCAGCCCAGTGCCCCTCCCACCAGCCCCTTCCCTTTGCCCCAGCCATCCCTACATGACCTCACCCAGGATAAACTCGCCCTGGTCAGCAGTGAGGATATCACTGAGACTGAAGACGGCGACATGGAACCCGCCACTGCAGCAGTGCCCTCCGCCTCCACCCAGAGTGTTCGCAGGCGCTCTTTCAGAGAGACGGGCGCCTTCACCAAGCCTAAACTGGAGCCCGGTGGGACTGGACTGGTCAAGGATTGTCCAGCCAAGTCAGCCAAGGTGAAGGCCCCTGGGCCTGGGGAGCTGTTTTTAGGGCTGGAGGTGGAGGCCCTGCAGACGATGGACAAGCAGCAGGCCAACCTAGGAGAGCTGCTGCTCGGGGAACTACGGGCGCTAGGTGGCACTGTGGAGAAACCTCCAGCTGGGAAGGTAAAGCATAATATAACTGGAACCTACTCGCACTGAATTCAAATGACCTTTTTGTTGTGATTTTAAATGCTACTTAGTTTTTTACTGTACAGTTTCTGGACTTGCATACAACACACATGTCCTGTCCAGAACTGTGTTCCATTCATTCTCCGTGGTAAGACTGACATGTTTTAATGTTCAGGTGATAGAGGTGGATGTAGACATAATGGCTGCCCAGTCAAGCCGTGCTGAGCTGAAGCCTGTCCCGTTCGGACAATATCGCAGCCCTCTCCTGGTCTTCAAGTCTTACAGGTAGGTGGCTAGTTCACTGCTAGGCCGTCTCCCAATTACACATTACTAGTGGTAAGAATGACCGCATCCTGCTTTCAATAAGAACCTCTCGCCTTTTCTTCTTCTTGTTTTTTTTTGCCTTTCTTCAGGTTCAGTCCGTACTTTCGGACCAAGGAGAAGTTATCACTCAGCTCTGTGTCTTACAGCAACGTTGTGGTGCCCAAAAAGTGTTTCTGCCGCTTCGACCTCACAGGCACATGCAATGACGATGACTGCAAGTGGTAAGTCGGTCTTCTTAGTGTGTGTGTAAACATGCATGTGAGTCTGTATTCATTTCTGTTTCATTGTAATCACCCCGCCTCATTTGGGTGATCTGATGTTGGGGTTTTTTCTTGGTCTGTTTTCTAGGCAGCATATGAGAAATTGCACTTTCGGTGGAAACCAGCTTTTCCATGATATCCTGTCGTACAACCTGGCGTTGATTGGCTGCTCGGAGAGCAGTACTACTGATGACATCAGTGTTGCCACAGGTAACCGAACCACACTGCATCTGGCAATATTAAAATGCCATTGTGTTTAGAATTTATGGATTTGGCGATTTTTAAATAATGAAAGTTATAAAAAATAAAAAAAATACTTGAACCTCTTACTCCGTGATAAATACATGTTTGAGGCTTTCACTGACAATGTTAGTTGTGCCAATGTTGCTTGTGTCCCTATTTTCAGAAAAGTATTTAAAAAAGCTCTTTGGGACAAACAAGGATCGCATGGGAATGGACCAGAAGGCTGTCCTACTGTTGAGCAAAGTGAATGAAAGCAAAAGACATGGTGAGTTATCTTTCCTTTTGTTTCATCTCCTCTTCACTCAACAATATCTTGTGAGTTTAAGGAACCTTCTCCACCATAGAAGCATTCTGACTCTAGTCTAACTCGTGTTGTGTCTAGTCCCTCCCTTCACCACGTGTAAGGATCTCCGGAGGTGGAGGCCTCAGCCCGCTCGCCAGGCCAGCCCAAGCGCTGGGGACGACAGCGGGGACGAGTGTGCAGACGCCAACCCTGGTCCGGTCAAATACGGTGAGTCTCGGTCAGTAGGTTCATCTCCCAACAACAAACCACAACAGACGAGCAGAATTACAACTGATCTGAAGCGCAGTGTAAATGGTGGAGGCGGCACGAACACAGCAATTGCTCCGCTTCAATTGCGTAGAACACAACCGTTTGAGTTTTTCTCCCGGAGGGTTTTACCTTTATCCTTTTGCTGTTTGTCGTTTTATTTTTTTAAAACATTTTATCCTTGTCATAGACGGTTTTTCCAAGAGGAGTTTGTCTGCTGCCATGGATGTGTGTGTGACCCCAGACGACAAGCGTTACTTCATTAGTGAGACTGACGACATATCTAACCTGGAGACCAGTGTCCTGGAGAGCCCCCGCGACGCACAGCTGTGGATCAAACTGGCCTTCAAATACCTCAGCCAGAAAGAGACGTAAGTGAACCCTCTCATGTGTCTGTGTATGTATGTACCCTCGACTCAAGTCATACTCAAATCTGGATCTGGTGTGTTAAATAGTTGTTGTTTTCTTGGGTGATGAATGTGTATCAGATTGGATATGTATTATACAGTACCAGTCCAAATGTTTGGACACACCTACTCATTCAAGTGTATTTCTTTATTTTTTTTTACTGTGTTCTACATTGTAGAATAATAGTGAAGATGTAAAAAAAAAAGTAGTAGTAACCAAAAAGTGTTAAACTAATCAAAATATATTTTATATTTAAGATTCTTCAAATTAGCCACCCTTTGCCTTGATGACAGCTTTGCACACGCTTGGCATTCTCTCAACCAGCTTCATGAGGTAGTCACCTGCAATGAATTTCAATTAACAGATCTGCCTTGTTAAAAGTTCATTTGTGGAATTTCTTTACTTAATGCATTTGAGCCAATAAATTGTGTTGTGACAAGGGAAGGTTGGTATACAGAAAATAACCCTATTTGGTAAAAGACCAAGTCCATATTATGACAAGAACAGCTCAAATAAGCAAAGAGAAATGGCAGTCCACCATTACTTCAAGACATGAAGGTCAGTCAATCCGGAACATTTCAAGTATTTTGAAAGTTTCTTCAAGTGTAGTTGCAAAAACCATCAAGCGCTATGATGAAACTGGCTCATGAGGACCGCCACAGGAAAGGAAGACCCGGAGTCACTTCTGCTGCAGAGGATAAGTTCATTAGTTATCAGCCTCAGAAATTGCAGCCCAAATAAACAGACACATCTCAACATCAACTGTTCAGAGGATACTGCATGAACCAGGCCTTCATGGTTAAATTGCTGCAAAGAAACCACTACTAAAGGACACTAATAAGAAGAGACTTGCTTGGGCCAAGAAACCGAAGCAATGGACATTAGACTGATGGAAGTCCAAACTTGAGAATTTTGGTTCCAACCGCTGTCTTTTTGTGAGATGCAGAGTAATAGATTTTTTTTTGTTGATTTGATTTGAAGTGAACGGACGTTTTCAACATGTGTGGTTCCCACCGTGAAGCATGGAGGAGGTGGTGTGGAGGTGCTTTGCTGGTGACACTGTCAGTTATTTGGAAAGTTTATTTGGAAATCAAGGCACACTTAACCAGCATGGCTACCACAACATTCTTCAGCGATACTCCATCCCATCTGGTTTGCGCTTAGTGGGACTATAATTTGTTTTTCAACAGGACAATGACCCAACACAACTTCCAGGCTGTGTAAGGGCTATTTGACCAAGGAGGAGAGTGATGGAGTGCTGCATCAGATGACCTGGCCTCCACAATCACCTGACCTCAACCCAATTGAGATAGTTTGGGATGATTTGGATCCCCCGGTTAAGGAAAAGCAGCCAACAAGTGCTCAGCATATGTGGGAACTCCTTCAAGACTGTTGGAAAAGCATTCCAGGTGAAGCTGGTTGAGAGAATGCCAAGCGTGTGAAAAGCTGTAATCGAGGCAAAGGGTGGCTACTTTTGAAGTATCTCAAATATAAAATATATTTAATTTATTTTAACACTTTTTTTTGGTTACTACATGATTCCATATGTGTTATTTCATAGTTTTCATGTCTTCACTATTATTCTACAATTGTAAAAGTAAAGAAACCCTTGAATGAGTAGGTGTGTCCGAACTTTTGGCTGGTACTGTATGTTTTGTAATGTTACGTGATATGATATAAGTATTGTATTATGTTGCTTCCCTGTAGCTCCGTGGCGGAGTGCCTGGATGCTGCGTTGAACACGCTGTCTCGTGCCCTGGAGGACAACCGGGACAACCCCGAGATTTGGTGCCACTACCTGTCTCTGTTCTCCCGCCGTGGGAAGAGGGACGAGGTGCAGGAGATGTGTGAGATGGCTGTTGAGCACGCCCCCGACTACCAAGTCTGGTGGAGTGTAAGTCCTCAGTCGATCTTCAAGGCATTCCTAGTCGATCACCAAGCATTTCTGTAGAAAAGCCGACGATAAAAGCATGAAGGCGGTAGGTGCACTTGATTCAGAAGCTCTGCGCACCGGGTAGGCAAAGTGTTGGCATTTTGAACCATCTAATTTGTCTGAAAAGTCCAACTCTGACTACCCGGCAGACCTGGAGGTCTGTGGCTCAATCGAGTGCGCCTACTGCGCTGGCCAATCAGATGGTTCAAATCGATGCACCTACCTACAGCTTCCACAACCCCGGCAACAGCAAAAAAGATGTACGCTTTCTTTATTTAACTAGGCAAGTCAGTTACCAAGTTCTTATTTTACAATGACGACCTAACCCAGACAATGCTGGGCCAATTCTGAGCCGCCGTATGGGACTCCCGATCACGGCCCGGTTGTGATACAGCCTGGGATCAAACCAGGTTCTGTAATGACCCCTCTAGCACTGAGATGCAGCGCTTTAGACCGCTGCACCACTCGGGAGCAATGAGCGAGTTCATGTGTATGTTTTTTCAGTACTATCAACACCGTTTTTAGTCAACAATATTACCGAACATAACGTGCTTCTAACGACCTCCACTGCAGCCGCAATGAATGAGCAGCCAAGTGTATCGATAGTCCAGCCTTTAAATACAATTTTAAAAATCATTCTTAGCAGCTCTTCGTCTATTTTAATATTGAGGAGTAGGCCTATTTCACTTTCTCTGGTCATAGGAACAACATGAATTTGTGCACGAGACAGATGCAGTGCGACTCGAGTTTCGCCATCAGGTGGAAGACGGGTCCCCTCTTTGGTCGGTTTCACCGGAGGAAAGGAAGGAGAGGGCCGGGACCGTGAGAGAGCGGGACCCTCTGCTGTTGTCCCTCCCTCCGCTGAGACTAATGCCGTGTTCAAAACAACTGGAGAACTCTGAAAATAATGAGATTTCAGACTGGGGAAAAATCGTCTTGAATGGTCATCCAACTCGGGCATGTTTCTAGAGCTCTGACTTTCCAACCTGAAGATCACTGATGTCAGGATTTGACCTTGTTTTTTTTCAGAGTTCCCAGTTGTCTTGAAAGCACCATGACCATCATATCCAGTAAAATAAAATAAAAGCTAGTTATTTCAATTGTGCCTCGCAAGTGCTACACCAACTGATCTATTTAGTTATCAAAGCTTGAGTTGTGAAATATAAACTGGTCTGAGAATAATAATATTGGCAGGCCAGGCATGTAGCCAATATGCTTGTTATAGTGTATTAGGCCTAAACTAACAGCCCCCCCCCCACCACAGTACCTAACCATGGAGAGCTCGTTTGAGGGGAAGGACTATGTGTGTGGTCGTCTGCTGCAGTACCTACTAGACTGTTCTTGGACTAGTGGTTTCTCCGAGAGGCTCTCCTTCCAGTTGCTGGAGTCTCTACTCTACAGGGTCCAACTCAGCGTGTTCACCGGCCGGCTACAGAATGCCCTGGCCATCCTACAGGTAAGCAGCTGCGAAGAAATAACCCGAGAGCCCCAACAATCTAGCTGCACACATCAATTCCCAGGGCAATTCCAAGTCATATCGCATCTTTTTTTTCTCCACTATCAGGCCAAACCTATTTAATACCTCTTGGATTAGCTACTGCTGCACAAAATGCACAAGATGCTCAAGGGCAAACAATCACCTCTCTGGCGTCCCTGTTCATTCCAGAATGCCTTGAAGTCGGTCACTGAGCAGTGCATTGCTGACCACCTGACCGCGAGTGACCGCTGCCTAGTCTGGCTGTCCTTCATCCACCTGACAGAGTTTGACCGCCTGCCGGCCAGCTTGTATGACCCGGCCAACTCCAACCCTTCCCGGGTGGTAAGCACAGAGTCCTTCGCCCTCCCCTGGAGAAAGCCGCTCGACGTCCGCACCGAGCCTGACACACTTATCGCTGTGTTCGAAGGTGAGCCTTCACCATCGCCACGGTTCAACGACTCGCATGGAAACTGTCCATGCTTTTTACTACAGGTCTCCTACTTAGCTTTTTCACCCAGTCTATAAATGTTCACTTTGTCCACAGTTACTCATGGTAAATGTAGTTTGCTCGCAAGCATAAAAATGTTACGCTTCCAGTTCGACTATTTCCCACTCAGTTACTTTTTAAATTTTTCTACAATTACTGCCACATTGATGTAAATGTCGTTTACAGCTGAGAAGGGCATTGATTTAATTCTTGTTTTTTCAACGCTAGATGCAGTACGTCAGTGCACAGACCAGACTCTGCCTCCCAGTGAGAGAACTCTGGTCTGTCTGCCACTATACACAAATCTCATCGCCTGCTACAGCCTGCTGGGAAAGTAAGCTCAATGCTAACATTCTGGTAGCTATAAGTATAAACCCAAACTGGTCTGTGCATCAATACCTGTATTTTGTAAAATATTTTACAAAATACAGGTATTGATGCACAGACCAGTTTGGGTTTATACTTTACCTTCTATAATGGTATTTCAGTGTTTGGTTTGATAAATGTGATACGCAACTCTGACACGTGTAATGGTTTTGTTTTTGCATACTGAGAAAAAATATAAACGCAACAATTTCAACGAGTTACAGTTCATATAAGGATGTCAGTTATATCAGTCAATTTAAATAAAGGAACTAGCCCCTAATCTATGGATTTCACATGACTGGGCAGGGACGCAGCGATGGGTGTGTCTGGGAGGGCACAGGCCCACCCACTGGGGAGCCAGGCCCAACCAATCAGAATGAGTTAATTACAAACAGAAATACTCCTCAGTTTCATCAGCTATCTGGTTGGCTAGGTCCTGGGCTGCCTTTAAGGTAGCGAAATTAACATTAAATTGTCTGACAACAGTTCTGGTAGACATTCCTGCCGTCAGCATGCCAATTGCACGCTCTCTCGAAACTTCAGACATCTGTGGCATTGTGACAAATCTGCACATTTTAGAGTGGCCTTTTGTCCCCCGCACAAGGTGCACCTGTGTAATGATTGTGCCGTTTAATCGGCTTCTTGATATGCCACACCTATCAGGTGGATTATCTTGGCAAAGGGGAAATGCTTACTAAAAGGGATTTATATACATTTGTGCACAACAGGAGAGGAATCAGCTATTTGTGCTTATGGAACATTTCTGCGACCTTTTTATTCCAGCTCATGAAACATGGGACCAACACTTCATGTTGCGTTATATTTTTGTTCAGTGTAGTTTATGCGTTTGCTACTTGGGTCGTCTCTCTCCTTCTGCATGCCACTTCCTCGTGTCAGTCAAGAAGAGTAGAATTGCGCGAGGACTTGGTTTAAGTTGAAAAGTATAAAACGATCAGAATGGAGAGAGCCCCATTTTGAAATCACTTATAATGTACACTAGATGACAAAGTATGTGGACACCTGCTCACCGAACATCTTATTCCAAAATCATGGGAATTAATATGGAGTTGGTCCCCACTTTTCAGCTATAACAACCTCTATTCTTCTGGGAAGTCTTTCCACTAGATGTTGGAACATTGCTGTGGGGACTTAATTCCATTCCGTCACGAGAATTTGTGAGGTCAGGCACACTGATGTTAGTCGATTTAAGCCTGACTTTCAGTTGGGTTTTTCTTTTAATTTGACTATTTTCTACATTGTAGAATAATTGTGAAGACACACTGAAATAACACATGGAATCATGCAGTAACCAAAAAAGTGTTTTCTATTAGAAATTCTTCCATGCTTGACAGCTTTGGACACTCTTGGCATTCTCTCAACCAGCTTCACCTGGAATGCTTTTCCAACAGTCTTGAAGGAGTTCTCACATATGCTGAGCACTTGTTGGCGGCTTTTCCTTCACTCTGCGGTTTAACTTATCCCAAACTATTTCAATTGGGTTGAGGTCGGGTGATTGTGGAGGCTAGGTCATCTGATGCAGGTCATCACTCTCCTTGGTCAAATAGCCCTCACACCACCTGGAGATATGTTGGATCAAAACCAGATGGGGTGGCGTATCGCTGCAGAATGCTGTGGTAGCCATACTGGTTACGTGTGCCTTGAATTCTAAATACATAGGGAACAGTGTCACCAGCAAAGTACCCCCACACCATCACACCACCTCCATGCTTCATGGTGGGAACCACACATGCAGAAATAATCTGTTCACCTATTCTGCGTCTCACAAAGACACGGCGGTTGGATCCAAAAATCCCAAATTTGGACTCAACAGACCAAAAGGACAGATTGCCACCGATCTAATGTCCATTGCTTGTGTTTCTTGGCCCAAGCAAGTCTCTTCTTCTTATTGGTGTCCTTTAGTAGTGGTTTCTTTGCAGCAATTCGACCATGAAGGCCTGATTTTCATGCAGTATACTATGAACAGTTGATGTTGATGTGTCTAACTCTGAAGCATTTATTTGGGCTGCAATTTCTGAGCCTGGTAACTCTAATGAACTTAACCTCTGCAGCATAGGTAATTCTAGGTCTTCCTTTCCTGTGGTGGTCCTCATGAGAGCCAGTTTCATAGCGCTTGATGGTTTTTCCGACTGCACTTGAAGAAACTTTCAAAGTTCTTAATTTCCCTGATTGACTGACCTTCATGTCTTAATGTAATGATGGACTGTTGTTTTTCTGAGCTGTTCTTGCCATAATATGAACTTAGTCCTGTTTGGTAAAAGACCATCTTCTGTATACCACCCATACCTTGTCACAACAACTGATTGGCTCAAACGCATAAGAGTAAAAAATTCCACAGATTAACTTTTACCAAGGCACACCTGTTTATTTGAAATGCATTCCAGGTGACTACCTCATAAAGCTGGTTGAGAGAATGCCAAAAGTGTGCAAAGCTGTCAAGGCAATGGGTGGCTACTTTGAAGAATCTCGAATATATAAAATATATTTTTATTTGTTGAGCACTTTTTTTTGTTTGTTGGTTGCTACATGTTTCCATATGTGTTATTTCATAGTTTTAATGTCTTCACTATTATTCTACAATGTAGAAAATAGTCAAACTAAAGAAAAACACTTGAATGACTAGGTCTCCAAACTTTCGACTGGTACTGTAGATAGTGTTTGCCACCCTAGGTTCATGAACTACTCATAAATATTTAACTTTTATTTAAAAAAAAAAAACATAAAATATTGTCAAATAAGTTATTAAAATATCATGACATTTTGGTCTTATCGCCCAGCCTTACTTTTGTGTTTGGACAAGAAAGGTCTTTGTGTGTGTGTGTGTCATTAAACGTTCTACTAATATCTACTTGCTAGTCTTAACTTAAAACTGACTTACCCCGTAGGTACGATGCGGGCCTGGAGCTGTGTGAGTCCCTGTTGGCGCTGTGCCCACAGTCATGTGTCCTGTTAGATGCACTGTCAGGGCTCTACGTGGGGAAGGGGGACTGTGAGCAGGGTGTCTGCGTGTGGCTACGGGCTCTGTCCCAGTGTCCACACAATGCAGAGGTCTTCTACCACACCTGCAAGTTCTTTATGGCACAGGTCAGTCTGTCTGTTTTGTGGGTTGGGTGGCACTCCTGGTCATTTCAAATGTTATATATCCCTTTAGAGTCAGTTAAGAAGGGCATTATCAATTTACATGTAGTGACATCATTTCTGTGGTTTTTTTGCACTAAGATTCTTCATGACCTAGCTAACCTACAGTGCCTTCAGAAAGTATTCATACGCCTTGACTTATTCCATATTTTGTTACAGCCTGAATTCAAAATGGATTAAATATAACACATTCTAAACCCATCTATACACAGTAGCCCATATTGACAAAGTGAAAACATGTTTTTAGGAAATCTTGCAAATGTATTTAAATTTCAATACAGAAGTATCTCATTTACATACATTTTCACACCCCCGAGTCAATACATGTTAGAATCAACTTTGGCAGCAATTACAGAGTCTTTCTGGGTAAGTCTCTAAAAGCTTTTCACACCTGGATTGTACAATATTTGCACATTTAGTTATTTTTAAAATTCTTCAAGCTCTGTCAAGTTGGTTGAACATTGCTAGACAGCCAATTTCAAGTCTTGCCATAGATTTTCCAGACAGTTTAAGTCAAAATTAACAAGGCCATTCAGGAACATTCAATTGCGTCTTGGTAAGCAACTCAAGTATATTTTCGGCCTTAGATTATTATTCTGCTGAAAGATGAATTCTTCTCCCTTTGTCTGTTGAAAAGCAGACTGAACCAGGTTTTCCACTAGTCCTCGCTGATGACAAGCATACCCATAACATGATGCTGCCACAACCTTGCTTGAAAAGTGGTATTCAGTGATGTTGAATTTGCCCCAAACATAATGCTTTTTATTCAGGACATAATTCAATTCTGTTACGTTTTTTTTGCGGTTTTACTTTAGTGCCTTACTGCAAACAGGATGCATGTTTTGACATATTTTTATTTATTTTCACTTTGTCATTTTAGTGGAGTAACTACAATGTTGTTGGTCCATCCACATCCATTATATTCTGTAACTGTTTTAAAGTCACCATTGACCTCATGGTGAAATCCCTGATTGGTTTCCTTCCTCTCTGACAACTTAGTTAAAGGATGCCTGTATCTTTGTAGTGACTGGGTGTATTGATACACCATCCAAAGTGTAATTAATAACTTCACCATGCACCAAGGGATATTAGATGTCTTTAAAAAAAAATCAATAGGTGCCCTTTGCAAGGCATTGGAAAACCTCCTTTTGTGTTTGAAATTCACTGCTCTACTGAGGGACCTTAAAGATAATTGTATGTGTGGGGTTCAGAGATGAGGTAGTCCTTCAAAAATCATGTTCAACACTATTGCACACAGTGAGTCCATGCAACTTATTATGTGGCTGGTTAAGCGTTTTTTTCTTCTCCTGAATTTGTTTAGCCTTGTCAATGAAGGGGTTGAATACTTGAATCAAGACATTTCAGCTTTTCATTTTGAATTCATTTGTAAACATGTCTAAACATAATTCCACTTTGACATTATGGGTATTGTGTGTAGGCTGGTGGCAAAATCACAATTGAATCCATTTTAAATCCAGGCTGTTACACAATAAAATGTGGAAAAAGTCAAGGGTGTGAATACTTTCTGAAGGCACTGTATGTGTCTCTGAACAGGAGAAGTCAAGTTGCATCACTCCTCTGTTCCGGGAGTTTGTCCTGTCTTTCTGTGATGGGGAGAGAAGTGAACAGAAACCTGTGGATGTGCTACGGTAGGACATTTCCTCCCAGAACTTAAGCAGGAATGAGTGTCCTAACTCTCTTAACCTAATTTTTTTTTCAATTTTTTAAAACGGACTTTTTGTAAACCAAGTTGCTTCCTTTTTTGTATAGGGGGTATATGGTTAAATGTTCAATGAATTAATGCAATCTCCATTTCTTTTCAAGGTCCATCCTTGGTATTCCAACAGAGGACATCCTAAGAGGCCCAGTTATCAAAAAGCAACTTCAAGAGCAGCTTAGTCACCAAAAGCCTTACCTGAACCTCGTCCACTGGTAACTAATTGTGCTGTGATAAGCCGGGCTGACCCTGCCCTACACATAAGCCCAGTTCTTAGTCATATATGGCAGTTCAATGCACCGTTGTTAACTTTTACCGGTAACAGTTTATAATAAGGTTACCTTTTCGTAAAGGTTTTTAGAATTGGGTTATTCATTCATTCATCAATACAATAAAACATGACAGTTGGGCTTCCTGATAAGTCATTTCATACAGTCCGAGACGGTGTTTTCTGGTGTCTTGTCTTGCAGTCTGTGGCAGTGGGTGCACGGTAGTGTTGGGGAGGCGATGGATGCTTTCGAGAGAGCCCTGGGAGCCGTAATGCAGCTAAATGTCCTTCAAAAGCTATGGATGGAGTGAGTCAAGTCTTACAATGTCTTACAGCAACTCCTCCCATGGGATGAAGGGGCCACATCTGATGAGAGTCGAGCCAGATCTAATGCTCCTTTATAGCGATGATAAACAGACACATACAATAAAAGGGTTCTCAATTAGGAGCACAGGCTTTCATCAGGATGACTTTGCATCCAATCAGAAGGCCTTACCAACTAACCAACCACAGCATGGTTTGCGGCTATCCTCCACTCAGCTTCTGACAGGGGCTGCCTTAACATTGGCAAACGTCCAGGTGGGGGTGGGCCCAGAGACCTAACCTAACTAACCTTTTTACTGTTCTCTCCAGTTATCTCCTTTTTACCAGCAGTAAGCTAGCTGGGAGCCCCTCCAACGGCAGAGAGCTCCGGATGTTATCAGACCTGGTCCAGCGTTGCCTAGTAACTGTCCCTTCCAGGCTGGAGGTTCCGTTCAGCTCGGCCCAGTACTGGAGCTGCTTCAGATTTCACAACAAGGTAATGGAACCGCGACTGGACTTGTCTTCACTCTGACGAGTGATCAGATGAGCCCCAGTGACAACAAAGAAATCCAGTGTTGATCAGAAATGGTCTATGAAGTTGAATCCTTTTGTTAGCATTTGTGGTATTTGAAATGTGCAATTGCAATCTTCTCCACACTTAGGTTATGTTCCACTACCTGTGCTGTCTGCCCCAGTCCCAGCACCCCCATATCCTGGAGAGACTAAAGTACACCATGCCCACCAACGCTGAACTGGCCCTGAGGTACCCAAAGCACCTGTCATTACCTCACGACACTACCAGCCTAAACCTGTTGTAAAACTAGTCCCGCTTGCTTTGACACGGACAGAGGGTGATAGAAGTTGGAATATATTCAAGTTGGAACTGTTTCAGAGCCTTGTTATTGTTGTTTAATCTCTGTTAGTTACTGGTTGTGGAATCTATTATTATCTAGGTTAGTGTTATAACTGCGGCTCCGGTCTTATTTTGTTGTCTGTACTCTCCAGGCGATTAGGTTAGATTTTTGTTGTTGTTGTATAGGTTGCTGTATCAAGAGTGGCAGGACGGAAATATAGAACATCTGAAATTCCAGGCCAGAATGTTGAGCAGTAGCATTCCAAACTATCTGGCCAACTGGAAAATGTAAGTCGAAACTTTCTCCTGCGCTGTGAATTATTTATTATAAGGTGATTCTCTTTCTAGATGGTTTCTCACTGTTCTGATGCACTTTTCAAATGGCCTTTTTCACATACAAAATGCCGCTTCTGTCCTGCTTCAATCGCAGCTTTGAAAAGCCGCTGCACTTGAATTGCGGGAATAGCTGACAGGCTATTGTGCTGTGTTTCTCGGCAGAGCGATCGCTGTGGAGAGGGAACTCAAGGAGCGCTCCGAGGTGAGTTAGAGGGGGGGTAGGGTTGGGTGGGCAGGGTGCAATGAGCGAAGTGGGTAGGGGCAGTGAAACAAGGAAAAGACTAGTTGGGCAAAAATAGAAGCGCGAAAGATTGGTCAAGGCTCTATGCTGACCTTTTTTTTAAAGGAGCACTACTACTAAATTTAGGAGCACACAAATGTAGGACCACAATGAAAAACATTTGACATAACAAGCTGTTTTCTTTGTAGTAATGGTGCAAGCATGATGGTCATGAATCTGCACTCGGTGTATTCTCCATGGGCTGCGGTACAGTGAAATAATCATTGCAACAACTGGTGCTCGTTGCACAGCAAAATATTTTGGTGCCTACACGAGTAAAATGGATTCACTGTAGAGCCCTGCTGGTAAAGGAGTGGATGGGTGAAGGTTAAAGTTTAGGGAGAGGGATATGACACGGAGGGAGATGAGAGGGCTTAGCAGGGGGTGGTTTGGATGTACAGTATATCATGTATGTTGCTCTGTTAACATGTTAATGACTGCTGCTGTCCCAACCTCTTGTCAGTGTTTCGCTTTGCATATTTACCTTGACCCAGCTGTCCCATAATCTTCCCTTCATTTTGTTGTAATCTATTTCTTCCCTACAGGCTATTGTCAGTGTTCGCCACAATGTAATGTATGACAGTTCAAAGGCTTACAACTGACGTTGGGGACAAAATGGAATGTTTGGATTTTGTTGCTCGGTAACAGTTTGGTCTATTAGAGACAAACTAAACTAGTTGCTAAAACCACTGACCTCATTCCGCGCCCCTTCTCCTGTTTTGTCCTTGTCCTCCGCTAAACTGACATGTGGATCCTGCGTTTGGTATTTTTGTTTGTTTTTTTGTAGGTCCGGCTTCTTTATCAGCAAGCCCTGCAAAAGCTTCCACTGTGTGCCACCCTATGGAAAGATGTAATTTCCCTCTCAGTTACTATCTCTCTGAAACACACACACACTTCTCAACAAAAAAAAGTTAGTTTTTTGTTCCACCTGGGAGATAATGCACGCATGTTCACCTACCCCCTCCCCCCCCCCCCCCACCCTACCCCCTCCTCTCTCCCTTTCCAGCGCCTGCTGTTTGAAGCTGCGGAGGGAGGTAAAACTGATAAACTGAGGAAACTTGTTGACAAATGTCAAGAGGTGGGAGTGAGTCTAAGTGAGCCCCTAAATTTAGTCTGGAGCAAAATGGAGAGAGAGGATCACTGAGGATAACCACCCCCACCCCCTCAAAAAAAAATAAAAAAATAAAAAACATTACATCTAAGTCCAATCAGACCAGACCACTGCCTAGGTTAGCCAGAGAGAGGGGGGCAGACTCTAGAGGCAGACGCTCCCGCAGTAGGACTGTCTCCAGCCGGGAGACGTCTGTGGGCAGGACGGTTGCTCGCTCATCACCGAAGCCAATGAATGAACTCCCTCCCTGTCCAAACTCTGGGCCACGCACTCAGGGTTATATCACCTTACATCATGTACGTAAGTATAGACCTGCTAATTAAGTGACACGTCTTTTGTTTTTCCCTTTTTAATTTACATGTTCCTTTTTTTCTCATGTCACTTAATTTTATTTTTGACCTTTTACCTTTACGTACTGGGTTGAAGACTTTTGACTGACTATGGCATCCTAACTGGGATGTTGATGTGCGTCTGTCTTGAGTGTTTTTAAAGGAGGTTTTCCCCAAATAGTGACGCTCGCTGCTGCCTTCTACAGTATGTAACTTTTTGTTCCAGTGTCTCCCAAGGGAAGAGATCAAATTACCTGTTTATTTCGCTATTTGTTTTAAGAAGTGATTAAAAAAAACACATTAACAATCGCATGAAAATTAAAGGGCTGGCCATGGTGACGTCAAAATGGCTGCCTGCAAAAGTATTTATTTGGCCCCTCATCATTGTCCCATGTATTTTTGAGACTGCTGAATGCTGTGATATCCTCTCTGCCAGACAGTCGATCAGCGGGGAAGACCCTTTAAACACATCACCAGGCGAGGATAGTCAAACATCTAGTTTAAATGTTCTCATGTGCAATTTTGTTTTTGTCAAAAATATATTACAATGATTAGACTATTTGAGAGGAGCCAAGGATGAGTGTTTCAACAGTTTTTGTATGTTGAATTTGAATGTTTATATTAAATTATTATCTAATGAAATTATGTCCTGTCTTTTATTTACTATGTCAACTTTTATTGGGTTTGGTCAGAGGTAGCTTGTCAAGTGGGGTGAAAACAGTTGAAGTTTACATACACTTAGGTTGGAGTCATTAAAACTCGTTTTTCAACCACCCCACAAATTTCTTGTTAAGAAACTATAGTTTTGGCAAGTCGGTTAGGACATCTACTTTGTGCATGACACAAGTAATTTTTCCAACAATTGTTTAGGTAGATTATTTCACTTATAATTCACTGAATCACAGTTCCAGTGGGTCAGAAGTTTACATACACTGAGTTGACGGTGCCTTTTAAACAGCTTGGAAATTTCCAGAATATGATGTCATGGCTTTAGAAGCTTTTGATATGCTAATTGACATAATTTGAGTGACTTGGAGGTGTATTTCAAGGCCTAGAGGCGAAAGAAAAGCACAGCTATTTAGGCGATGTGCTGGCTAGCGGAGCGGAACACTTAAAATATAAAGGAGAGCAGCATACTCTAGGAACTCAGATGCAAAAATATTTATGTCCAATGTTTCGACAGAAGCTGTCTTCCTCAGGGTACAATGACAAACACTGTGGGATGACTCATTTATATAGTGAAAAGACAGGTGTCTGTAATCATGGCCAGGTGTGGCCTGATATCGTTGGTTAAATCTCATTAAAATATCATACAAAAAACAAATGGAGAATGTCGAGCAGGGGATCATTCTGCACCACGGAGAGTACATCCATGCTCTACGACAACTGCCGTCAACAGGAAGACACTGGACTCCGAGAAGAAGACAGACAGGAAGTCAAAGACCCTGCAACCTGGTCCACCCTCACACCATAATCAGAAAGGTGGTCAAAAGTAATGGCGTCCAGTACAGCCTGGGCGGTGCTAGAGAGGCCAGTGAGGTCGACCCCATGCCAGGACAGCCAGTAAGTGCTGGGTAGAGGAGTAGTGGGTCGCTGAGGATGGGAGACTAGGACCAATGAGTTACAGGCAAAGGAGAGGATGACGATGATACACACACCTAGTCGTACCGGGCAGCTCCCAAAAAAGGCTTTGACATGGCGGGAAGGGACCTGGGGACAAACATAAATGTTGGTCAACAACCAGAGTATTAGATTTAAACCGTGTCAAATGAGTTCTGTATGGGCAAGGCATCTACCTTGATCCTATAGAGGTACAGAGTTTGCAGGCTTTTGTTCCTGGCTTATTCAACCAATCAGTCTTCCCATTTAATTGTATTTATTTGTTTTCTGTAGCTGGGGAACACGGGACAGAGTGCTAGGGTCTGGCATCTGCCTCTCTCTCCACAAGGAAGTTCTCCTGGTCTCTATCGTCCTCTATAAGCAAATGGTAAGTAATCATTATTTTCACTTAATACACAAACCCAAACAGAATCATATTTTAGGGATGTTTTTTTCAAGTAATGTTTCCACCTTGGTTGACTACGATGTGTATTTCCTTTCCAGTGACAAGGTCTTTACTGATGTTCTCGGTCTCCCAGATGTTGATGAGTCCCGTACCCCTTAAAACATTCAACCTCCAGTTGCGTGTACCCCCTCTGTCACCAGGGTCAGCGCACAATAGAAAATAGGCCATAGAGGCTAAATAATTACAATTTAGAATTAACACATAGATGTGCAGATGATGATGTGCAAGTAGAGATACTGGGGTGCAGAAGAGCAAGAGGATAAGTAACAATGTGGGGATGCGGTAGTTGGGTGTTCTATTTACAGATGGGCTGTGTACAGTGATCGGTAAGCTGCTCTGACAGCTGATGCTTAAAGTTAGAGAGGGAGATATAAGACTCAAGCTTCTGTGATTTTTGCAATTCGTTCCAGTCATTGTCAGCAGAGAGGCTTTGGGAATGACCAGTGAAATATACCTTCTAGAGCGCGTGCTACGGTTGGGTGTTGCTATGGTGACCAGTGATCTGAGATAAGGCAGGGCTTTATCTAGCAAAGACTTATAGATGACCTGGAGCCAGTGGGTTTGGCGACGAATATGTAGTGAGGGCCAGCCAACGAGAGCAAACAGGTCGCAGTGGTGCGTAGTATATGGGGCTTTGGTGACAAAACAGATGGCACTGTGATAGATTACATCCAGTTTGCTGAGTAGAGTGTTGGAGGCTATTTTGTAAATGACATCGCCCAAAGTCAAGGATCGGTAGGATAGTCAGTTTTACTAGGGTACGTTTGGCAGCATGAGTGATGGATGCTTTTCTGCGAAATAGGAAGCCGGTTCTAGATTTAATTTTGGATTGGAGATGCTTAATGTGAGTCTGGAAGGAGAGTTTACAGTCTAGCCAGACACCTAGGTATTTGTAGTTGTCCACATATTCTAAGTCAGAACCGTTCAGAGTAGTGATACTAGTCGGGCGGGAGGGTGCGGGCAGCAATCAGTTGAAGAGCATGCACTTAATTTTACTTACATTTAAGAGCAGTTGGAGGCCACGGAAGGAGTGTTGTATGGCATTGAAGCTTGTTTGGAGGTTTGTTAGCACAGTGTCCAAAGAAGGTCCAGATGTATACAGAATGGTGTCGTCTGCATAGAGGCGGATCACAGAATCACCAGCAGCAAGAGCGACATCATTGATACATACAGAGAAAAGAGTCGCCCTGAGTTTTGAACCCTGTGGCACCCCCATAGAGATTGCCAGAGGTCCAGACAACAGGCCCTCCGATTCGACACACTGAACTCTATCTGAGAAGTAGTTGGTGAACCAGGCGAGGCAATCATTTGAGAAGCCAAGGCTATTGAATCTGACGATAAGAATGCGGTGATTGACAGAGTCAAAAGCCTTGGCCAGTTTGATGAAGACGGCTGCACAGTACTGTCTTTTATCGATGGTGGTTATGATATCGTTTAGGACCTTGAGCGTGGCTGAGGTGCACCCATGCCCAGCTCGGAAACCAGATTGCATAGTGGAGAAGGTACGGTGGGATTCGAAATGGTCGGTGATCTGTTTGTTAACTTGGCTTTTGAAGATTTTAGAAAGGCAGGGCAGGATGGATATACTGTAGCTCTATAACAGTTTGGGTCTAGAGTGTCTCCCCCTTTGAAGAGGGGGATGACCACGGAAGCTTTCCAATCGTTGGGGGGATCTGGGACGATACGAAAGAGAGGTTGAATAGGCTAGTAATGGGTTTGCAACAATTTCAGCGGATCATTTTAGAAAGAGAGGGTCCAGATTGCTGATTTGTAGGGGTCCAGATTTTGCAGCTCTTTCAGAACATCAGCTTTGAGTGAAGGAGATTTGGGTGAAGGAGAAGCAGGGGGGGGGGGGGGGGGGGGCTTGGGCAAGTTGCTGCAGGGGGTGCTGAGATGTTGGCCAGGGTATGGGTAGCCAGGTGGAATGCATGGCCAGCCTTAGAAAAATGCTTATAGAAGTGATTGTAGATTTATCAGTGGTGACAGTGTTTCCTTTCCTCAGTGCAGTGGGCAGCTGGGAGGAGGTGCTCTTATTCTCCATGGACTTTACAGTGTCCCAAACCTTTTTGTAATTTGTGCTACAGGATGCAAATTTCTGTTTGAAAAAGCTAGCCTTAGCTTTCTTAACTGAATGAGTAAATTGGTTCCTGACTTCCCTGAAAAGTTGCATATCGCGGGGGCTATTCGACGCTAATGCAGAATGCCACAGGATGTTTTTGTGCTGGTCAAGGGCAGTCAAGTCTGGGGTGAACCAAGGGCTATATCTGTGCTTAGTTCAACATTTTTTGAATGACGCATGCTTATTTAAGATGGTGAGGAAATCACTTTTAAAGAGCAACCAGCATCCTCTACTGATGGGATGAGGTCAATACCCTTCCAGGATACCCGGGCCAGGTCGATTAGAAAGGCCTGCTCGCTGAAGTGTTTTAGTGAGCGTTTGACAGTGATGAGGTCGTTTTACCGCAGACCCATAAGTATCTTTCATACAAATCTTAACCTTGTGAACCATTCTATACATATGTTGTTTGTCATGCAGAATGAAGGGGTTGTATCTTGGCAATAAAATACCTTTGTACCTTTTGTCTCGGGGCTCTCAACAAATCATCTGAGGGTGAATTGTCGACCAGCCATCATTATCGTAGAGCACTCAAATCGATTCACTTTATGTGTGTGTGTTGTATTGAACTGCTCCCTTAAGTGATTAAAGATTACATTTAAGTATAACTCTGACTTGTGTGATAAGTTTGCCTCTCCTCATTTGATAGTAAAGAAATGAACCACCACACAGGTTAATGAGAATGGTGTGCTTGAAAGGATGCACATAACTCTGCAATGTTGGGTTGTATTGGAGAGAGTCTCAGTCTTAAATCATTTTCCACACACAGTCTGTGCTTGTATTTAGTTGTCATGTTAGTGAGGTGCGAGAATCCCCTCTCACATACAGTGGCAAGAAAAAGTATGTTAACCCTTTGGAATTATCTGGATTTCTGCATAAATTGCTCATAAAATTAGATTGGATCTTCATTTAAGTCACAACAACAGACAAACAGTCTGCTTAAACTAATAACACACAAACAGTGTGGTTTGATGAAGGCATTGTCTGCATCGTTTTTTTGTCCTTTTCCCCCAGCATTGTCCCAGCCATATCCGCGGCAGCAGGAATAATTAAGTCCTCCACAATAGTATGGGGCTTGCCTCTCCTAGCCACTCGGTAGCTCACCATATACGACACTTCTAGCCCCTTCTTATTAATGGTATCTGTTGCTTTTATACATGTCTCACTACTCGAAAGTTGTCTTAATTCTCGCTAAAACTCCTGTGGCTTATTTTTCAAATTGGGATGTTACGTTTTTTAAATCTCAGATCACTGGTCACCATAGCAACACCCAACCGTAGCACGCGCTCTAGAAGGTATATTTCACTGGTCATTCCCAAAGCCTCTCTGCTGACAATGACTGGAACGAATTGCAAAAATCACAGAAGCTGGAGTCTTATATCTCCCTCTCTAACTTTAAGCATCAGCTGTCAGAGCAGCTTACCGATCAATGTACACAGCCCATCTGTAAATAGAACACCCACGCAAGAGTGAAGGTTTCATTGAGTTGTGAGATAGTACTTTTGCACATATAACACACTGTGGCACTACCGTTCAAAAGTTTGGTGTCACCTAGAAATGTCCTCGTTTTTGAAAGAAAAGCACATTTTTGCCCATTTAAAATGACATCAAATTGATCAAAGTACAGTGTAGACATTGTTAATGTTGTAAATGACTATTGTAGCTGGAAACAGCTGATTTTTAAAAACCTCTTAGGGCTAGGCCCCTTTTTTCTCCACTTCCTGCCTGAATGACGTGCCCAAAGTAAACTGCCTGTTGCTCAGGCCCTGAAGCCAGGATATGCATATAATTGGTACCACAAGAAAACACTTTGAAGTTTGTAGAAATGTTAAAATAATGTAGGAGAATGTAACACAATAGATATGGTAGGAGAAAATCCAAGGATAAACCAACCAGATTTCTTTTTATAGAGACCATGCTCTTACAATGTCAAGTATAAGGGCATACTCAATGATAACTCCCAGAATGCAATTCTTCCACAAGTTATCAGAAGTCTGTTCAAGGGTTTCAGGCGTGTAACTTCGAATAATAAATATCAGTTTTAGTACAGGGACACCGTCTTGGAAATTTGTGTTTGTGCACACCAGGAAGACAAGACACACCTGCTAAAATCGGTTTCCTATTGAACATACTTCTTTCTGTAATAAATATTAGAGTTTGATTACATTTGAGGGTATCTGAGGAGTAAATAGAAATGTATTTTGACTTGTTGAAACAAAGTTTAGGGGAGATATTCGGTTTCCTTTTTCTGCACGTTGAACGAGTGGATTACTCAAATCGATGGCGCCAACTAAACAGACTTTCTAAACAGAAATTTTCAAAAAGTGAATATTTAATCGCCATTTATGAAACCTGTGCCGTGGAAAAATATTTTGATGTGGGGCACCGTCCTCAAACAATTTCATGGTATGCTTTCACTGTAATAGCTACTGTATATCGGACAGTGCAGTTGGATTAACAAGAATTTAACCTTTCAACCATTATAAGACACTTGTATGTACCTAGATGTTTAATATCCACAATTTTCATGATTATTTATTTGAATTGCGCACCCTCCAGTTTCACCGGAAGTAGTTCCGCTAGCAGGATGTCTAGCCACCTAATGGAATATCTACATGGGCGTACAGAGGCCCATTATCAACAACCCTCACTCCTGTGTTCCAATAGCATGTTGTGTTAGCTAATCCAAGTTTATCATTTTGAAAGGCTAGTTAGAAAGCCTTTTGCAATTATGTTAGCACAGCTGAAAACTGTTGTTCTGAATAAAGAAGCAATAAAACTGTCCTTCTTTAGACTAGTTGAGTATCTGAAGCATCGGCATTTTTGGGTTCAATTACAGGCTCAAAATGGCCAGGAACAAAGACCTTTCTTCTGAAACTCATCAGTCTATTGTTGTTCTGAGAAATGAAGGCTATTCCATGCGAGAAATTGCCAAGAAACTGAAGATCTCGTACAATGCTGTGTACTACTCCCTTCACAGAACAGCGCAAACTGGCCCTAACCAGAAGAGTACTGGTGTCTTTCATGCCGTCCCTAGGAGGGCTGCGTCACTTGAGTGGGTTGAGTCACTGATGTGATCTTCCTGTCTGGGTTGGCGTCCCCCCCTTGGGTTATGCCGTGGCGGAGATCTTTGTGGGCTATACTCGGCCTTGTCTCAGGATGGTAAGTTGGTGGTTGAAGATATCCCTCTAGTGGTGTGGGGGCTGTGCTTTGGCAAAGTGGGTGAGGTATCCTTCCTGTTTGGCCCTGTCCGGGGTATCCTCGGATGGGGCCACAGTGTCTCCTGACCCCTCCTCTCTCAAACTCCAGTATTTATGCTGCAGTAGTTTATGTGTCGGGGGGCTAGGGTAAGTTTGTTATATCTGGAGTACTTCTCCTGTCTTGTCCGGTGTCCTGTGTGAATTTAAGTATGCTCTCTCTAATTCTCTCTTTCTTTCTCTCTCTTGGAGGACCTGAGCCCTAGGACCATGCCTCAGGACTACCTGGCATGATGACTCCTTGCTGTCCCCAGTCCACCTGGCCGTGCTGCTGCTCCAGTTTCAACTGTTCTGCCTGCGGCTATGGAATCCTGACCTGTTCACCGGACGTGCTACCTGTCCCAGACCAATTATTTGACCATGCTGGTCTTTTATGAACATTTGATCATCTTGGCCATGTTCTGTTATAATCTCCACCCGGCACAGCCAGAAGAGGACTGGCCACCCCTCATAGCCTGGTTCCTCTCTAGGTTTCTTCCTAGGTTTTGGCCTTTCTAGGGAGTTTTTCCTAGCCAATGTGCTTCAACACATGCATTGCTTGCTGTTTTGGGGTTTTAGGCTGGGTTTCTGTACAGCACTTTGAGATATCAGCTGATGTACGAAGGGCTATATAAATACATTTGATTTGATTTGATTAAGAGTGGGAGGCCTCGGTGCATAACTGAGCAAGAGGACAAGTGACTTAGTGTCTAGTTTGAGAAAGAGACGCCTCACAAGTCCTCAACTGTCAGCTTCATTAAATATAAGAAACCTAACCACCAAAGAGTACCCGCAAAACACCAGTCTCAACCTCAACAGTGAAGAGGTGACTCCGGGATGCTGGCCTTCTAGGCAGAGTTCCTCTGTCCAGTGTTTGTGTTCTTTTGCCCGTCTTAATCTTTTATTTTTATTGGCCAGTCTGAGATATGGCTTTTTCTTTGCAACTCTGCCTCATAAACTGAAACCTGAGCCTGTTGTTACTGAATATCAATATCCTTACTCCCTTTTAACAGCTCACACAAAAGGCTACACTATCTGTTTGAGTGAGGGGAAAGTAAAGAGAAGGGTCTACTTTTAACATGCTTAGTGCTCCTGGCCCATTCTGTTACTTCATCTATTAAGCCACAATGATCTTTCTGTGTTGTGTTTGCCTCTCCTGGCTTGGGAGTTTTCCTTAATACGTATTTTAATGGCTGGCTAATAGTACATGTAGACTTGAGGGGTTTTTGAACAGTCAGCACTGATCAGACGCTATCCCTGGGTTTTTTACTTGGGGCTTCATTGCAGACTGTTTATGGACCTCAGTCAAACTGATTGGTAACCACCAGGGTTGGGGTCAATTCGGTATCAAAACGAATGTAAGAGCAACCGCAAGTATAATCAGTCCCATTGTTTGAAGAAGGGTGCCGTACTAAACCATTACTCACAGCTCTTGGAGGACGTATAGGTTGGAGAAGGCCCCGTTGGGCAGCAGGGTGAGGTTGTTAATGCTCAGATCTCTGTTGGGAGGAGAAAGCAGAACAGAGGCTGTGTGTTACAGTGGCAGTGTGTTCGTATGACATTTGGGATAGCCCCACACCACAACTGGGCAGGGCCGGATTACCAAACATTTGATTGGATTTGATATGAACATACGGTTGGGGCCCCCCCGGATGGCTTATGACAAGCTCATATGCAATGTCAAAATGTGTAGAATTGCATGAAATTAGCTATAAAACTGGAAATGCCATGGGAAAATATGTAGAATTGCAGGAAATTAGCTATGAAACTGAACAGTTATCTCCCTGCGCCATCACAAAATGTGTAGAATTGCAGGAAATTAGCTTTAAACTGAACAGTTATCTCCCTGCACCATCGCAAAATATGTAGAATTGCTGGAAATTAGCTTTAAACTGAACAGTTATCTCCCTGCACCATCGCAAAATGTGTAGAATTGCAGGAAGTTTTCCACACACAAAAAAAAGTTGCACACAAAATAATAATGATAATATTTCGATGTAGGGGGGCGCCCTGGAGGTAGATGCCAAAGGCCCTAGATGTGGTAGTACGGCCATGCAACTGGGCTCTTTAGCAGTCCATTCCACACATTGTAAAAGTCATCATACTTCCTGATTTGATACAGTAGGGCTGAAGGGAACATTAGGTGAACATTGGGGTACCACACCATGTGCTAACAACCTAAAAACCAGTCTTGATTGAGGATTTGTGATCTGAAATTCAACACCGTTCATGGTGTGGAATTGATTTTTCTTTTTTTATCCATAGGTTATTGGATAAGCCATGCAGCATTGTGACCTTCCAAGCCCAGATATGATCCCCGACCTGACCTCTGAAGACAATGTGCACAATGTCCTCTTTCATAACCTGGTCAATATGTGGTCAAATTCATCTTAATGTTCACTCAGTCATCAGCTAACAGAAGGTCAGGTCATTGTGGCCTACATTTGGCATATTTCAGGAACAAGCACTAGAAACTTCCCTTGGGCTCTATGGACTTCACTTAGGAACACTGTCGATACTGCAGAGGAGTGTTCAAGTCAGCAATCTAGCAAGAACCAAATGTTCTCCGTTCAATTCAATGTATTATAATGTGTTGTAGTAAAACACCAGTGGGCTTTGGAAGTTACTGTGCAGCAGGCCTATACTATCTACAGATTTCTACACGGGGACGAGGGCTGACAGTATCTGTGTAAAAATGTAAGGGGTGATTTGTCTCCCTGTTCTAGATAAAGGATGGATGATGGTGAAAGGGGGGATGAGTTGATCAAAGGCTTTTATTCTGAGTGTAGTCCTTAACGTTTCGCAGCTTTAAAAAAAATGTGGAAGAAGCCCCTCTGACATTAGCAAGGGTGTCATGATGCACGGCATGCTACAACAGTACAACCGTGTCAGCGTTAACTCCTTCCTCCCTGAACAGTTGTGACCTTTCACACTTCTCAAATCTTCAAAAGGGAACTTCAGAACTTCTAAAACTTCCGTTAATCTCCTTTCACGCTGTCTTTCAAATAGCCTCAGGTCTAAAACACATAAACTCAGAACATTCTTTAATTGTAATATCACGCACACAAAAAAAACAAAAGCCAACGCAATGAGCCAGTACAGTTCAGGGATACAATCTGACTTAGAGGGAAGGAGCCTGGAGTGCCTCTTGTTTGTACCTCGTTCATTTCCTTTAGATAAAGAATCACTGTATGTGACAGGCTGTCTGCTTAATGCAACACCATACATGTAAAGTTGGAATGTGCAACGTTAGGAGGCCAAACATTGTACGTCATAGGCTAATACCAAGAATACAGGTCTGAACTGAAAGAACGTCATTCTTCAATCTTAAACTTCATGGTGTAATGTTTGCGTCAGGTAAACTCCTGTACATCAGAAAAGGATTTAACGTGCGCTGGAGGAACATCGCATTGGTGCTGCTGAGGGTAACATGTGAGAAGCAGGCCTTAGGACTGACTGATAAAAATCATTCTGCTTGCAGGCTTGTAGCGTTGACAGAGAGGCATGGGGCAGATGATGTCTTTCTTCTCTCTTTCTCCTAGTCCCTCCGGTCCCTAGCAATGTCCTCCTGTGTGCTACTTTGCCTTCAACCTTAAGTTAACCATTCATTTTGCTACATTGTATGCATGTCAGGAATCCATAGCATTTCCTATGAAAATCCCTTAGTTCCTGCCTTTTCCCCCCCCTTTTTTCCCCCATCTGTCCTTTTTCATCTTCATCTTCACTTTATTATGGACAAGTACTTATGCAGCAGCACGTACAGATCAGTGTTTGTCTTTACAAGTAAATGCACACACACACCCGCAACCAAAAGTATGTGGTGAATGTTCTTATATTTGGAACAATGTCAAGTATAGGACCTGGCTCAGCAAGAGGTCAGTCTGTAGGTCTTTCAACTCAGAGAGCGAGAGAGATTGAAAACGCGTCTTCCACTTTCCCCAACTCACGAGTGGGTAGGGTTAGGGTCGGCTCACACTTACTGGTCTGAGGCCAAACCACACGACTAACAACATTGGACACTTTATGGAACACAGAACCTTCACCATCTCATCCTGGCATATCCAAGGCCTGAGGTAATCTGCATTTGGCCTAAAGAGCAGGACCCTGGACTTCACCAAAGAAATTAGAAATACAGACATTGTCATCCAACAGAAACATGGTATAGAGGAGATGGACTCAGTGGTTGCCCTCTAGGTTACAGAGAGTTGGTAGTCCCATCCAATAAACTACCGGGTGTGAAACATGGAAGGGACTCAGGGGGTATGCTAATACGGTATAGGGCAGACCTTAACTCTATTAAATGAATCCAAACAGTAACATTTTACATTTAAAGGAAATGATACCAGCAGAGAAAAATGTCCTCCTGTGTGCTACCAATATCCCCCCCACTAGATTCCACATACTTTAATGAAGACCGCTTCTCCATCCTCGAGGGGGAGATCAATCATTTCCAGGGACATGTACTATTATGTGGTGACCTAAATGCCAGAACTGGACAAGAACCTGACACCCTCAGCACACAGGGGGACAAACACCTACCTGGAGTTAGCATTCCCTACCTCATATGCCCCCCTAGACACAACTACAGCAACATAACCAACAAAAACTGTTCACAACTCCTGCAGCTCTTTCTCTCACCGGGTATGTAGATAGTCAATGGTAGGCATCGAGGGGACTCAATGTTAGGCTTCGGGAGGTACACCTATAGCTCATCTCTTTGCAGTAGGACTTGTAGACTACTTTATCACCAACCTCAACCCAGAGTCTCTCAGAGCATTCACAGTCAGCCCACTGACACCCCAATCAGATCACAGCTACAGTGCCTTGCGAAAGTATTCGGCCCCCTTGAACTTTGCGACCTTTTGCCACATTTCAGGCTTCAAACATAAAGATATAAAACTGTATTTTTTTGTGAAGAATCAACAACAAGTGGGACACAATCATGAAGTGGAACGACATTTATTGGATATTTCAAACTTTTTTAACAAATCAAAAACTGAAAAATTGGGCATGCTAAATTATTCAGCCCCTTTACTTTCAGTGCAGCAAACTCTCTCCAGAAGTTCAGTGAGGATCTCTGAAGGATCCAATGTTGACCTAAATGACTAATGATGATAAATACAATCCACCTGTGTGTAATCAAGTCTCCGTAGAGGCCCATGATCACTCTGGATGAACTGCAGAGATCTACAGCTGAGGTGGGAGACTCTGTCCATAGGACAACAATCAGTCGTATATTGCACAAATCTGGCCTTTATGGAAGAGTGGCAAGAAGAAAGCCATTTCTTAAAGATATCCATAAAAAGTGTCGTTTAAAGTTTGCCACAAGCCACCTGGGAGACACAGCAAACATGTGGAAGAAGGTGCTCTGGTCAGATGAAACCAAAATTGAACTTTTTGGCAACAATGCAAAACGTTATGTTTGGCGTAAAAGCAACACAGCTCATCACCCTGAACACACCATACCCACTGTCAAACATGGTGGTGGCAGCATCATGGTTTGGGCCTGCGTTTCTTCAGCAGGGACAGGGAAGATGGTTAAAATTGATGGGAAGATGGATGGAGCCAAATACAGGACCATTCTGGAAGAAAACCTGATGGAGTCTGCAAAAGACCTGAGACTGGGACGGAGATTTGTCTTCCAACAAGACAATGATCCAAAACATAAAGCAAAATCTACAATGGAATGGTTCAAAAATAAACATATCCAGGTGTTAGAATGGCCAAGTCAAAGTCCAGACCTGAATCCAATCGAGAATCTGTGGAAAGAACTGAAAACTGCTGTTCACAAATGCTCTCCGTCCAACCTCACTGAGCTCGAGCTGTTTTGCAAGGAGGAATGGGAAAAAATTTCAGTCTCTCGATGTGCAAAACTGATAGAGACATACCCCAAGCAATTTACAGCTGTAATCGCAGCAAAAGGTGGCGCTACAAAGTATTAACTTAAGGGGGCTGAATAATTTTGCACGCCCAATTTTTCAGTTTTTGATTTGTTAAAAAAGTTTGAAATATCCAATAAATGTCGTTCCACTTCATGATTGTGTCCCACTTGTTGTTGATTCTTCACAAAAAAATACAGTTTTATATCTTTATGTTTGAAGCCTGAAATGTGGCAAAAGGTCGCAAAGTTCAAGGGGGCCGAATACTTTCGCAAGGCACTGTAATTCACCATCTACTTGAGCGGATAAATAATCAACAGCATATAAGCTGAACAAACTGCACACTATTAAGAAATGCTATAGATGGAAGGAGGGTAGTGTAGAAACCTACCAAAAAAACAATTGGCCAACAACAAATCCAATTCCTCCTAGACAACTTCCTGGACAAAATGTTTTCCTGCAATAGTGACGGTGACCTATTTGACCTATTACCTAACATATCAACCTAGGATAACTAACAACAATGAGAAATGGTTTGATGAAGAATGCAAAAACCTAAGAAAGAAATTGAGAATCCTATCCAACCAAAAACACAGAGAACCAGAAAACCTGAGCCTACGCCTTCACTAACGTGAAACGCTAATACAATAAAGAAATACACTAAGAAAAAAGAAGGAACAGCGTGACAGAAAACAACTCATTGTGATTGAAGAATCACATCCCTTCTGGGATAATTGGAACACACTAAACAAACAACAACATGAAGAGCTATCTATTCAAAATGGAGATGTATGGATAAACCACTTCTCCAACATTTTCGGCCATATAACAAAGAACCAAGGGCAAAAACATATAGATGATAATTTACTAAACTTATAATCAGCTATTAAAGACTACCAGAACAGACTGGATTCTCAAATTACGTTGGATGAGCTACAGGACAAAGTACAAATCCTGCAACTCAAAAAGTCCTCTGGTGTTGATGGTGTACTAAACAAAATGTTAAAATATACAGACCACACATTCAAATAGGCTATTCTTAAACTCTTCAACATTATCATCAGCTCTGGCATCTTCCCTAATATTTGGAACTAAGGTCTAATCACCCCAATCCACAACAGTGGAGACAAATTTGACCCCAATAATTACAGTGGAATTTGCGTCAGCAGCAATCTCTGAAAAATACTCTGCATTGTCATCAACAGCAGACTCCATAATTTCCTCAGTGAAAACAATGTCCTGAGCAAATGTCAAACTAAAATTGGCAATAAACAGGGATGCAGCTTGAGCCACACCCTCTTCAACATACACTACCGGTCAAAAGTTTTAGAATACCTACTCATTCAAGGGTTTTTCTTTATTTTTATTTTCTACATTGTAAATAATAGTAATAGTGAAGACATCAACACTATGAAATAACACATATGGAATCATGTAGTAACCAAAGAAAGTGTTAAACAAATCAAAATATTATTTATATTTGAGATTGTTCAAATAGCCACCCGTTGCCTTGATCACAGCTTTGCACACTCTTGCATTCTCTCAACCTGCTTCATGAGGTAGTCACCTGGAATGCATTTCTATTAACACGTGTGCCTTCTTAAAAGTTAATTTGTGGAATTTCTTTCCCTTTTAATTTGTTTGAGCCAATCAGTTATGTTGTGACGAGGTAGGGTTGGTATACAGAAGATAGTCCTATTTGGGAAAATACCAAGTCCATATTATGACAAGAACAGCTCAAATAAGCAAAGAGAAATGACAGTCCATCATTACTTTAAAACATGAAGATCAGTCAATACGGAACATTTCAAGAACTCTGCATTTCCCACCGTAAAGCATGGGGGAGGAGGAGGTGTTATGGTGTGGGGGTGCTTTGCTGGTGACACTGTCTGTACACTTAACCAGCATGGCTACCACAGCATTATGCAGCGACACGCCATCCCATCTGGCTTGTGCTTAGTGGGACTATCATTTGTTTTTCAGCAGGACAATGACCCAAAACACACCTCCAGGCTTTGTAAGGGCTATTTTACCAAGAAGGAGAGTGATGGAGTGCTGCATCAGATGACCTGGCCTCCACCATCCCCCGACCTCAACCAAATTGAGATGGTTTGGGATTAGTTGGACCGCAGAGTGAAGGAAAGGCAACCAACAAGTGCTCAGCATATGTGGGAACTCCTTTAAGAGTGTTGGAAAAGCATTCCAGGTGAAGCTGGTTGAGAGAATGCCAAGCGTGTGCAAAGCTGTCATCAAGGCAAAGGCTGGCTATTTGAGGAATCTCAAATACAAAATATATTTAGATTTGTTTAACACTATGGTTACTACATGATTCCATATGTGTTATTTCATAGTTTTGATTCTACAATGTAGGAAATAGTAAAAATAAAGAAAAACCCTTGAATGAGTAGGTGTTCTAAAACTTTTGACTGGTAGTGTACACTATATATACAAAAGTATGTGGACATCCCTTCAAATTAGTGTATTCGGCTATTTCAGCCACACACGTTGCTGATAGTAGTATAAAATCGAGCACACAACCATGCAAACTCCATAGACAAACCAAGAGCTCAGTGACTTTCACCGTCATAGGATGCCACCTTTCCAACAAGTTCCAAACTCCCTCTGGAAGCAATGTCAGCACAAGAACTGTTTGTCAGGAGTTTCATGAAATGGGTTTCCATGGCTGAGCAGCCGCACACAAGCCTAAGATCACCATACGCAATACCAAGCGTTGGCTGGAGTGGTATAAAGCTCCCCGCCATTGGACTCTAGAGCAGTGGAAATGCATTCTCTGGAGTGATGAATCACGCTTCGCCATCTGGCAGTCCAACAGACAAATATGGGTTTGGCGGATGCTAGGAGAACGCTACCTGCCTGAATGTATGGTGCCAATTGTAAAGTTTGGTGGAAGAGGAATAATGGTCTGGGGCATCAGTGCCCAACCTCACTAATGCTCTTGTGGCTGAATAGAAGCAAGTCCCCGCAGCAATGTTCCAACATCTACTGGAAAGCCTTCCCAGAAGAATGGAGGCTGTTGTGGCAGCAAAGGGGGGACCAACTCCATTGTAATCCCCATGATGTTGGAATGAAATGTTCCACGAACATGTGTCCACATACTTTTGGTCATGTAGTGTATACGTCAATGAACTGGCGAGGGCACTAGAACAGTCTGCAGCACACTGCCTTACCCTGTTGGACTCAGAAATCAAATGTCTACTGTTGACAGATGATCTGGTGCTTCTGTCCCCAACCGGGGAGGGCCTACAGCAGCACCTAGATCTTCTGCACAGATTCTGTCAGACTTGGGCCCTAACAGTGAATCTCAGTAAGACAGAAATAATGCTGTTCCAAAAAAGGTCCAAGAAAACAAATACAAATTCTATCTAGACACTGTTTTCCTCGAGCAAACAAAGAATTATACCTACCTTGGCCTAAACATCAACACCACAGGTAACTTCGACAAGGCTGTGAACGATCAAAGAGACAAGGCAAGAAGGGCCTTCTAAAACTCAACATCCCAAATAGGATTTGGCAAAAAATACTTAAATCGGTTATCGAACCAATTGCCCTCTATGGTTGTGAGGTCTGGGATCTACTCACCAACCAAGAATTCACAACATGGGATTTAACACCCAATCGAGACTCTGCATTCAGAATTCTGCAAAAATATGCTTGGTGTACAATGCAAAACCCAAACAATGCATGCAGAGCAGAATTAGGACTATACCTGCTAGTTATCAATATCCCGAAAAGATCTGTTAAATTCTACAACCACCTAAAAGGATGCAATGCCCACACATTCCACCACAAAGCCCTCACCTACAGAAAGATGAACCTAGAGAAGTGACCCCTCAGCCAGCTGGTTCTGGGGATCTGTTCACAAGCACAAACAGACCCCACACAGCCACAGGACAGAAACGCATTTAGACCCAACCAAATGATGATAAAGCAAAAGGATAACCACTTGACACACTGGAAAGAATCAACCCAAAAGAACAGAGCACATTGGAATGCTATTTGGCCCTCAACAGAGAGTACACATTGGCAGAATAACTGACCACTGTGACAGGCCCCAAATCCTTGACTATGTAGAGACTCTGAGCATAGCCTTGCTATTGAGAGGTAGACCTGACTATTGAGAGGCAGGCCTGGCTCTCAAGAAAAGACAGGCTATGTGCCCACTGCCCAGAAAATTAGATGGAAACTGAGCTACACTTCCTAACTTGCTGCCAAATGTATGATCACATTAGAGAAACATATTTCCCACATATCACACAGACCCAAAAAGAAATTCAACAAAAAAACTCCCATATCTGCTAGGCAAAATACCGTAGTGAGCAATCACAGTCGCAAGATGTGTGGCCTTTTGCCACAGGAAACCGTTGGAGCACAAACAACATTGTAAATACAACTTATTGAGAGCATCCTGTCAGGCTGTACCACCGCCTGGTACGGCAATTGCACCAGGCAGTGCAGTTGCATCAAAGCTGGGAACAAGAGACTGAAAAACAGCTTCTATCTCAAGGCCATCAGACGGTTAAATAGCCATCACTAGCACATTAGAGGCTGCTGCCTATATACATAGATTTGAAATCACAGAACACTTTAATGAATGTAACACTGGTCACTTTAATAGTGTTTACATATCTTGCATTACACATCTCATATGTATATACTGTATTCTATTCTATTCTACTGTATCTTAGTTTATGCCGCTCTGACATTGCCTCGTCCATATATTTATATATTCTTAATTCCATTTATTTGATTTAGATATGTTGTGAAATTGTTAGATATTACTGCACTGTCGGAACTAGAAACACAAACATTTCGCTACACCCGCAATAACATCTGCTAAACATGTGTATGTGACCAATAAAATTTGATTCAATTTATATTTATCTGTTTATTTATTTTCCCTTTCATACTTCAACTATTTGCACATTATTACAACACGATACATAGCCAATAATAACATTTGAAATGTCTATATTCTTTTAAAACTTCTGTGAGTAATGTTTACTGATTATTTATTTTGTTTATTGTCTATTCCATTTGCTTTGGCCAGTGGTGATTTTGGCATGTAAATCTTGGTGGGGCAACACAAAAAAAAGTGTGATTGTCACGTGTGCTCCCTCTCCGGCCTCTAGGTCACCAGGTTGCTCGTTATGGCGCACACCTGTCACCAATGTTATGCGCGTCAGGGCATGATGACACTCACCTGGACTCCATCACCTCCTTGATTACCTGCCCTATATATGTCACTCCCTTCGGTTCCTTCCCCGGGCATCATTGTTTCTGTTCCAGTGTCATGTCTGTGTTTCTTGTTTTGTATTTAGTTGCGCTTATTTATTAAAACTCTCACTCCCTGAACTTGCTTCCCGACACTCAGCACACACGTTACAGAGATGCATGACAGCAAAGCCACTACACAACACAACACTAAACAATATATTAATTGTACTCAAACGGTGCCCACAAACTGTTAGGGCCTAGATAAAGATGTCCCAACATCTTACCACTGCTACACCTGACTATCAGCGGAGCCTTGTCTGGCAGTGAATTTACTGCCTTTAAAAAAAAACATAGTTGATAAGGCTGACTTCCTTAATCAAATGTGGTTTCTAATGACAATTGAGATGTACAAACTATGACATAAGGAGACAAGTGGATAAGAGGCAAACCGTAATTTCAATTAAGACATTAATGAGAGAGCTAGGACAGACGTAGTCAAATTTGTTTAGCACTTTTGAAATGTACAGCGACAGAATTCAGAACATGGGCCGTTCGTACAGTGTTCTCCCTGTACACCAAGTCAGAACTGTAGGATAAATAATGGGAGCATATAAGCAGACAACGAAAGCTCTTACAAAATTCGATGATTACATTTCTCTAAAACAGGCTATAGGCTACATGTGCACCACTAATAGACCAAAATATTAGTGTGAGGCACATGGGAGGCTAATAGCTTACTACACAACATACACTTAGTATCACTTTCTTAGCTAGAGTATACATATCTCCCTGGCATATTACATAATTTATGCAGCAGCATACAATTGTCACGCCTTGGTCTTAGTATTTTGTGTTTTCTTTAAGTATTTGGTCAGGCCAGGGTGTGACATGGGTTATTGTGGTGTGTTTTTGTCTTAGGGGTTTTGTGGGGTGTCTACGTAGTCTATGGCTGCCTGAGGCGGTTCTCAATCAGAGTCAGGTGATTATCGTTGTCTCTGATTGGGAACCATATTTAGGCAGCCATATTCTGTGAGTGTTTTCGTGGGTGATTGTTCCTGTCTCAGTGTGTTTGTATTCACCAGATAGGCTGTATAGGTTTTCACGTTCCATTTCTTGTTTTGTATTTGTCGTGTTTATTTCATTCATTAAACATGTATCGAACTAACCACGCTGCATTTTGGTCCGACTCTCCTTCAACGGAAGAAAGCCGTTACAGAATCACCCACCACACCCGGACCAAGGGGCGTGGTAACAGGCAACAGCGGCAGCAGGAGCAGCGCGACAAGAATTTCTGGACTTGGGAGGAAATTCTCGACGGGAGAGGACCCTGGGCTAAACCAGGGGACATGGGAGGACGAACTGGACGGTGAAGGACCTTGGGCTCAGCCTGGAGAATATCGCCGCCCCATGGAAGAACTGGAGGCGGCGAAAGCGGAGAGGCGCTGGTATGAGGAGGCGACGCGGATGGAACCCTGAGAGTCGGCCCCAAAAATTTCTTGGGGGGGGGCTCACAGGGAGTATGGCTATGCCAGGTAGGAGACCTGCTTACCGGGGGGCTAGAGAGACCGGGCAGGCACCGTGTTATGCTATGGAGCGCACAGTGTTTCCAGTGCGGGTGCATAGCCCGGTGCGGTTTATACCAGCTCTTCGTATTGGCCGGGCTAGAGTGGGCATCGAGCCAGGTAAGGTTGGGCAGGCTTGGTGCTCAAGAGCTCCAGTGCGCCTGCACAGTCCGGTCTATCCAGAGCCACCTCTACACACCAGTCCTCTGGTGGCAGCTCCCCGCACCAGGCTTCCTGTGCGTGTTCTCTATCCAGTTCCACCAGTGCCAGCACCACGCATCAGGCCTACAGTGCGCCTCGCCTCTCCAGCGCTGCCGGAGTCTCCCGCCTGTTTAGCGCAGCCAGAGCCTTCCTTCTCTCCAGCGCTGCCGGAGTCTCCTGCCTGTTCAGCGCAGCCTGAGCTGCCAGTCTGCATGGAGCAGCCAGAACTGCTAGTCTGCATGGAGCCGCCAGAGCTGTCAGTCTGCATGGAGCAGCCAGAGCTCTCAGTCTGCATGGAGCAGCCTGAGCTGTCAGTCTGCATGGAGCAGCCTGAGCTGCCAGTCTGCATGGAGCAGCCAGAGATGCCAGTCTGCATGGAGCAGCCAGAGCTGCCAGTCTGCATGGAGCAGCCAGAACTGCCAGTCTGCATGGAGCAGCCAGAGCTGTCAGGGTGCATGGAGCAGCCAGAGCTGTCAGGGTGCATGGAGCAGCCAGAGCTGCCAGTCTGCATAGAGCTGCCAGTCTGCATAGAGCAGCCAGAGATGCCAGTCTGCATGGAGCTGCCAGTCTGCATAGTGCAGCCAGAGCTGCCAGTCTGCATGGAGCTTCCAGTCTGCATAGAGCAGCCAGAACTGTCAGTCTGCATAGAGCAGCCAGAGATGCCAGTCTGCATGGAGCAGCCAGAGCTGCCAGTCTGCATGGAGCAGCCAGAGCTTCCAGTCTGCATGGAGCAGCCAGAGATGCCAGTCTGCATGGAGCAGCCAGAGCTGCCAGTCTGCATGGAGCAGCCAGAGCAGCTAGATCCGCCAGTCAGCCAGACTCTTCCAGATCTGCCAGTCAACCAGACTCTTCCAGATCTGCCAGTCAACCAGACTCTTCCAGATCTGCCAGTCAACCAGACTCTTCCAGATCTGCCAGTCAACCAGACTCTTCCAGATCCGCCAGCCAGCCAGGATCTGCCAAAGCCAACTACCTGCCTGAGCTTCCTCTCAGTGCTGGGCTTCCTCTCAGTGCTGGGCTTCCCCTCAGTGCTGGGCTTCCCCTCAGTGCTGGGCTTCCCCTCAGTGCTGAGCTGCCCCTCAGTCCCGAGCTTCCCCTCAGTCCCGAGCTTCCCTTCAGTCCCGAGCTTCCCTTCAGTCCCGAGCTTCCCTTCAGTCCCGAGTTACCCCTCAGTCCCGAGTTACCCCTCAGTCACGAGCTGCCCCTCAGTCCAGTGGGGTTCTGGGTGAGGACTATTAGGCCATGGTCGGCGGCGAGGGTGGATTATCCCAGGACGCGAGGGGGAGGAACTATGACATTTATGGAGTGGGGTCCACGTCCCGAGCCGGAGCCGCCACCATGGACAGACGCCCACCCGGACCCTCCCTATGGTTTTGAGGTGCGTTCGAGAGTCCGCACCTTAGGGGGGGGGTTTCTGTCACGCCTTGGTCTTAGTATTTTGTGTTTTCTTTAAGTATTTGGTCAGGCCAGGGTGTGACATGGGTTATTGTGGTGTGTTTTTGTCTTAGGGGTTTTGTGGGGTGTCTACGTAGTCTATGGCTGCCTGAGGCGGTTCTCAATCAGAGTCAGGTGATTATCGTTGTCTCTGATTGGGAACCATATTTAGGCAGCCATATTCTGTGAGTGTTTTTGTGGGTGATTGTTCCTGTCTTTGTGTTTGCACCAGATAGGGCTGTTTCGGTTTTCATTATTTCATTTCGTTAGTTTTGTAGTTTCTGTATGTATAGGTTTTCCTTCATTAAAATATATAATGAATCATCATCACGCTGCATTTTGGTCCGATCCTTGTTCTACCTCTTCGTCAGAGGAGGAGATAGAAGAGAGCCGTTACAACAATCAATTTTTGGACTCACCTTATTGTGCTGTGCTCACTTGAACAGAAAGGTGGCGCGGCAGTCTTTCGTGGACAAATGTTATCATCAAAGTCTTGCATTCTCTGAATTTATGGTGCTTTCAAGACAATTGGGAACTCTGAAAAAACAAAGTCGAATCATGATGACGTCATTGATCTTCATGTCATAGCTCTAGAAAGAGGTCCGAGTTCACGATTTACAATTCCGAGTTGGATGACCGTCCAAAACGTATTTCCCAGTCAGAGCAATTTTTTCAGGAATTCCCAGTTGTCTTGAACTATCTGAAGTCAGGTTTTCGCAGTTCCGAATTAACAGTTGTTTTGAGCGCAGCACAAATCATGCTTCATTGACAGCATGGCCAATGATGAATATTTACAATTTTAAACATGGAAAAGAGCCCCTTAATCCCAGATTTGGGACCACACAGCCACTGCCACTGATTCCTTCCAAACCACTCATTGTTGAATTTGCGATTTCCAACTTGTTGTGTAATGTTTATGTCCAATGGCCGATGAGCACCGATATGTTTTATCTATAATTTCTCTTCATATGACAAGGATTATAAAGGATTTGCCAGTAGATTGTCTACTTGATTCATGATGATGTCTGCTAGCCACAATTTTGAAAGTATGATGTTGATATGATTAATCCAATCAATGCTACTGTACATATAACATGATTTGACATCATTTTATTTGTGGCCAATGACCTAGAGCCTTCTTGGATGGGCACATCTAATGTAACTCTACGGCAGCACCCAAGGGGCTAGAATTTTCGATGTCTACCCTTATACTTGGCGGTGGGTGACATAGTGTCCCCATGATTGACAGAACACTGAGCCAATAACTGCGCAATGCTCCATATTTTCTGCTGCCTTGTCCCACCACCACAGAAAGCACTGAGCTAGGCTGAAACACCTGCATTTTGGAGCTGTCTTACTCAAGAGGACCATGTTGGTATGCGGCTTTATTAACTCAATGATATAATATATATATTTTACATGGTTTGCAAACTGATATGTGACACGTATTAATGCAAAAATAACATGCAAAACAGACAAGCTCTTCCCCACCTGCCCTGAATGACTGGTCGACACTGGCTTTGGCATTGTAAACATATGTTTCCCATGCCAATAAAGCCCATTGACTTGAGAGAGAGGCATATAGGCAAATGGGGTAAACTGAAGAAATAAGGTTGAGGATAAGGAATACAAAATGTAAATGTACTGTATAACGTTTGTTTTAGCTTTTTTTATTCAGTGTTTTAGCTCTTGCTGAAAAGACAAGTGCAAACTTGTATGGAGAGCTTCCATAACACAGTACATGTACACTCGCAACAGTTGCCAGCACCCAAACAAGTTCTATAATGAATATAAATAACATTTACAGGTAGGCAGTAAGTACACTCAGATTTGAGGGCAACTCCGCAAGACCGAGATCAACACAGTACACCCACAGAAGCCATGCCATCATCTTCACAAATACAAAGGGACGGGTATTCCAAGCAGAAATCTCAACATAACTACAAGAAAAAAAAACATAATATCCATAACCAGAAATCTTCTTCAAAGAGCACCTTGCAGTTGTAAAACTATTTTTTGACGTACCCTCGTTTGGTTACTTCGCGATGTCATGGCTGGCTAGAATAGAGCGACATTCGTACCACTACGCGTCATGACGAAGTCCATTCAATAGACAGATGTGGGCAAAAAGAAGAGTAGGAGGGATGAGCGCACGTTGTATTGTTATTACCAAAATATCACTATGTGTAATTGTGGGCTACTGTTTCATGTAGATTACTGCCATCTTGTGGTGTATTAAAACCCTCAACTCTTATTGCAGGCCTTGTTTCTCAAAGAAGTGGATGGCGAGAGACATCTCTAATACTGATAGAGGCAGCGCTACTTGGAGGTGAGATTGCATACTCTTCAGCACCTAGGGCAGTTCTTACCAAGGTCCAGTATATCAACGGGGCAAGTAGTACACTAGCAAAGCAACACCCTTAAAAGAGTGACTCCTCAATGCACCATACTCCCATGGCTATACATATCATTCATTCCAGTTGTTGATGCAGTTTCCTCCTTGACTTCACACTATAGAAGGCTGAGTGTCAGGTAAAATGTTTGACAAGAGGCTTTATGTGTGAAGCTCCCTCCAAGCAAGCTCGTGAAACAGTCCTAAGTCAAATCTAAACCTAAGAGCATGGGAAGTAGACATTAGACGGAAAGAGGAAAAAACGCTGTCTGTGGTCAGTTTTCTGGAACATTAATGAGGACAGAGCAACAGCCTGTTGGTGGCTTCAGAAGCTAGTCTTCGTCTGTTTCATGGTCAAGTGATGTTACAGCAGCTAATGCCACCCACCACACTTAAACCTCACAGTTTCTCTGGATGTCCTCTCAAATTGCAATGAACAAATAACGGACACATTTTACTGTACATTGTAAAAATGGGACACCTTGTGGTAATTTCTGTCACTGCAGTTGTATTCCACTAAAGCTGTCGATGGGGTGGTATTGTGTAATACCTGAACGTTGGGAGGAAAGGTTGTTGCCCAATTTACTGTAAAGGGAGTTTCATCCTTCATTACACTCATGAAATGCCAATTACATTCCTTCCCTACCTCAGAGGGTGATGAGTTTCCTGAATAGTTGGACGAGTGATGTCCATAAATGGTTGTATGTCCTTGTAACTCTGTGTCCAGTCAGGGATGACTTTTGAGCAACAAACACTAAAGCTGGGCAGGCCCATTTTCCTGTACGGCCCTTATCCTGGTGTAACGCCTTATAACAGGTTATAACATTAGAGATGTTATCAATCTGAGAGTAGAGTAGAGAGAATGTTTACCGAGTTACAGTATAACTATTGTCGTCCTGATTATTGTTGCATGCAATAACATTTCTTTCCAATAAATTGTCTGTGGTTCACCTCTCTGTCTTTGCATGCTAAGAGCCCCTTGAACTGAACCTCAAACTTTGATTTTTGACCCTTATCGCTGAAATGAGAGACCAGGTCCTACTGATATGATGGGCCCATCAATTATTTAAACTGAATTCCTTCCCCTCGTCCCCCTCTTTTCCTTCATCTGCACAAGGTGGCGATGTGGAAGCCACTTTGGCCTGTTGGGATGGACCCAGGGATGTCCTGCAGACTATAACAAAGATGTTATCAGGACCCCTAGACATGCTAGGGCAACTCTGCCTGATTATAAAAGGCTGGAGGAGAAAGGCTGTGAAAGGAGTTCGTGTCAGCTTGTTTCCTGACCAGGATACCAGGATATAAGGTGTGCTTAAGACTCAGTCAGCACTCTAGATGGTCAGAGGAGCTACGTCACCTCCTCTTTCCTAGTCCCCTCGCTCTTCCTTCTACCGCCAGAGAATGCCTGGAACGTTTTATCGACAAGTAATCAAGTTGTATTCCCAGATCTCTACTAATGCTGTACACCTCAACGGCTCCTCAGCAGTGACAACATGTTAAGTACTTCACAATGTACACAAAATATCATTAGAACTAAGGCACAATTTGTTTGGCTCATCCGTCTCTCTCCAACCCTTCTAAGGGGTCGCAGGTCAGGGTGTGGGCATGTGCTCAAGGTCACCAGGCTCTGATTGAACCAGGAAATGGCAAATTGCATAGGAACTGGAGACTTCCTGAGCTGCTAGCGTTAGCAGCCAAACCCTGCCTGGACCGGACTGAAAGACTGAAAGTAGGAAATGCTCTATGACTCTCCCATTAAAGCAAGTGTGTGTGTGTGTGTGTGTGTGTCTCGGTAGAAGTCAAGGTTAATGCAAGGTACATGATGAGTTGTCTTTTCCACAAGTTCAGGAGAACTCGTTGAAATAACATGGAGTGATAAGAGACGGTTTGTCCAACCACAGGGCCCTGTTTGGCCTGAAAAACGTATGTAATTAGGCGGCTGCAGACAGTTTTCTTATTGGACTGCCATAACATTGTATGTGGATGGTGGTTCCATTGTTTCCCATCCCAATCCTTAGGGACATCCACTTTGTGTATATCACCAGGTATCACTAGGTGAATAGAACAAAATGATACTAGCACACCTGGTGAAACCTTGTTTAACAAGTCCACTGAGTATTAAAGCTTCCCTCACTAGCCCAGTGCTGGTACCTAAAACGTGCAACACATGGGGCACGAGGACCTTGTTGGGAAACTGTAGACACAACTTGAACAGTGTAGTCTGTGTTCTCTGTCGGTCTGGGGTCTCTTTTTTTCTCTGTGCTTGGGGCTAGAGATCAGGGGGTTCATGTGTCCAGAGACCAGAGCTCTGGGGTCTATGTAGACAGACCAGGGTTACACAGCATATCTTCCTGTAGAGGGTGGAACTTCCTCTTCACCAATTAGCAGCAGGCTTGTTTTTAGTGGGGTTAAGTATACAAGCTCACTCTCTGCACGAAATGGTACTAAATCTTCCCATCCATCCATTTTGTGCAGAGAGTGTGTTGTGAAGGGCACGAGGTAAGACGAGTAGTAGTTTTACTCACGCTTCAACCCAGTATAAAAGCCTAAGAACACCATATTAATACAAATTATTTAAAAAATATTTTGCACCATTCTGGGCACTGGAACGGCATGCTATTGCCCAGCCTTATCTCTAGACCTTGGCACTAGAGGGGCAGGAACAGACTGGCAAGGCTGGGTACAAAAGATAGAGGGAAAGGGGGGTAGGAAAAAGAGAAAGCGAGAGAGAAGGAGAAGGGGGGCTGAGAGAGAGAGAGAGAGAGAGAGCGAGAGGAGGGGGGCATCCAGGGACCTCCCTGGCTAAGCATGGGAGTGCACCAACACCCTCCACCCTCTCCCTCCATTTATCTGGCCCTGTGGGACCGGGTCTGCCACAGTCTCTCTCTGACCTCTCAGCTCCCAGATGGAACACAATGGGTCAACAGGGAGAAGACCTGGAGAGACCAGCATATACCTCACCCTAGCCACTGTATCAAGACACACTTCAAAAAGTAGGTATGTTGCTTTATCTGACTTTTGGAAATCATTTGAAAATATATTTTACAAAGGAATTGAGTCTGTAAGTCTGATTTGTTTCTGGGGGGGGCTTCTCCCTTTGCAGTATGTTGCACTGATTAAGTGGATAGAGGATCTTACAGACGCATCACCATTGTGAGTCAAGGTTTGCTATCATACAGCATTCTCTCTGTTTCTGTACTGTCATCTGTCTATTGAAACTTGTACTACAGCCTAAATCACTGTCCATTAACAGTACGTCGTGGTCGACTAAACCTGTGCTTTCCAACCCTGGTCCTCGAGTACCCCCAATGGTACACATTTTTATTGGCACCCTGGACAAGCACACCTGATTCAACTTGTGTAGGTTGAATGAGGTGCGTTTGTCCAGGTCTACAATGAAAATGTGTTCTGTTGGGGGGTGCTGGAGGACCAGGGTTGGGAAACACTGGACTAAACTGAGCTGAATACCTGCCAGGGTAGTGTTGTGGTGTCGGTCTGGACAAAGAGATGAGACAGGGATGAGCAAGAAACCATAAGGGGACTTTAGGGACCCAACCAGGGCATACTGGAAAATATTCAGACCCCTTGACTTTTTCCACATTTTGTTACATTACAGCCTTATTCTAAAATTGATTCAATGGTTTTTTTCTACACACAATACCAGGTAATGACAAAGCAAAAACTTTTCTTTTTTTTAACTTGGCAAATTTCTAACAAATAAAAAAACTGAAATACCTTATTTACATAGATATTAAGTCTTGAAATTGAGCTCAGGTGCATCCTGTTTCCATTGATCATCCTTGAGATGTTTCTACACCTTGATTGGAGTCCACCTGTGGTAAATTCAATTGATTGGGCATGATTTGGAAAGGCACACACCTGTCTATATAAGGTCCCACAGTTGACAGTGCATGTCAGAGCAAAAACCAAAAACCAAGGTCGAAGTAATTGTCCGTAGAGACAGGATTGTGTCGAGGCACAGGTCTGGGGAAGGGTACTAAAAAATGTCTGCAGCATTGAAGGTCCCCAAGAATACAGTGGTCTCCATCATTCTTAAATGGAAGAAGTTTGGACAATCTAAGCAATCGGTTGAGAAGGGCCTTGGTCAGGGAAGTGACCCGATGGTCACACTGACAGAGCTCCAGAGTTCCTCCGTGGAGATGGGAGAACCTTCCAGAAGGACAACCATCTCTGCAGCACTACACCAATCAGGCCTTTTTGGTAGAGTGGTCAGACGGAAACCACTCCACAGTAAAAGGCACATGACAGCCTGCTTGGTGTTTGCCAAAACAAGACACCTAAAGACTCAGACCATGAGAAACAAGATTCTCTGGTCTGATGAAACCAAGATTGAACTCTTTGGTCTGAATGCCAGACGTCACATCTGGAGGAAACCTGGCACCATCCTTATGCTGTGGAGATGTTTTTCAGCGGCAGGAATTGGGAAACTATTCAGGATCGAGGGAAAGATGAACGAAGCGAAATACAAAGAGATCCTTGGTAAAAACCTGCTGCAGAGGGCTCAGGACCTCAAGACAACACATGAGTGGCTTCGGAACAAATCTCTGATTGTCCTTGAGTGGCCCAGCCAGAGCCCGGACTTGAACCCGATCGAACATCTCTGGAGAGACCTAAAAATAGCTGTGCAGTGACCACCCCATCCAAACTGATTCCAAGAACACAGGATGAGATGTTACTATCCTTTGTGCAAGCACTTCCAAGAGTTAATGAACAGTGAGCCTGGTGAAATTTGGGGAGCGCATCGTCAGTAGTGTACCTTTGGTTCCTAGTGTGTTTCAGCCTTTCACACTATACACCCTCCCCAAAGGCGGCCAGCGACAGGGTGATCAATCCTACGCTTGCGTCCCATTCCCAATTAGTCATAGGAGTTGCCTTGTTGATGATAGCCAACATCCCATGGGACTATGCATGGCAGGGGCGTCTTCCTCCCTGAGTCAAGCATTGTTGACCGCATACCTCCTGGCCCTCTCACTTCGGGGCCCAGCTGGGGTCTTTCCTCTTCATCCAGAGCCACTGACTGCTGCCTTCTGCCGCCTCCGATACAGATTTGATTGCCGAACGCTGGCTCTGGCCCTTAATTCCAAGGTCTCTAAGCAGTCTGGTTGTAGATGTTGCCACAAAACCTCTGCAGCCCACCTCCACTGGTCGGACTTCTGTGTTCCAGCCATGATGCCGTGCTTCGGCAGCTAGATCGGCATAGCGCAGATGCTTTCGCTCATAAGCCTCATCTACTGAGTCCTCCCAGGGTACTGTGAGCTCAATGATGAAGACCTTCTTGAGCGAACTGGACCAGAGCACCATGTCAGGTCTTAGGGTGGTGGTTGCGATCTCCGGAGGAAACACTGACAAAGCTTGAGAGGATCTGCAGAGAAGAATGGGAGAAACTCCCCAAATACATGGGTGCCAAGCTTGTAGCGTCATACCCAAGAAGACTCAAGGCTGTAATCACTGCCAAAGGTGCTTCAACAAAGTATGATTAAAGGGTCTGAATACTTATGTAAATGTGATATAAAAATAAATAAAAAAATAATCTAAAAACCAGTTTTTGCTTGTCATCATGAGTATTGTGTTATTATTTAATCCATTATAGAATGAGGCTGTAACGTAACAAAATGTGGAAACAAAATCACAGACAAACAAATAGACAGGCAATGCAATGCAGGTCCAGAGTGTGAGTGAGATGGTAACGGTAAAGATTTTCAGTTTGAAATTATGACCAACCATAGTTCTCTGAAACAATAGAAGCTGTCTTTGTGTACAACAGCCAGAGGGTCTCATTGTATGCTGTTTTTGTTGTGTGGCTGGTTTGTGGAGGTTGTTGTAGTGGAGTGACAGCCTTAGTTTCTTTAAAAGAAAAATGGTGTCAAAAGCAGATGATTTCCATTTGTAAGGCAGAGGACAGTTAGTCTGGCTAACACCTCATTCTTGAAGTCCCCCTGACTTCAGAGTCTGAAATGGCTCTTTTGATATTGTTGGCACAAAACGTTGATAACGAAGGGGGCTGTGCTTTTACTGGTTGGCTCTCCTCTGTGTCTTTCACACTCAACCCACACACAGTCCCTGAGCGCTGACCCCTTCCATTACAATGGTTGGATTTTCAAATCCAAACAATGAGAGGTCTCATTTGAGAGAACCAATCAAACCCGTCTCTCACATTTCTGAGTGAATATTGCATTAACAAACAGCCTCCTTCCCAGAATAGTGTGTCACAGCTCTCCCTGTGCTGTGAGTCATGTGGGTCGCGTCAGCCAGGCTAGAAGACAATATCAATGCAGAAGTCACCACCGCAGCACTGGGTGTCTGTGGGTTGTTGCTGCTGTTTAGTTCAGATATTTAAGAGCAGTATCAGTTTCCCCTATATTCATCTACTGTAGCAGTGGCAACAAACTCTCACAGACTAACTGTTCACTTATACGTTTTCTTGAAATGATATACAAAAAACACTCAACAACTGTGGGCTTTCTAACAACAGTTGTTACTGTGTCAACAATTGAAGGTCCAGGACAGGTCAGTCCTTCATCTGTCAATTACATGTGAAGGTTGAAGGTACGGTGGGTTGAGGCTGACGGGAGGATGTGGAAGAAGGAAGGAAGAGATGTCCTACTCAGAGAGAGAGAGAGAGCGAGAGAGAGCTCTCCCCCTCCTCCTCCTCCCCTCCGCTGTCTCCTAACTAGCAGTGGATCATGTACCAAAAAGTAAATTTTATGCCCTGATTCACACCCCTTGACTTGTTCCACATTTTGTTGAGTTACAGATTGAATATCAAATGGATTAAATTGAGTTTTTTGTTGTTGTCACTGGCCTACACACAATACCCCATAATGTCAAAGTGGAATTATGTTTTTCAACATGTTTGTCCAGGGCAAAAACTAAAATGTATAATGTTGGGGGTACTTGAGGACCAGGTTGGGAACACTGGACAAAACTGAGCTGCACACATGCCAGGGGGGTGATGTGGTGTCTGGCTGGACGCAGAGATGAGACACAGGGATGAGCATGAAACCATAAGGGAACTTTAAGGACCCAACCAGGACATACTAGAAACGGGAGGAGAGGACACACATTTAGATGACAAAATCAGAGACAGACAGACAGACAGAAAATGCAATGCAGGTCCAGAATGTGAGTGAGATGGTAATGGTAAAGATTTTCAGTTTGAAATGATGGCCGACCATAGTTCTAGAAGCTGTCTTTGTGTACAATACCCAGAGGGTCTCTTTGTATGCTGTTTTTGTTGTGTGGTTGGTTTGTGGAGATTTTTGTAGTGGAGTGACAGCCTTAGTTTTATTTGTATTTTTAAAGAGTGTAAAAGCAGATGAGACACAGCTCACCTTGCGCAGTGCTGGGTGTCTGTGGGTTGTTGTTGTTTAGTTCAGATAGAGCAGTGTCAGTGTTTCTCCTATATTCATTTAGCATTGGCAACAAACTAACTGTTCACTTATAAGTTCTCTTCAAATTAGATACAAAAAACTCAACAACTGTGGGCTTTCTAACAACATTTGTTGCTGTGTCAATGAGCGAAGGTCCAGGACAGGTTAGGGCTTCGTGTGTCAACGACATGTGAAGGTTGAAAGTACTATGGGTGGAGGCTGGCAGGAGGATGTGGAAGAAGGGTGGAGGAGATGTCCTGCTCAGAGAGCGAGAGCTCAACCCGCTCCTCATCCTCATCCTTCTCCTCCTCCCCTCCACTATCCCCAGACTAGCACAGGATGTTAGGGAGGGGGTAGAGTGTTCCACAGGGGGAAGGGATGAGACGGGAGGTCAGGAGAGACAGGGTTAGTTTAGGGCCCCTATCCCACGAAGGACCCACTCTTGCTGGAGATAGGGTCCTTCGTGGGATCTGTTGACCCTGGAGTGTTGTAGCCCTTATTCTGAGCTTCTCTTTCTCTCTCTTTCACTCTCTCTACCACTCGCCAATCCATTCCGTCCTCTATTACCTTTTCACCATCAATTATGTCATGACATGCATGTCAACAAAATATGGCAGCATTTGACTTACTAACTTGTGCCTTCCGATGGCCCTAAAATCATGGGTGCCATTATCTTTATGCAGATTGGTGTTCTCACTCATACAGATACCTTGCCAATGTTGCAACTGCCTTGTATTTTGAGGCTCAAGGCCAATGGTAATATGTGTTTGTGTGGAGGGCTGGCATGATTCAAGTCTGTGAAGCCATGACTCACTGGGCACAAACTGGTTGAATCAACATTGTTTCAATGTAATTTGTCAAATTGGATTGGAATATGTGATTGGAAAATACATTGGATTTGAAAAAGGTCATCAAGTGTTGTTTTGAGGGTGAACGTTCAACCACAGGATTATGTCATGGTAACCAATTTTCAACCTAGTCAAACCTTGTATAAAATATGTTGAATTTGCACCTTTGAAACAATGTGAGATTTTCAATGTTATATCCACTAGCAGAAAAAACTATAGGTTGGGCAGCACCTCCTACTGGAGAGTTGATCTAGCTACAGCTATCCCTTTCGTCTCCCTTCCAGGGTTTAAACCAAGCCCGGCCCTAGTTAGCTTTGACATTTGTCACTGACTACTACCAATGTGTTAACGTGAGAATGATTATTGAGAGATCTCCACTTAATAAGCAAATAGATTCACTGTTGCTATCGAAGTCATTCCAAAGGGTAGGTTTAACAGAGCAAATGAAATGTAAGTCATACAGTATATCATTAATGATACTATTTAGGCTTATATAGCATTTGTGAAGTCATTAACAGGTATTATTTCAATTCAACCCAGGGTTTAACTAAAAATATACAACGGGTGGGTCGAATCCTGAATGCTGATTGGTTAACACCGCATTCCAGCCGGTGTCTATTCCACAAGTTACCATCGGTTAAATCTATGACATAAAAAAACGTATTTAATCTGTTCCATCTGACTGAGCAATCCACTGTCTCATCAGCACAGCCAGGCAATTTATAAACTTGATCTCCACTATAAAAAGCATCTAGATTCTAGATATTATCTCACATTTCTTTTAGACTAACATTTCATTTTCAACAGCTGAGATTTGTATAAACCTTATCTGTCTCTCCGACGTTCGCAACATTGTTTCAATATTGAAATTCGATCTCCTGCTGTTCCATAGTAATGAACGTGTTCGAGAGTCGGGACTAGACAGGTAGACAGACAGGCAGGCAGGCAGCATTTCTCAGTGAGTCGAAATCATGAATCAGCTGGCATCATTTTTATGGATACATACAAAAAATATATATATTGAAAAAATGTACAATGAAACGCAGCTAATTTGCAGTCTTTCCATCTTCAGTTTGAAGTGATTGTGTTACTATAGCTGTGTTGTTAACTAGATCCTCTGAACAACAGGGTCCTGACGAGTGAGCACATTTTCTATGCCAGGCTAAATCGTGCCTAATTAGCTCATTGAAATGAATGTATCCAAATAATTGTCACTAGAAAACAGCTTAAACAAATGCAAACGCAGCTACTTTTCTGTAATTCTGGCTGCAATTTTTGACCTGACTGTAAATTAGCCGTAGTTGGCTGGCAAGGGATAAGAACGTAGTCAGCCATTATCGCGATTTAACATTTAGAACGAACAACTGGGTCGCGTCCATAGATACGTAACAAAAGGACTGAACGACTGGGTCAAATCCATAGATACAGAACAAAAGGACTGAACGACTGGGTCGCATCCATAGATACAGAACAAAAGGACTGAACGACTGGGTCGCATCCATAGATACAGAACAAAAAGACAATGACTGGGTCGCGTCTCTAGCAACCTTAGATTTGTGCAAGAATGAAATAGTATGAATATATTAATCTAAATAATGTTTTTAATGAAAATATGTCAATCATTATCTGAATATGTTGGTAACCCTTTGTATAAAAGTGATAATGCCCTCGAAGCCGGTGTTTGGAGAATAAACTCAGAAAAAAAAGAAACGTCCCTTTTTCAGGACCCTGTCTTTCAAAGATAATTCGTAAAAATCCAAATAACTTCACAGATCTTCATTGTAAAGGGTTTAAACACTGTTTCCCATGCTTGTTCAATGAACCTTTAACAATTAATGAACATGCACCTGTGGAGCAGTCGTTAAGACACTAACAGCTTACAGAAGGTAGGCAATTAAGGTCACAGTTATGAAAACTTAGAACACGAAAGAGGCCTTTCTACTGACTCTGAAAAACTCAAAAAGAAAGATGTCCAGGGTCCCTGCTCATCTGTGTGAACGTGCCTTAGGCATGCTGCAAAGAGGCATTAGGACTGCAGATGTGGCCAGGGCAATAAATTGCAATAAATGTCCGGACTGCGAGATGCCTAAGACAGTGCTACAGGGAGGCAGGACGGACAGCTGATTGTCCTCGCTGTGGCAGACCACATGTAACAACACCTGCACAGGATCGGTACATCTGAACATCACACCTGCGGGACAGGTACAGGATGGCAACAACAACTGCCCGAGTTACACCAGGAATGCACAATCCCTCCATCAGTGCTCAGACTGTCCGCAATAGGCTGAGAGAGGCTGGACTGAGGGCTTGTAGGCCTGTTGTAAGGCAGGTCCTCACCAGACATCATCGGCAACAACGTCGCCTATGGGCACAAACCCACCGTCGCTGGACCAGACAGGACTGGCAAAAAGTGCTCTTCTCTGACGAGTCGCGGTTTTGTCTCTCCAGGGGTGATGGTTGGATTCGTGTTTTTAATGTTGAAGGAATGAGCGTTACACCGAGGCCTGTACTCTGGAGCGGGATTGATTTGGAGGTGGAGGGTCCGTAATGGTTTGGGGCAGTGTGTCACAGCATCATTGGACTGAGCTTGTTGTCATTCAGGCAATCTCAACACTGTGCGTTACAGGGAAGACATCCTCCTCCCTCATGTGGTACTCTTCCTGCAGGCTCATCCTGACGTGACCCTCCAGCATGACAATGCCACCAGCTATATTGCTTGTTCTGTGCGTGATTTCCTGCAAGACAGGAATGTCAGTATTCTGCCATGGCCAGCGAAGAGCCCGGATCTCAATCCCATTGAGCACGTCTGGGACCTGTTGGATTGGAGGGTGAGGGCTTGGGCCATTCCCCCCAGAAATGTCTGGGAACTTGCAGGTGCCTTGGTGGAAGAGTGGGGTAACATCTCACAGCAAGAACTGGCAAATCTGGTGCATTCCATGAGGAGGAGATGCACTGCAGTACTTAATGCAGCTGATGGCCACACCAGATACTGACTGTTGCTTTTGATTTTGACCCTCCCTTTGTTCAGGGACACATTATTCAATTTATGTTAGTCACGTGTCTGTGGAACTTGTTCAGTTTATGTCTCAGTTGTTGAATCTTGTTATGTTCATACAAATATTTACACACGTTAAGTTTGCTGAAAATAAACGCAGTTGACAGTGAGAGGACGTTTCTTTTTTTGCTGAGTTTATACACTGAGTATACCAAACCTTAGGATCACATTCCTAATATTGAGTTGCACCTCCCTTTTTTGACCTCAGAACAGCCTCAGTTCGTCAGGGATGCTGGCCTACAATCCTTGGACCATACCCAGCAGCGTTACAGTTCTTGACACAAACCAGTGCGCCTGGCACTTTCTACCATACGCCGTTCAAAGGCATTTAAATGTGGAAAGAGCAGGTGAAATTCATCAGATGTCTGGGTGGCTGGTTTCAGACGATCCCACAAGTGAAGAAGCCAGCTGTGGAGTGTCAAGTCTGCTCCCACTCCCCCACTCCGGCGCTCGACGTCGTCGGTCTACTAACCCACATTACACTTGGCAGCCATCATATGGGCACACCTGCTCCCCATCGTTAAGCACACCTGGACTTCATCACCACCCTGATTACTCTCCCTTCATATATCCCTCAGTAAGCCTCAGTCATCAGGCAGTATTGGTTTTGGTTTCGTTAAGTACGCTTCTCCTGTCTTGTATTAGCTTCATGATGATGATGATGATGATGATTATTAAACTCACCTACTGCACCTGTTTCCTGACTCCCTGCGTATACGTTGCATGGAGGTCCTGGGCTGGTGTGGTTACACGTGGTCTGCGGTTGTGATGCCAGTTGGGTGTACTGCCAAATTCTCTAAAATATCAGTGGCGATTTATGATTCAATTCAATTCTCTGGCAGCAGCACTTGTGGACATTCCTACAGTTAGCATGTCAATTGCACACTCCCTCAAAACTTCAGACATCTGTGGCATTGTGTTGTGTGACAAAACTGCACATTTTAGAGTGTTATTTTATTGTCCCTAGCTCAAGGTGCCCCTATGTAATGATCATGCTGTTTAAAGAGCTTCTTAAAATGCCACACCTATCAGGTGGATGGGTTATCTTGGTAAAGGAGAACTGCTCACTAACAGTGATGCAAACAAATTTGGGCACAACATTTCAGAGAAATAAGCTTTTTGTGCATATGGAAGCTTTCTGGGATCTTTCATTTCAGCTCTTGAAACATGGGACCAACACTTTACATGTTGCGTTTATTTTTTTGTTCAGTATGTTTATATTCCGGACTCTAATGATTAAACCTTGTTTTTTTCAGAGTTCTCAGTTGTCTTGAAAGCTCCATAAATCCAGAGAATGACAGATTTGATGACAAAATTTTCCCACAAAGGACCGCCGCACCACCTTCCTGTTCAAGTCAGCACAGCACAACAAGGTGAGTCCAAACATGTCTTGTATGCTGCTGCATAAATGATGTAATATGCCAGGGAGATATATATTGTTATGTATACTCCCTCTCCGGCCTCTAGGTCATCAGGCTGCTGATTGTCCCACACACCTGTCACCATCGTCTTGCGCACCTGCGCCTCATGACACTCACCTGGACTCCATCATCTCCTTGAATATCTTCCCTATATCTGTCACTCTCTTGGTTCTTTCCTCAGGTGTTATTGACTCTGTTTTCACGTCTGTGCGTTGTTTGTGTTACGTGTTTATTGTTTAATTTATTTATTAAAACACTCACTCCCTGAACTTGCTTCCTGACTCTCAGTGCACTCGTTACATGTATACTGTACCTAAGAAAGTAATACTAAGTGGATGTTGTTTAGTAAGTTATTAGTAACCCATGTGCCGCACCCTAATTATTTGGTCCATTTACCCCTCCTAATTTTGCCTACTGTTCTGACTTGTTGGTGCACATGTAGCCTATAGTCTGTTTTAGAGAAATGTAATCGTTGAATATTATAAGAGCTTTCATTATCTGCTTATATGCCCACTTTATTTATCCTACAGTTCTGACTTGGTGTACAGGGAGAATACTGTAAGAACGGCCCACGTTTTGAATTCTGTCGCTGTACATTTCAAAAGTACTGAACAAATAGTTATTGACTACATCCATTCTAGCTCGCTCATTACGGTCTTAATCGAAATTATGGTTTGCCTCTTATCCACTCGTCGTCCCCTTATGCCATAGTTTTTACATCTCAAATTGTCATTAGAAAATACATTTTTTAAGCAAGTCAGCCATATCAGCTATGCTTTTTTTAAAGCCAGTACATGAGGCTGAATGAACTGCCAGACAAGGCTCCGCTGATAGCCAGGTGTAGCTTTAGTCAGGTGTTGGAACTGCTGTTGGGACTCTGCTGTTGGGACAGCTTCATGTAGGCCCTAGCAGTTTGTGGTCACCGTTTGTCACCATTATAGTGCAATTAATGGATTGTTTAGTGTAGTGTTGTGTAGTGGCTTTGCTGACATGCATCCCATTTTTTTATTATTTTTTTAGTTTGCCCCACCAAGATTTACATGCTAAAATTGCCACTGATATTTAGGTATTAATGCACCGTTGGAGCTAAAAACATAAGCAATTCGCTGCACCTGCACACTCCTTGACGTTTTCCACATTTTGTTGTGTTAGACTGAATTTAAAATTGTTTACAGCCACATTTTTTTGTAAATGGTCTATATACAATGTCAAAGTGGAATTATGTTTTTCAAAGTGTCTTAAGTCAATAAGTATTCAACCCCTTTTATGGCAAGCCTAAATAAGTTCAGGAGTAAAAATATGTTGTAGGAACTCACTCTGTGTGCATTAGTGTTTAACATGATTATTGAATTACCACCTCATCTCTGATCTCTTTTAAACACAGACTCAACCACAAAGACCAGGGAAGTTTTCCAATGCCTCACAAGGGCACCTATTGGTAGATGGGTAAAAATAAAGTAAAAAGCAGACACTGAATATCCCTTTGAGCATGATGAAGTTATTACACTTTGGATTTAGTCACTACAAAGTGTCACGAATATCACCGAAGGTGGCTCCCCTTCCTGTTTGGGTGGCGCTTGGCGGTCGTCATCGCCGGTCTACTAGCTACCACCGATCCCTTTTTCCTTTTCGTTTGTTTTGGTCTAATTGTTTTCACCTGTTCCTTGTTGGGGTTTTGGGGTTTAAGTTTGTTTAGCCCGCTTGTGTTTGTGCGGGTTTGTTGTCATTGTACGTTGGAGGTGTATTGTTCATTTTGGGTTTTCGCTGTCCGGTTTATGTAACAGTGGTCTTTTGGTTGTGTTGCGGATGTGTTTTGGCTTCACCCATTTTTGTACCCGTTTCTGTTTACTGTGGACATTAAAGCGTTTTTTCCCGTGAAACTTCTGCTCTCTGCACCTGACTCCACACCCATCACTCTCCTGACATTACATAAAGATACAGACGTATTTCTTAACTCAGTTGCCGGAGAGGAAGGAAATCGCTCAGGGACTTCACCATGAGGCCAATGGTGACTTTAAAACAGTTACATAGATTAATGGCGGTGATAGGAGAAAACTGAGGATGGATCAACAACATTGTAGTTACTCCACAAAACTAACTGACAGAGTGAAAAGAAGGAAGCCTGTACAAAATAAAAATATTTCAAATGCAAAGAAATGTACTTTTGGACCTGAATACAAAGTGTTATGTTGGCAAACCCAATAAAACACATTACTGTACCACTCTCCACATTTTCAAGCATAGTGGTGGCTGCATCATGTTATTATAAGGGCACAGGGCGAGACCCAGATGCAGATGGTTCGAGTATCCAAGGGGCAGGCAAGAGAACGGTCGTGGACAGACAAAAGACCATAACACGGTCAGAGTCCAGGAGGTACAGAGTGGCAGGCAGGCTTGAGGTAAGGGCAGGCTGTATGGTCAGGCATAAGGGTTCAGAGTCATGGGAGGCAAGGGTCAAAACCGGGTGGACTAGGAAAAGAGAGATAAGAAAAAGCAGGAGCACAGGAAAAAACACACTGGTTGACTTGACAAGACGAACTGGCACAGAGAGACAGGAAACACAGGGACAAATACACCAGGGAAAATAAACGACACCTGGAGGGGGTGGAGACAATCATAAAGACAGATGAAACAGATCAGGGCGTGACATTTATGGGTATGCTTGTAATAGTTAAAGACTGGGGAGTTTTTCAGGATAGAAATAAACAGGATGGAGCTAAGCTCAGGCAAAATCCTAGCTTTAAACCTGGTTCAGTGCTTTCCACCAAACACTGGGAGATGAATTAACCTTTCAGCAAGACAATAACCTAAAACACAAGGCCAAATCTACATTCAAGTTGCTTACCAAGATGACAGTGAATGTTCCTTAGCGGCCAAGTTACAGTTTTGACTTAAATCTGAAAATGGTTGTCTAGGAATGATCAACAACCAATTTGACAGAGGTTGAACAATTCTGAAAAGTGGGCAAATGTTTCACAATCCAGGTTCGGAAAGCTCTTAGAGATTTACTCAGGAAGACCTGCAGCTGTAATCGCTGCCAAAAGTGATTCTAACATACAGTGGGGAGAACAAGTATTTGATACACTGCCAATTTTTCAGGTTTTCCTACTTACAAAGCATGTAGAGGTCTGTAAATTTCATCATAGGTACACTTCAACTGTGAGAGATGGAATCTAAAACAAAAATTCAGAAAATCACATTGTATGATTTTTAAGTAATTAATTTGCATTTTATTGCATGACACAAGTATTTGATCACCTACCAACCAGTAAGAATTCCGGCTCTCACAGACCTGTTAGTTTTTCTTTAAGAAGCCGTCCTGTTCTCCACTCATTACCTATATTAACTGCACCTGTTTGAACTCGTTACCTGTATAAAAGACACCTGTCCACACAATCAATCAAACAGACTCCAACCTCTCCACAATGGCCAAGACCAGAGAGCTGTGTAAGGACATCAGGGATAAAATTGTAGACCTGCACAAGGCTGGGATGGGCTACAGGACAATAGGCAAGCAGCTTGGTGAGAAGGCAACAACTGTTGGCGCAATTATTAGAAAATGGAAGTTCAAGATGACGGTCAATCATCCTCGGTCTGGGGCTCCAAGAAAGATCTCACCTCGTGGGGCATCAATGATCATGAGGAAGGTGAGGGATCAGCCCAGTACTACACGGCAGGACCTGGTCAATGACCTGAAGAGAGCTGGGACCACAGTCTCAAAGAAAACCATTAGTAACACACTACACCGTCATGGATTAAAATTCTGCAGCGCACGCAAGGTCCCCCTGCTCAAGCCAGCGCATGTCCAGGCCCGTCTGAAGTTTGCCAATGACCATCTGGATGATCCAGTGGAGAAAAGGGAGAAGGTCAGATGAGATGAGATGGTCTGATGAGACAAAAAAATAGAGCTTTCTGGTCTAAACTCCACTTGCCGTGTTTGGAGGAAGAAGAAGGATGAGTACAACCCCAAGAACACCATCCCAACCATGAAGCATGGAGGTGGAACATCATTCTCTGGGGATGCTTTTCTACTATGGGGACAGGACGGCTGCACCGTATTGAGGGGAGGATGGATGGGGCCATGTATCGCGAAATCTTGGCCAACAACCTCATTCCCTCAGTAAGAGCATTGAATATGGGTCGTGGCTGGGTCTTCCAGCATGACAACGACCAGAAACACACAGCCAGGGCAACTAAGGAGTGGCTCCGTAAGAAGCATCTCAAGGTCCTGGAATGGCCTTGCCAGTCTCCAGACCTGAACCCAATAGAAAATCATTGGAGGGAGCTGAAAGTCCGTATTGCCAAGCGACAGCCCCGAAACCTGAAGGATCTGGAGAAGGTCTGTATGGAGGAGTGGGCCAAAATCCCTGCTGCAGTGTGTGCAAACCTGGTCAAGAACTACAGGAAACGTATGATCTCTGTAATTGCAAACAAAGGTTTCTGTACCAAATATTAAGTTCTGCTTTTCTGATGTATCAAATACTTATGTCATGCAATAAAATGCAAATGAATTACTTAAAAATCATACAATGGGATTTTCTGGATTTTTGTTTTAGATTCCGTCTCTCACCTATTATTAAAAAAATGACAGACCTCTACATGCTTTGTAAGTAGGAAAACCTGCAAAATCGGCAGTGTATCAAATACTTGTTCTCCCCACTGTATATTGACTCTGGTTTGAATACTTATCTCATCAAGATATATTAGTGTTAATTTTTTACTTAAATTTTTTTACAAACATTTGAATTTTTCTTCCCCTTTGACAATGTACAGTATTTTGTGTAGATTGTTGACAAAAAGTGCGAATTAAATCAATTTTAATCCTACTTTGTAACACAACAGAATATGGAAAACGTCAAAGCGTGTAAATACTTTCTGAAAGCCCTGTATCTCTATGCAACCAATAAAATGTGAATTGATTTGATAAACCGGTGTCCCCTCATTGCGTTTGTTTGCCTTCTATCTGAACACTTGAACATCTGTGATGTTCTTTGGAATTTCCGATAAAACAGCATTTCCCTGTCAATGTCCAGTGCTGACGGTTACTATACTATGAAACAATTGAATAGAAGGAAACGCAAGTCACTGACTTTTTCCTCCCCAGAAGGACACTTCCCTTTGACGCCTCAGCTCATCTGAATCTATCGGACGAGTCAAACCATTAAGAGTTGTAGACTAAAATGGATACTTTGTTTTTCCTTATATTTATACTTTTTCGATGTACTTCTTCAAGTAAGTAGACTAACTTTTAAAGTGTGAAGATGTCGGCTAATTTACTTGCTTATTATTAGAGTAATAACAACTTTATTGTGCGTAGGCCTGAAGATATTTAACAACGGAAACTTTAGTTATCCTTATCTATACAGGGAAGCCAGGCAGTGAAAGAATGTTTGAGGTTATTTAAAATATTATGATCAAAGTAGTCTATCTCACTAACAATAAATAGTTAATTTTTTGGCAAAGAAAATACGTATTTCATTTTATATTGACCATCGTATACTATTTTACAGGTAGCCTAATAAAATAAATACAATTTAAATTCACCCTGTAGGTTTGAGGTGTGGATAATTAATGAATAATAAATTATGTCAATCACAAATTACTTTCACCTGATTTATTTAGCAACACCTAAAGAAAATTCAGAGCGTAAATATGTAGCCTTTTTTAGGCAGTAGCTATTTGAGAAATGTTTGGATTTATGCATTTAAAAAAACGACATTACTAACCTGCTTTCAAAATAATAATAATAATGTGCCTCTTATTTCGTTTTTGGAACATTAGACCTTCAGTCTTTCAATGATTGTTTGTCTCCACACCATTAATTCACCTTCAATTTGCATCTTCCATTTAGACAGTTTCCTTATTGTGCACACCCCAAAGAAACTGTGCCTGTCTACCCACAAAACGACCGTTATCCTTGGAAAATGCAATGTCGCCAGTCCCTATCAACAATGGGAATGGACGAACGATATGAAGTTGCATCACACGCAGTCGTCGAAGTGTCTCTGGGCCAACACGAGCAGTGCGATACCTCTGCACGCTCGCCTGGCCTCAATCATCAACTGTGACAGCGCACATGCCTGGAAATGTTACGACAAACAGGGGACTTTCGGCTTAGCGGAGGAGCCCATGTACCTGAAGAAACAAGGTACACGCGTTGTGATTAGAGGAGATCCGAGGTATTCCAACTGGACCAAGCACGAAGAAGTCGACTCTGGAGGAGGACAGGTGATGACACATTTATGCTCGCGTAAAGGTTAGTGGTCTACTGATGAAATTAGGTTTACCAGTCATATAGGCCTACACTGTTTAAATATATTTGTGTATATGGCTTTGGGCTATCCCTTCGTTTGCATTCAGCGAATTATTATGTATTTATTTCGGCTATTTGAAATGTTTATAGCCTCATAGTCACATTGATTTATGTGTATTCAACTACCTTACATACATTATCAGTAATAGTAGCCTTGAACTTTATGGCTATTTAATGTTTGATAAGAAAACATAATCATGTAAAATGATAAGGCCCGACCACAGAATAGTATCCTATCTCTATGGGCCCAACAAACCCATTATGACTTAAATGACCTAGTTTTTCTTTACAGTAATGTAACCGATGGTCATTTTAAACCAGGGAAAAGAGAATAATCACACAGACCAAATCTGTAGCTAAATTACTCCACACCATGTCAATTTTGGACTCGTCTGACATTGGTCTGGTGTGAGTGCATGAGGAAAGGCAGAGGATGACACTCTTGATACTGACTTCCCCTGCACATGGTTGTCAAGTTCTATCAGCCCACTCAGTCAGGAAGAACGTCAATGTTCTTCCTGTGACAATATGGCCATTTGGGGGAAATATGAGTGTCTCTCAATGTCACATTTGATGAAAAATACATTCCACAATGTAACTGGTATTGTTTAATGTTTATTTACACAATGTTTATTCAGGCCACCTGTTATTACAACCATGCATGAAACCAATAGGGGAGAGTGGGGTGTAATATTCTCTCTCACAAAGATATCTACATATATTTCAGGATGTTGTGTATGCCTGGAAATGAATCAGAATTTATGTAAATATTACAGTTTTGAAAACATAGCTTGTCCAAAAAAAAAGTGGTCTCTTGGCACAACTTAGCCTGGGTAATTTTTTTGAACACTTATTTATTAGTTCCAAGTAGGGCTTGGCTGTTTGGCTGTTTTTCAACCATTCCAGGGTTTTTCTTTATTTAAAAATGTTGGGATCACTGGTATTGGGGTAGAGGTCATCTCAGAGCTATAGCGCAGTACTGAGCTCCAAAACCAGGCAATGATACAAGGTGCATGTTACATTTAACAAACAGGTCTGTGATATTTTAGGGTCGGTATCAGGTAAGTTGAGCCACGGGACAGGGTAAGTTAAGCCACCTACAAGTGTCTGTACTGAATGAAACATTTGTATTTTATTTAACCTTTATCTAAATAGGCAAGTCAGTTTAAGAACAAATTCTTATTTACAATGACGGCCTACTAAAAGGCAAAAGGCCTCCTGCGGTGACGGGGATTCAAAAATAAATAAATATAGGACATAACACACATCATGACAAGAGAGACAACACAACACTACATAAAGAGAGACTTAAAACAACAACATAGCATGGCAGCAAGACATGACAGCACAACAGGGTTGCAATACAACATGACAACAACATGGTAGCAACACAACATGGCAGCAGCACAACATGGTAGCAGCATAAGACAGGGTACTGCTTAGCCGGCCCACAAGAATGGAATGGTCTACCATATCAAATGCTTTGGCCAAGTCAATAAAAATAGCAGCACAACATTGCTTAGACTCAAGGGCAATTGTGACATCATTGAGGACCTTTAAGGTTGCAGTGACACATCTATAACCTGAGCAGAAACCAGATTGCATACCAGAGAGAATACTATAGACATCAAGAAAGACAGTCAATTGATTTACCACTACCTTTTTAAAATGATGTCTATCTTTATTTCCCAAACACAAGTCAACACAATCACAATCACTTTTTTGTATTTGAATAATTTAAGCATAATTTAACAGTCTTAAAACCTAACAAACACTTTGTACTTTTGTTTGACACTTTTAAAATAGACCAGGCCCTGTTGTTACCTCATATCCCAGCGATAAACGCCTGGGAAGAAAACACTTACATTTGCTCAACTTGCCGCAAGGTAAACATTTTGACTATATTAGCTAACACAGCTACAAGGATGCACTTTCATGCTCCACCTCATTTTGAAGCTTATAGAGACCCCAACTAATGTATAGAACAATCTTAAAATGATCTACTTTGGTTTAGATACAAGCATCATGAAACCTCTAACACAATATATTCATTTGACTTGGTGAAAATCATTTTTTGTTGTTGACTAAATTACCTTTTTCCATGTGGTTTCTACCTTCACAGACTCCATGAAATGATGACCTGATCCGAAATATTGGTCAAATGATTAATTTTGTGTATGGTTTCCTAGAAACAAGGGTGGCTCAACTTATCACACTCTCTCCTACCCATCTATTTATTTCAAGTACCTTTGTTACGTTAAAAGATGAATAACATGATAATAAACCATCTATTACCACGTTATTTAAAGAGCATTTAGCATTTCACTCAGGAAGCAACACCCACATCAAATCACAGAGGTGTCAGGAACTGAGGGGGAAATTCTTTAATTACCCTTTCAAGAACACCTGGGCTGGGTGAGAGTTATTACATATGCAATGCATACAGTATCTTGAATTTATTTATAATAACCCCTCTTTCTTCTAGGGTCCACCACCATCTCAACCACCAGAATGTATTCATCCACGCACAAACCGGTGGCATACACCAGCACTGTCCACGCCATCCGAACGGTCCCTGTAACAGCCATAAACACTCACTCTTCATCAAACGCTATGAACACCCATAGGAGGACCACCCGTCAGATCTCTACGTTAAGAGTTCCCATCACAACGCCCAACAATGCGGTGACCTATGAGTCTATGGTGGCAACGCACACTTATGACCTCGTCAAGACTCAGACGATGGGTTTCATTCCCAGGTCCGTCTCAACGGTCATCACGGCATCTGGGACAGCTCTCAACGACAGCCATGATTTTATCTGGTCCAGTCCTGCTTTGTCCACAACTGACTCTGCCATGGACGAAACGGTGAACGCTGCCACCGAAAATGCCCTCCTCGACTCGAGGAACGGAGCCAAGATTCCATCAGTAAACCAAGCAACTTCCAGTTCCACACCCCCTAATGTAGATGAGCTGGTGTCAACTGCCTCTACCACTACTGTGGTTTCCTCTACAATTTCCTCAGTGCCCAACTCAAGTGCTATGACTGATTCACCAACCACTTCTGCATCCGTAGTCATTACCTCTGATGCTAAAGTCCCAACTTCTGTTGCTTTAACTACCCCTACCCCTGATTCCATCTCTAATTCTTCTGCTACCACCACACCTACCGATACCACAACATTGTCCACAACTAGGAAAGTACCCCCCAGAAAGACTGTGGTTCCATCTACAACCAAAACCACAACAATGCAGACTACAACAACCGCTGCCCCTCCTACTCCTACTACTTCTGCTGTCGGCCAAACCACTATGACTACAGCAAATCCCATTATAAAAGTAGCCTCACCCACAACCGCCATAGCCTCACCCACAATAACTTCCACTCTGCCCACAACCTCCTCAGCTCCACCAACAACATTTTCAACTTCGCCCATAACATCTTCAACAATAAAGATTACAGCTAAAACCACAAAGAAAATAGCCCCACCCACAACCTCCACAGCCCCACCCACAATAATTTCAACTCTGCCCACAACCTCCTCAGCTCCACCAACAACATCTTCAACTTCGCCCATAACACCTTCAACAATAAAGATTACAGCTAAAACCACAAAGAAAATAGCCCCACCCACACGCTCCACAGCCCCACCCACAATAACTTCAACTCTGCCCACAACCTCCTCAGCTCCACCAACAACATCTTCAACTTCGCCCATAACATCTTCAACAATAAAGATTACAGCTAAAACCACAAAGAAAATAGCCCCACCCACAACCTCCACATCCCCACCCACAATAACTTCAACTCTGCCCACAACCTCCTCAGCTCCACCAACAACATCTTCAACTTCGCCCATAATCTCTTCAACTTCACCCACAACCCCTCCAATCACATTTACAAATGCCCCACCCATGACCACTACAATGCCTCCCACAACTACAACAAACCTGCCCACAACTACCAAGACTTTGGCCACAACTACTGCAACCACATCCACAACTACCGCAACCACACCCACAACTACCGCAACCACACGCACAACTCCAGCAACCACACCAACCACACCCACAACTACCACAACTACTACAACCACACCCACAACTACTACAACCACACCCACAACTACCGTAACCACAACTACTGCAACCACACCCACAACTACCACACCCACAACTACTACAACCACACTCCCAACTACCACACCCACAACTACTACAACCACACCCCTAACTACCACACCCACAACTACTACAACCACACCCACAACTACCAAAACAACTCCCACCACAACCATAGCTCCACTCACAACTACCAAAACCACACCCACAACTACCAAAACCACACCCACTTCTACTACAACCACACCTACTACTACCACCATAACCACACCCACCACAACCATAGCTCCACTCACAACTACTACAACCACACCCCCAACTACCAAAACCACACCCACAACTACCATTTCTACCACTACCACTCCCACTACAACCATAGCTCCATTCACAACTACCACAACCACACTCCCAACTACCAAAACCACACCCACAACTACCACACCCACTTCTACCACAACAACAACCACACCCACTACTACCACAACCACACCCCCAACTACCACAACCACACCCACAACTACTACAACCACACCCACACCCACAACTACCACAACCACACCCACAACAACCATAGCTCCACTCACAACTACTACAACCACACCCCCAACTACCAAAACCACACCCACAACTACCACTTCTACCACAACCACACCTACCACAACCACACACCCAACTACCACAGCCACACCCACAACTACCAAAACCAAAACCACACCCACACCTACTACTACCACCACAACCACATCCACCACAACCATAGCTCCACTCACAACTACTACAACCACACCCCCAACTACCAAAACCACACCCACAACTACCAAAACCACACCCACAACTACCACTTCTACCACAACCACACCTACTACCACAACCACTCCCACTACAACCATAGCTCCACTCACCACTACCACAACCACCACACCTACTTCTACCACAACAACAACCACACCCACTACTACCACAACCACAACCACACCCCCAACTACCACACCCACAACTACTACAACCACACCCACAACTACCAAAACCACACCCACTTCTACCACAACCACACCCAGTACAACCATAGCTCCACTCACAACTACCACAACCACACCCCCAACTACCACAGCCACACCCACAACTACTACAACCACAACTACCACACCCACTACTACCACAACTACCACAGCCCCACCCACAACAGCTCCAGCTCCAACAACAACTACTACAGTACTGACTACGACCACAGAGTTGACCACCACCCCACAGGTGAGTGATGATGACAGTCACTTGAAATGAACATTTAAATTGATTAAGCATTTGTGAAATTCCATAAAGAATGTTCAAGATCATATTTGCATACAGATTTGGACGGAGGACATTAAAATCCTGTGAAGCTTTGCACAAACCTGAAAGAAGGGCTATGGTAATGGATTACAGTAATATAGAATATAGACATATTCAAAAAGTATTTAAAGAGAGAACATTCAACAAACACAAAAGTAGGCTATGAAATACACCCATGCCATGCCAACTTTTAGCCTGCTGTATCCTATGGGTGTTAGTTTAGGTGGGCCATAAGGTCTTCAGAAAGAGAAAGTCCAAGGCCAGCAGGAAGGAAAGAAGGGTGTGGTGGGGCAAGAGGAGGGGAGACTGCTCAAGGTGCTGTTGTCCAGACTCAAGTGAAAGTTAGGGCTGTGAGAAATACAGTAGGCTATTTGATTAGAATTTAGGCTACGTATGAATTTATAGACAGTTTATAGACAGAGGGCTGAAGTGGATGCTTTGATATGGAATTCATTTCCTGAGCACTCTGTCTACCTGACGCCAGGAATGGTGTAGGAAAAGTATTTAGCCTAGAGATTTATTTAACCTTTATTTAACTAGGCAAGTCAACCTAGAGTCAGCCTAGAGATTGAAAGGGACGAGATGGTAGCATGGGAAGAGACTGCGTCGTCGAAAGAGATGCCACGCTTTGTTAGGCGCGTACCACTACTGTAACGCCTCCAACATGCCATTGTGAAATTCTGAATATAATTATACATTGTTATTTTATGGACCGATTATGACAACCAATGTTGAAATATATTTGATATTTCTTCTATTATTTATTGACCTAACATATCTAAATCAGCGTCCGCAATGTTTAGATGTTCGACTGTTATTTTGATACTTTGTTTACGGTGGAGTTGTGTCAAGGTGAGTCATGGTTAAAGTACATTTAAAATGGCTCATTCTTTTCCACCTGTAGCATACCCGTTGCCTCTTTTTGTTCCTTTCAGGTCGAGACCACTGAGGCAGTAAAGTGTTCATTTAACCTGACAAAAACCAGCGCCAATGCGGATTCTATTGCACTGGAATTGATAACAACAGGAGAAGCGTGTAACTTCACCGTGTTTTATGAGCCTAGTCGGTCCGACATAACGGATTGTTATCAACATGGGGAGTACACTAACGTGTATATCTGCGATATAAGGGATTTGGAACCAGGAACATTACACCAATTCGAAGTTATATCGAATAATGATGGAGAGAGGGGCAACGTATCAGTGCGTACAGGTAAGCGTTTCAAACCTAAATTCGTTTATATTCTAATCTATTTTAACCTAATCAATAATGTTATATTCCAAAAGTATTAGACTGTTATATTGACTTTAATTAATATCAAACGTGCTACCGATATCTGATGTAAAAATATTTTCCAGTATCAGACAATATATGTTTTTCTGTTTATTATATTTATATTTTGAACCATGACATTCGATTGATTATTTTTCGTAAAAAATATCATAACCCCTTCAGAAGATTAGGTGAATGACTCCTCTGATGGCAAAAACGTGTTATCATTGAATAGATCTAACACGTATGATGTCACATTGTGACAGAAAGAGTTCTATCATTTATTGAATATATCTTTGAATCTCTGAGGGCTCATGAAGGCTCTCTCTCTCTCTCTCTCTGTTGGCGTTTTATTCCACAAAGGATAAAAGCACAAAAGTTGATACTTAATCTTGTTAAAACATTTGGAATTTTGCATATGTATCATTTTACAATTTTGCAGTAATATTTGACTACTGCAACCAATGAGCTTGAAATAGTATATGTTTATTCAGGATATCATATCCTTTTTCATTATTCGATTTATGGTTACAGTATTGATTCTTTTTTTGTGCACAGCATGGCACTGATTGTGAATAGATTCTGGGCACCACTTTGAAGAACATAGAGAATAGATAACTTTTGTGCCGACACCTCCTGAAGTCTAGTAGGTACACTTTATCCCACTGTACCTTAGTACAATCCTTTGCACATTGTCAAGGCCACAACCTTAGACTGTCCTGTCAAGAACCACTCTGGTCAGTGGTCTCAAAGCTCTAGATTAGAACCCTGTCAATTCTGGAACACAGCTCCAATCATCTAAAGTTGTTGAGGCAGAGGTCAGTAGCAACGCAGAGCATCGTGTTTGTTTCCAGACATATCTCCCTCTCCCCAGAGCCACATCCCGTCAAGCATTGTTTCTTTGTACTAACGGATACAGGAGGCCTCCATGTTTTCTTTTCATGGCACAGATAGATTACACTGGGAGTACACTTCACATCTTTGCGTTGAAAGTGTGCCCAAGTTTTTTTCTTTGGTCCTTGTGAGTGGACCACGTTTCCATTTTTGACAGTAGCTTACGAAGGATGAAATCCTCAAGAATAACAGTTCAGGAATTGTCAAATCACTTGGACTTGACATTATCCAATATGTTTTGAATACAGTAGAAATCACAGATACAATGTAGTTATTGTGTAATACAGTAGTGGTCTTGCCAGTTTGGTTTTAGGATTGGACGGACAATGTCCTTAGGGTTCTGCTTATTGGCCAATGTGATTCCTGGGGTTGCTATGAAGAGAGGAAGCCATTATGAAGAAAGGGTCAAAGTTCAGTGTTGAGCTACGGGAGGCACTGGCCTCTCGCCTCGTCCTGCTCCTCTCTCTCTCTTTTTTTTTGTTGTTTCCTGTAACGTCTCGCTCTCACTCTAAGACGCATGCAGGTTTCCCAGTGAATCCAACACGACATTCTTTAAAGAACCAAAACAATGTTATCTCTCCCCTCCATCGCAGGCAGTCACCACTGGCCTTCAGCTGAAGTACAAAGGCAGGATGCAGAGACTCTTCATGCACTTTTCTCCTAGTTATGTAATATCATAATGTTTAATTGAAGTGTAGATAATATTGCCAAGGTGCTTCCCCTTGGTTACTGGTTTATGGGATATCTTTGTTTTCTATAGCAAAATTGCCAACACATTATCTCCATCTTTCTCACTCTCCTTCCTCTTTTCTCTCTTTTATTTCACTCTCTCTCTCTCTCTCTCTCTCAGACCCAGTGAGTCCATCCAGGTTGGACGTACTACCAGACCAGATCCAAGCAACCCAGTATAAGAGTCCTATTCAGGGTCAGGGTGGCTCCCATAGCCTGCACATATCCTGGCCTCGATCTCGTGGGCAGGTCGACTGGTATGAGGTCACACTACAGGACACCAAAACAGGGACGAGCCGCAGTACCCGCATCATGGGAACTGCCGCCACTCAGTCTCGCTTCACCGCCCTCACCCCTGGAACCCTCTATGCCCTCAGCCTGGTGGCAACGGCTGGAAATAAAACAGCCCTGCCAGTGCTGGCCACTGCAGCCACAGGTGAGGGGTCATCTTGAAGCTCTAGTATGGTTTGACTGGTCCTCTGATCACACATGATTTGCCTGGTCTTCCACAACTACTGTGCTGCACACCATCTATTTATGATACTGTAGATAGCATAGAAATCCCTGATCTACCTTGTCTTGTTAGACATCATTACTCACTGACACTGACTACTCTGTCTTGGTTACCCAGCTCCCTCAGCTGTCAGCGGCCTCCAGCTCTCACCCTCCTCCAGCAGCCTGGGTGTTTCCTGGCAGCCCGGTCCAGGCAGGAGAGAGGGTTTCAGGGTGCTACTGAGGGAGCAGCAGGGCGCCCTAGTCAGGAACGTCACCCTTAAGAGTAGTGTCACCTCCCACACCCTTGACGACCTGTTGCCTGGGACCCTGTACACTGTCACCGTGGTGACTGAGGCTGTAGGCCTCCAGAACGCCATCTCCAAACAAGCAGTCACAGGTATGGCAAGTAAAACACCTACGTACCATGGCATGGTAACTCTGTTTGGGTGGTGACAGTCCTCATTGGTGTAGCAGTGATGAATCTAAGTTTACATGTTAAAATAGTAAGACTGACATGCAAAACTCAAGTTCAAGTCTTTAACCTTAGCCCTATTCAATGTGTCTGATAAAAAAGTAGTTTGTTGAAGGTTATTTTTGCATCCTCTCTTATTTTTCAAGTCGTCTGCCATCAAATCACTTAGTCCCATTGTTTGCCAACAGAGCAATCTAGGGCTTCAATGTCTCGGTGGCTTCAATATAGGTGCAAGATATGGTGAAATGTCTCTCACATATTTATCTAACTTAGTTTGTAGAGCTTTGTTTTTACTATCCAACACTGCACCCTACCACCATCACGACCATGCTTTCTCTCTGTCGTTGTTTCCAGGATATTTTAGGCTTCTCGATCCCACCCTTCCCTTCCTCTTTCTGCAGCTGGCTGGCCCATCAAGGCCTCCCAGAGCACTCCCTTCCCCTCCCAACCCCCCTAGACATCAATAGAAAAATAGGAAATTACTATGAAATAATAAAATATTTCAGTTCTGTGTATTGCTTAGTTTTTATTTGATTAAATTAATCATCTCATCTCTGCTCAGACAGTAGCAGAAAGCCAGCCAGACAATGTTCTCTGTGCTCCCCATACTGTGCTCTCTTTAGTCACCCTATTTAGCTAGGCGGCTAGCTAGGCGGCTAGCCTTGCCTAAGTATGCTGCAGTGCTGTCTGACAAATTAATTTGATTAGTTCTTAAAAAGGTTATAGATAAGGCATACTTTCACTAACGGTCTCTATCCCGCTCTCTCATCATTGTGTGTACATTCCTCTCTCATGCATTCTATGCGGTCGGTGTGTGTCTAATCTATAGTAGCAAGCGTAAAAGTGTATCCATCTCTGTCCGGGCCGGAAAGAATAGGCACAATGGATGATGGTCATTGGAGGTAATTACCTAATTTCTGTGCTGAACTAGGTTGGATATTTTTTTTTTTAACTACAACTCCCTTCAGCCTGATGTTTTATTTTTTATGGTCCATTTCTGGTTTGTTCAGGAATGGAGTCTCCTCTTTTACCTCATTTGCTTCCTCTCTGTCTCAAGGACACTGATGTGTCACGATCGTTGGAATAAATGGACCAAGGCGCGGCGTACGTAGAGTTCCACGTGTTTAGTTGAAATGAAGCTCACAAAAACAATAAAGAGCTAAACGAAACGTGAAGTCATGGAGTGCTCACAGGCCACTACGCACAAACAAGATCCCACAAAAATCCAGTGGGAAAAGGCTGCCTAAATCAGAGACAACGATAGATGATTGGGAACCATACCAGGCCAACATAGAAATACAAAAACTAGAGTACCCACCCTAGTCACACCCCGACCAAACCAACATAGAGAATAAAAGGCTCTCTATGGTCAGGGCGTGACATGATGATCCTTTCTTATCTTTAGTTATTGTGTTGTTTTCTCCCCACATGTTTAAATCAATACTGATATTTTCTCCTTCTCACAGTTCCTGTGGCGGTAACAGAGCTCTTCTTGGAGAACCACGGCAGTCTGGACACCCTGAGGGCCTCCTGGGTCAATGCTAGGGGAGGTGTGGATGCATACCTGGTCTCCCTGGCAACCCAAGGCTCAGCCAACCAGGATAGGAAGCTACCCCCCAACGCCACTGAAGTGGTCTTCAGCGGCCTGACCCCTGGACGGCCCTATCAGGTGACTGTGAGGTCAAAGGTCGGAGAGCAGACAACTGAGGCAGTGGCCACAGGCAGAACAGGTAAGTCATTCTGGAGTGTCAATCAACTAGCCTTTTCACATGATTGAGCAGAGTTAAGCCAAGTTGAGCCGAGCTGTACAGCCTGGTCACGGATCCACCATAGTTGCTGGAACCGTGCTGGAAAGGACAATGTGAATCGCTCACTTTCTCTCTCTCACCATCCCGCAGTGCCAGCCAAAGTGTCTCAGCTGTCCATGGTGGGCGTCATTGATGGCAGCACTCTGAAGAGTACATGGTTGCCCCCAAGAGGGGACTGGGAGAACTATCGTGTCCTGCTACTGAACGGCACGGTGGCTCTAGTCAATGAGACAGTGAGCAGGCTGGTTAGACAGTACTCCTTCTCTGTAGCTTCCTTGGGGCTGGTGCCTGGCAGGCTCTACACAGCTCAGGTCATGGTGGAGAGCGGTCTGTTTGGCAACACCGCTCAATGTCAGGGGAGGCTAGGTACGTTACATTAAACATTTTTACTACACTGTATTTAAAATCAAATCAAATTTTATTGCTCACATGTGCCAAAAAACAACACATGTAGACTTCACAGTGAAATGCTTACTGACCAGCCCATTAAAAAAATAAATTTAAATATTAGCTACATAAAATGTTTATAGTAACACAATAAAAGTAATAACGAGGTGCCAGTAACAAGTCAATGTGCAGAGGGCCTGGGTGGTACTCACTACCCTTTGTAGCGCCTTGTGGTTGGATGTTGAGCAGTTGCCATACCAAGCAGTGATGCAGCCAGTCAAGATTATCTCAGTGTTGGAGCTGTAGAACTTTGTGAGGATCTGAGGGCCCATCTCAAATCTTTTCAGCCTCCTGGGGGGGAAGACGCATTATTGTGCCCTCTTCCCGACTGTGTTGGTGTGTTTGGATCATAATTGGTCCTTAGTGATGTGAACACTGAGGAACTTGAATCTGTCGACCCTCGTGGCGGATGTGTTGTTGCCTACCCTCACCACCTGGGGGCGGCCTATCAGGAAGTCCAGGATCCAGTTGCAGAGGGAGGTGTTCAGTCCCAGGGTCCTTGGCTTAGTGATGAGCTTGGAGGGCACTATGGTGTTGAACTCTGAGCTGTAGTCAATGAACAGTATTCTCACGTACGTGTTCCTTTTGTCCAGGTGGGAAAGGGCAGTGGTGCTCTCACGCATGGTTCAGTGTTGCTTCCCTCGAAGCGAGCATGTATGGCATTTAGCTTGTCTGGTTGGCTCGCGTCACTGGGAAGCTCTTGGACGGGTTTCCCTTTGAGAGGGAGAGTTTTGTATGCATTCCTGTGTGTGGAGTAAAGGATCTACAGTTTTTTCCCCCTCTAGTTGCACATTGACATGCTGGTAGTAATGAGGTAAAACAGATGTCAGTTTTCCTGCATTAAAATCACCAGCCACCATAAGCGCCGCCTCTGGATGAACATTTTCTTGTTTGTTTATGGCCTTATACAGCTCGTTGAATGCGGTCTTACTGCCAGCATCGGTTTGTGGTGATAAATAGACAGCTATGAAAAATACAGATGAAAACTCTCTTCGTAACTAGTATAGTCTACAGCTTATCATGAGGTATTCTAACTCAGGCGAGCAGAACCTCAAGACTTCTTTAACATTAGAGATTGACAAAGAGACCCCCCCCCCCCCGGATCTTACCGGACTCTGCCGTTCTGTCCTGCCGATGCATATAAAAACAGCTAGATGTATGTTATCCATGTCCTTGTTCAGCCATCACCACGAGAAGCATAGATAACAGTTCTTAATGTCACATTGATAGGATAGTCTTGAACGGAGCTCATCCAGTTTATTCTCCAGTGATTGCACATTCACCAATAGAACAGAGGGTAAAGGCAATTTATTCACTCGCTGCCGTAGTCTCATCAAGGCACCCGCGCGCCGGCCTCTATAGCGTCGTTTTCTCATGTTTCGGGGAGTGTCGGGGATTTGGGCCTGGTCCGGGATAATCAATGTCTTTCGCCTTCGACTCATTGAAGTAAAGTTGAAAGCCTTCCCAGGACATCTAGTGGATGGCCTTTCCAGAAGAGTGGAGGCTGTTATAGCAGCAAAGGGTGGACCAACTCCACATTAATGCTCATGATGTTGGAATGAGTTGTTCGACGAGCAGGTGTCCACATACTTTTGATCATGTAGTGACGCTGTTCTAATGTCCAGAAGCTCTTTTTGGACATAGGAAACGATGGCAGAAAGTTAAGATTAGCACCAAAAAATACACAAAAAAAGCACAATTGGTCAGGAGCCCTTAAACCATCTGCTTTCCAAAGCAGCGCCAATCTTGCTGTGTCCCCTGCTGGGTGTTTACCCAATGTTGTTATGGGTTGTATGTTGTCAAGAGCATTTAAGATGTCTATTTAAATTGCCATGGCTTCTGAAGTTTTCATTTTTGTTTTGATTACCCCTCCTCCTTTGCCCTCTCTCTCTTTACTCATTCACATAATATTCCTCTGCCCCCCCCCGTCCCCGTCCCCCTCCTCTCTCTTTACTCAATTACTCCTTCTCCCCCTTTCTCTCAGCCCCTCAGCCTGTCCAGCAGCTGATGGTCCGTCACGGTGATGAGACGTCTCTGAGCGTGCTGTGGTCTCGTCCCGCGGGGGTGTGGGACGGGTACACCGTGGTCTTGAGACAGGGAGACACGGTTGTGTCACAGAGGACACTGTCCCGTGACGCCAGGGAGTGCACATTCAACGTCCTCATGCCCGGACGCCAGTACGCCATTGCCGTCACGACCAACAGTGGGGGCCTAAACAGCTCGGCTTCAGTGATTGGACGAACCAGTGAGTCACGGTTCCAAAGGGAGATGGATTTCACCTTTCTTTTCCCAATGTGTTTGTTCTAGACATGACACCAGAACATTGTTCCTCACAGGTTTTGTAGTCATATAACAGAATTGTTGTTGTTGTCATATAATAATGAGCTTCTCTCCAAATCAAATCAAATGTATTTTTATAGCCCTTCGTACATCAGCTGATATCTCAAAGTGCTGTACAGAAACCCAGCCTAAAACCCCAAACAGCAAGCAATGCAGGTGTAGAAGCACGGTGGCTGGAAAAACTCCCGAGAAAGGCCAAAACCTAGGAAGAAACCTAGGGAGGAACCAGGCTATGTGGGGTGGCCAGTCCTCTTCTGGCTGTGCCGGGTGGAGATTATAACAGAACGTGGCCAAGATGTTCAAATGTTCATAAATGACCAGCATGGTCCAATAATAATAATCACAGGCAGAACAGTTGAAACTGGAGCAGCAGCACGGCCAGCTGGACTGGGGACAGCAAGGAGTCATCATGTCAGGTAGTCCTGAGGCATGGTCCTAGGGCTCAGGTCCTCCGAGAGAGAGAAAGAAAGAGAGAAAGAGAGAATTAGAGAGAGCATACTTAAATTCACACAGGACACCGGATAGGACAGGAGAAGTACTCCAGATATAACAAACTGACCCTAGCCCCCCGACACGTAAACTACTGCAGCATAAATACTGGAGGCTGAGACAGGAGGGGTCAGGAGACATTGGCAGAACTGCTTCTTTATGATCTCACTATGATTTCAAAGTCTCTATGACAGGGTTCAACACCTGGCGGCCTGGTGATATTATTTGGCCCCCCCCAAGTTTTCGGAGAAGAAAAAAAGTTTTTATTTTTTGGACATAAAATACTAAAAACACCAGCAAATCAGCTACAAGTGATTTTAATTTTGAAAATCTTTTCCAAAGTATTCCCACGCATAAGAGAGAGATACTGGTAATGTGATTGTATACAAATGTCAGCAAGGTTTGAAATTATTCTGTTTTGGTCAAATATTATATCTGTTTGGGCTTCTTGCGGTCAATTTGCAGTCTACAAATTCTTTGTAATTATGTTAAGTTATTATGTTATGTTATGTTTGGGGCGGCAGGGTAGCCTAGTGGGTAGAGCGTTGGACTAGTAACCGAAAGGTTGCAAGTTCAAATTGCCGAGCTGACAAGGTACAAATCTGTCGTTCTGCCCCTGAACAGGCAGTTAACCCACTGTTCCTAGGCCGTCATTGAAAATAAGAATTTGTTCTTAACTGACTTGCCTAGTTAAATAAAGGTAAATGTTCTGGCCCCCTGAGCACCGCTCAAGAAAAAAATTTGTCCCGCTGCTGAATCATCACTGATCAAAAATATAAAGCAATGTTCAATCTCCTTTAGTGAGCATTTCTCCTTTGCCAAGATAATCCATCCACCTGACAGGTGTGGCATTTCAAGAAGCTGATTAAACGGCATGATCATTACACAGTGCTGGGGACAATAAAACGCCACTCTAAAATCTGCAGTTTTGTCACACGATGCCACAGATGTCTCATGTTTTGAGGGAGCGTGCAAAGAGCTGTTGCCAGATAATTGCATGTTCGTTTTTTGACCATAAGCCTCCTCCAACATTGTTTTAGAGAATTAGGCAGTACGTCCAACAAGCCTTACAACAGCAGACCACATGTAGCCATGTCAGGCCAAGACATCCGGCTCCTTCACCTGTGGGATCGTCTGAGACCAGCCACCCGGACAGCTGATGAAACTCTGGGTTTGCACAACCGATGAATTTCTCCGCAAATTGCCAGATACCGTCTCAGGGAAGCTCACCTACATGCTTGTCGTCCTCACCAGTTTCTTGAACTGACTGCTGTTCGGTGTCGTAAACGACTTCAGTGGGCAAAGGCTCACCTTTGATGACCATTGGCACACTGGAGAAGTGTGCTCTTATGAATCCCAGTTTCAACTGTACCGGGCAGATGGCAGACAGCGTGTATGTCATTGTGTAGGCGAGCGGTTTGCTGATGTCAACGTTGAGAACAAAGTGCCCCATGGTGGGGTTATGGTATGGGCAGGCATAAACTACGGAAAACTAACACAATTGCATTTTATCGATGGCAATTTGAATGCACAGAGATAGCCGGACGAGATCCTCAGGGCCATTGTTGTGCCATTCATCCGCCGCCATCACCTCATGTTTGGGATGCTCTGGATCGACGTGTACAACAGCATGTTCCAGCTCCTTCAAATATCCACAAACTTTGCATAGCCATTGAAGAGGAATGGGACAACATTCCAAAGGCCACAATCAACAGCCTGATCAACTCTATGCAGAGGAGATGTTTCATGCTTCATGAGGTAAATGATCACACCAGATACTGACTGGTTTTCTGATCCACGCCCCTACCGATGTTTTGTTTTAAGGTATCCGTGACCAACTGATTAGGGCCTAGTGAATGTACTTCAATTGACTGATTTCCTTATATGACCTGTAACTGTTTATATTTTTGTTCAGTGTAGTTGATGATCTCTGCCCTATGGTCTCAACTATGGTCTACATTTCTCTCTATGGTCTCTGTTAATGTCTCACACCTTTGAAGTTCCTCTCTCTCTGTGTCTCCTCTCAGCCCCGGCGCAGGTGACCAGTCTGCGTGTGACCAACGGTGGCAGCACAGACAGCCTCCAAACCCAGTGGGAGCGGGCGGCCGGCGAGCTGGACTCGTACCGTGTGCTGCTTATCCACGACAGCAGTGTGATCAAGAACGAGAGCACCCCGGCCCACACCACGGCCTACAGCTTCCTGGCGCTGAAGCCTGGAGCCCTCTACAGGGTGGTGGTCACCACTGTCAGGGCCGGACAAGCCTCCAGACAGAGCGTGGCAGAGGGAAGCACAGGTAGACAACACTATGATCACTGAATGATGTAGCCTACTTTTAATATATAATGTTAAAATAGATAAATTAGAAGATAATGTTCAGCTAGCACACATGGATATGAATTACGATAAAAGCGCTCACAGTTTTAACTGTCTTTGTGTGACAAACACCCGTACTAGTTTATGCAAAATAATGTAAGATAATGTCTTCTATTCGGGGATTGCCAGGATATTATTCAGAACTTTCTGAGGTCTTATCTGATGCAACAGGAATTTTCCTGGAACTTCCAGGATATCCGACTATGCAACAAACATGTCAAGGTTTTCCTATCAAAGACTTCCCTTCATGGAGGGAAAAGGATTGGGGTCTACAGTATTTTGTATGGTTGAATCCCAGCTATCTTAAATCTGAGAACGTTTTCATTAAAAGATGGCGAGGGAAACAGCCCCACTGGCCGCCCCACCACCGTTGTTATTGCTGCTGAGTTGAAGAGTGTCACGCAGCATGGTAAAATATGCAGTACATATTGTGCTCTTCTATTGCGCGTCCGAGGGGAAAAAACAGAGTTTTTGCAGTGTCTTCTCAATCAATCAAATGTATTTATAAAGCCCTTTTTACATCGGCCGATGTCACAAAGTGCAATACAGAAACTCAGCCTAAAACCCCAAACAGCAAGCAGTGAGGGTGTAGAAGCACGGTGGCTAGGAAAAACTCCCTAGAAAGGCAGAAAACTAGGAAGAAACCTAGAGAGGAACCAGGCTCTGAGAGATGGCCAGTCCTCTTCTGGCCGTGCCGGGTGGAGATTATAACAGTACATGGCCAAGATGACCAGCAGGGTCAAATAATAATAATCACAGGGGTTGTAGAGGGTGCAACAGGTCAGCACCTCAGGAGTAAATGTTACTTGCTTTTCATAGCCGATCATTCATAGTTTGAGACAACGGGTGCGATAGAGAGAGAGTGCCGAAAACAGCAGGTCCGGGACAAGGCAGCACGTCCGGTGAACAGGTCAGGGTTCCTTAGCCGCAGGCAGAACAGTCTCTGTAGTTCCCTGGGATGTTGCTGTGGATACAGCTCTTTCTGAACTGCCAGCTACTTGAGATGAACATACGAGCCAGATACAAAGTTATAAAGCTTCTGCAGGAGAGCAAAAAAATTAACTGCCTCAGGCACTGATTTTACAGCATCGACAAGAACCAAATTCAAACAATGTGCATTACAGTGCACATAAAATGCAAATCTTACACTGTTTTTAATCTGTGCAGACACACCAGAATGCTTTCCGCTCATGACGGATGCACTGTCATAGCCTTGCCCCACACGATTATTTCTGTAGTCCAGACTATGTTTTTCAAGGCAATCAATTATAATTTTTGTGAGACCTGCTGCATCTAAGCTTTCAGCTGACTGAAAGTGTAAAAAGCTTTCGTGGATGGCCCCATTGTAATAGTACCTCACAACTAAAGACATTTGTTCTTTTTTCTTTAAATCTTTGGTTTCATCTGCAATTACACTAAAAACTTAACTTTCTTTTACTTCTCTCATTATTTCACTTTGTACCATCTCAGCTAAGCTCTCAAGAACTTCATTTTGGATTTGGTGGCTTGTGTACTTACCATTGCCACATGCATTCATCCTTTTCTCTATGAGAGGGTCAAGCTTTGCTATTTTTTCTAAGATTGTCAAAATATTACCCTTGTGAGAGTCATCCGATTCCCGATGACCTCTCTGCGCTATATTTTGAGTGGCAATTAATAGGAGCACATGTGCAATTGTTTTAATGTAAGTACAGTTTTCATCCACTCTCATTCATGACATCTAACATTGATGTGTTGCTGTCAATAGCCCTTTGATGCTGATTCCAAGCATACATAGCATTGATATGATGCTCTGCCTTTGAATGGAGGTTCAAACCAGAATCTTTAAACGGCGCCATTTTCCAGTTACAAAACCCTGACTGTGATGTGAAGGCAGATTAAGGAAAATGCCTACAGGCGAAACAATAAGTTGAATCTTGACTTACAGAATTTTCAAACCATGAATTGTCCTTATACCAGGAACTGTTGAAAGCCCTTTTCCTATAGAACCATGCTGAGTTCTGGGAAATGTTTTCAAACACAGCTGTACAGGACCATCTTCTCTGGATCTTGAAATGTCTGAAATACAGGTAAAATAATGTGTCATATCTCTATGGAAATGTATAATTAAGCTAACTAAAATGTGTAGTAATTAAGCTAACTAAAATGTGTAGTTTAAAGTATTGGCCTGGCCTCCCATTGTGTCCTTTTGGAACAGAAGTCTGATATCTCTCCCTCTCTTTTCATGTTTAACTGACCCTATGCAAAAATAAGACCGTCTATGGTTACATACAAGCATCCAATTACCCACATTTTAGTCCAATCTCAATCTTAATTACAAATCCCCATTATCATAACTGTACCTTAAATCAACTACCAGTCTAAGTTACTAGTTAGATCATGGCTAGCCCTACAATGCAGTAAGTAACTTAGCTAGCTATAATTCCTTACACCTTTACGATTGCAAACAGGCTATCTGCAAATTGTGGTAATGTTTTGAGTAACGTTAACAGATAATAACAATTGTTCGTTTTGAGTTCAAGTACGAAAATCTAAATGAATTAATGGATTTCAAATTGATGAATGTTAACTTGCTGAACACTGACAGCTGTAGCCTACTAGTTACCCCACATTAGCTAAACATGTGTATACTGTAACTTACGACACTGCACTGTATATGTGTGTATTACTAGCACATATGTAAACATAATGTTAGGCTGAATTGGGAACCTATCTCTCTTATCTGATTAGCTGTCTGTTAATGGAGCCAAATGTCTGACGTTAACTTACACAGTGACTCAACTTTCAGAAAAGTTGTTCACGAAACCTAAACCCGATGCTAAACCTTACAACTTCCTTCAAAGATGTTTTCACCAATCGCGAAAAGAGCTCGTGGAGCTGCTCTTTATTGTACTATCGCAAACAGACGTGTGTTTCACCATTAAGGATTCCAGCTCTAAATGAAAATAATATACAATGGAATATGAGGCCTATATAAATTCAGCCACAACTTTGTTCCATCACAAAACCTGAGCGCCACCTGTCCGGTGAAGTTCATTAAGAATATTACATGTAACAAACAGTTACATGACCTACAGCATGGATAAGCAAGATAATGTTTCCTGACATTTTCGGGCTACTAAACAACTATGGATTTATTTACCACACGTCGCAAAGACAACAGAAACTCCCTCCACTATTCCAACATCATTAAATCACATATGCTTAGTCTAATACAGTGACAACAATACCAACAACTATTTAGTCCAATCAAAGTAAGCTAAACACGATGTGGCTGTTCACGGTTCTGATTTGTGTGTGTGTGCAAGTAGAATTGTTTTTTTGACTCACCATACTTGTAGAGAAACACCAATGCGATCCACCTCTTTCATGTTGACAAAACGGTCTATGACAGTCATACAGTACACACTTTTATTTTTGTTGTTGTCCTAGGCTAAAATACCTGCTCGCTAACCTAACTTCTTTTCATGGGCAACGTTTGCTAGTTAACATTAGCCTTCTACATCTAGCTACATATTTCACTTCCATCCTCTCAGTCCAGTGGCACAATGTATGAATTTATATTTGGATCAGAATTGCCATGATAATCATTGGCCAGTACGGTAAAACCACAAGTACAAATCCCTGTCTCCATCCAATGCTAATTTAAGAAAGGGGAAATTGTATCTAGCTAGCTAGCTAGCCACCGGATGACACAAACAACACGAGATGCAACAATTCAGGTTGTTTCTGCCATCTCTTGATGCGATGTGCCAAATCCACACTGCTTTCCCTTGACACTTTTGTTTTGGTGCTCCAGGACCATTGACAGTTGAGCTCACTCAGTTGAGCTATAATTGGCTATTATTTTATACTTTCTTTTTTATCAAGGGAGGCTAAATGCTCGCTGGTTTCCCTTGCATTCAATCCTAAGAGCGGCAACAATGTCATACTCTTTATGACCAGACAGCATCAGATAAATGGCCTACACATACAGAGGTGAGATACATTCAGCCTCTTGCGATTTGAAGTACAATTATGAAAACACAGAGAGATGAGAGACTTTTTTATTTTTTTCATTGTTGCATTTTTTTAAATGGCTTCCCTTGGTAGGCTGCTAGGATATCTGTCTTCTAAGATCTTGTATCCCTCATAGATCTCTTTTAGTGGATCTTACTTGTAGATCTTGAAACTTATTTCAGCTTTACCATATTCCTTTAATTTCTTCTCTCCTTTCCTGATACTCTTGCGTGTCATCTCTAATGTGTTATGTTTTCTCCTTCTTCTGGGTAATTCAGTTCAAATCCTGTCGTGGAGAATTGTAACAAAATTGAACACTTACAAGAACTTGTGAATTCAATAAAGGCTTTTAATACAAAATATCAGAAGCCGAGCTGGTCCGCGGAACAACTCCCCTCCCTAAGCTCTGGCTCTGTATTTATGCACATACAACATATGAGTCCATCCCACATGCAAATGAAGTTACTTCCCTCAGTCCATCTGCCACCATTATATCCCAATCTGTGCATCCTGCTTGTTCACGCCCAATAACGCCCATATCTGCTTTCAGTTAAGTTATAATAGTGGCAGGACGTCTTCATGTCCCAAAAATAATACATGCCCATCTTATGCTATGGGCCCCTTATGTTTAGCTTGGTGTGTTCTTTGGTATATGTCTGTCCTTATTAGGACTCATAGACTATGTGTATCTTCTGACATTCCTTCAGCATCTTCATGTCCTAAAAATAATACATGCCCATCTTATGCTATGGGCCCCTTATGTTTAGCCTGGTGTGTTCTTTGGTATGGCTGTCCTTTTTAGGGCTAGTAAACTATGTGTCTAGTAGACTATGTGTCTCTCTCTCTTCTCCTGTGATCTGATGTACATCTTTGCTTGACAGTATTATGTTTGTCCCTATATGTACCGTTTGCTGCCACAATCCCTGTAACACTAACACAGCAGTTCACTTGAGTTACATTTGAGTAATTTAGCAGATGCTCTAATACAGAGCTACGTACAGTAGTGAGTGCATAAATGTTCATACTGGGCCCCCGTGGGAATCAAACCCACAACCCTGGCGTTGCAAGCGCCATGCGCTACCTACTGAGTCGCACGGGATCAGTTCTAGGACACAATCTAAGCCAATCTAATGCTATGAGCCTGGTTAGTGAGGCTATATCATATCTATCAAACCTAAGAGATATTCAACAGATCAGGTTCGTGGTGAAATGACTCCATGAAGCCTGATTCAACACTCACCAATCAGTGACAGACTCATCAGTACTCTCTGTATCTGCCCACTCCTCGGAGTCTGAATCCTCTGTCTGTTGTCTCACCCTCCTCATTGCCTCACTCTCTCCTATTCTCTTCTCTGTCCGTTTCATTTGCTCTCGCTTTCTTTCTTTCTTCTCTTGCTCCTTTCTCATTTTTTCTTGCTTCTCTTTTTCTTTCCTCTCCTGCTTATTTTTTATATTCTCTTCTTTTTCCTTCAGTTTTAGTTTAAGCTCTCTATTTTTCTCCTCCTGCTTTTGTACCTTTTTCTCAACTTTTTCTCTCTTTTTCTCAGCTTCAGCTAACTTTTTCTCCGCTTTTTCGTTATCCTTCTCCTCTTTTTTCAGGCGCTTCTTCTCATCTTGTTCTCTTTTTTTCTCAGCTTCAGCTAACCTTTTCTCCGCTTTTTCGTTATCCTTCTCCTCTTTTTTCAGGCGATTCTTCTCATCTTGTTCTCTTTTTTTCTCAGCTTCAGCTAACCTTTTCTCCGCTTTTTCACTATCCTTCTCCTCTTTTTTCAGGCGATTCTTCTCATCTTGTTCTCTTTTTTTCTCAGCTTCAGCTAACTTTTTCTCAGCTTTTTCGTTATCCTTCTCCTCTTTTTTCAGGCGCTTCTTCTCATCTTGTTCTCTTTTTTTCTCAGCTTCAGCTAACCTTTTCTCCACTTTTTCGTTATCCTTCTCCTCTTTTTTCAGGCGCTTCTTCTCATCTTGTTCTCTTTTTTTCTCAGATTCAGCTAACTTTTTCTCCACTTTTTCGTTATCCTTCTCCTCTTTTTTCAGGCGCTTCTTCTCATCTTGTTCTCTTTTTTTCTCAGCTTCAGCTAACTTTTTCTCCACTTTTTCGTTATCCTTCTCCTCTTTTTTCAGGCGCTTCTTCTCATCTTGTTCTCTTTTTTTCTCAGCTTCAGCCAACCTCTTTTCCCCCTTTTCTTCTTCCTTCTTCTCCATCTCCAGGTTATTTATCCTCTCCTGTTCTTTCTTTTTCTCTTCGTCAAGTCTAGGTTTCTCCACCTTTTCTTTTTCCTTCCTCTCCTTCTCCCAAATTCTTGCCATCTCTTTTTCTTTCTTTTTCTCTGCTTCCAATCTCAGTTTCTCCTCTGTTTCGTTTTCCTTTTTCTCCTTCTTCTGGTTCTTTATTCTCTTCTTTTCTTCCTCAAACCTAAGATTCTCTTCCAGTTCTTGTGCCTTCATCTCATTCGCAAGGATCTTCAGCCTCTCTTTTTCTTTCTGTTTCTCTTCTTCCCATTTAAATTTCTCCTCCTTTTCTTTTTCTTTCATCTCCTTCTCCAGGTTCTTAATCCTCTCTTTCTCTTTCTTTTTTTCTTCCTCCAGCCTGACTTTTTCCTCCTTTTCTTTTTCTTTCATCTCCTTCTCCAGGTTCTTTATCCTCTCTTTCTCTTTCTTTTTTTCTTCCTCCAACCTGACTTTCTCCTCCTTTTCTTTTTCTTTCATCTCCTTCTCCAGGTTCTTAATCCTCTCTTTCTCTTTCTTTTTTTCTTCCTCCAACCTGACTTTTTCCTCCTTTTCTTTTTCTTTCATCTCCTTCTCCAGGTTCTTCATCCTCTCTTTTCCTTTCTTTAGCTCTTCATCAAATGTCTCTGCCAATCTTAAGTCCCTCTCAGCCTTTTCTTTTTTAATTTCATCTAGACATTCCTGGCTCTCTTTCATCTGTCCTATCAGCTTGTTCTCCTCCTGTTCTACCCTCTTTTCCTGATCCCCAATACACTGTTCCTTCTTCGTCAATTGCTCCTCACCGTTACCTGCTTTCTCTTTCTGACCTACATTCTGCATCTTCATCCATTTTCTCTCCATCTCTTTTTCCACAGCTTCAAGTATCTCAATCCGATCCAACTCCCTCTCATTTTCTATTGCCTTCATCATCTCTATCATGTCCTGCTCTGTCTTCTGTATTATATTTGCTGGAGACTTCCTCTGCAACTTCTTCCATTTTCTCTCCATCTCTTTTTCCACCACCACAAGTATCTCCGCCCGATCCTTCTCCCTCTCCTCTTCCATTGTCTTCATCATCTCCTCAATCTCCTTCTCCTGTCTCAAAGCTGGGTCTGAGGATGCGTCTGTGTATAGCCCCTCGAGAATAGCAGGTGGCAACGGCAGAGGGCGTTTGGGAGGAGAGAGATCAGGAAACCAATGTGTTATAGGCATGGGAGGATCAACCAGTGGGGGTAGGACAGGAGAGCGTCCATGGAGTCTCTGTCCAGCTGGGAGGACACCTGAGCTGCCTGTCAGAGACACACTCTGGTAGTACTGATGCCGTCCTGACGTAGGCTGGCCAGCGGGGGGCACTGGAATGGGGAATTCCCAAGAAGGTTTCATGAAGGTTGAGGAGTCACCCACACCATTCATGTTCTGTCGCATAAGAAACAGAGCAATATTAGGTAGTTATGGCATGTGCATCTTTGTTAAATGGCATAGAATTAACCGTATACTTGTTCAAGCTACATTACATACATTCAACCGATTAAACAAGACAGGATATATACTGCAGCTATAATATCGTGGAATTAAGACAAATATCTGCAGGGCTTTTCTTCCGGCTCCATTGAACTTTCTCAATGTCAAACTTAATTTAGACCCTCATACCAGGCCACTAGGTGCTCAAACGGAGCGCTCTTATGTCTGAAGTCATGTCCTCTCACCTCCTCAAGCAGCTCTCCCAGTCTCCTCATCTCTGCCCAGAGTGCCTTGGTCTCCACGTCTACCTTCTCCTCCAGCCTTCTGACGACCACACAGAGTTCCTGGTTGTCCTTAGCCTGCTTCCATTTGCTGTACTGCAGCATCTCCTCATGCTTCTGCTGTTTCTTCTGGCTCTTTTTCAGCTGAGCCATCATGGCTTCCCGGTCACTCTTCATGACTTTGATGGCCTCCCCAATCAGAGTCACCTTCTCTCTGAGGAGACCCACTTTCTGAGACTTGGTGGGCTGCCTCTGAACAAGATGAATGTATGAAAGGAGATGACCGTGTTCAAAAATAAAAGACAAAAACCATGTTTTAGTACCAAATATTTTAACATAAAATTACATAGCAATGACAAAGTTTGAACTTATAAAATTGAGAAATAGCAATTCATTGAACATCAAATAAGTTACATGAAAAAGGAAGCTCCTACTTACAGTAAGGAGTTGTACTCTCTTTGGACCAGGCAAACAGAAACAGTCCATGATGACTGTCTTGTATGTGGACAACTTGATGGAACGAAACAAAGCAATCAATGCAATATAGCCTAAATCATTCAGGATATTTTCTTAGCTTAGACTTGACAATTATTAGACATATTAAATTGGTATATATCTTATACGAGAGACGGTACATACTTATTCGAGAGATGAAATGGCCAATAATTCACACATTTCACAGTTAATTTTGGATCATCCGTATGCTTCAAGTCCTTTCTTTATGAGTAGCCTTATCGGTTTGCACTCCAACACAAAGGTTAGAACATACGACGAGAATTGGAATGCAATTATGACATCATTTTATTATGATGCTGAATACTGGGTTTTGAAAGCGATAGTTTAATGAAAACGCATCCCCCTTAGAATTAGAATGTTCATTATAATTCTATGTACATACCTCATTATGGCATCACAGCAATTAATAGGCAGCATCATGCCATAATCAATAAAATGGCACCCAATTTAGACCAGTAGTATGTGAGTTTCACATACAATAATATTATAATGGCCAGATTATGCCCTCCTGTACTGTCGGTCCACATAGATGTAGGCTAGGCCTGAACAATGATATAGGCCTACACCTCACAATAATGTAATAATACTTTTTCTTTCCACTTGTATTTTGTATTTATATTGATGTGTGTATTTTCTGTAATGTACAGTGCATTCGGAAAGTATTCAGAACCCTGTACTTTTTCCACATTTTGTTACAATACAGCCTAGTTTTAAATGGATTAAATCGTTTCCCCCCCTAGTCAATCTACACACAATATCCCATAATGACAAAGCAAAAACTGTTTTTTAGAAATGTTTGCAAATGTATATAAAAAAAAACTATAATATCACATTTACATAAGTATTCAGACACTTTACTCAGTACTTTGTTGAAGCACCTTTGGCAGCGATTACAGCCTTGAATCTTCTTGGGTATGACGCTACAAGTTTGGAACACCTGTATTTGGGGAGTTTCTCCCATTCTTCTCTGCAGATCATCTCAAGCTTCTTTTTTTTTCAAGAGTTGAATCTTGGTTTCATCAGACCAGAGAATCTTGTTTCTCATGGTCTGAGAGTCTTTAGGTGCCTTTTGGCAAACTCCAAGCAAGCTGTCATGTGCCTTTTACTGAGGAGTGGCTTCAGTCTGGCCATTCTACCATAAAGGCCAGATTGGTGGAGTGCTGTGGAGATGTTGTCCTTCTGGAAGGTTCTGCCATCTCCACAGAGGAACTCTGGATCTCTGTCAGAGTGACCATCGGGTTCTTGGTAATCTCACCTTCTCCCCCAGACCTCATGGCCTGGTTTTTGCTCTGACATGCACTGCCTACTGTGGGACCTTTTAAAGACAGGTGTCCAATCAAGTGGATTTAGTACAGGTTTACAGGTTCAATATTAAAATCATTTTTAAAAAGGCAGAGGTCCATTATCCAGAGGTGGGGCAAAGGTACAGGTCGGCAGGCAGGCAGAGTGGTCAGGCAGGCGGGTTCAGAGACAGGACAGGTAAGGTTCAAAACCAGGAGGGTGAGAAAAAGAGAGACTGGGAAAAGCAAGAGCTGAGACACAAACACGCTGGTTGACTTGACAATCTGGCAACAGACAAACAGAGATCACAGGTATAAATACACGGGGGATAATGGGGAAGATGGGCGACACCTGGCGGGGGGTGGAGACAATCACAAAGACAGGTGAAACAGATCAGGGTGTGACACCATGTTGTGTTGCTACCATGTTGTTGTCATGTTGTGTTGCTACCATGCTGTGTTGTCATGTGTTGCTGCCTTGCTATGTTATTGTTTGGTGTCCCCGCAGGAGGCCTTTTGCCTTTTGGTAGGCCTTCATTGTAAATAAGAAATTGTTCTCAACTGACTTGCCTAGTTAAATAAAGGTTAAATAAAAAATTGAACACACAACCAAGTTACTGTTTTGATGTTGCTTGTAAGAGATGTTCTTACATATCCCACATTATTATTGAGAAAAAAACGTCCTTACAATACAAAACGTTACAAAACAAGTTTTTATTTTTATTTGTTTAACTATATATTTTGATTCATACAGCCTTCACAGCTGCAAATATGAACAGGCAGTGATTCACAGAATGACTGAATCAGTCTCTCTCTCTCCCCATCCCCCCTTCCAGTCCCTGCTGCCGTAGGCGAGGTGACAGTCAGTAACAACGGTCGTATGGACTTCCTCAGTGTGTCGTGGCGACCAGCCCAAGGCGACGTGGATAGTTACCTGGTCACCCTGAAGGACCGCGAGAGGACCGTCCACACCCTGGTCGTGTCCAAGTCCAGCCCTGAGTGTGTGTTCAAGTCCCTGGTGTCTGGACGGCTCTATAACATCTCCATCGTCTCCCGCAGTGGAGTCTACGAAAACCACACCATCGTGCAGGAACGCACACGTAGGTCTACCTATTTGTCTGTCTGAAATACGTCTCGTCTGCTTGCTTTGCTGTTCTATTCAATTCAAGTGTTCTTCAATTCTATTCTATTATTTTCCTCTTTCCCAGAGCCCTCTAGTGTCCAGAACCCCACAGCGATCCACTCGGCCAGGGATGACTACCTGAAGGTGTACTGGCGCCATGCGGCAGGGGACTTTGACTACTACCAGGTGGTCATCAAGCACAACAACCTCTTCCACCAGAACAAGACGGTTATGAAGAGCCAGAACGAGTGTGTGTTCAACGGCCTGGTGCCCGGGAGACTCTACACTGTCATCGTCAGCACCTGGAGCGGGAAGTATGAGACCAGCGTGTCCACGGACGGAAGGACCTGTGAGTGATACAAATAGTATAATATGTTATATCTCTCTTTTTATTTTGAATATATAATATGTGCATAGCATAGTGGTGTTTGTAATAATAATTAAGCTAGTTACACTCATAACTGTCTAATTTTGGTGAAACAGTTTCCTTGAGCATGCTTATTTGAAACCTGCCTCTCGCCACCCTCTGTCCCTTTGTATGTGTTGTACGTTGAGTTTGTATGCTGCAAAATGCATGGCCTCTGAGAACATCACAGTTGATCTATTTCGATCTCGAATCTGTCTGTGACAGTCCCTGCGGCGGTGAGATCACTAGCTCTGGCTGGGCGGGGCACGGAGGACCTTCGTGTCGCCTGGCTGGCTGCTCTGGGGGATGTGGATCACTACGAGGTGCAGCTCCTCTTCAACGACATGAAGGTTAGTCCTCCTGGTCCGGTCTACAGAAGTACCTGGTCAGTCTGTCTTCATGTTTAGAGGACTTTTAGGACCTTCATTCTGTTCTTATATTTTCTCCCTGCTTTATTTCTATTTATCTTACCAATTTTAATTATGTAAAGTGACTTTGGGTGTTTCTAAAAAAAAGTACAGTCATTTAATATAGCAAAATGTATTAACAATGAATGTATTATGCATTATTATTATGAAGGTGTTCCCGCCCATCACCCTGGGCAGCAGCGCAGGGGCGTGTGTCCTGTCCTCCCTCACCCCGGGACGCCTCTATAAGATCCACGTTTCCACCTTCAGCGGACCCAACCAGAGGGCCCAGTTCATAGAGGGCAGGACAGGTGAAACCTTTGTTTTCTTTCAAAATGCTTGTGTTTGATTTGTTAGCACGTTTGGGACTACTGCATTGGTTGAGTTGAGTTAGCAAAACGGGACACAGCAAAATGTCACAGAATCGAAAAACAAATTGACCACAAGCAAGAGATAAACTGACAACAGTATTCATTTTCGTTCCATTTCTACCCCCTTTCTCCCTCTCCTGGTTCTTCTGTCTCCTTCTTTACTTTTCTCCCTCTGCTTGCAGTTCCCAGCAAGGTCAAGAACATCCACGTGAGCAACAATGGGCAGAGCAACAGCCTGAAGATCAGCTGGACCCCGGGGCAGGGTGACGTGGACAGCTACTCTGTGTCGTTGTCACTGGACGGGCCAGAGGGACGCATGCTGGAGACGCGACCCGTACCCAAACACCCAAATCAGCTGGGATTCAACTCCCTGCAGCCTGGGCAGCTGTACAGTGTGACTGTAAGGTCTATCAGTGGTATACTGTTGAACAACAACACGGCCAGCGGACGCACCGGTGAGGAGGCTACATAAGGACTCATAACACATTCTTTACTCGTACACTGCATTCATAAGCAGTGCATTAGCATTTCACACTGTATATTTGGGTGTTTTGGTGTTGGACTGGGAAGGAATAGTGATCTCTCTCACTGGTTCTTGGCTATCTACAATTTGAAATCAGTCCATTTGACTGAACTGATTGGTTCTGCTTCTTTTTTTTTTTACCCCCTAATCGGCTGTTGATTGGTCAACAGTGATGCCTATGTGCAATTTGTATCCCTTAGGAAATAAGTCATCTGACCTCAATGGGACTACCTGGTTAAATAATGGTCAGAAACAATCAAATCGAAACTGTCCCCTCTCTCCTCAGTCCCCTCTGCAGTGACGGGCCTGCAGGCTGACAACAGACACACCACCTGCAGTATTCAGGTGAGCTGGCAGGAGGCCCGGGGAGTGGCGGACGGCTACAGCCTGCAGCTGCTGGACGACAGGGGACATCTGGTCACCAACAGGTATTATTATTTGTGTATTCTATTGGCATTCTTGTATTTATTCTATGAACCACTCCAATTGTATTGAATTGAGTGGAATGGAATAGAATTGAATTGAATTAAATTGTACAGCTCCCAGGCCTCCTCTGGGTCCACTCCGCTCCAGCACCACTTCGACGGCCTCACCCCGGGGAAGAGGTACCACGTCCTGGTCCACACCACCAGCGGAGGGGTCCACAGTGAGGGGGTCACCGCTGAAGCACGCACGCGTAAGACAGCATGGATTTATTCACCAAGTCCCTTGAAAACAATGTCCAGTGGTATTATGTGCAGTACAGAAGTGCTCAACCCTAATCCTGGAGAGCCATATGTTATTTTCTAGGAAGTTGTTCCTTCTCACTGTGCTTCCTTCTCACTTGCTCTTCGGGGTCTAGGTCAGGTTCTGGTAAAGCACATTGTAACAACTGATGATGAGAGAGGGTTTTGATAAATGTGATTTAAATTTGATTGAATAATTCATCCCCAGGTCCGGCGGCGGTTAGCAACCTCTCCATCCAGGCCAACAGCAGCAGCAGCCTGTCCTTCCACTGGTCTCCCCCAGAGGGAGAGTTGGAAGGTTACGACCTCTACCTGTACAATGGAGACGACACCCTGTACGACCGGCGCAGCGGCCAGCCTAAGACCCTGCAGGTCTCCTTCCAGGGCCTGAGGCCTGGTGCCCCCTACAGGATGGTGGTGTTAACACGCAGCGGAGAGCAGACCAATGACTCAGCTATCTGGGCCAGGACTGGTGAGAGAGCTACAGATGTAGGATCTTAATTTGACCAGTATTGTCGCAGCAAAATAATCCTGCAGCAACAGTATTTGAACGTTTAGTCCATTCACACTTTTCCAACAATTTTATGTTGCTTGATCGGTGGTTAGTCTATTAGCTGGCCAAAATTAGGCTGCATGAAAAGTGAAATCCTGTTAATATAACTGTGTGTTAGTGTGGGTTTTCAGTGAATTTTTGTAAATCCTGCAGCGCAGGAAAAATCTCAGCAATGACAGGGTGATCAAATTAAAATCTAACATCTGTGCTCTCTAGTGCTGAGGAGGGGTACTGTCGGTCTAGGGTATGATAAAGACAAATTCTTACTTGAGATAAGATGTGAGTTTCACATCACGTGATGGCACATACGTAAGGTGTTTCTTTCACATAAACTATGTGGTAAACAAACAACTAAGTGCTAACTGTATCCGTCACGCTCACTGACATTACATCATGACTTGACATCTGATTTTTTTCCCACTCCTCCTCGTCCTCCTCAGTCCCAGCTGCAGTGACGTCTCTGCAGGCCCGAAGTCATCCCCAGGCGGAGGAGCTCTGGGTGTCGTGGGAGCGTGCAGAGGGGGAGCTGAGCGGCTACCTGCTGTCTCTCTACAACCCAGATGGCTCCCAGCAGGCAGAGGAGGCTCTAGGGCCCGACGCCACGGAGTATGCCGTCCCCACGCTGATCCCCGGGCGCCTCTACCTTGCTGTCATCCTCACCCGCAGTGGAGAGCTCACAAACAGGGCCACCACTCAGGGCAGGACCGGTGAGTCCTCTCTTACTAGATGATTGTCAATGAGTGTTGACATGGTGTTGAGGGGGAATTAGTTGAGTCAGTAAAGAGAACATATGGATGTACAGTAGAAAGAGCAGCTTTCTTGAGGGCTGTCCTGATATGTCTTGATGTTTAACAACACAATTAACCATATATTCTACACTAAAATCTGTTTTTATTGTACAGTATTTGCTTGGATGGTCATCAAATTGCTTATCTTTGCATTGTTATCTTCTCTTCTCTTCAGCCCCCAGACCCCCAACCTCTGTGTCATTCGGCGGGGTCACCAACACATCCCTGGAACTGACCTGGAGTGGTCCTGCAGGCAGCGACTATGACGACTTTGACCTGCAGTGGGAACCGCGGGACCACCTGTCTGTGTTCAACCCCTACCACACCCGGACCTCCGGCAGCCGCATCCTTAAGGGCCTGTACCCCGGACGCTTGTACAACTTCAGCCTGCGTACTGTCAGTGGGGCTGTTGGTGGTGTTGGTGAGGATGGGAGCCCTGCTTACAGCCTGCCCATCCACAAGAGCATCCGAACCAGTAGGTGGCGCTATACTGTACACTGTTTGGTTGCAAGTATTGCAAGACTAAGAAGATGTCGAGTCGTTGCTTGGCTAGAACAAACTCCCGTGCACACTACAGACACGGATAAAAGCAGGTGCCAAATGTTTCACCGGATGTATAAGCATCATCAAATATGGGGAGGAGAGGAAGCCCAGTGGCCGATAGTGGGAGAATATTGAACGAGATGGAATTGAGCGGACATTCTGCTCATTTTCTCACAGAAGAAAAGCCCAATCTCAAAACAGTTTTCTGTTCCCAAAACTAGAATCCGTTACGGACAGAGTGCACAATGTTTTGTAGACGCGACCCTTTGTTAAAGTTTTGAACAATTGTGTTGTTTACAAGGAGTGCAAGGGCGAATTGAGTTATTGCACACGCACACTTTACAGAGAAAGTGTTCCCTAGCGGAAATATAGGATCTCGCTAGCTCATGCTAGCTCATGCTAGCTCATGCTTGGCTCTGCCCACCTCCTTGCTTTTTTTCTCCCCACTACGTTTAATTTACTCCCATTGAAAACGGCACAGATTAACTATCTTGAGTTAGTTCTAAATTTCTTTGACCCATTTGACCTCTGTACTAGAGAGACTATAGTTTTTTGGACCCCTGTTCTTACCTCTGACGCCCTCTACAATTTATCCCCTCCATAGAGCCAGAGCGTGTTCAGTACCTACACTGCCGCCCCCAGAACTCCACCTCCATCTCCTGCTCCTGGGGCCCCCCGGAGGCCGACTGTGACTCCTACACCATTGAGTGCCTCCACCAGGACTCCCGCACCCTGGTGTACTCCCGGCGTACGGGCCGCGACAGCACCCTCTACCACATCACCCAGCTGGAGCCGCATAAACGCTACACCGTCTCCATCAAGGCTATCTCCGACAGCATGACCAGCGAGGCCGCTGAGGATAGCGTGGTCACCATGATCGACCGTGAGTGCCAAAGGGGTTGTGTGTGGCTTGTGGTCACAGTGACTGTGTGATGATGACCACAGGGAGAGATGCGATACAGTCAACTCTGTATGGCTAAATGACAGCCAAAGCCATTGACTTTGAGTATGGTCTCACTGCTGTCTCCTCTAGTTATTTTGTGGTCCTGATAGGTCACTTTAACCAGTTATAAACATGGTTCGAAGGCCACTATGATCCACTGTGGTGTGAAGCTGTTGTGGGCTGATATTCTGTGAACTAGGATTCTGCTAGTCCATGTATGTTCCCGGCTAACAAGGTACATTCCAGTACAATCCTAGCTGTTCTATTGCTGCGTTTCTCCCTCCAGGCCCTCCCCTCCCTTCCCTCAGCACCCGGGTTAACAACAGCGCTGCTCTCATCACCAAAAACACCATCTTCTTCAAGTTTAACTGCAGCTGGTTCAGTGACATCAACGGAGCAGTCAAGTTCTTCACAGTGGTGGTGACCGAGTCTGAAAGTAAGCGGAATGAAGGTTGAACAATATAGACAATAGATCTATCTATCTATCTATCTATCTATCTATCTATCTATCTATCTATCTATCTATCTATCTATCTATCTATCTATCTATCTATCTATGGCTGCCTGCCTGCCTGTCAGTATGTCTCTCTATCTCTGTGTCAGTATATCTCTCTATCTCTGTATCAGTATGTCTCTATCTCTCTATCTCTGTGTCAGTATGTCTCTCTATCTCCCTATCTCTGTGTCAGTATGTCTCCCTATCTCTCTATCTCTGCGTCAGTATGTCTCTCTATCTCTGCATCAGTATGTCTCTCTATCTCTCTATCTCTGTGTCAGTATGTCTCTATAATTGCTAAATGTACAGCAGGTTGATTTCTTTGAATTACTGTAATCATGGATGGATGTGATTGTGAATCCCCCCCCTCCCTCCAGACAATGAAAACATTCAACCAGAGCAGCACCACCCTCTACCCTCCTATCTGGACTACAAATTGAACAGTTCCGTCAAGGCCTACCAAACCAGCTACTTCCCCAGCCGCTGCACAGAGGGATCAGACAGCGAGACCCAGAGCTTTGCGATCAGCCTGGGTACGGGTATGGACACCCTTGGGGGGGCATGTGACCACCTACAGGCCCAGGACAGGGAGCAGGACCCAGACAAACACAGAGACCACCCTTTCTGTGATGGCCCACTCAAACCCAAAACTGCATACAGGTATAGTACAGGGTTCTGCCTAAATCAATCCAGTTTCCTCCCGCAGTCTTGGCAGATCTGTCGTTTCTTTGTTGCTGATTTCTGCAAGCAGGAATTTGCCCCGCTGTGTACGATGATGTCATATTGCCCGCAGTTTGTTTTTCTTTTATCTGTAGTTGATCAAATTGGGGCCTTAGAGTGTAATTCTGTAACACTTTTTTTGGATAGTCCCAAGTAGATAGTTTGTAGATGTTCAATGACTCAACAACATTTCAGCTAGTGTCATACAGTGGGACCATACTGGGTGAGATGTCATGGTGGGCTTTCTCTTCTCTCTAGGCTCAGTGTGCGGGCGTTCACCCAGCTTTTTGACGAGGAGCAGAGCAGATACACCCCGCCCCTCTACACAGACACTTACCTGTCCCTCCCCCTGGTCACAGAAGCAGGTGGGATACTATTCACACACAACTCTGATTGGTTGATGGTGTATGATGCCGAGGTGTGATTGGTAGTTAGCAAGAAATGCTTATGAGTGATTGGTCCTCTATGAGAAAGACCGTTGATTGGTTGTATATTCCTCTCATAGAGCCCCTGAGCGGTGTGATCGAGGGCATCAGTGCCGGCATGTTCCTCATTGTCATGATGGTGGGAGTCACTGCACTGCTCATCTGCAGACAGAAAGTTCGCAAAGTGTGAGTTCCTGGCCCTCCCTGCCCCATGTAACCTACCCACACTTTGACCTACCTATACACTGCATACCAGCTTGATATTGCACTCTACGTACACTCTACATACGACACTTGTGATTACAGTAGTGTGCAGGAGCGGCGGGTGGTCCGACTGAGCATGAGGAGGGAGAGGCCCACATCAGGAGTGCACATGGGCGTCAGGGGGTAAGAGAAGGAGCAGTCTGTGATCAGTTCTAATGCATTTCATTTGTTACATATATAAAAACTAATGTGTTTCCTGGCAGGATAAAAACTCACAAAGAAATGACCATTAATGCATTTGAGCCAATAATACCTTTATCTCCTCTTTTTTTCCAGTAACCGTCGTATTTCAAGGTATGTTTTAAATGCTTTGGTTATTGTTTTCAGCCAATTACTGTTAAGTCCATTTTGGTTCGTCTTTTGCTCCACTCTGTTTGGCTCAAACCTTCTTTTTTTTAATCTGTTGATCCTGCTGCAGCCCCGTCAAGATCATGCACTTTGAGTCCCACTACACCAAACTCCAGGCTGACTCCAATTATCTACTGTCTGAGGAGTACGAAGTAAGACTGGATAACATTCACTGTCTGTTGGGCATTCTCAATCACATATAATAGCATTGGAGTACATTTACAGGAAGTGGGAATAGTCCTATTTACTTTACTTTAATAAAGAAAACAATACAGACGTGTGTAGATGTATTTTCCTGCTCTGACACCTATCTTTTAATTTAAAGTGTTTTAAATAGTAGATTGATTATGACATTTTATTAAAGGCATACAGTATTTACAGTGGCAAGAAAAAAGTATGTGAACCCTTTGGAAGTACCTGGATGTCTGCATAAATGTGTCATAAAATCTTCCTCTAAGTCACAACAATAGACAAACACAGTCTGCTTAAACTAATAACACACAAACAATGATACGTTTCCATATCTTCATTGAACACACAGTGTAAACATTCACAGTGCAGGGTGGGAAAAGTATGTGAATCCTTGGATTTAATAACTGGTTGACCCCCCCATTGACAGCAATAACCTCAACGTTTTCTGTAGTTGCGGATCAGACCTGCACAATGGTCAGGATCAATTTTGGACCATTCCTCTTTACAAAACTGTTTCAGTTCAGCATTATTCTTGGGATGTCTGGTGTGAACTTCTCTCTTGAGGTCATGCCACAGCATCTCAATCGGGTTGAGGTCAGGATCAGACTGGGCCACTCCAGAAGGTGTATTTTCTTCTGTTGAAGCCATTGTTGTTGATTTACTTCTGTGTTTTGGGTTGTCGTCCTGTTGCGTCACTCAACCTTTGCTGAGCTTCAATTGGCACACAGATAGCCAAACGTTCTCCTGCAAAATGTCTTGATAAACTTGGGAATTCATTATTCTGTCGATGATAGCAAGCTGTCCAGGCCCTGAGGCAGAAAAGCAGCCCCGAACCATGATGCTCCCTTCACCATACATTACAGTTGGGATGAGGTTTTGATGTTGGTGCTGTGCCTGTGCTGTGCCTTTTTTTAGTTTAATCTGTCCACAGAATATTTTGGAACATCTAGGTGCACTTTTGCAAACTTCAGACATGCAGGAATGTTTTTGTTGGACAGCAGTGGCTTCTTCCGTGGTGTCCTCCCATGAACACCATTCTTGTTTAGTGTTTTACGAATCGTAGACTCGTCAACAGAGATGTTAGCATGTGATCTCGCAGTCAACTTTGCAGGACGGACCATCCTAGGGAGAGTAGCAACAGTGCTGAACTTTCTCCATTCATAGGCAATTTGTCTTACCGTGGACTGATCAACATCAAGGCTTTTAGAGATACTTTTGTAACCCTTTCCAGCTTTATGCAAGTCAACAATTCAAGTCAACAAGTCTTCTGAGATCTCTTTTGTTTGAGGCATGGTTCACATCAGGCAATACTTCTTGTGAATAGCAAACTCACATTTTGTGAGTGTTTTTTTTTGTAGGGCAAGGCAGCTCTAACCAACATCTCCAATATTGTCTCATTGATTGGACTCCAGATTAGCTGACTCCTGACTCTAATTAGCTTTTGGAGAAGTCATTAGCCCAGGGGTTCACATACTTTTTCCAACCTACACTTTGAATGTTTAAATGATGTATTCGATATAGACAAGAAAAATACAATAATTTATGTGTTATTAGTTTAAGCACACTATGTTTGTCTATTGTTGTGACTTAGATGAAGATCAGATCAAATTTGATGACCAATTTATGCAGAGCTCCAGGTAATTCCAAAGGGTTCACATACTTTTTCTTGCCACTGTATGTTCAGTAGGTATCTTTGGTAACCCTAACGTGTCACTTCCTGTGTAAGGACCTGAAAGACGTAGGAAGGAACCAGCCCCTGGACACAGCCCTACTGCCAGAGAACAGGGGGAAGAACCGATACAACAACATCCTTCCTTGTGAGTCAGATGCACAATGCGATTTCACAGGGTTCGAATACATAGACAAAAAACAAGAGGATTTAGAGATTTCTTTCTTTTCAATATGACAACTAAATTGCCAACTCAATGTCTTTGTGCACGGCCTGTGTTGTGTAGACGACTTGACCCGTGTGAAGCTGTCCTATGTGGATGATGATCCGTGCTCTGACTACATCAACGCCAGCTACATTCCTGTAAGTTATCCAAACAAACGGACAAATCCGAACCAACCTTCACTCTGGTAAAATCCCCTCTGCTGTGTGGGGTGGGGGGCTGGAGGTGGTTGGGAGGGCTGGGGTAGGACTGGAGGTGGTTGGGAGGGCTGGGGTAGGACTGGGGTAGGATTGAGGTGGTTGGGAGGGGTGGGGTAGGACTGGAAGTGGTTGGGAGGGGTGGGGTAGGGCTGGAGGTAGTTGGGAGGGGTTGGGTAGGGCTGGAGGTAGTTGGGAGGGGTGGGTTAGGGCTGGAGGTAGTTGGGAGGGGTGGGATAGGGCTGGAAGTAGTTATGAGGGGTGGTGTAGGACTGGAGGTAATTGTGAGGGGTGGGGTAGGGCTGGAGGTAGTTGTGAGGGGTGGGGTAGGACTGGAGGTAGTTGTGAGGGGTGGGGTTGGACTGGAAGTTGTTGGGAGGGGTGGGGTAGGGCTGGAGGTAGTTTTGAGGGGTGGGGTAGGGCTGGAGGTAGTTTTGAGGGGTGGGGTAGGGCTGGAGGTAGTTGTGAGGGGTGGGTTAGGGCTGGAGGTAGTTGGGAGGTGTGGGGTAGGGCTGCTTGGTAGTTGGGAGGGGTGAGGTAGAGCTGGAGGTAGTTGGGAGGGGTGGGGGAGGGCTGGAGGTAGTTGTGAGGGGTGGGGAGGGCTGGAGGTAGTTGTGAGGGGTGGGGTAGGGCTAGAGGTCGTTTTGAGGGGTGGGGTAGGGTTGGAGGTGGTTGGGTGGCCTGCGACACCATTTTTATATAAAATTATTTAGTTACCCCTCCATGTAAAATAGTTATGTAATCAATGTTACTTTTTGAATTTGGGCTATGACAGTCTATTACAGTTGGACAGTACTTTTAATTATTTTTTTTACAGTATTTCAATCTGAAGATGCATCAGAAAGGTATTGGAAAGTTCAATAGATCATCAGGCAATAATGTTGTGTAGAAAAGAACATAATCATTGAAGATGTTATTTTTCCCCCAGTCTGATTTAGTGCCTAGGATTGTCCACTCGGTTCTAACAGCTTGTGGGTATAGTAGAGGGAAACAGTACGGACGTATGTGTTCCTTAGAGTCATATATGTCAGGGATGGGGTCATAATATTTTGTATCTTCCTTAAACTATTCAAAAGATAGAGAAACATTTGTAAGAAGAAAACAGAAACCACTCTGTTCATTAAAACCGCCTCTACCAGAGGTTACTTATGTTACCCAGGTTCTATGAACCAAGGGCAAATGTTCTTTTAGGACCCCATTTTCCAATCAGATGGGGTCGCGACCCCTAGTTTGGGAAACCCTGCCCTAAACTCAGTTCCTCGGGGCATGGTTGATTGATTGATTCTCAGCCATGTTCCGCAATCAGTATACCTGGGATTTACTACTTACTACACTCCCTGTGGAGCATAAGGCTGCCACAAGCCCGTGCCATGCCGGATAATAAGGGTCAGGTGAAAAACCAAATGTCAATTAAATCTCTTCTTGTTTCAGGGGAACAACTTCCGTAGGGAGTACATCGCCACTCAAGGCCCACTTCCTGGAACCAAGGATGACTTCTGGAAGATGGTGTGGGAGCAGAATGTCAATAACATTGTCATGGTGACGCAGTGTGTGGAGAAAGGCAGGGTGGGTAGAAGGAGTTGCCTTTTTGCTTTGTCCGGACCAGTGCTGCTATCATGTTCTATTGAACAACATGTTATTACAATGTTGTTACTAGTGCAATTACAATGTTACTATCTACGCGTCTTTGTGTGGTCCTTCCAGGTGAAGTGTGATCACTACTGGCCCTTTGACCAGGAACCTTTGTATTATGGAGACCTCATAGTCCAGATGCTGTCTGAGTCTGTGCTGCCAGAGTGGACTATCCGGGAATTCAAGATTTGCAGCGTGAGTGTGCAGGACACTGATTCTGGAAACTGTTTTTATTTTAAATACCAGGTTATTTTCTTCAAAGTGATATATTGTGTGTTGGCCTTAAATTCAGTTTCACATATACTAGTGATTGTTTTTTTATCATATTGAAATACAGTGGGAGTAGTGAACTATATATGTAGTTAAATTAGTAATTTATCTACATTTTGCAGTAGTGTTTTCGGTAGTTAATAACTTTTTTGCCATGTAGTGGCATGGCTAACTACTTTTGCAAAAATATAAGCAAATATGGGTGAATCGGGCAATAATTTCAATATTTTGCAGTATCAGACCTGCCTAATTCTCACTTGAAATATGTTGTTTTGTGTTTAATAGGCAAAATTTCACATTCTGTTAACATATGACCCAAAAATGATCTGTTCTTGCAATTTGTAGTCTATGACATTTCAGATTTACTGTATATATGATAATGTTTCACAAAGTAGTTTGGGTGTAGTGAGTAACTTGAGTTAGCTAAGTAAACTTTTTCTGAAGGGTAGCTTTAATGTAGCCTAACATCTTCCAGTGTGAAGTATTTGGCAGCTTGTTAAACCATATTTTCAGAGTAGCTTCTCCAACACTTGAAATATGACCATAATTGGGTGCAGCTAATGCTGTCTTGACGTATCATTATGTGACAGCACATACAGTAGGTAAGTAGCGAGCTGTGTGTAGTCAGCCTCTAGTAAGTCTCTCTTTCTGACTGTGTCTTAACTCCCATGCAGGAGGACCAGTTGAACTACTCCAGGGTGGTGCGTCAGTTCCACTACACGGTGTGGCCCGACCACGGCGTCCCAGAGACCACCCAGTCACTCATCCAGTTTGTCAGGACCGTCAGGGACTATGTCAACAGGACCCCTGGGTCTGGGGCCACCGTAGCTCACTGCAGGTGGGTCACTGTCCCAATTCCCTAGTCTCCCATTCAAAACAAAAACTCCATAGTTTTATATCTCACACTGAGATATAGTGTCTCGTATTTCCTGAAGAGACAGTATAGTTACAGCCTGCAGTAATGACCAGAGTTGAGGTTAATTCCATTTCAATTGAAAAGAAATTGACTGAAATGATGTTGACAAATTATATTTCCCCTCTCCATTTAGGTAAGGTAACTAAACTGTATTTGCCCTCCAACCCTTTCTCTCTCTCTCTCTCTCTCTCTCTCTGTCTGTCTGTCTGTCTGTCTGTCTGTCTGTCTGTCTGTCTGTCTGTCTGTCTGTCTGTCTGTCTGTCTGTCTGTCTGTCTGTCTGTCTGTCTGTCTGTCTGTCTGTCTGTCTGTCTGTCTGTCTGTCTGTCTGTCTGTCTGTCTGTCTGTCTGTCTGTCTGTCTGTCTGTCTGTCTGTCTGTCTGTCTGTCTATCTCTCTTTCTCTCTCTCTCTCTTTCTCTCTCGCTTTGTCTTTCTCTCTCTCTCCTCTCTGTCACAGTGCTGGTGTGGGCCGTACAGGGACTTTCATATCCCTGGACAGAGTCCTGCAGCAGCTGGACACAAAGGACACAGTAGACATCTACGGAGCTGTCTTCGACCTGCGTCTCCACCGCTCACACATGGTGCAGACTGAGGTGAGACGGGTGTGTGTTTGTGTGAGATACAGTTTTACCGCTTTACTCTGTGTTACTCTGTGTGTATGTGCAGTTGTGTGTTAACTCCAGAACCTGTGTTATGTAATAACACATCCTGACATTGATATATCTGGGTATGTTTCTTTTCTTCTATTCTTTAAAGTGCCAGTATGCGTATCTCCACCAGTGTATGAGAGACGTCCTCCGAGCCAGGAAGCTTCGCAGTGAGCAGGAGAACCCCCTCTACCCCATCTATGAGAATGTCAACCCTGACCCCCAAAGAGGTAAGCCCTCACATTCCTTAGAACTCTCTGTACTGCAGTTCATATCTAGGAGACATCACAAATTATCTATCCTGTCAAATATTAGCCTGGTGCCTGGTCCAGTCTGTTTGTGCTTAGCCAACTCCTGTCTGGGTTAAAGTAAGATAATACAGTATTCATATGCCATTTAGCAGACACTTTTATCCAAAGTGTCTTACAGTCATGCGTGCATGCGTTTTACATATGGGTGGTCCCGGGAATCGAACCCACTACCCTGGAATAGCAAACATGTATGACATGGCAACGGTAGTAGAGATTACTATAACACTTACAGTTATACAACCAGGCTACTCAAGAAACCCATTTCAAACACAAAACGCAGCTACACACATTTAGGAGGTTGGAGAGCTGGATGACATCACAAATTATATTTTTTGTTTTGTTTTTGGCCTACAGATATGGTGTATGCCAGACGTTAAAGAGTGTCAGGACTACTGAAGGAGAGAACTGTTTGTACTTTCACTAGTATAGCACTGCAGGGACACATGTTCTACTATTTCTGTTGATTGTTCTTTTCTAGATATTATGGAATATAGAACACTTTATAGCTATTAAATGATACGAGAATATATATGAACAGAATTGTATATACTTGCCTTATATCTGTGTGTTTGTATATATGCTTTACATTTGCATCCTTGGCTTTCGTACACAGTGTGTTCATTTTGTTTGTTAAACTGCCATTTATACATTATTACGTGGCACAGACCAAAAACCTGTAAAAAAAATAATAATCTGATACTGCATAAGTAAAAATGATCTAACAGTATTCACATATCTACAGTAAATGTACAGGCTATTGCATCTTTCACAAGTCACATTTTTGTCAAATGTTAGACAAAAATGCTTTCTGTTTGAAATTAGACTTATTTTCATAAGCACTGAAATATCTGAAATATGTATGTAGATAAACCCATTGCACATTTATTTGTAGATATTGTACAGCCCGTGCGATATATCGCTTGAATAGAAAACTAGTCATGCAAAAGGATGACCATATGAGTTATGAAAGCACACCGTTTATGTTGTGTAATCCATATGTGTAGCCTGTAAAATGATAATGATTTTTGTGTATATTTTATGTATTTTAACACATCGTTTGATGTATTTTAAAATCATGTCATGGAACTACAAATCACACACACACAACTCACACATTAGCAAACATGATTGTAATCATCTGAGTGACTGATGGATTCTGTGAATCGTTACACAAATTATAGTAGTTACTGTATGCAGTTTCCCATTTTGCAATCTAAGTAGGCCTAGAAACGTAACAAGACGAGGGCATTAATATATTATTTGAGTGTTTCAATAAAATACTTAGATAACTAAAAAAATAATTGACAATTATTTATTCATATAATACATTTATTATGGAGTCATGATTTGGGAGATGATAACCCAAGAGCCCCCCCAATCCTCGCGCATGCGCAGTGGGCTGCACATTCACCACATTGAAAATGTTTGCCTGAAACTCTCGGAAGTTTAGCCAAGAAGTTGCTGTGATTTACCTAGCTGCAATAAAGACGGTGCCACTAAAATAAACGATCTTATTTTTTTGGGGGGGGTATATATATATATAAAGAGAGAGACATAAAGGATTATACATGGATTTATATCAATTTTCATTATCTTGCGGTCGAAAACATGAATGGTAGCCACCTTTGGAAGAAGTTGTGATTTATTTATTTTTTTGGCGCTCTACTAGCTAACAACGCAGAGGAAAGATGGTGGAGTTGAGCTAGCTTCGTATGAGATAGCAGAGCTAGCTAGCTAGGTTGCTATCGTTTGTGTCTGAAAAGTTTGGAAGAACTGCCCCCTTCCGTTTGCCATACTCGTAAGTATTCCAAAAATGTCTTAGTTAAGACAACTTGCAATCTATGTTTTTTTTATTACTAATTTCGCTAGCTTACTAGCGTGGCTGCTAGCATTTCACGAGAGCTAGCTACTGTAGTTAGCTAATGTTAACCTACTGGCTACAGTAATGAATGTGCTAACGGTGAAGTTTCGTAGTTAGTCAACCACGTCTGACCAAGGAGATTAAGTTACTAACGTTAACATTATCTAACCATTTGAGGAACTAGCTAGCTATAACGTTAACTATATATTTTCATATCAATAAAGCCAGTTAAACCAAAATCTTGTATTCGGAATATAATGCTTTGGCCCAAGCTACTTCTAGAGTTAGCCAGCGTAATTCGGTAACTTTAGCTAGCTTGTAACGACGTTAACTTTCCTTACTAGCTAACATTGTCTTATTTACATCCTTTGAGGCCAACGCTAACCTTTTAACTTGCCAGACACAATAGCTAGCTAACGAACTCCAGTTGTATAACAAACTAGGTCGTCCAGCTACCTAACTTGGCTGACTGTAAATGATCTGTGTGCAGGCCCACATCTTATGTTGGCATAGCAGATAAAGAAAACATGAGTGCTCGGAAGATGGAACCAGGGATACTGGAGGTTGGATCTAGGTAAAAATATATATATTTTACTTTCTTTAGGTACAACTCTTCCTATGATGAACATTCACTCTTCCTATGATGTCTTTTCACTCTTATATGATGTCCATTCAATCTTATTTAAATCACCTTATGATCCAGACATCAGATGGTGCTCTGAAGAAGCCATGGGTAGCTGTTTAAGCTGTCCAGAGAAGGAGTCAATCCCAGATAATCATCAAACCAAATTTAAGGTGAGTCTCTTGATCCACTACAACAAACATACTTCAACGGTGGATCATTGCTGAGCCCATATTCTACTCCCTAGTTATGACAGATTTTGCGACATGTCAAAATATGGAGACCTCTCACCTGAATGAATGGGAGAAATTGGTTGCATAATGAAGACCAGCTTCAATGCATTGCAGAGTACACATGTTTGTGTCGACTGACACAGTGACCATTGTGTAACATTATTGTTCTGTTGCCAGGTGATAAACGTGGATGACGATGGGAATGAGCTGGGCTCGGGCATGATGGAGCTGACAGAGGTAGAGCTCGTCCTCCACACCTATCGCCGTGACGACGTCAAGTGGCCCTACATGTGCCTGCGTCGCTATGGCTACGACTCCAACCTCTTCTCCTTCGAGAGTGGCCGCCGCTGCCAGACGGGACAGGGTAAATTAATAGAGCTTTCCATTCCGCACAATTATTGATTTCACGTATTTCATTCATTGATTTTTGTCATTTTCAAGGGCCGCTCTCAGCGTATGTCGCACCATTGACATTGAGGTCATTTAACAGACGCTCTTATCCAGAGCGATTTAAAGGAGCAATTATGGTTAAGTGCCTTGCTCAGTGGCACATCAACATATTCTTCACATAGTCAGCTCTGGGATTCGAACGAGCGTTCTGTCAGTTACTAGCCCAACTTTCTTAACCGCTAGGCTACCTAACTAACTTATGTGGTGCCCCAGCTGCCTGGGCATTATTATACATTTTAGTTATTTGGCAGACGCACTTATCCGTAGCGTTAATCATAAGGGAGCTAGGTGAGACAACCACATATCAGTCATAGTAAGCAAAACATTTCCTCTATAAAGCAGATATCAGCAAAGTCGGTGCTAGTAAGAAAAGACAAGTGTTAGTGCCAGAGGCAAGGGTGTTAGTATTTGTTTTTTGGGTGGGGGAGGGTTAACCGTGATAAAAAACACATCAGAATACATTGAATCACATCTGCAACTAGGTCATTAGGACCCAACATCAGCTTTACTGTTATATCGACTTGAACCAGTGAAATATTGATTATGCTGCAATGCTAATGACACAATTGTCTGTGTGGTTATTTTTTGACTCCATCCATGCTTTCAAAGGGATGAGGTCTGGGGGGGGGGGTACTATGGGTTCTGGGGTTCTGGTAAGTCAGGCTTGCTGTGTTCCCGTGCTGTGATAATGATGTAATAATGTGATTACCAGAAATGTTAGTCATAGAAATAGAATCATAATGGCTTCATTGACTTAAATACGGCAATAGAAGCCCACTCTCGTGATTCTATTTCTGTGGTGACAGTATTGATGCCTGTGTCTGACTCTGTGTGGTGTTGTGCTTGAGGGAGTTGGAGTTTTGGGGTTTGGTCCCGCATAAGTTGTGTGTTCTGTTCTCTGTGCAGTGTGACTAGTCTCGGTGATAGGATCCTGTGTAGTTTGTCCCTGATGTGATGCCATACCTATGGTTGTTCCTATGTGTTCCTTCTTGACGTATTACTACGCTTCCTTTTTATCTCTATGGCTCTGTTGCTTTCACCTATCCAGTCCCTTTACATCATTGATTACAGGCAGGCAAGGGCATAGGTGGCAAGGACAAGTTGAAAGAGCCCATAGATGTACAAAACTTTGTTAAACGTGAATGCGTGAGCAGTGCTGGTAATGGTTGTTTCTCAAAGGTCTATATTGCAGTCGTGCTGCCCAATGTGTGGTTCCTGAGTTGAACATCATGATGAGCTCTGCGGCGCAACCGCACTTTTGACTTTTCTTGACTGCGTTTGACTGTGTCTTCAGGGATCTTTGCCTTTAAGTGTGCTCGGGCGGAGGAGATCTTCAACATGCTGCAGGAGGTGATGCACAACCACAGCATCAGTGTGGTGGAGGAGGCCGTACTGGAGACCAACCAGCAGGCCACACATACTCCTGCCGGTAATCCTATATTCATCCTACAACTAGGGCTTGCACAGGCCCCATAATGAATACTTCTACCAACACTTGCAATGACCTGAGAAATGCCTGTTCCTGTCCCTAGAATGCCCATTGCCTCATATGGCTGTCACACTCTCAAATACCTAACTCTTTCATTACTGAGCCTTCCTTCATTAGATAGCTGCTATAAAAAGAAAAGGCTGAAGTCTTGTCTGTCAGTCAACCCTTTCATTGTCCCCACTGACCCCCAGTTCTTTGCTTATGTCTATTCAGCTCTGGGCTACTCTGTTCCCACCGTGCACAATGGTGTCACCCGGATCCCTTCGGTGGGCGACGCCCCCTCGCACCCCTCCACACGCCACCCGTCTGTGGCCAGCACCCGACTGCCCTCAGTGGGAGAGGAGTCTACACACCCCCTCCTAGTGGCTGACGAGGCGGTGAGAGAACAACTCTAACACCAAATGCCTGGCGAATTTGAGGGAATAGAACAAGGCCTGCCCTGCACACTGAAATACTCCCAAAACGTATAGCTTTATTGATAAAACTACACATCTCCATACAAATGCTTGGGTCATGTTCAGTAGAGCACATTTTGAGATATCCTAAAGAAGACACCCACTGTGCTACTTGTGACATCGATGGGAAATAATGAGTTGATGTAGAAGCTGCTGAGTTGGAGTGATAACGATGTTCTATTAACCCCATCTCCTGATCCGTCCACAGGTCCACACTTATGTGAACACCACAGGCCTGCTGGATGACCAGCCCAGCCCTCTGACTGCTCCAGCCCCTCTGGACAGCCCTGGCTCAGCCCAGTCCCAGTGCCCCCCTACACCACCACCTCCGCGGGTAGCCAGACCAGAGCCCCAGGCCCAGCTCCAGGAAGAACCCCAGGTACTGCTGGAGTCCCAGGGGGTACGCTTCGTGCTGGGGCCCACCCCTGCGCAGAAAAAGATGGCCAAGGGGAAGCATCAGACTGAGGATGGAGATGAAGAGGAGGCAGGGGAGGACTCCGAGTCCCCGGAGCCTGGAGAGGGAGAGACCAACGGCCACACAGACACGGAGGCCCCAGCATCACCAGAGGGCCAGCCTCAGCCGTCCTCTACACACTCCAATGGCTCCTCTGCCTCTGTCGGGGCTCCAGCCACAGCCCCTCGCCGCCATCTCTTGCCCCCCGTGACCCCTGACACCCTGCAGAATGTCAACAACTCAGCCCAGCGGCGCACGGCCCTCCTAGACTACGAGAATCTCCCGGCCCTGCCACCCGTCTGGGAGACCCGCAAGCCCAGCAACGAGGAGGAGGAGAACAACGGTGGACCCCGTGGTGGAGGAGGCCAGGGGGGGCTAAAGATGTCCTCCCTCAACGGCTACAACCACCACCAACACAGCCTCCTCCACCACTCCTACTCCCATCCCCTGTCAGCCCATCCCCCTCTGTCAGCCATGGAGTCCTCCCACAACTATGTGAACACAGAGAATGTGACTGCCCCCCTCAGCGCCCGCTGTGCCCCCGACACGGCACGCCGCCGCAGCGACGGGCCCATCGTGTTCAACTTCGACTTCCGCCGGCCGTTGGGTCAGGAGCATCCCAAGACGCTCAACTACATCGAGGTGGAGATGGAAACTACCGCCTCTTCCTCCGCAGCCTCCAAGGGTGCGTCCTCAGACACCAGCAACCCCCACACGCCCCGCACCCCAACCTCGCCGCCTCTGCCTACCACCCCCACGCGCCGCACCGAGCTCTACGCCTTCATCGACATCGAGCGCACCGCCGCCATGTCCAACCTGCAGAAGGCCCGGCCGCATGACGACGGGTCACTGAGGAAAACGCGGCACAATAGCACAGAGCTTCCCACCAAAAGCACTGTCTGACGATTACCTGATCCGCCTGGCACCTTTTTCTACTATTTACCCCTTTTTAAAATATGAAACAAATGGGAAGGCAGCCTATACAGGGGCCTTTGTTAGAGACACAGACAGAGAAACACGTGACGGAGATATTGGAAATGCAAAGAGACTCCAGAAAGCGGTCCTAAAATGAGATATAAACAGACTTGATTGGGGTTACCTGTAAGGGAATTCAGGTAGACCAAAGTAGGTACTTACTTGCCATATACCAATTTATTCCTATGGTAATATAATACCTCTTCTCCTTCACCCATTCTACAGTGCATTTGGGTTGTTTATTATGTTAATAAGACTGGACTGCATTCCTCCTCACCCACCGTACAAATCAGTATTACTGAACAAAGCATTCCATTTAGCCTTTTTATGATTCACTACATGCTGCTGTAATTTCAGTATCTGAGGATTACATGGTACACTTCATGTTTGACTATGTACAGTAGATTCTGGCACAATAAATGTCTCTTCTGTTTGTATTTAGCTGATCAATGCTTCCCCCCTTAACTTTAATCCTAGATGATCGAGCACTAACTAGATATGAAGGTATGACATGTATTATATCCAAATTATACAAGGTTTGATATTGTGGGTATGGGCCTCCTTATATAAATGACCCGATGTGGTTTGATATCCCTCAATATTTTAACAAATCAGATGACATCTAATATACGCTACTGGTCAAAAGTTTTAGAACACCTACTCATTCAGGGGGTTTTCTTAATTTTTACTATTTTCTACTTTGTTGAATTAATAGTGAAGACATCAACACTATGAAGTTATGTAAAACCATAGTGATAAATCAAAATATATTTGAGAATCTTCAATGTAGCCACCCTTTGCCTTAATTACAGCTTTGCACACTATTGGCATTCTCTCAACCAGCTTCACCTGGAATGCTTTTCTGAAAGTCTTGAAGGAGTTCCCACATATGCTGAGCACTTGTTAGCTGCTTTTCCTTCACTCTGCGGTCCGACTCGTCCCAAACCATCTTAATTGGGTGGAGGCCAGGTCATCTGATGCACCACTACATCACTCTCCTTCTTGGTCAAATAGCCCTTGCGCAGCCTGGAGGTGTGTTGGGTCATTGTCCTGTTGAGAAACAAATGATAGTCCCGCTAAGTGTGCCTTGAATTCTAAATAAATTGGACTGTCACCAAAAAAGCACCACCTCCATGCTTTATGGTAGGGAGATCATCTGTTCAGACACCAAAATTCTCCAATTTGGACTCCAGACCAAAAGACACATTTCCATTGCTTGTGTTTCTTGGCCCAAGCAAGTTTCTTCTTGGTGTCCTTGAGGCAATTTGACCATGAAGGTTTGATGAGTTACTTGAACATCCTCTGCAGCAGAGGTAACTCAGGGTCTTTTCTGTGGCAGTCATAACGCTTGGTTTTTGCGACTGCACTTAAAATGTTCCATATTGATGGTTGTTTCCTCTTTGCTTATTTGAATTGTTCTTGCCATATAGCTCTCTTCTTTGGCTCAAACGTGTTAAGGCAGACCTGTTAATTGAAATGCATTCCAGGTGACTACCTCATGAATCTGATTGAGTGCAAAGGGTGGCTATTTGAAGAATCTCATTTTGGTTACATGATTCCATCTTATTTCATTCTACAATGTAGAAAATAAAAACCCTTGGATGATGTCCTAAAACTTGAACGGGAGTGTACGTGCAGTTCTAATTTGTCTCAGCCTTAATATGTTCTACTTGCTAAGAACATTGGAATGCCTTTAAGCTAGACTCTGCAATATGACAAGTTAACCTTCAATGCATGCTTACATTAGGTAAGAGCCAATGGTGCTCTTGTAAGATTTGAATACTTCCCTGCATACATTAAGAGACGCAGGGTTCTTGTTGATTTATGAAGGAAGTTGCCCTGCTGTGTTTCATGTCGCTGAGTCTAACTTCAGTGTGTTCAAATACTAATAAAATGGCATTTAGGACAACTTCTCAATACCAAGGAAAACTTTAATTGCATTACAATTTACAACAAACATGATTGTAAAAGTTCACAGGCAAAGTACAAAAGGACATGTTTCAATATGATTACAATGTAAAAAATACATTGTCTCCAGAGGTGAAAACACCTTGAACTGTTAGTTGGAACTCAGACAATATATACAGTACATTTGAGCAACAAGCAGGTAAGATGCACTCTTTTCCTGAACTCAATCTGGTGAGATTCATACAAAGTGTTTATTTGAACCTTAATACAAAAATAGGTGTATTTATCTTCTTCCAGAGTCATGACAGTAAGTGCACCATATGGAGGGGCAGTGCTATGGCTCTTTCAATTAGTCTTTCCAATACGGTTAAGGTGAGGAGGAAAGGTTCATTGAGATTGAGCCTGTGTTCTGACTGAGGTGCTACTGGGCCTGGAGCCTTCGCCTTGTTGTCTGGTCCACCAGTTTGTGGTAGTCATTCAGCTTGTCCTGCAGTTTGTTGTATATCTGAGAGGACAGTCATAAGAAGCATGGTGATTCGTGTTAACATTTAAACTGATGACAAAGTCATTTAAAAACAGTATTTTAAATAGACTTACACTGGCGTTAGTCTGGGTCTCGTTGAGCGCCTGAAGAAGCTGGTCGATGGAAGTGTATGGGAGCCACACCAATGATGCTGTAGCAGAGAGGGGCCTCTGTAACACACACACACCATTAACATCTCAGAGAAACACAAGGACAAACATTTGGCTTTAATCTTATCAATCCCTATTACATTTTAGAGATGAGAATTAAGTTAACTCAAAATGGTAAAACAATTGCAAGTGATTTATGCTGTAATGTGGGGTCCCCCCCAAAAAGTGAAGGAACTCAGTTCGGCTTTCAATTTGCCCTTAAATTGTATTAGCACAATTACAAAAGTGGGTAGTGCATCTGTTTTCCTCATGTCAGTCATTTCATAAATAGCTCCTAGGTATGCAATGTCCAGGGGGTTGTGGGATGTTCCCCAATGCTGGAAGTGGGCCAGAGTGAAACCGTTTGGGAACCCCTGCTGTAATGTACCTCAATGCCGAAGTACTGGTGTCCCTTCCCCAGGAGAGCATCTACATACTCCAACACCAGCTCAGCTGCTTCCTCCAGCAGGTCATAGTTCAGGTAGAGCCGTAACAACGCTGCAGCGTCCACGCCCTGAGAAAACAGGTTTATGTTACAATACAAGGGAGCAAATATATATATTTACAGGATCTAATTAATTTCTGAAAATGTGTCTTGCATCATCTCAAATGGCACAGCGTCACATTTAGTGCAATAGTAGCACAAATACTGCGCTCTCTCACCTTGTAGGTGTTGACCATCCAGTCCGGCAGCGGTACACCGTGTGACAGCAGCTTGTTGATGACACAGCGATGGTGCTGAGCATTCTGTGTAGGGTGCGTCTCCAGGTAGGAGGCCAGCAGGCGCCAAGCCTCATCTGTCGCACTGGAGGGGAAAGTACAACTATTTATCATTTTTTCACTCGCACGATTTCGCTTTGGCTTAATTGGTCAATTTGATGAACTTATAATATTCTCAACAGCACCACAGTGGAATGGCCAACCAATTTGTACTATGAAGTGGTCAAATTTAAAACAACCAACCTTGACTCTTTGGTTGTGATGATGGTAGACAGCTGATTGGCAGCCAGCCAGTTCCAGGCTTCATTCTGACTCTCCTCTCCACCGTACTGTAACTTTATACACCTAAAAAAAGAAGTTTTTTTTGTATAATAAAAAAAAAAAGCTAGCATCACACCACTATGAACCAACAGGAATAAAACCCTTGTATGTGCATGGGAGTTCAGACAAGGCACAACTGCTTACTTTGTCGTGATCACTACAGACTAAATACAGTGCATTGGGATAGCATTCAGACCCCTTGACTTTCTCCACATTTTGTTACGTTACAGCCTTATTCTAAAATGGATTAAATTACATGTTTCCCCCATCAATCTCCACACAATACCCCATAATGACAAAGCAAATAACTGTTACATTTTTGCAAATGGATTAATTAAAAAAATGTATTTACATACAGTACACATCAAAAGTTGACACCTAGTCATTCCAGGGTTTTTCATTATACTACATTGCAGAAAAATAGTGAAGACAAACTATGAAATATACATATATTTTATTTGATGAAAGCTTTGCACACTCTTGGCATTCTCTCAACCAGCTTCTTGAGGTAGTCACCTGGATTTAATTAATTAGGTGTGCCTTAATGGGTTCAGTTGTGTTGTGACAAGGTAGGGGTGGTATACATAAGATAGCCCTATTTGGTAAAATACCAAGTCCATATTATGACAAGAACAGCTCAAATAAGCAAAGAGAAACAGTCCATCATTACTTTAAGAGATGCAGGTCAGTCAATCAGGGAAATTTCAATAACTTTGAAAGTTTAAGTGCAGTTGCAAAAACCATCCACCACCATGACTGGCGCACGTGAGGACCGCCACAGGAAAGGAAGACCCAGAGTTAACACCGCTGCAGAGGATGAATTCATTAGAGTTTACTGCACCTCCAATTGAAGCCCAAATAAATACTTCAGAGTTCAAGTAACAGACACATCGCAACATCAACTGTTCAGAGACTGTGTTGCTATAAAGAAACCACTACTAAATGACACCATTTGGGCCAAGAAACGAGAGGACATTAGACTCTGGGAAATCTGTCCTTTGGTCTGATGAGCCCAAATGAGATTATTGGTTCTAACCGCCGTGTCTTTGTGAGACGCAGAGTAGGTGAATGGATGATCTCCGCATGTGTGGTTCCCGCTGTGAAGCATGGAGGAGGAAGTGTGATGGTGCTGTGCTGGTGACACCGATTTATTTATAATTCAAGACACACTTAACCAGCATGGCTACCACAGCATTCTGCAGCAATACGCCATTCCATCTGGTTTGCGCTTAGTGGGACTATCATTTGTTTTTCAACAGGACAATGACCCAACAGACCTCTAGGCTGTGTAAGGGCTATTTGACCAAGAAGGAGAGTGATGAAGTGCTACATCAGATGACCTGGTCTCCACAATTGGGTTGAGGTTGGGTGATTAAGATGGTTTGGGATAAGTTTGATCGCAGAGTGAAGGAAAAGCAGCCGGCCAGTGCTCAGCATATGTGGGAATGCCAAGAGTGTGCAAAGCTGTCAAGGCAAAGGGTGGCTCCTTTGAAGAATTTCAAATAAAATATATTTAGATGTTTTAAACATTATTGGTTACTACATGATTGCATGTGTTATTTCATAGTTGTGATGTCTTCACTATTATTCTTAAATGTAGAAAATAGTAAAAAATAAAGAAAAACCATTGAATGAGTAGGTGTCCAAACTTTTGACTGGAACTGTAATTATTCAGACCCTTTGCTATGAGACTCGAAATTGAGCTCAGGTGCATCCTGTTTCCATTGATCCTCCTTGAGCTGTTTCTACAACTTGGAGTTCACCTGTGGTAAATTCAATTGATTGGACATGATTTAGAAAGGCACACACCTGTCTACATAAAGTTCCCACAGTTGACAGTGCATGTCAGACCAAAAACCAAGCCATAAGGTTGAAGGAATTATCCGTAGAGCTCCGAGACAGGATTGTGTCGAGGCACATACCTGGGGAAGGGTATCAAAACATGTCTGCGGCTTTGAAGGTCCCCAAGAACACAGTGGCCTCCATCATTCTTAAATGGAAGAAGTTTGGAACCACCAAGACTCTACCTAGAGCTGGCCACCCGGCCAAACTGAGCGATTGGGGGAGAAGGGCCTTGGTCAGGAAGGTGACCAATAACCTGATGTTCACTGACAAAGCTCCAGAGTGGAGATGGGAGAACCTTCCAGAAGGACAACCATCTCTGCAGCACTCCACCAATCAGACCTTTATGGTAGAGTGGCCAGGTGGAAGCCACTCCTCAGTAAAAAAAGGCACATGACAGTCAGCTTGGAGTTTGCCAAAAGGCACCTAAAGGACTCGCAGACCATGAGAAACAAGGTTCTCTGGTCTGATGAAACCAAGATTGAACTCTTTGGACTGAAAGCAAAGCGTCACGTCTGGAGGAAAACTGGCACCATCCCTACGGTGAAGCATGGTGGTAGCAGCATCATGCTGTGGGGATGTTTTTCAGTGGCAGGGACTGGGAGACTAGTCAGGATCGAGGCAAAGATGAACAGAGCAAAGTACAGAGAGAACCTTGATGAAAACCTGCTCCAGAGTGCTCAGGACCTCAGACTGGGGTGAAGGTTCACCTTCCCACAGGACAACAACCCTAAGCACACAGGCAAGACAACACAGAAGTGGTTTCAGGACAATTCTCTGAATGTCCTTGAGAGCCCTAACGTAAACACGATCGAACATCTCTGGAGAGGCCTGAAAATAGCTGTGCAGCGACGCTCCCCATCCAACCTAAGAGCTTGAGAGGATCTGCAAAGAAGAATGGGAGAAACTCCCCAAATACAGGTGTGCCATGCTTGTAGTGTCACACCCAAGAACACTCAAGGCTGTAATCGCGGCCAAAGGTGCTTCAACAAAGTACTGAGTAAAGGGTCTGAATACTTATGTAAATGGAATGTATTTTTAATCAATTTACAAAACTTTTTTGCTTTGGCATAATAGGGTATTATGTGTAAATAGTTTTTTCCCCCCATCAATGTAATCAAAGGCTGTGACGTAACAAAATGTGGAAAAAGTCAAGGGGTCTGAATACTTTCAGAATGCACTGTACATGCATAACTATGGCATTTACGTAAATCATGCAATGTCAACGAGAGATATGCGTATAAATTCAGAGTTCAGACTGCCCTAACGAAGCTAGCAACTTACTTGAAGGCGAGCCCCTCGAAGATGGGTGTGAGAGACAGTTTGAAGGTCTGGCATAGTGAGAGGGCACAGTCAAACAGTCCTGTTTGAACCAGCAGGGTCACCATCTCTACTGCAGAGGCACTGCCTGCAACACAACACACAGTCCTCTATTAGATATCTGGCATTAGATTGGGGGAAATTGTGAAGAGATTAGTTGCCCTACAGGAATAAATTATCATTTAAAAGAAGTGCCAAAGGCTACAGTTAATTGACTATAGCTTACTGACTGACATTTCACCTTGGCATGGTTCCCTTCATACATTTGAAAGAATATTGTGTCAGTGTTGTACCTGCGATGGCTGCGGACGGCGGGTGGTGCTGAGCCAGGTTGAGGCGGCTACGGGCCAGGGTGTACTCCTTCTGAAGGTCCTTCAGCTCCAGGATGTCGATCTGACCACTCACTGCAGACACACAGATCAATAGACTTCAGAACCAACTTCACTGTCATACACATTTCACAAACCAACAAAGAGTAGCACAAAGACGCAAAACAGCTACGGCTGTAGTGTCTAGTCTCACCTGGACCAGTAGCAAACTCTCCGTCGTAGTTCCTCTTCGGTGACGCGCCAGGCCTCTCATACACCGCGCCAGAGGACGGCTGTACGATCCAGGCGTAGTCAGGTCTGATGAGTCGTAGACAGTTGAGTGAGGCCAGGTAACAGTTAACCTGTTTCTGGAGACCTAGCTGGGTCCTCACCTCCCTGCCCAGACGCATGCCGTACTCAAACATCACTGTACCCGCTAGAAGTGAGAACACAGTTATATAGACGCACCATACAGAGAGAGGGGCAAACACACACTGGACGGCGATTCAAAATACCGTCACCCTCCTTTTCGAACAGCTACTAGCATTAATTCCCAACTACCTTTCCTGTAGTTGTGTCTGTTGATGTGGAAGGCGTAGAGCAGCTCGTAGTAGTTGTGAGACATCAGGTCCACTGCTCTGGCCCTGGACTCAATGATGCTGACCACCTGCAGCCAGAGGAGGACACACGGGGAGGGTCAAACACAGATCTAATACAATTATCTAGTGTGTCCATAATGGGCTCTGACCAAATGTAAAGAGAAAGTGTGTGTTTGTGTGTACCTCGTCGTGCAGGTTGACGTAGGAGAACTGGACCAGATCCTGAAGTTGAGAGCGTTCACAAAGAACCACCACCAGCTGACGCAGACAGTCCAACTGCCTGCTGGAGTCAGGGTTCTGTGTGAGGGCTTCGTAGGCTTGGCTGTTGTGTCCCAGGTCCAGGTGGTGCTTGAAGATGCGGGTCCACAGGGCAGCCTGACTCCTGGGGTCGTTGACGGCCTCCGTTATGGCCAGAGTGGCTAGATGGATGACCAGCTCTGGTAGACCAACATCCTCCAGTAACCGCAACACCTAATACACACACACACACACACACAATTAAACCTGCACACATATCCACATTGTGTTTCAAAGAAGGCTTTCCAATCCATAGTTTTGCTGTCACGATACCAGAATTTTGACTTCCATAACGAGGCAAAAAAAAAAAGAAGCCGCCGTATCAGCTTTGAAATCAGCATATTATGCATTATGGTTTCCATATTACCACAAACAAAGTACTATGGGTAGTGAATAGATTTTCACTTTAGCTGTAAACTAGCAAGGAAAGTTAGGCCTACAAAAGCTGGAAGCTTCCGGTATCTTCTTGAATTGTAAAGTGTTCTAGCTTGTATGGACATTGTTAATTACTGTTCACAAAACAATTTCTACAGCCCAGACTCCCAGTGTAGGCTAAGTGGAGAGCTCACACGATGCAGCCCAGACTCCCAGTGCAGGCTAAGTGGAGAGCTCACATGATGCAGCCCAGACTCCCAGTGCAGGCTAAGTGGAGAGCTCACATGATGCAGCCCAGACTCCCAGTGCAGGCTAAGTGGAGAGCTCACATGATGCAGCCCAGACTCCGGGTGCAGGCTAAGTGGAGAGCTCACATGATGCAGCCCAGACTCCCAGTGCATCCTAAGTGGAGAGCTCACATGATGCAGCCCAGACTCCCAGTGCAGGCTAAGTGGAGAGCTCACATGATGCAGCCCAGACTCCCAGTGCAGGCTAAGTGGAGAGCTCACATGATGCAGCCCAGACTCCCAGTGCAGGCTAAGTGGAGAGCTCACATGATGCAGCCCAGACTCCCAGTGCAGGCTAAGTGGAGAGCTCACATGATGCAGCCCAGACTCCCAGTGCAGGCTAAGTGGGGCAGGTACAATGCGCTCGTGCCATAAGGGGGAAAATCGCCGATACAGACTTGATCCATGACACATTTGACAGAAGTACAAAAAGTACTAGTACCAAGACACTTTTTTTTATGTTCCAGTATCGAAAAAGTACCAGTGTCAGTATACCGTGCAACACTAATCCATAGTAACCTTGTTGTAGTACTGTAGTCTTGAGGCGGCTGTGACCTCCTCCTCCTCAGCTCCTGTCAATCTCAGCAGAAACTCCTCTTTCTCCACCTCTGTCGCTGCCTCCTGAAAACACTGCAGTGCCTGGTGAAACAAGATGACAGGACAGGGGGTAAAAAAATAAAAATAAAACACACAGCTACAAACATGATTGAGATTAGAACACAACAGATACAGTAAGCACTGATGCTACAGGTCGAAACGCAGAGGATAGTTACAGCCACTGCCCTTAGAACTACAGAAACATTTATTTCAGAAAGGTATTCTCAAATGCACTAAAAATAAAAGAAAACACAGAAACACACCTTCTGTCCCTCTCCGTTGGCCAGGTAACACTGGCCCAGCATGAAGCGGCAGGAGCCCACGTTCACCTGACACCAGGGCCCAATGAGACGCACATACTCCTGGAGAGAGAGAGCGTGAGAATGGATTCTATTTCAAATGTATTTGTAGGATTTTCATTCAAATCTGCTTTGACAAACAAACAATCAATACACATATTTATTGTTCCAATTGGGAAATTGTTTATGCAGTCAGGGGAGAAAAAAAAACAACCTAACATTACACTGAACAAAAATATAACCGCAATAAATAAAAGATCCCAGACATTTTTCATACGCACAAAAAGTTTATTCCTCTCAAATTTTGTGCAAAAATGTTTACATCCCTGTTAGTGAGCATTTGTCCTTTGTCAAGATAATCCATCAGCCTGGTCAGCAACACCTTCTGTTGGGAACACTAAAAAGGCCAACTAAAATGTGCAGTTGTCACGCAACAATGCCACAGATGTCTCAAGTTGAGGGAACGTGCAATTGGCATTCTGACTGCAGGAATGTGCACCAGAGCTGTTGCCAGATAATTGAATGGTCATTTCTCTACCACAAGCTGCCTCCAACATCGTTTTGAGAATTTGACAGTAAGTCCAACCGGTCTCACAACCGCAGACCACATGTAACCACGCCAGCCTAGGACCGCCACATCTGGCTTCTTCATCTGTGGGATCGTCGGAGACCAGTCACCCGGACAGCTGATGAAATTTTGGATTTGCACAACCAAATAATTTCTGCACAAACTTCCAGAAACTGTCTAATGGAAGCTCATCTGCGTGCTCGTCGTCCTCAACAGGGTCATGACCGGATTGCAGTTTGGCGTCGTAAATGACTTCAGTGGGCAAATACTCACCTTCGATGGCCACTGGCACGCTTGCTCTTCCCGGATGAATCCCGGTTTAAAATGTACCGGGCAGACGGCAGACAGCGTGCATGGCGTTGTGTGGGGATATTGAAAAAGTCACTGTTCTTCCATGGTCTGCATACTCACTAGACATGTCACCCACTGAGCATGTTTGGGATGGTGGATCAACGTGTACGACAGCGTGTTCCAGTACCTGCCAATATCCAGCAACTTCGCACAGCCATTGAAGTGGATTGGGACAACATTAAACAGACCACAATTAACAGCCTGATCAACTATGCGACGAGATGTGTCGTACTGCATGAGGCAAATGGTGGTCACAACAGGCGCTCATCTGTATTCCCAGTGAAATCCATAGATTTAATTGACTAATGTCCTTAGATGAACTGTAAAATCTTAGAAATTGTTGTTGCGTTTATATTTTTGTTCAGTATATTATGTGAGGGTCGTTGAGTCTGTGGGAAGTTTTTCACCTGCAGTTGTGTGTACTGGCAGTTGCCCATCAGACATTCAGGGAACTGGAAGCCTGGATTGTTAGGCCAACTAGTGTGTGTGTTAAGGGACAACTTCTTCATAAATATACAGTATACCTCATCGCAACTCTCAGAGGTTAATAATCAAAAAACTTTCCTAAAGCATATCAATCTTAGCCTAGCGTACGCTAATGCCTGTGAAATTGAACAAACACCTAGCATAAAGCACTCTAACTCTGGTCTAGCTGCGTTTGAGGATAAGAATAGCTTTGCCTGAAGCATATATCGACGCTAGGGCTAGCCTAGCGGTGTGTGTGTGAGGATACAGTTGCTGAGCCAGCAAGGTGACCACGCTGGAGACCATTTGGGGCCAGTGGAGTAGAGCCGTGCTCTGCTGCTGGGAGTAGATCTGGGTGACGATGGCCTTCCGCGCTACGCTCTGGTAGAACAGCTCCACCACCGTCTGAGGGCTCAACACTAAAGGGGGGTGGGGGGGACAGGAGGTGGAAAGGATTTAGTGCGTGTTTGAGATTGACTATGTTGTGGTCAGACTTATTAACTACTCATTATGTGATCAAGATGAGTGATTTTGTGCCTCGCTGTGATCCCCTCAAACACACCTGATCTGTTGCTGGCCAGGGCTGGAGAATCAGACAGCTCTAAGACTGAAAGGTGCTGCAGGTTGGCATCTCTGGAGAAGAAAAATCAAGTAACATTTTAGTTTCTCTGAGGAACCCGAAAACTACAATTTGGCCCTCATATACGCTGACGGTAGTATCTGTATAGCGTGGGTGTGTGTGTGCGTACATAATGTCGAGGGGCACGGCAGTGGCCAGGCTCTGGCTGATGTGTTTGAGGAGATAGTAGGAGGAGAGCAGGTGAGAGGAGCGGGGAATTAGGTCCTGTTGTAGCTGGAGCAGCTGATCCCCTCCAGCCAGGAACACCTGGAAAACACACACACACACACACACGTTTTAAGTCAAAGGAGTAGCTTGAGATGTGAATGACTAAAAGTGGGTATGGTAGGAGTCCAAACGTCAAGAAATGTGTGTACATGCTGGAATATGTACGATTGGGCACAGTGTATGTGTGTACGTACATTGTCTCCGAGGCGTAGGTAGAGCTGCTGCAGTATGAGTAGGTCCCTACAGAACAGGACTCTGGTCATGGCCATCTGGCAGACAGCCTGACAGATAACAGCCACTGCCACACTGCTGCCATACAGTTGGGACAGACTAATACGCACTGACAGGCCTGCTGGGACACACACAAGCGAGACACACGCACGTAAAGAAACAAAACGCGCACACACACACCAATTTACACTTGAACCAGTACGATTATTTTCATTTAGAAGTCTGACCGCAGTTTGAACACAGACTAAGCTCAAACAGGATTCAGCTTAAGTTTCTACTCAAATAACAATAGGATCAAAAACCTAAGGGCTGATAAAACAGATATCGCATAGCATTATCTAGGGCTAATCTGTGCTGAGATATTAGCGTTGGTAGGTCTAATATTATCTAGGCATTTACCTGTGGTGAGAGGTCCCTCTCCTCCTGGCTCGGAGTCCGTCTCCAGGTCCATCTCTCTGATCAGTGCAGCCATGGCCGACACCGGGTTACGGATGTCCTGCAGCTTGTTCTGAATGTCCTCGATCACATTCTCACTACGATGGGAATGAAAGATGTGTAACGGTCAGTCACACAACACAGCAATGCCTAAATGTGTAGGACCCATAGGAGGTCAAGAAGGTTTGTTGGTTGAAATTCAATTCATGAGAATCGAAGATAGAAAAATGGCTAATGAGAATTTGTCAATTCATTGACTTTCAAATGTACCTCCATAAACGGTACATAGGCATTTTGGAAAAAAAGGTAAACTGTTGACGTGTGTGCTTTGTACTGACTTGTCATTGGCCAGTAGGTTCTCCAGCACCATCTCTGCAGCCCTCTCAGGTGACTGTAAATGTTCCAGGGCCTTCTCCATCTCATAGGCCATGTCCCCCGGCACCGCGTCACTCACCAGCCTCAGACACTGCACCAGCTGCATCACGTCACGAGCAACTTCTGGGTCTGGCCATAGGGAAACATGGTAAAAGGGGAAACCGGGGTCAGTGGGGAGCACAGACGAGCCAAAACGTAACTAAACAAAGGGAAAGAACAGAACTAAAATGTCTATCTTACAAACAAAACCAACTTGGTACTTTGAGCCAAAACGGCTACTTTAAATACAGTTGACAAAAATAAACCCAGTGAGTAAAGAGCCCTCTAGATCTAAAATGGCTACTAGGTCTATACATAAAAGAACCAGTAGACAGAGGAATGAGAGAACCAGTCAGTCCCAATGCAATAATGCATAATATGTAAAGGCTTGCAAATTTGACCAGTCACTGCACTATTTCTGCACATTAGAGGTCGACCGATTCTGATTTTTCAACGCCGATACCGATTATTGGAAGCCCAAAAAAAGCCGATACCGATTAAATCAGCCTTATATATATATATAAAATGACAATTACAACAATACTGAATGAACACTTATTCTAACTTAATATAATACATAAATAAAAATCTATTTAGTCTCAAATAAATAACGAAACATGTTCAATTTGGTTTAAATAATGCAAAAAGTGTTGAAGAAAGTAAAAGTGCAATATGTGCTGTAAGAAAGCTAACATTTCAGTTCCTTGCTCAGAACATATGAAAGCTGGTGGTTCATTTTAACATGAATCTTCAATATTCCCAGTTACGTTTTAGGTTGTAGTTATAGGAATTATAGGACTCTCTCTCTATACCAGTTGTATTTAATTTACCTTTGACTATTGGATGTTCTTATAGGCACTATAGAATTGCCAGGCTAATCTCGGGAGTTGATAGGCTTGAAGTCAAACAGAGCTGTGCTTCAAGCATTGCGAAGAGCCGCTGGCAAACGCACAAAAGTGCTGTTAGAATGAAATCTTACGAGCCTGCTGCTGTCTACCACCGCTCAGTCAGACTGCTCTATCAAATCATAGACTTAATTATAATAGAATAAACACACAGAAATACAGGCCTTTGGTCATTAATACGGTAAAATCCGGAAACTATCATTTCGAAAACAAAATGTTTATTCTTTCAGTGAAATACAGAACCGTTCTGTATTTTATAGAACAGGTGGCATCCCTAAGTCGAAATATTGCTGTTACATTGCACAACCTTCAATGTTACGTCATAATTATGTACAATTCTGGCAAATTAATTACGGACTTTGTTAGGAAGAAATGGTACACAGTTCGCAACAAGCCAGGCGGCCCAAAATGCCGCATATACCCAGACTCTGCTTGCACTGAACGCAAAAGAAGCAACACAATTTCCCTAGTTAATATTGCCTGCTAACAATTTCTTTTAACTAAATATGCAGGTTAAAAAAAACATACTTCTGTGTATTGATTTTAAGAAAGGCATTTATGGTTAGGTACATTGGTGCAACGGCAGTGCTTTTTTTGCAAATGCGCTTGTTAAATCACCTGTTAGGCTGTGATTTGAAGATAAAGTAACAGGCATCGCATTGTTTATTTGCAATGTAGGACAAGCTAGTTAAACTAGTAATATCAACCATGTGTAGTTAACTAGTGATTGTTAAGATTCATTGTTTTTTTATAAGTTTAATGCTAGCTAGCAACTTACCTTGGCTCCTTGCTGCATTCGCATAACAGCAGGTCAGCCTGCCATGCACTCTCTTCATGGAGTGCGATGTAATCGGCATCCAAAAATGCAGATTACTCATTGTTATGAAAACTTGAAATCACCCCTAATTAAATCGGTCGACCTCTACTGCACATAAAACTAACCCATCACCGCAGTACAAAAAGAGGGTTTGCAATTTCAACCAATCACCGCACATTTGCCACATAATATTGTTCAATCAAGGCACAGTCAAACCTTTTCACTCAGTCAGCATCATTTTTGCCACAAATTGGACAAAACCAACACAGATTGCCACGCAAAATGTCAGAATTGCCACAGTCAAATCAAGCATTTCACCCGCAAATACCACAAACAAATCCCGTGAAATCCTGGAGGGACTGTCCAGTAGCGGACAGTAAAAAGAGTTTGGAGAAAGGTCTTTACCTTCACTGACAGGCGTATCCTCCTCTGAGAACAGGTACTCGTCAAAGGACAGGTACATGTGGTCCACAGCAAAGCAGGGCAGCAGGAATGACACAAAGCCCTTGAATAAACACAGTCATTCACTGATTGACAAAAATCCAGGAAAGTAATCCAGAAATACTTTTAATAGAAACTGGGTCCCCTTAGTCCCTTTTGGGATAGATGGTCCTGAAGAAACTACGTAGAAAACATAAAAGAAACAGACACGTATAAGAGAGTTGTGCGTGTTTGAAGACATGGAGCTGTATGTGTGCGCGCCTCTCCTTCCCGTACCTTCTTGAGCAAACAGACCATGTGTGTGTGTGGGTTGAGCAGTAGGCCGAGCGGAGTGGCCAGAGCCTCCTGGTACTGCAGACAGCAGGCGTAGAATTTAGACCAGAACTCCACTTGCAGCTGTCTGTACTCCTCCTGGCTAAACTCAAACTCTGTCACACTGCTCTGCAGCTACATCGGGGGAAAGAGGAATACATATTGAAAACGCAGCAGAAACCAGTCGATAAAATAAAAAGTCTGCAGAAGGGAGGAAAAGGGGAGAGCGAGAGAGATTAAGCAAAGAGCTGGTCTAGCTTACCTCGTTCTCCACAGCCACCGTCACTTCTTTCTTGAGGGTCTCCCAGGGGAGGTCGGCGATTCGCTCTGTGCCTCTCCTGTAAATCTGTAAGGCTTTGACTATAGCAGAGGCAGTGAATCTCAGGGGGGAGAACAGCATGTCCAGGTAGGTCTCCTGTCATAACACAAAGACAAATTAGCTTGATTACAAAGTGTAGCGTTATTCTTGTGGAGAGGCCCAATGTTGACAATATGGAAAAAGATGATACTTGTTCGGGAGAGTTGATAAATTGTAGGGACGTGGATCTCCCCTTTCAAGATGATTCAAATCTAGTAACATCTCCGATGAGATACGCTTGAGTTTGAAACGATTTGGTTTGTTTAGAGGATCGAATCAATGCAATTCAGTTCGCTGCGAAACAATGCATAAACACATTAATTTTCCCTTCTAAATTAAAATATGTTGCTGATGGAGCTCCTGAGCTGGGACTCTCTGAATTAACTTCTCTCCTTCTGTGTAAATTATGTCCATGGGGTACGGAAAGGGAAAAGGGGATAACCTAGTCAGTTGTACAACAACGCGTTCAACTGAAATGTGTCTTCCGCATTTAACCCTCTGAATCAGAAAGGTGCGGGGGGGGGCTGCTATAATCGACATTCACGTCGTTAGCACCCGGGGAACAGTGGGTTAACTGCCTCGCTCAGAGGGCTCCCGCGTCGGCCATGCAGTGCGGCTCACGAAAGTGATTAGAGCCGTTATGACATCATCAACTTTCCCCTGTACATCTAAAAAAAAAATGGACATAGACTGTTTAAACCTGGAATACACGTCCGCTTGCGATATTACAACTAAGAAGTCATTGCAAACAAACTGTTTTTCCCCCTCGCACATCATTGCACACGCGATAGAAGAGCACAATACGTACTGTAATATATTTTTTTTACCATGTTGAGCAACGCTCCTCAACTCGAAGACAAAAACTATAACGGTGGTGTGGCGGCCAGTGGCGCCGCTTTCTCCTAAAGCGAAACTATTACTGACGGTGAACCTGAACAATCATAAATAAAGTCCCAAGTAAGCACGGATCAACAGTTATAACTTCATGAGTTGTCTCCAGTAGGTTACTTTTATTCCGGTAAAACAATGCATTTCAGAACAAGAACCCAGCAAATCTGATTGGTTATCACTAAACTCATAAAAGCTCAAATCGCGCAAGCCATTTTTACAAGCAGTTGAATGCTGAAGGTGCCGCAAAGCTGCGCAAGGCGTGCAGTTTGACGCGGCTACTGATATTGCCCGGGGTTGTTCGGCACGCAAAATGACTAGTAGATCAATGACTGTCGACGCAGTTACATGCTTAGTTCCACACTGAAGGAGAGGATGCATCAGCTGTGAAAGGAATCTTTGGAAGGTGGAAAGTAAGATTTTTTTTTATTCAACCGGCAGTTCGTAATGTCTTAAAATCGATTTTCTGACCAATGCATGGTACATTTGGATCCATTTGGGGTCCCGCAGACAGATGCACTCATCTTAAACATTTGAACCGGGGACCGATGCGCATTGGTGAATCGTTACACCTGTAATCAATTGCAATGATGTATGGATAGAGGGCAAAGTCAAACTTTTTTTGTTTGTTGTTTAAGTAAATTCTGATTAAATCAGTACAAATCACAATTGAAATCAGCGGTGAATGATGTGATGTTGTCTTACCCTGGGGTCCTGGTCTGCTCCGATGTGGACCTCCTCCTCGGGGGCAGGCTGCACAAAAACCTGGTTCCACTGACCTGCCGTGGAACTGAGACATATCATAAAGGAGGTTAGATAAGAAAAAAATACAATAAAATAGGAGTGTGAAATGACCACACTACAAATAATATTATTTTGGATATATTAATATACACTTTTAGGTACACCCATCTAGGACCTGGTCAGGCCCCCCTTTGCCTCCAGAACAGCCGGAATTCTTCAAGGTGTCGGAAACGTTCCATAGGGATGTTTGTCCACTCTGACACAATCGCATCACACAGTTGCTGCAGATTGGACGGCGGTACATTCATGCTGCGAACAGTCCGTTCCATCTTATCTTAAAGATGTTCTATTGGGTTGAGGTCTGTGGGGCTGACCAGGCCACTCAAGTAAACTGAACTCGCTGTCATGTTCCACGTCATGTTTTTCCACTCCTCAATTGTCCAGTGTTGGTGATCTCGTGCCCACTGGAGCGCCTTCTTGTTTTTAGCTGATAGGAGTGTAAATCCAGCGTGGTCGTCTGCTGCAATAACCCATCTGTGACAAGGATCGACGAGTTGTGCATTCTGAGATGCCCTTCTACACACTGTTGTACTGCTCCGTCATTTGTGACCCGCCTGTTAGCTTGCACGATTCTTGCCATTCTCCTTCGACCTCTCATCAACAAGCTGTTTTCGCCCTCAGGACTGCCGCTGACTGGATGTTTTTTTGGTTTGTCACACCATTCTCAGTCAACCCTAAACAAGGTTGTGTGTGAAAAGCCCACGAGTGGTTGGAAGTTTCTGAGATGCTGGATCTGGCTCGCCAGGCACTGACGATCATACCGCATCCAGTCTCTTAGGTCACTCGCTTTGCTTCGTCGAAATGCTGCGATGCCGGTCTGCCTGCATTATATAAACAAGCCACGTGACTCCCAGTCTATAGGTGCGACCCGGGGCGGCAGGTAGCCTAGTGGAAAGAGCATTGGACTAGTAGCCGAAAGGTTGCTAGATCAAATCTCCGAGCTAACAAGGTAAAAATCTGTCGTTCCGCCCCTGAACAAGGCAGTTAACCCACTGTTCCTAGGCCGTCATTGTAAATAAGAATTTGTTCTTAACCGACTTGCCTAGTTAAATAAAAATAAATTTCTGTGAACCTAGAAAACTGGCCGTTGAGTGTATAAGCATAAGAGTCCATCACACTATCCAAAGGATTTGATTTATTTCACCTTTATTTAACCAGGTAGGCTAGTTGAGAACAAGTTCTCATTTGCAACTGCGACCTGGCCAAGATAGAGAATAGCAATTCAACAAGAGTTACACATGGCATAAACAAAACATAGTCAATAATACAGTAGAACAAAAGAAAACAAAAAGTCTATATACAGTGAGTGCAAATGAGGTAAGTTAAGGAAATAAATAGGACATGGTGGCGAAGTAATTCCAATATAGCAATTAAACACTAATGGTAGATCGGCAGAAGATGAATGTGCAGGTAGAGATACTGGGGTGCAATGGAGCAAAATAAATAAATAAATATCCAACGGATAATCTAAGTGTAATACTCACTGTTCAAAGTTTATGTATTTCACCACGGTCTGGTTGGTATCGTCAAGCCACAGGCCCCAGATGTCCGTTGAGGTCAGAGCAAAGTCCACCAGTGTCTCCTGAACACAATACAGGAGATCAGTCAGCAGTCAAAACAGTCCATTACTGATGAGATTTTCCTTTAAAATATTATCCTACCTACACACACATTACAGCCGCATCAGCTAAATAAAATCTGTCTCACACCAACAGAGTCAACCCGCCTCCCTCCATGTACCTGTGTGGCAAAAAGCGAGGAGATGTGGTCCAGGCTGTAGCGATTGTTGTCCGTGGCCACCAGCTGCAGAACAGTGAACTGTCCCCTGGAAGGTACAGCCAGGTATACGGCCAGACACAGCCCCGTAGAGGGGGAGAAGGCTAGCCGCAGCCGATGGCCCTGCCCTGGGGAACCCTTCACGCCACGGCACGCTGGCATGTACTCCAACATGTCAGTCTCCATCAGACACACCTGGTCCTGTAGGAGGGACATCATGTTTGCAAAATACCTTTTTTTTAGGTATCAAAACATTAAAATGAAACATTAAGCTTAACATCCTTCCTCTAAAGGACATTTCTTGGCAAAAAACACAGGTATGCTTCTGAACTGCTGCTAATGCAGACTGACCACAGTATCTCTACAGGACTGACCCTATAGGACCACATGCGTAGTTTATGGTCCTGACACAGAGCGAATATGAAGGTATCGTCCTCCAGTTCCCTTACTGCCAGACTCAGGGCCAAGTCTCCAGGACTCTGCTCACCTCTGGATGGGACACAGGAGCACAGGGAGGGTTACACACACACACACACAAACAATAGAACCAGTGTTGCTTTACACATTGGGGCTATTGCACGGACCCACACTCAACCTATTCATGGACAACAACATGATTTCTAACCTGATTGCAGTTGGCATCCAGCCAGCGAGTCTCTGCATTACAGAGCTCCTCTTCAGCTCCAGAATGGTTATGCTACCCTGTGTGTCATGTGGGGGCAGTGTGATGACCAGGATGCCCCCAGCAGGTGATGCCAGGGCATAGTGGGCCTCTCCCTGGTGGCTGAGCCAGGCTGCCGAGGCGGAGGGGCCTGCTGTCTGGCCTACGGGGCTGGGGATCGCCGCGCTATGGGCTGGGTCCTGAAGACTCAGCTTCCCCACGTCTGTGAAGATAGACTGCATCTGGAGCTCTGTCACCAGCTCCTGTAGAAGAGAGGCGAGGAAGGAGAAAGCATATTTGTATTCAAATCTAAATTTTATGTTTCACATGCTTCGTGAACAGGTGTAGACTAACTTGGGAAATGCTTACAGGCCCTTTACACCAATGCAGAGAGAAAAATAGAAAGATCATAACACGAGGAATATAAATACACAATGAGTAGTGACAACTTAGCTATATACACACGAGGCACCAGTACCGAATCGATGTGCAGGGGTACGAGGTCATCGAGATAGATATGTAGTCTATTTTTAGGGCCTTCCCCTGAGACCGCCTGGTATAGAGGTGGCAGAGAGCTCAGCCCCAGTGATGTACTCTGTAGCACCTTGCGGTCTGATGCCAAGCAGTTGCCATACCAGGCGGTGATGCAACCTGTCAGGATGCTCTCGATGGTTTAGCTATAGAACATAGAGTATCCAAGGGCCCATGCCAAACCTTTTCAGCGTCCTGAGGGTGAAGAGGCATTGTTGTGCCTTCTTTACGACTGTGTTGGTGTTTGTGGACCATGTCAATTCCTTAATGATGTGGACACAGAGGAACTTGAAGCTCTTGACCCACTCCACTACAGCCCTGTCGATGTGGATGGGGGGGGGGTGCTTGGCCCTCCATTTCCTGTAGTCCACGATCAGCTCCTTTGTCTTGCTGATGTTGAGGGAAAGGTTGTTGTCCTGGGCTGGCACCACACTACCAGGTCACTAACCTCCTCCCTATAAGCCATCTCATTGTCCCCGAGGGGCCCCCGTGTAGAGGCACAGAGTGGCGGATGTGTTGTTGCCTACACTCACCACCTGGGGGCGCATGTCAGGAAGTTCAAGATCCAGTTGCAGAGGGAGGTTCTCTGTCCCAGGGTCCTGAGCTTAGAGAGCACTATGGTGTTGAACACTGAGCTGTAGTCAATGAACAACATTCTCACATAGGTGTTCCTCTTATCCAGGTGGGAAAGGGCAGTGTGGAGTGCAAGAGAGATTGCATCATCTGTGGACCTGTTGGGGCGGTATGTGAATTTGAGTGGGTACAGGGCGTCTGGGATGATGTGTTGATGTGAGCCATGACCAGCCTTCCAAACCATTTTATGGCTACAGATGTGGGTGCTCTGGGGCGGTAGTCATTTACAGGTTACCTTGGCGTTCTTGAGTACAGGGACTACTGAGGTTGGTTTGAAACCAGTTGCACAGGATACCGAAACTTCGGTACTTTGATACTAGAACATGAAAAACAGTTTGGTAGTCGAATTTGTTAAGTTTCGGTACTTCTGTTAAAATGTGTCTCACGGATCAAGTCTATCAGCGCAGTCAATGTCCCACTTACAGCACACCGTGCCTGCTGCACTTAGCCTGCACTCGGAGTCTGGGCGGCATCATGTTACCTCCCTTCATGCTGCACAGAAGTTAACACACTTGAATAATGGGACACAGCACGTAGACATTTTGAAACTGTTCTCAAAACAATGTCCATACAGGCTAAAACACTTTACAATACAACAAGATACTGGTAGCTTCCAGCTTTGCAGTCGAACTTCGCTTTCTAGCTTACACCTGAAGCCAACATCAATTCAATACCCCTAGTACCTTGTTTGGGATAATATGCACACCATAATGCAAAACATGCTGACTGCCACCAAAACTTTTTTCATTCACTTAAATATCAGTCTCTCTCACCTCTCCCAAAGATGATCTATTACCTCAGCGAACTGACTGAATAGGGCTCCGACGGGCTGCCCCCGTCTTGCTTCGTGATTGACGTTATTACTGGTTAGAGACAGCGTGCACTTTTATAAAATAAAGCTACTTCTATGCTAATGTTGTTGCTCAGTACAATGAAATAAATCCCAAATGGAAGGGTTACAGATTGTCATGAGGCTACAGATGTCAGCCAAAACAAGCTCAGTAACTCAATGCATGCACATGGACTCACCTGTATTGTGATTAGGCCAAGGCTACATCTTGATTTAGCCGTTTTATCAAGAGATTTACCACTCAAATTACCATTATGTTATGCAGTTTGGTAAAACTAAGTCAAATGTATTGTATGATTGTACAATGAATGCATACATGGCGGTCTGAAAATGTTTTACTTAAAAATATAACGTAATGATATTTAACTCAAAAGATTACCAATGATTGAACAGCGCAGTAGCTGAGTTTATCCGCCTGGACCAAGTGCAATTCTGTGACTTTGGCTAATATTACTTTTTTACCATGGTATCGTTTTTGTATTGAGTAAAGTGATTGTACAAAGTATTGTGACAATAAACCCAGTATTGAAGTAAAAATGCTGGTATTGTGACAACCCTACACATTGTATTTTAGGAATACCAGACAGGCTCAGGTTGAAAATGTCAGGGAAGACAATGATCAGCGTGTGATCTGAGTACATGTCAGGGTACTCAGTCTAGCCCCGAAGCCGTGTGAATGTTAATTTGTTTAAAGGTCTTACTCACATCAGTTACGGAGAGCGAGATCACAGTTGTCTGGAACAACTGGTGCTCTCATGCATGGTTCAGTGTTGCTTGCCTCAAAGCGAGCATAGAAGGCATTTAGCATGTCTGGTAGGCTCACATCACTGGGCAGCACGTGGCTGGGTTTTCCTTTGTAATCTATGATAGATTGAAAGCCCTGCCACAGCCAATGACCGTCAGAGCCAGCATAGTAGGATTTGATCTTAGTCTTGTATTAACACTTTCCTGTTTAATGGCTCGCCGGAGGTCGTAGCGGGATTTTTTAGAAGCATCTGTATTAATGCCCCTATCCTTGATAGAGGCAGCTCAAGCCATTAGCTCAGTGCGGATGTTGCCTGGAATCCATGGCTTCTGGTTGGGATATGTACGTACTGTCATTGTGGGAACGACGTTGTTGATGAACTTATTCATGAAGCCGGTGACCGATGTGGTAAACTCCTCAATGTTATCAGATGAATCCCTGAACATATTCCAGTCTGTGCTAACGAAACAGTCCTGTAGCTTAGCATCCGCTTCATCGGACAACTTCCGTATTGAGCACATCACTGGTACTTGGCGTTTTAGTTTTTGCTTGTAAGCAGGAGGATAGAGTTTAGAGGTCGACTGATTAATCGGAATGGCCGATTAATTAGGGCCGATTTCAAGTTTGCATAAAAATCGGAAATTGGTATTTTTGGGCGCCAATTTGCTGATTTAAAAAAATGATATATATATATATATTTTATATACCTTTATTTAACTAGGCAAGTCAGTTAAGAACACATTATCATTTTCAATGACGGCCTGGGAACGGTGGGTTAACTGCCTTGTTCAGGGGCAGAACGACAGATTTTCACCTTGTCAGCTCGGGGGATCCAATCTTGCAACTAGTCGAACGCAATAATGACCTGCCTCTCTCTCGTTGCACTCCACAAGGAGACTGCCTGTTACGCGAATGCAGTAAGCCAAGGTAAGTTGCTAGCATTAAACTTCTTATAAAAAACAATCAATCATAATCACTAGTTAACTACACATGGTTGATGATATTACTAGATATTATCTAGCGTGTCCTGCTTTGAATATAATCTGACTGAGCATACAAGTATCTAAGTATCTGACTGAGCAGTGGTAGGCAGAAGCAGGCTCGTAAGCATTCATTCAAACACCACTTTTGTGCGTTTTGCCAGCAGCTCTTCGCAATGCTTAAAGCATTGCGCTGTTTATGACTTCAAGCCTATCAACTCCCGAGATGAGGCTGGTGTAACGGAAGTGAAATGTCTAGCTAGTTAGCGCTCGCTAATAGCGTTTCAAATGTCACTCGCTCTGAGCCTTCTGGTAGTTGTTCCTCTTGCTCTGCATGGGTAACGCTGCTTCGATGGTGGCTGTTGTTGTTGTGTTGCTGGTTCGAGCCCAGGGAGGAGCGAGGAGAGGGACGGAAGCTATACTGTTACACTGGCAATACTAAAGTGCCTATAAGAACATCCAACAGTCAAAGGTTAATGAAATACAAATGGTAGAGGGAAATAGTTCTACAATTCCTATAATAACTACAACCTAAAACTTCTTACCTGGGAATATTGAAGATACATGTTAAAAGGAACCACCAGCTTTCATATGTTCTCATGTTCTGAGCAAGGAACTGAAACGTTAGCTTTCTTACATGGCACATATTGCACTTTTACTTTCTTCTCCAACACTTTGTTTTTTCATTATTTACTTGAGGCTAAATGTATTTTATGTATTATATTAAAATAAGTATTCATTCAGTATTGTTATAGTTAAATATATATATGGTTTTTAATTTTTTATTATTATAAAAAAATAAGATGTTTTATTTATTTATTTTAAAACCGGCCGATTAATCGGCATCGGCTATTTTGGTCCTCCAATAATCGGTATTGAAGAATCATAATCGGTCGACCTCTAATAGAGTTATGATCAGATTTGCCATAAGACGAGGGAGACCCTTATATGCATTTCTGTGTGTGGAGTGAATGTGATCAAGAGTTGTCACCTCTAGTTGCACAGGTGACATGCTGGTAAAAATTTGGTAAAACGTATTTCAGTTTCCCCACATTAAAATCACAGGCCACGAGAAGCGGCGCCTCTGGATGTGCATTTTCTTGTTTGCTTACAATGCAGTGGTTTAAGGGAGTGCCTAAGATCGTGCTACGCTGTCAACCAAATAAAAACATTTTCCCAACTCCACCCCTGCTTCGGACATACTTTTCATGCATTCTGGTTTAGAAACGTTATGAAAAAAGGTTTTTAAAAGAGGGACTTACGCTGCGGTACATGCGTGTGGGGTGTGGCAGCACCAGCCGGTGCACGGTCTGATTGGTGACAATGAGGATGATGACATTGTTGAGGGTCTCCTGGATGTGGACACCTCCAGGCAGCAGGTGGCAGTGTGTGATCTTGAGTTTAACAGCATTGTTCAGTAGGTTGGTGTCCAGAGACTGCTCCACCAGCTGAACTGTGTCCCCAGAGGTGGACCTGGAGAGAGGACATAGATGAGACAGCATACCAATTCCAATTAAGGCCTCAAGAAGCTGTGTGTCTTTTACATGTCAAATTAAAATCGGCATTGACACATGGCTAGCCCGGGTAAGTGCCAGCTGCATCGTGTGGCTTCTCAGTCTGGAAACTGTGTGATAGAACCCATGTCACATACAGTGGTCCTCCAAGATTAGTCTAGGACAGAGTCTGGCAAGAGAACACAGTCTGGCTATAGATTTAAATCAACGCTGGTATGTTGTCAAAGAACAAAAAACCCAACAGAAGAAGTATATGATAAGAACATTCAGACAGACAAAAAAAAACAGACAAAGTGCCTTAAGGTGTTGAGCTACCGTGAGCCGCAAGAACAGCTTCAATGCACCGTGGCAAAGATTTTACAAGTGTATGGAATTCTATTGGAGGAATGGCTCAGGCACCGCACCAGAATCTCCAATAGGTGTTCAATTAGGTTGAGATCTGGAGACAGACACATGCTTCCTTTAAGCACACTTGACTGCTTTGAGACCCCTTTTTCAGAGTCACAGAGATCTCTTCTTCTAGCCATGGCAGCCAAAAGAAAACAGGCATTTTTATACAGGACGGGATGTTTACTGCTTAATTAACTCCGGAACCACAGATGTGTGGAAACTTTCAATATACTTTGGATCCCTAATTTCCTCAAATGTTAACTTTATTTTGGCAGTTACCTACAGACACATAGCACAACTCACCAGTGTATGCATCTGTTGCTAGTGATGGACAGGAGTTTTCCACTCTCCTCATAATGAAAGCCTCCTGCGCTGTCCGGGTATTTTACACCGCCAGGAAGAGCAGTCAGACCTGTTGAGAAACCATACATGACATCTGGTCAGTTCCAATAGAATGTTGCATCGTGGCTTTGCTTGTTGACTGTCTCAAACTGTTTTGGTCTGACACAGACAGGTGTTTAAACAACTTGCTAGGTTTTTTGGGACTGTGCCGGAGTCCAGACTGACCAACAACGTTCTGTGTCCAATAACTGCGGTTACAACGTTAGTGGTCAATGAAAGAGATATCAAAAAAGCAGAAATCTATACATATCCTATACGAATGTGTCAATATAAAACCAATAGTTAAAACATTGCCTTTCAGAATCTGGAAGCCATCGCTACAGTATGCTGTAAAACGAGCAGACCGTGGTCAAAAGCGGTTAGTTAGCTAGCTAGCTAACAACCTGCTTATGTTACGCGCGAGGATACTGATAATTGAAAATCATTTCGGCGTACGGTGTAGATAAGCGAGGTATCTAGCTATACATTGGGGTTGTGGTGCTCGGGTCCAACAAACTACACCTGCAGAGGACACAGTTACCTTGCTTGTTAGTTTATTAGCACAGACAACACGCCAGCTCCGTGGATGTCAGTAGCTAACGTTAGCTAGCTAACCAATCCATTGAGCTAGCGCGTAAGCGGCCCTAATGGTGAGTCACTCACGACCTCACTACAGCGTGTGTCACAAAAATCTTTCATATCAGTGAATAGAAAGCGGAAAAATATTTTAATATTCGTAAAGTTTTACCGAGGTTTACAGTTATCTCCCGGAATCTTGGTAGGGTTTCCCTCTCAAATCCACATATCTCTATAAAACTCCTTTCCAAGACCGCCGCCATCTTCACCGCATTGAGTTCTGGGATTGAATGACCGCCTTCTGGCCTTTCAAAAATTTAAAGCTGTAGCCACAGATAGAAAAGTGAGTGGGTTAGTTATTAAAAACATTTTTGCTGTAGCTCTCGAAAGACAAGTGAACCTCTCTGGCTTCTCTCTCATCATCAAACATCGCTCTCTTGTTGCCTCTGTCATGATAAAACATCATAGCCACGTTTCAGCACCCCCTGAAAAAAGTTTGGGGTCACTTAGAAATGTCCTAGTTGCAAAATGAATAGGAAATATAGTCAAGACGTTGACAAGGTTATAAATAATGATTTTTAATTGAAATAATAAATGTGTCCTTCAAACTTTGCCTTCTTCAAAGAATCCTCCATTTGCAGCAATTACAGCCTTGCAGACCTTTGACATTGTAGTTGTCAATTTGTTGAGGTAATCTGAAGAGATTTCACCCCATGCTTCCTGAAGCACCTCCCACAAATTGGATTGGCTTGATGGGCACTTATTACGTACCATGTGGTCAAACTGCTCACACAACAGCTCAATAGGGTTGAGATCTGGTGACTATGCTGGCCACTCCATTATATACAGAATACCATCTGACTGCTTCTTCCCTAAATAGTTATTGTATAGTTTGGAGCTGTGCTTTGGGTCGTTGTCCTGTTGTAGGAGGAAATTGCCTCCAATTAAGCACCGTCCACAGCGTATGGCATGGCGTTGCAAAATGGAGTGATAGCCTTCCTTCTTCAAGATCCCTTTTACCCTGTAGAAATATCCCACTTTACCAACCCCAAAGCACCCCCAGACCATCACATTGCCTCCACCATGCTTGACAGATGGTGTCAAGCACTCCTCCAGTATCTTTACATTTTTTCAGCGTCTCACGAATGTTTTTCTTTGTGATCCGAACACCTCAAACTTACAATTGAAGTCGGAAGTTTAGATACACTTTAGCCAAATACATTTAAATGCAGTTTTTCACAATCCCTGACATTTAATCCTAGTAAAATTCAGTCTTAGGTCAGTTAGGATCAACACTTCATTTTAAGAATTTGAAATGTCAGAATAATAGTAGAGAGTGTTTATTTCAGCTTTAATTTCTTTCATCACATTCTCAGTGGGTTAGAAGTTTACATACACTCAATTGGTATTTGGTAGCATTGCCTTTAAATTGTTTAACCTGGGTCAAATGTTTCAGGTAGCCTTCCACAAGCTTCCCACAATTAGTTGGGTGTATTTTGGCCCACTCCTCCTGACAGAGCTGGTGTAACTGAGTCAGGTTTGTTGGCCTCCTTGCTCGCACACGCTTTTTCAGTTCTGCCCACAAAATTTCTATGGAATTGAGGTCAGGGCTTTGTTGTCCTTGAGCCATTTTGCCACAACTTGAGAAGTATGCTTGGGGTCATTGTCCATTTGGAAGACCCATTTGTGACCAAGCTTTAACTTCCTGACTGATGTCTGAGATGTTGCTTCAATATATCCACATAATTTTACTTCCACATGATGCCATCTATTTTGTGAAGTGCACCAGTCCCTCCTGCAGCAAAGCACCCCCACAACATGATGCTGCCACCCCCATGCTTCACGGTTGGGATGGAGTTCTTCGGCTCGTAAGCCTCCCCTTTTTTCCTACAAACATAATGATGGTCATTATGGCCAAACAGTTGTATTTTCGTTTCATCAGACCAGAGGACATTTCTCCAAAAAGTACGATCTTTGTCCCCATGTGCAGTTGCAAACCGTAGTCTGGCTTTTTTATGGCGGTTTTGGAGCAGTGGCGATAGATATAGATACTTTTGTACCCGTTTCCTCCAGCATCTTCACAAGGTCCTTTGCTGTTGTTCTGGGATTGATTTGCACTTTTCGCACCAAAGTATGTTCATCTCTAGGAGACAGAACGCGTCTTCTTCCCGAGCGGTATGACGGCTGTGTGGTCCCATGGTATTTATACTTGCGTACTATTGTTTGTACAGATGAACGTGGTACCTTCAGGTGTTTGGAAATTGCTCCCGAGGATGAACCAGACTTGTGAAGGTCTACAATTTATTTTCTGAGGTCTTGGCTAATTTCTTTTGATTTTCCCATGATGTCAAGCAAAGAGGCACTGTTCGAAGGTAGGCCTTGAAATACATCCACAGGTACACCTCCAATTGACTCAAATGATGTCAATTTACCTATCAGAAACTTCTAAAGCCATGACATAATTTTCTGGAATTTTCCATGCTGTTTAAAGGCACAGTCAACTTAGTGAATGTAAACTTCTGATCCACTGGAATTGTGATACAGTGAATTATAAGTTAAATAATTTGTCTGTAAACAATTGTTGGGAAAATTACTTGTGTTATGCACAAAGTAGATGCCCTAACCGACTTGCCAATATAAATTTGTGGAGTGGTTGAAAAATTAGTTTTAATGACTCCAACCTACAGTGGGGCAAAAAAGTATTTAGTCAGCCACCAATTGTGCACGTTCTCCCACTTAAAAAGATGAGAGAGGCCTGTAATTGTCATCATAGGTACACTTCAACTATGACAGACAAAATGAGAAAAAAATCCAGAAAATCACATTGTAGGATTTTTTTATGAATTTATTTGCAAATTATGTATTGAGACTCATTGATCCACACAATACTAGCCTTCATTTCTCAGAAAAAGAATAGACTGACAAGTTTCAGAAGAAAGTGCTTTGTTTAAGCCTGTAATCGAACCCACAAATGCTGATGCTCCAGATACTCAACTAGTTTAAAGAAGGCCAGTTTATTGCTTCTTTAATCATAACAACAGTTTTTAATGATCAACTAGCCTTTTTATAAACCTAGATTAGCTAACACAACGTGCCATTGGAACACAGGAGTCATGTCATGGTTGCTGATAATGGGCCTTTTTACGCCTATGTACATACTCCATAACAAATCTGCCGTTTCCAGCTAATAGTCTTTTACAACATTAACAATGTCTACACTGTATTTCTGATCAAGTTGATGTTATTTTAATGGACAAAAAAACGTGTTTTTCTTTCAAAAACAAGGACATTTCTACGTGACCCCAAACCTTTGAACGGTAGTGTATATATATACAAAAGTTTTAAAAAATTAAATATGGTAATATCTCATTTATGTAAGTATTCACAGCCCTGAGTCAATACTTTGGAGAAGCACCTTTGGCAGTGATTACATCTGTGAGTCTTTCTGGGTAAGTCTCTAAGAGCTTTCCACACCTGGATTGTGCAATATTTGCCCATTATTCGTTTCGAAATTCTTCAAGCCCTGTCAAATTGGTCGTCGATCATTGCTATAACAACCATTTTCAGGTCTTTCCATAGATTTTCAATTTGATTTAAGTCAAAACACTACCTCGGACATTTTTGTTTGTCCCATATGTGTGCTGCCAGCCTCCGGGACCTGCCGGTCATTGAGCATGGTCTGCAATCCTTTGGCCAGCTTCTCCTGGATCAACTTTGTCAAGTGCACCAGCCACAGACACTACCCGTATGTCCCTCAACAGGTACGTACACCATAGAATTAAATATAGAATCGTAGGGCCTATAATTATAGGAGGACCTTTATGACGTACACAACCAGGCTGAGTTTAGGACAATTCAGTGAGACATGAAACTGTGTAACATGGCATGACATATTTACATATAACAGTGTGTGTGAGTGCATGTATGTGTGTGAGTGCATGTATGTGTGTGAGTGTGGTGTGTTTTTTATTGTGTGTGTGTGTGTGTGCATGGGTGTGACAGATACATGTAAAACCAATTGCACTGTTATCACTAACTGTCCAACCAACCCACTCATGGCAGGTGCTACTCCTAGGTTGGTCGTTCTGGCAATGCCCAGACCGTGTCTCTGGCCCTGTTCGGATGTGTGTACTACGGCACCACACAGCACGAGCTCCTCCGCGCCCTGTGCTTCAACCACGAGCAGACCCACAGCGACCGTGACAACCACGTCAACATTGTGTCCTGGTAGTTAAAAGTTTTTAAAGTAAGGAAATATACTTCTCTGCTAAAATATGGGTCAAATATTGAAAAGAATGTGAGTCTTATTCAGTACATTTACTTATTGCTTGCTTTTCTAATGTCTACCAACCTTGCCAGCTAAGATAGCTAGACAAGCTAGCTACTCTAACTTGATTGATAGCCTGAAATCGTTTCTTAGTAGCTAGTTATGAGGCTGGGAGATTGGGAACCTATCTGGGTTAGCTAAAGCCAACTTCATAAAATTGCTATGTGGCTAGTGGTACTACAGAGAAACAGAAAAATACAAAAAAGTATATATTATTTTTTAATAATAATAATAATAAATAAGAATTATAAACAGGACAATTCATAGGGGGCAAGTGCCCCTGTGCCCGCTATGGGCATGACTCCTCTGCCCATCTCAACGGGCTGCCCCAGTGTTAAACACACATCTTGTGTTTCTGCACTCTCTCATGCGTTGGTTCAATAAGCCGACATCTAAACATTTATTGTATTTTTGTTTAATTATTTTAAAAGTCTTAATGTTTTTTGCAGTGTGGATACCACTGGTGGATTCAAATAGGTTTTGAAATAAATTCAATGGAACCAATAATAATAATAGTTTCAAAACTGTAAAACCTGCCCACTTGGTACTGTTGGGAGATTAGAGCAACAGCTCAAAGTATTTGAAACATTTCAAATAGTATGAACCCAGGTCTGACAAATGTCTGTGCCAACCAACATTTTTAACACTGCCTTGCCGCTAGGCTACCGAGGTTCGAACTGCTTTCAGTCCCAATACCGACCACAAGGGGGCAAGAAATTACCACAGAGCTTTGACAGAGATTCCATTTATGAGTATACCACTCTATCGATTCAATTCAATTCAAGGGGCATTATTGGCATGGGAAACGTATGTTAACATTGCCAAAGCAACTGAGGTAGATAATATACAAAAGTGAAATAAACAATAAAAATGGACAGTAAACATTACACTCACAGAAGTTCCAAAAGAATAGAGTATTTACAAATGTCATATTATGCATATATACAGTGTTGTAACAATGTACAAATGGTTCAAGTATAAAAGTATACAATGGTGTTTGTTCTTCACCGGTTGACCTTTTCTTGTGACAACAGGTCACAAATATTGCTGCTGTGACGGCACAATGTGGTGTTTCACCTCTATCATCAGACTCCCGAACTCCCACATTGAAATGGGTCTGAATCCAGAATATATTTCAGTGCATCAACATTATAGACACTGTCTACCCAGATATATTTAACAGGACATCACCATACCTTATTTTAAAAGCTCAAACTGTTGAAGTGTTTCAGTTTCACCTTTTAATATATGCACAAGTACAGTGAAATGCCTTTCTTGCAAGCTCTAAGTGTTTGCATGGCACAGAATCTAACCTGCATGACTTAATGTGAGCCCTTAAGTGTTTGCACTTCAATCAAACACCAACAGTAAGTGTTTGGTTGTGATAAAGAGCTGACTAGATGGATCAGTATATCTTCATTACCTGTCAAAGCCAAATAGAGGCTATCACTTGCTGTGAAAGTGTAGGCTATTACCCTAACATAATTACAATTATAAGTTTGATGGCTGTCTGCATTCTGGCTTGGATCCCAACAGACATTCTTCACAAACACAATTCTTCCATTGTGACCTGATCTACTTGACAACAACAAAATAAGAAGACGCATTCTAGTTCAAAAGGTTTGGTCGGAAATGCTAAATCGAGTCAAAGTCAAATCTGATGAGCTTTGTGTTACACGTAATGTATTGAGACTCATTGATCCACACAATACTACTTGCGGGACAACTCCTGAACGAGTTTGTCTGTTCGTGCATGCACGATTAGGGCCCTGAGTTCTTCCTCATGATCTGACCAGGAGAAATTCCAGGTCCTAACTATGGCTATAAATATGAAGTAATATGAAGCCTTAAATCTATGATAGTATCTGTCTCGCAGTCTTTTTGTTGTTGCTTTGAAAATATGTGGTACATTTTCACAACTCTTAGTACAAAACCCCAAACTGGTGACACTTGTTACGCAGCCAGTCTTTCATTCAAAACCTGTCATCGTGCATTCATTTGGATTGTAGTCTCTTACCACACAACCATTGAATCAAAATGAACGTTTATTGGGAAATATAATAAGAACATTGGTTTAATCATCAAATCACAACATAATTATCTCTTTTCAATTTGGTTGTTTTAACTACCAGTTCCAATGCAAGCAATGCAGGATACAGGTTTCAAATCGCCCTTAGAAGTGCTGAAAGTTAAATGCTACAGTCCTGTAAATTACAGTAGATTACACAGTTTTCACATTTGACAACACACCTACATTACCCAACAAATTTGACAGAAAATCTATAATTTCCATAATATCTATCCAATGTGCAATCAAAGGTGTGATCAATGAAGACATCCTCTACAATCATTCATTTTTTTCCCAGATATAATTGCAACATAGGTGTACTGTAATCAAATGTAATAAATTAAATGAAAATAAAACATAACGTTTAGCACGCACTCATTTGCGTCAAGCCTGTCTTGAGCATAATATCATTTACAGTGAAGTCTCATATTTGAATAAACTTTATTGATCCCAGGGAGGAAATTGGGTTAAATAGGCCAATTTTGACTTTACGGCAAATGTGAGGTAGGTATATGGTACAAACCTTATGCTCTTTTCTTGTTTTACTCTAACTCCATTAGCAGTTTCCTTGTCTTCCTCTCGGGGAGGGAAAGAGGGGAGGGGGGATGATCTCTCTCATGACTGACACCAATGCGACAATCAACTAAGCAAAGTAACCATCAGAGAGAGAGACAGAGAGAGATAGAGGGGCCTCTGTAATGCTACGCTATGCTACATGCCCCCCCCCCCCCCAGCACTTTGAGGGACTTGGCTCATAGTGACTCGCTCATTGTCGATACACACAGCGAGCACAATGGCTTCCTGTTGGTGACGAGGGTGGAGGGAGAGCAGGGTGGGCACTGGGCAGCAGAGCAGCCATCACTAGTTCCAGTGTGCTCGTGCGTTGGGTCGTTCCACAGACAGACCAGGCGGCCCGGAAAAAAATGACTTTGTCCCGGATGAATCTCACGTCCTGGCGAGAGCTTCAAATGGGGAGACACAGAGGGTCCGGATAGTGACTCAACAGAGAGAGAGGGAAGGAAGAGAGGATGTGGGGAGGAGAAGAGGAGGGGATGGAGGACAGAACTGGGCCACAACTCTTCCTGATTTTCCTGAGTGGCTGCCAAAGCCTGAAGCAGACCTCGCGCTCTCTGAGCACGCTGAACAAAAGTTGCTGTTGTCCTTTCTTCTCTCTCTTCCCCTTTCTTCCCAATCTCATGCCCTCTCGCTCCCTAAAACGTTGGACCAACATCCTCTGTTTGAGGAGCAGGTGCTACAGCCACACAGTAAAACACTACTGCAGAGTGACTCAACACTTTACTGTCTGTCAAGTGTTGACAAACCACAGGGAGTGGAAAGCAGCTAATACTGGTCATTGTGGTTAGGGTTGGGGCTTTCAAAGGTGCTAGTGTGAACTTTGTTTGCCACCGTATTTCCATGTTTTTAAATATTTTTTTAAAGTTAACAAATCATTATATCTGTCATTTCCACCTGCCTCATATGTTGCGTTATCATAGCAATTTAACTGGTATGAAATTATACAACAGACCACAAAGCAGGAAAGGAGGAGAATTTGTCAGAGAGACCGAGAGCAAACTTGTGAAGCAGGTGGAAATGATAGAAATACGCAAGGCACTAAGGCAGTCAGGGAGAGGAGACTAGGAGAGAGGAGACTAGGAGAGATAGACAGACTAAGAGGGGAGGCCCCATCTCCATATGGAAGGAGGTGTCGAAAACGCTAAGTCTGCACTATGGCAAGTAAGGTGCGGCAAGGAATGAGATTGGTTACCCCCCCCGCGCCTTCCAACCACCTACCCAGGCTTTTAGAGCGAGTCCTAGCCTAGGGTCGTGACCCTGATACTGGCACCAAGCGTCAGAGAGAAAGACATCCTTGTTCCAAACAGCCCCTGACTTCAGTTCAGATGGATGCCACAAAGATGAAGTCAGACAGAAACTTGATGACTTCAACACCGGACATGGCTGTCATCCCTCCTGTGAAGCACAATCTGCAAATGTTACATGTTTGTTATAGACGACACAGTAAACGCATCGTTTGATGACCTTTTTAACTACCTGTTTGGTAATGGTAGACTTGGTTTGCATTTACAGTACATGTGATGGATCATGATAACTCTTTTATGACACTTGGCATGGGATAATGTAGCTGCATAAAATACACCTAACTGTCAACCCCCAAGAGCACAATCTGTCACTTCTGATAAGTTGTAAGTGCTCAGTACTAGTTGTTTTGGTCTGCTTTAACTTGATATATATGACAGTTTTTTTTTTTACATTCAGCATGGCGTTCCAATCCAATATCCAATTTAGAGGACCTGTCTGTCAATCCTAGACACAAAGAATGCCGGGGATCCAGTTCTGAGAGGCCCCTCTATCTCTCTCTCTCTCTCTGATGGTTACTTCCTCTGTGGGCTGTCCTGAGTGTCCTCACATCCCGCAGGGGAAGACACTCCATATACTGTGTGTTAGAAACAGATCTAGGATCAGACTTACCCTCCTTGAATACTTACCTTAGGGTCAATATACCTTGGGTCAATATGCATGCACGCAGGAGGACTTCTTTGTATCGCTTCTTTTAGGTAGGATATCAGTTACACAAGGCTTAAAACCTGTGGGGCCTAAGGGCCAGTTTTGGTTTATTGCATAGCGTAACTACAACACATTTCCTAAGATGCATTTATCCCCATCATAATATTGTTCTACATAATTTTTTTTAAGCATCCCATAATGCCTTATTCTACATTGTTAAAAGCTCGAGTTAATTGCTAAGCCGCTGTGCTGTGGTTCACCTCAGCTTAAGGCTAATTGTTCTGCAGTACATTGCATGAGCATTGTTGTGTTAGAATAATGTGAAACGAGGTTTCATTAGATGCTTCTGCTGCAACACACAGATGTATGCTGGCCCTAATTTAATTTGATCACAGCCTGCTGAACGGGAGGTAGGGCAGGTCTACTGCTCCTAAATGGCACCCTATGCCCTTAATAGTGTACTACTTTTGACTAGGGCACATAGGGTACCCATAGGGTTTTGATCAAAAGTAGTGAACTGTAAAGTGAATAGGGTGCCATTTGGGACGCAGCTCAGGCCTACCGTTCCAAAACCCCCCACTATCCAACCCCAGCCTGTCCAATATCAATAGTTTCTGCTGTGATGCCCTGGGAACGCTGGTTGGCCAATTAGCATAAACATGATTAGCCAGATTTGGCCCAGAGTCAGCGTTCAATTAGGCAGGTTGAGCAGTAACAGTAGCTCCCTTCTGCGGTTTAAAAATAGCAGTGTCTTTGTAGCTAACAGCACCGCTGGTGGTCCACAGTACAGAGGGTAACTGTCAGTAACAAACGAGACCAAGAGTTCAAACCAAACTCCAACTTTGGTTTTCCTCTGTCTCACAAGTAAACATAAAGAGGGCCTGAGGTTGAACTCATGGGAGCGAGGAGGCAAAAGGTTGTAACTGAGGGCGGTTTATTTTGGGCTAAAAGTACTCAATACCATTGTTGCATTCTAATGAGGATGTAGCTTATAAAGTCATGTAATAAGTACGTTTACAGTCATTATTTTCCTGAAATCAATTTTGGAACTTGACAGCTAAGTCATGCGAGTGGAAGTTTGTTTGACTGCCAGTGGGGGCCCCCCTCATCCAAACAGTCCCCATAATCTCCAACTAATGACACATTTCCCTTCAGCACCATGATGGAGAGAGGGGATGGAAGAGATTATCTCCGCATAACATCTCCAGCAACATCCAGCAATCTGCAGCAGATTCAGACATGAGTTTGGGGATTTGACAGAACAATCATAGAGTATAGGCTATGTCTGTCTGAGACCGAAGGGCCTGCAGGGCCACATCGCAAATCAATCATTTTGGGCGGAACTAGAAGTCCCCTTTAACAGAGCACAGAAGGACTGGCAGCTGTCCACTTTGATTGGGCCCAGGATAAATGTGGTAATTGAGACAACACAGTACTTTACTATACATACTTTTATACTATGACAGATGTAGGTGAGAGAGTGTTGAACAAAGAAATGGGACACTGTGCGGTGTGATGTCACCAAGGTATTCTACTGTGCAGGTCATTTCAAAGCAGCAATGGCACCGGCTATTTAAAACAAGGGTAAACACAAGAGAATGTCTGTCGTTATAGGCCATGAAAATGTGCTGGCAATATCCTGTATTTGACCCAAATAGTGTATCAGTGACCTGGTTCTGTAGGACAACAAGGAGGCTAAGGATCACCCTCGAATCCTTTAATGGCACATCTGGACGCCCCAGTAATATTTATATTCATATCCGTGATGATAATCTGTGGACTGGAGAGCCATTGTTGACATGGTGACAGATATCTCTTTGATACATGACCTATCCATGCATATAGCAATCCATCGGCTAGACATCTCGTTTACAATGACACGTCGATAGGCCTACCTTTAATAATTAAACACATTATAGGCTATAATGTCTGACGGGCAGGAAAATGTAACCTGTAAAATAATAGTGGGTATCCATTTGCTGGATATTTTATAATGCACTAGGGGGCCTATGCTATTGTGTGTAATCCGAATAGGCCTCTCGGCTTTGGCTGTTGGCATGCAACAACAATAAATCCTCAGGTTTATGACTATGTGATTCACAGATCCACAGTCATGGAAAGGGTAAATAGGCGATTTAGGCAGTAGACGCGGTGGGGTTCCTATTCAGAAATAGGACACAGCCTTGGCTGCACTCCTACTTCGCTCCCCTTTCAATCACTCTTTAACGACCGCGCAGCACACCTCATTTCAAGTTGCGAACGCACGATTCGCATCTGGAATACGCCTCGGGTCCACGCCTACGGACCAATTCCCCCCTCCACCAACCTGCGTGCCCGAAAAACGCCACGGTCCGGTCTAGGCCAGACTGTCTCGTACGCGGAGGCACATTTCTCTCTCTCGTGTTATAGAAATTTGAGGCTAGAGTCGTGTGTGAGATTTGCATTCAGCAGCGTAATAGTTAAAGCGGTACCGAATGCGTTGTTTTATGTTCTGTGTGGTGCCCTCACTCCAGCAGACCGCTACAGTAGGAAGATGGCGTCGGAGGGAGCGAGCGGGGAGCAGCCTCCTCCGGTACAAACACTGGCAACCACAGTGCTTGGAAGTGTCGAAGCGGTAAGACCTTTTGTTTTATATTATATCCAGGTCTATATGTTTACATCGTTGGTCCCCCCCCCCCCCCCCCCCCCCCGTTTTGGAATAAAGGAAAGGGAGTAAGGAATTAGGAAAGACGGCGCATTTCTCTACGAACCTGAGTGTTCATCTTGAAGCAACAGCAATATGTTTGGCAATGTAGAGAACAGCAAAACAAGGGTTCTCTGATTTGTGTAGACGCCGACTATACATATGGTCAAAGGCTTTTATTGGAAATTAAAATCGTATAGAAAGGCAAAGGAATTGGGTTTATCTATCACAAATAGGTTAATAGCTCAAATGTTGGTACGGCCCATATGGGGAAACGTAGTTGGGCTATAAAGCACTGATTTGCGATGGTTACAAAGGGGGTTTCAATCTGTACTTACAGTTGAAACACAATTTGGGCTATAGGTTTTCGCTCTCACAGACCGGGATGTATGTAGGCTAGTCGTCTGAATAGATAACGAGCTTGCTTTTGACATGGCTGTTCGATGCATAATCGTGCCCCTTTTTCACTCCGTCAACGCTCCAAGTTGAAACAAAATATGTTGATTGCTGTGTGTCAGTGAGGCTTTTGACGTGAATATGTTGTTATCAGATGTAGCCTAGTTGTGTTTGAACAAACCTGCCTCTACGGTTAAAGAGAGAAAGACACTAAATATCCTATGAGGACCCCAAACCTCTTACAATCTTACATTTTAAGCAGCTCTTGTCTGACCACAAAGCATGGCCTATTTGCAGTCAAGAATGTTTCCTATTCTGCATAGGCCTACTATTGCTTTTAGATTTGACCTGTGACCCTTAGAACAATATTAGAAATGTTGACTCCGTGAAAGTGGTTTTGTTTGCCTGCAAACTCCCCACTAATCGGACTGAGCTGCAATTGTTTTAAAAATCCGGGACTTCTCACATTGGTCCCTCATCTCGCAGACAGGTTGCAACATGTGTGCCAGGGCACCGGCTTGCTACCCCTCTGTGCAAATTAATCAATCTCTTTCCCCGCCGGAGGGGGCCATGCAACCTTTCCCTGGTTGTGGTATGCTTGGATGGTTCCATGTGCTCTGTTCAGTCAGACCATTGCCCACTACCTATTCTGCATGAATTTACTGACTGGTCAAAAGAAAGCCATCTCCCATTTGCCACTTGACTTTATCCTCAACTACATCATATACTACACTCGTTTTTATATGTAATTGAGCAGTCCTATAGGACACGGTAAATATAAAGAACTGTTCTGGGTTTGAGGTTGAAAGGCTATTGAGAATATGGACTGTTCTTGACTGGAAGATCCCAAGGCTGTTGAAATGGGAGGAAAATAAGACATGTGGGTGGGAGGAAAATAAGACGTGGGTGGGAGGAAAATAAGACGTGGGTGGGAGGAAAATAAGACATGTGGGTGGGAGGAAAATAAGACATGTGGGTGGTAGAAAAAGGCAAGAATATCAAGGCAAAGTAAAATAGTGATAGAAAGGGGGCAGAGTGAGAGCAGAAAGAAAGCATGAGAGATGGACGGAAGGAGAGCAGTGAGAGAAGCGGGGGGGGGGGGGTTTATGTACACCAGAGACATGTCTAAATTGGTCTTCATTTCAGTGACTCAGCTGGTATAGCTCAGAGTACTGTGTTAGCCAAGCCAGCCCTGATCTCCTGAGCGCGTTCAGTGCACACTACGCTCCTTCCTTGCCTTAACGGCCCGTTCTGCTGAACTGGTACCTCGACGACGGCACCGCACCGCAGCACAGCAACCATACGTCCCCTCTGACTCGGCCATACATCTCTGCCTGTCTCTCTCGCGAACCGTCTTTCCAAACATGCCAGGACAAGCCAGGCCAGCTAGCCTCTCTTTAGGGGGGCTTCTGTTTCTATGCCCCCAGTTAAATAAAGGTCTTTGCATACCCCTGCAAGACCCTCCTTTTGTTTGCTCTCGGGGGAGGAGTTTCTCTTGTGAAGGGTCCTTGAGGACCGGCTCACTTGGTTTAGAGAGGGGTCAGAGGGTGAAAAATGATGGTGGTGTGGGGCCACACTCGTCACCTCCCCCAATTCGCCCTATAGCATTAGTTAGTACGCACACATTTTTTACTACTTGTTCCGTTGTAGAGGGATGTCTAATTTATTTGAATGTGACCACTAATCCAACCTATTAGGCTATAGGACAGAGCCCATAGTAGTTGGCTCTTCCTTCCCTCCACATAGTGCAAATACACACTCACCCACACAGAACAGCTATTTTGAAACGCACGCCTCATGGAACAAATTAGCATTAGCTTCCCTCACCTGCTCACTGTGCAGAAATGCAGGAGGGTGAAATGCCACCCGAGCACATTGACGAAGACTGGGGGGCCCACATGATAGGCTTTGGTTTGGATAGTGTCGTGCAAGCCTTCCCGAGACTCCCAAATCCGATTCTCCAAATGGCTCACTGGCAGCACAGTGAGGGAGAATGCTGTGTGGGGTTGGTTGGAAATTGATTAGCTTTTTTTTTTTTTTTTTTTTTTCAAGCTTTCAAATCGATTGCTGGATTCTTTCCTTTTAACCCCCTGCTGTCTTGATTGGTGCTGTTCAGAATGAAATAGAATGCCGTACTTTCTAAGGGCTTAAATCACACTGTATCCTGGTTCGCTTACTTGCACTACTAGTTATTTGACATATGTATTAGGCTAAAACCTGTCTCATTGTTGGCCTATGATTTACGCAAAAGTTGACGTACCGATATCTCAAGCCCTATGAGTGTCTTGTCATCAAGACATAGTATTTGAATGCCCAGTATTTAGGGACACTTTGATCTACAACAGTCTGCTAAAAGATCAGACCTGCTGATTCCATATTTTGTCCGTGATTTAAGAGAGGGCTTTGAAGGAGGCTGCTGGGTCAAAGATGAAAAAATGGAGAAATCTTGGCAGGGATTGAAACGCATGATTGTAAATCACGCACCAATGGCAGGGTGATCGAATGTCGTGAACAGGTACCAATGAATGTGCCTATGCGCAGATCGACTAGAACACTTGTGACTTGAGGCAAGGAGGTCGTCTCTTCCTCCCTCCCAGATTATCTTTGGTTTATGATGTTTTATTGAACAAATAGCCGTGCAAAAAGGAAAGCTCCTCTGGGATATAAATTAAATAGAAAAATGGAATTGGATGTGTTTCTAGAAGAGAGGGGTTTCTCTGCAGATGTTCTTGCCAAGTAACTTTCTCCCATCCAATCTTACCTCAGTGTATCTCTGCCTGTGAGGTTCTCTCATTTTCATTGTACACTTGTGAATGTAGTTCAGTTAAATTCCCCATATCTTCAAAAGCTGAGGATGACTAGACAAGTTCTTCTTATTCAATCAGGACAACGGGTCTTCAGTCTGTCAGTCAGTTTTGCACTGCCGTCTCTGTCGTGGAATGTAGACGAACCAGCCGCCGCTACAATGTCCTCGCTCCTCACCCTACTAGCTGCCATTCGGATAAACCCAGGAACGACGTACATTTGACATTTTTGACATTTTTTCTTTTTTTAAGGATGTTTTATTTCCCTTTTCTAAGGGCAACAGTCAGAGAGGATGGAAAAGCCTTTTAATCGATTGAAGCAGCAGTAGAAAGTGGTCCCGTCACTCACAATTACCCTCATCCTCATTCTTTCTCCCTGTCCGTTCGCCCTGCGGGGTCCGTCTGGCAAAATCAGCGTTTAATGCTGATGTAATTAAATGGCTAAATGTAATTGGACCTTTTTTAATAGCCTCAAGGTTCGGTCAGACATTTAGGTTTCGTTAAGGTTACGAAACTATCTTGAGGAATGAGTTCGGTTTGTCATCGTGCGACTTGCAAACCCAACTGTTTTGCAGTAAGTTTCCCAAGGATTAATAGAAACATGTCCTATAGAACATGGTGTCAAATTATTTCAGGAGACAAAAACGTGTTTTAGTTATATGAAAATGTTTCCTATGTTGCGAATAATACTTATCTTTCTGTGTGTGTGCGTTTTTGCAGAAATGTGAGTTTAACATGGATAATCTGAGCAAGCCGGAGCTCTTGACACTGCTCAGCATCATGGAGGGAGAGCTGGAGGCCCGGGACCTGGTCATAGAAGCCCTGAGGGTGAGTCTGGACCACACACACACCTAAGTTTTCAGTACCCTCGTGAGAAAATGCAATTGGGAATTGAACCGTTGTTACAGATGATGCAAGCTGTAGAAATCTATATGGACTTGCTCAATACATATGCGGACTGTGATACGTCAGTGTTTACTTGTCAGCGATATGGACGAAGGATGGTATTTGTGTAGGCTTGTTGTTGTTGTTTTAAGGGCCACTTTGACTGAAATCTGGAAGTTCTACAGTAGGGATGAGGTTACTCTATTTGGATTGAGAAGGTTCTACAGTAGGGATGAGGTTACTCTATTTGGATTGAGAAGGTTCTACAGTAGGGATGAGGTTACTCTATTTGAATTGAAAAGGTTCTACAGTAGGGATGAGGTTACTCTATTTGGATTGAGAAGGTTCTACAATACAGATGCGATGGATGGTGTGGTTCAGTTGGATGCAGACAAGGTGACACGGTGTCCGTTCCTCTCGGTTGTGTGTCCTGGCATTGAGGTGACTATCCGTCCTCCTCGGGGGGCTAAGTGGCAAGTTATTTATGTGAGAAGAACCATTCGGGACACTCTCTCCCTCTCTACCCCCCCCCCCCCCCCCTCTGCTGTATTTAGGTCAGAATCACACCACTGAATTTTGCTCGCTGCTCCACTTCGAGCTGTCCTGTCCTCTTAAACTTTTTAATAGGTTTCCTAATGTTGAGTAGTTCTGGGAGCAGGGCTGGAGATGGGATTGAGGCCAATCTCTTTTCTTAGCCTCTGGAAAGTGATATTTGAAATCAGCACGTTCTCTACTGGCGAGAAATGCGGTTTGTACTGTATATTGCGGTTTGTACTGTATATTGCGGTTTGTACTGTATATTGCGGTTTTTCCTTGATGTAGTGCGTTTTTTTGTTTGTTGTCCTTATCGACCTGACTGGCCTTGAACAGAGTTCCTCTGGGGAGATGGTTGTCCTTCTGGAAGGTTCTCCCAGCTCTACAGCACTCCACCAATCAGGGCTTTATGGTAGAGTGTGTCTTTTACCACTCCACAGTAAAGGACACATGACAACCCGCTTGGAGTTTGCCAAAAGGCACCTAAATGACTCAGACTATGAGAAACAAGATTCTCTGGTCTGATGAAACCAAGATTGACCTATTTGGCCTGAATGCCAACCATCATGTCTGGGGGGAAACCTGGCACCATCCCAACAGTGAAGCATGGTGGTGGCAGCATGCTTGTGGGGATGTTTTTCAGTGGCAGGCACTGGGATCCTAGTCAGGATCGAGGGAAAGATGAACAAAGCAAAGTACAGAGAGATCCTTGATGAAAACCTGCTCCAGAGCGCTCAGTACCTCGGACTGGGGCGAAGGTTCACCTTCCAACAGGACAATGACCCTATGCACCTAGCCAAGACAACTCAGGAGTGGCTTCAGGACAAGTCTCTGAATGTCCTTTAGTGGCCCGGACTCGAACATCTATGGAGAGACCTGAAAACATCTCTGCAGCGACTAGAGGTCGACCGATTAATCGGAATGGCCGATTAATTAGGGTCGATTTAAAGTTTTCATAACAACCGATTAAAAAAACTTGGCAAGTCAGTTAAGAACACATTCTTATTTTCAATGACGGCCTAGGAACGGTGGGTTAACTGCCCTGTTCAGGGGCAGAACGACAGATTTTCAACTTGTCAGCTCGGGGGATCCAAACTTGCAACCTTACAGTTAACTAGCCCAACGCTTTAACAACCTGCCTCTCATTGCACTCCACGAGGAGCCTGCCTGTTACGCAAATGCAGTAGAAGCCAAGGTAAGTTGTTAGCTAGCATTAAACTTATCTTATAAAAAACAATCAACCAATCATAATCACTAGTTATAACTACACATGGTTGATGATATTACTCGTTTATCTAGCGTGTCCTGCGTTGCATATAATTGATGCAACGCTGGGGGATGATTTAACAAAAGCGCATTTGCGAAAAAAGCACAATCGTTGGACGACTGTACATAACCATAAACACCAATGCCTTTCTTAAAATCAATACACAGAAGTATATATTTTTAAACCTGCATATTTAGCTAAAAGAAATCCAGGTTAGCAGGCAATATTAACCAGGTGAAATTGTGTCACTTCTCTTGCGTTCATTGCATGCAGAATCAGGGTATATGCAACAGTTTGGGCAGCCTGGCTCGTTGCGAACTAATTTGCCAGAATTGTACGTAATTATGACATAACATTGAAGGTTGTGCAATGTAACAAGAATATTTAGACTTAGGGATGCCACCCGTTAGATAAAATACCGAACGGTTCCGTATTTCACTGAAATAATAAACGTTTTGTATTCGAAATGATAGTTTCCGGATTCTACCATATTAATGACCAAAGGCTCGTATTTCTGTGTGTTATGCTATAATTAAGTCTATGATTTGATAGAGCAGTCTGACTGAGCGATGGTAGGCAGCCGCAGGCTCGTAAGCATTCATTCAAACAGCACTTTTGTGCGTTTTGCCAGCAGCTCTTCGCAAGCACAGCGCTGTTTATGACTTCAAGCCTATCGGCCTAATGGCTGGTTTAACCGATGTGAAATGGTTAGCTGGGTGTGCGCTAATAATGTTTCAACTGAGACTTGGAGTAGTTATTCCACTTGCTCTGCAAGGGCCGCGGCTTTTGTGGAGCGATGGATAACGCTGATTCGAGTGTGGCTGTTGTCGATGTGTTCCTGGTTCGAGCCCAGTTGGGGCGAGGAGAGGGACGGAAGCTATATTGTTACACTGGCAATACTATACTACTAATACTAAAGTGCCTATAAGAACATCCAATAGTCAAAGGTATATGAAATACAAATGGTATAGAGAGAGAGTCCTATAAATACTATATTAACTACAACCTAAAACCTCTTACCTTGGAATATTGAAGTCTCATGTTAAAAGGAACCACCAACTTTCATATGTTCTCATGTTCTGACCAAGGAAATTAAACGTTAGCCTTTTTACATGGCACATATTGCACTTTTACTTCTCCAACACCATTGTTTTTGCATTATTTAAACCAAATTGAACATGTTTCATTATTTATTTGAGGCTAAATTGATTTTTATTCATGTATTATATGAAGTTGTAAATGAGAACTTGTTCTCAACTTGCCTACCTGGTTAAATAAAGGTTAAATAAAATAAATTTAAAAAGTTAAAATAAGTCTTCATTCAGTATTGTTGTAATTGTCATTATTACAAATAAAATGTTAAAAAATCGTCAGATTAATTGGTATCGGCTCTTTTGGTCCTACAATAATCAGTATCGGAGTTGAAAAATCATCATCGGTCGACCTCTAGCAGCGATGCTCCCTATCCAACATGACAGAACTTGAGAGGATCTGCAGAGAAGAATGGGAGTCCCCATTCCCCAAATACAGGTGGACACCAAGCTTATAGCGTCATACCCAAGAAGACTCAAGGCTGTAGTCGCTGCCAAAGGTGCTTCAACAAAGTACTGAGTAAAGGTGCTGAATACAATTTTTAAATGTCATATTTCAGTGTTTTATTTTTGTATGCATTTATAAAAACAGTTTGCTTAGTTTTTTTAATGATGCATTGGTGTAGAATTTGGCTGTAAAATAACAACATTTTGAAAAAGTCAAGGGGCCTGAATACTTTCCAAATGTACACCCATCTCTCGTTCCCTCTTTCTCTCTGTTTCTCTCTTTCTCATTCTTTCTGTCTGGCTTTTAGTGTTCTTCCCGGCTCCCTCCCTGTGGATATCGTATCTCTGCAAAAAATAAATAATGCCCTCTTGACTGTCGTGATGACTGTCCCAAACACAAAGACCCTACTTGTTCTCCATGAGATAAGCCTGCTCAAAGAGGGAGGAGAGCGATGGATGGATGGATAGAGAGGGGGGGCCTATACCCTGAGAGAAAGAAAGTGTTTCCCCTTTTGTTTGTCTGTTTCACTTGCTTTGGCGCTGTAAGCATGTGTTTCCTATGCCAATAAAGCCCATTTGAAGTGAGAGGAAAATAAATGGGAAGGGAACTAAAAAGAGTTGAGGACAGAGATAAGGGGCCCACATCTTGACGTCTTGAGGGGTGGAGAGGCTGACATCCTCTGTGAAAGTGGGATGGACGGTGTGCCAGAGAAGATTTGGCTGACAAAATCCTCTCAAATCGCCAGAACGAATGGAGCTGTAAAAAAAAAAAGTGTCATCTGGAGACCAGCTGGCTAGAGCCATTGATATCACACAGTTAGACAAGTCCTCTTCTTTTAAACCAACCACTAGTGCTGTGCCATTTAACCAAGATTTTGTTTTGTTGTAAACAACTAATTGACCGACGTCTGTTTTAATTATTTGAATTACGTTGTAGTTTTATTTTCTTTTTTTCTGTGAGCTCAATGAGCACCACACAGTTTCTCTAGAGATACATCAGAGCCAGCCTGAACTGTGCGATATAATAGGGAGTTGTAGTTTCCAGCAGGCCAATATTCTACATAGTTTCGCGCATACAAACGCCTTGTCCGGTCTGCGTTTCTTTTACACGAAGAATCCAGGTGCTGTAGCTCTACCTGAAAGTACATGATCTAAGTGATTGATAGTTGGTATTCAGCAGTCATAAAAGTGTGCCTTATTTACTTTGAAGAACTACTAAAATAGTGATTTTTGTCAGACAGCATAGGTAGCAGCTCTGTAGAGATGATGACTTGGAATGAAATAAGTCATCAAATAAAACAAATGTATTACACAACTGAAATACTTTATTAAAGTCATTTGAATAAGTGATTACGTGATATGCAGTAATGAGCATCATGGGACTTGTAGTAATTGTTTTATTTTCCGTTACAGCATTCAACCTACATAATGCATTGTAATAAAATCAACAACAAAACATTGACAACAATGATAATTTAGGAATTGAACCTAAACCAAACCGACCTCAAAAAGCACTAATTGCTCAGCATTACCAACCACAGTACGGTACAAAACACCAGACACGCCGAGCCACCCACTGTCCCTAATATCGCCACACAGACAGACCTCTGAAATGTTGACCGACTAAAGTGTGGTGGGCCGTTTGGCTTGGTATTGGTGTTTTTGTGTTTGCGGTGTTTGAGTGTTAAGAGGCTTTTGTGGCGACGACTAATTAGCATGTGGCTAAAACTGGCTGAGCCCCGCGAATCAGTTTCATTTTAGAGAATAGAAGGGCCGTAAACAGATTAGCCAAACGAGCGCAGTCACATGATTAATGCAGCAGTACAGCAGAGCACTCTCATTCTTCTGGTGGCTGAGCGTGTCTGTCAATGATCAACTGTCAACAACCAGGGTTTAGTAGCAGTTGGTCCGGGCAACCACTTAACCTAAAACTGGGTAATAAAACACAGTTTGTTAAAGGTGCAGAAATCGCTCCATTTCCTGGTGACTAAAATTCGAATAGTTTTGTCTAATTTCAGTTTGCCACAAAACAAGTGGTAATTGTGTGGAGAATCATTGTAACATCTAAGCCGCTGTGAAATCTATTTTTATTTTCAGCTGTTTGAAGCTGGTATACAAAACCGAAAGTATAAGGCACTGGAAGCATAAGAACGGTGCATATAGATCAGCTCTACCTACCACTTATTAGATGCTTTCAATGAGAATGGCAGATCTATAACTCACATTTCTATGTTTTGGTCAGGCATCCAAAATGTGACATATTGCAGCTTTACAAGTGGAAGCTCTTTTTTTTGGAGTGCCAAAATCTCCCATGGGGATGTTTGTTCATAATTCATGTAAAAAAAAAGAATATATATAATAATAAAGCTATATGGTGGATCCCCTGATTTGACCTATGCAGTTGTTAGATCGGGGATTCTTTTATGTAAGTAAGGAAGGAAGCATTTTATAGGCTTAAGTATTCCAAAAGGGCACAGGTCCAGCACACCAGGCATATATTAATTCCACCCACTACTGACTTTGGTTCATTCTCTCGCATGCTCCCAACAACAGCGCTGCGTGTGATCTCTTGTATGAGTAAAATGCTATGATACCCTTATCCTTGAGGCATTATGTAGCCAATGTTTATGCATAGCAGGATGCCCCAAGCAAGTTTGATTTATAAAAGAAAATATATATATATATATTTATTTATTTATTTAAGCTTTGAGACATGGATTGTGTGGGGGTGGTGATGATGGTGGTCGCTATTCAAGCAGGGTTGTAACATGAGCCAAAAATCTCAATGACTCTATCGCCATGCAGGGGGGGGGGGTTTGGTTGCTATGCGGACATCAGAGCCAGGTGGTTGGTTGGATGCTAATTTGCTAGTGTGGCGGAGAGAAGAGGGTTAAACTGAGACTTAACACCAGCCAAGGTAGACCAGCCTCTGTAGCCATCCAGTTATCTATATATACATATACCCGTCACTCTGCCACTCCGGTGGATTTATGTCTTACATTTTATCTCCATACAGATTTCTGTTTCCAAAACTAGAATCTGTAGACTTTACTCTTCGCCAAAGTAATAGTTTCATTTATTTTATTTTAAATGTGGTGTTTAAAATGTATTTTGACACTGATAGGGGTGGGGGGATTTGAAGCCCTGTCAGACTGAGACAGGTTAGTCTCTGGAGAGAATGGAGTCTGACTGTGTGGTTGACCAAGTGTCTGTCTTGAAGAGGGTCAGTGCACACTGGAGTCGTGTGTTGTTTTACAGGGTCAGCCATAGTAGTACCTTTCGGTTACTGGCCCAACACTAGGCTACCACTAGTCTACCTGCCGCCTTATAACACATGGGGATTGGAGAAGAGAGGGGTTTAGGAGGTAGGTCTTAGGAAGCTGCTCTTTCTCTCTCTCTCTCTCTCTCTGGTGATTGGTGGGCTACAGGGTGAACTGTCTCCCCGATGATTGGATGACGCAGCACAGGCCTGTTTGATGTGCACCAGGCTTCACTCTAATGTTGCGCGAATGTGTTCACACAGGGTCATTCCACCTTGATTGCCAAATGAAATAGGAGAAGGACACAAATAGCCCCCCTCTCTTTCTCAATCTCACTTTGCTGTGTGTGTCCTTCTTTTGGCTGTGTGTGTGTGTGTCAAGGTTACCGTTGGCTGGTAATTGCTGTTTTTTGTATAAAAAAAAAATTCCCCCCTCATTCCCCGTCATGCTTATCGGTCTCAAGGTTTATTTACATAATTTGGTGGAATTATATTGACCCATGTGTGTCATTAGTCATCATGTATCTTATCACATACGCACAGCATACAGAGCCTATTTTTAGCAGAATATCACCTCCGCTCTAGATCCTCATCTCGTTGCTGCTCGAGTGAAACCTGCTTTTAGAAGCCCAGTCATTGCACAGCAATTCTAAATGCAATCGCATGTTAACTGTTTTTGCTGGCCGCTAGGGTTGCAAAGGGTCGGAAACTTACCGGTAAATTTAAGTTAAGCCCCGGGAATTTTGCTTAAATTCGTCAAAGTTAGCTTATAACAGTGCACCATTTTTTTTTTGGGGGGGGGGGGGGGGGGTGGACACAAGGCAATTCTAGGTCTTGTGGCATATTTTGGTTAAACTATCCCCAACCCTCTGCATGCGCAGTGCATTCTTCCATCACATGTACAGCTGATTCTCAAGATCTTGCACACTAATGAGATGCTATTGAGCCCACACTACTACACTACTGTCTGAGCCAAGGACTACATGCTTTCTGGAAAGAATACAACAAAGATGCAGAATCATCTGGCCAAGTGCATAAAGTTCCCTCAGCACTCACAACAAGCAACCTCTGACAAAAGTCCCTCTACTTCTGTTCAAGATGAAAATGATGAATCAAGACAACCTAGTAATAGTAATAGCTCATGTTTTTTTTTTTTTTGACAATGGAGGAATGTAGTCAGAGAAATGCTGATGAATGTCTTATGCAACTGGTTCACCTCTGATTCTCACAGGCAATGTGTATCGGGAGAGATTTCTGAGTGTTCTTTGCCCAGCATACACCCCTCCAACCAGACATGCTTTATCTACTCATTTGCTGGATGCAGAGTTCAACAGAGTTCAAGTGAAGGTCAAGTAAATCATAGAGAAAGCTAACTGTATTGCAATCCTCTCTGATGGGTGGTTGAATGTTCGTGGGCAAGGAATAATTAGCTACATCACCTCCACCCCTCAACCAGTATTCTATAAGAGCAAAGACACAAGGGACAACAGACACACCGGTCTCTACATTGCAGATGAGCTGAAGGCAGTCATCAATGACCTTGGACCACAGAAGGTATTTGCACTGGTGACAGACAATGCTGCGAACATGAAGGATGCTTGGTCTAAAGTCAAGGAGTCCTACCCTCACATCACACCCATTGGCTGTGCTGTTCATGCATTGAATCTCCTCCTCAAGGACTTCATGGCACTGAAAACAATGGATACACTCTACACGAGAGCCAAGGAAATGGTTAGGTGGGTCATCAAGTTATAGCCGCAATCTACCTCACCAAGCAAAGTGAGAAGAATAAGAGCACCATATTGAAGCTGCCCAGCAACACCAGTTGGGGTGGTGTTGTCATGATTGACAGTCTGCTGGAAGTGAAGGAGTCTCTCCAAGAAATGGCCATATCACAGTCTGCCGATATGGACAGCCCCATCAAGAGGATCCTCCTGGATGATGTATTTTGGGAAAGAGTGGTAAGCAGCCTGAAACCCCTGAAACATATAGCAGTAGCCATTGCACGGATTGAGAGAGACAATGTCATCCTGTCTGATGTTCAGTCTCTGCTTGCAGATGTAAGAGAAATCCGTACTGCCCTGCCCACTTCACTGTTACTCCAAGCAGAGGAAACTGCAGTTCTGAAATGCATCAAAGCCCATACACGCTGCAGCGTACATGTTGGACCCCAAGTATGCTGGCAAGAGCATCCTGTCTGGTGCAGAGATTAACAAGGCCTATGGTGTCATCACTACCGTGTCTTGCCACCTTGGCCTGGTTGAGGGCAAGGTTCTTGGCAGTCTGGCAAAGTACACTTCCAAGCAAGGGCTTTGGGACGGAGATGCAATATGGCAGTCGTGCCAACATATCTCATCAGCCACCTGGTGGAAGGGACTTTGTTAATCTGAGGCTCTTTCCCCTGTTGCCTCCATCATCCTCCAAATCCTACCAACATCAGCCGCCTGAGAGTGCAACTGGTCCTTGTTTGGGAACACACACACCAAAGCACGCAACAGGCTGACCAATACAAGGGTTGAAAAATTGGTGGCCATCCGGGCAAATTTGATGCTTTTTGAGCCTGACAAAGAGCCATCCTCAACAAGGTTGGAAAGTGACAGTGAAGATGAGGCCCCGGAGTCTAATGTTCAAGAGGTGGACATTGAGGAGGTCCAGGGAGAAGACATGGAAGCCTGAGAGGAAGACAACCAAAGCTTTAGTTTCTAGACTATCATTTCACAGATGTATGTTGAAAACATTTTTGGGAGATGCGATGCGTCATTGGAGATCATTCAGTATTCCCTTTTGTTGTTCTGTGAAATCACCCCATGTGAAGAGTAAATGAATTTAATTAAAATTTGATTTGTAAACTAAATTGTTTTTGAAAATGTATATTGGAAGCATTTAATCATTTGCAATTCTATCTACTTATGATAAGCGTGCCTCCTATTCGCCATTCAAGTGCATAGGCAGTGGTAGGCAGGCTATCGGCATGGCACACAGCACGTTGCAATGTGAGCTGGAGGCAGTAGGCCACGCATTATGAAAACACATATTTGTTTGCAACCTGGATGTTTTACTTCATATTATAAGGCATGTCTAACCTTCTTTCAAATTATTGGAAAAATCCGGCCGTAGAAACGTGGAGGCAATTTATTTTATAAAGACTTCATCATTTGCATTTCTCTCCTGTGTTATTGGTTTTCCTATAGGCATATTGTCATACCTTCATACCGACCTTGTGCCATACCGGGATATTCGGTAATACCAGCACTGAACACAATACTAACAAGTACATGTAATCCCATCGAGGGTGCTAATTAAATGCTAACGCGCATTGCAAACGGTTTGAGGGAGCGTGCAATTGGAATGTTGACTGCAGGAATGTCCACCAGAGCTGTTGCCAAAGAATTTTCTGTAAATCTTTCTACCGTAAGCCACCTCCAACATCGTTTTAGAGAATTTGGTAGTACGTCCAACCGGCCTCACAACCGCAGACAACGTGTATAGCGTTGTGTGGGCGAGCAGTTTGCTGATGTCAACGTTGTGAACAGAGTGCCGCATGGTGGGGGTATGGGCAAGCATAAGCTACAGAAAACAAACACAATTGCGTTTTATCCATGTCAATTTGAACGCACAGGGATACTGTGACCAGGTCCCGAGGCCTATTGTCGTGCCATAAATCCGCCGCCATTTCATGTTTCAGCATGATGATGCACGGCCCCATGCCGCAAGGATCTGTACACAATTCCTGGAAGCTGAAAATGTCCCAGCTCTACCATGGCCTGCATACTTTCCAGACATGTCCCCCATTGAGCATGTTTGGGATGCTCTGGATCGACATGTACGACAGTGTTTCTGTTCCCTCCAATATTCAGTAAATTCTCACAGCCATTGACGAGGACTGGGACCACATTCCACTTGCCACAATCAACAGCCTGATCAACTCTCGCCCGAACGAGAGGTAAATGTTCGTCACACCAGATACTGACTGGTTTTCTGATCCACACCCCTACCTTTTTTTGTAGGGCATCTGTGACCAACAGATGCATATCTGTATTCCCAGCCATGTGAAATCCATAGATAAGGCCTAATACATTTATTTAAATTGACTGATCGCCTTCTATGAACTGCAACTCAGTAAAATCATTGAAATTGTTGCATTTTATATTTTTGTTCCGTATAGTTACTAATTTAGAAAACTGTTGTACATTTGGGTAACTAAATAGTTGGAAGGTATCTAGCTGGCAAACATTTAGTTGTGAATTCAATACTGCAATTAGATCACCTGGCGTGTGCTGCACAATAGGGAGTGACTCACAAGGCTCCCGTCTCTCTCCCTGTTGTGTGCTTGTAAACAAGCACCATGTGACTGGGGACTATGGTAAGCTTCGTAATAATGTGACGGGTGAAATGAATTGCACAAGTTGACTGCAGGTATTTACTTAAGTCGCTACAAATATTTCAATTCATTAAAAAACATCAGGAATAGTTTCAACGGTGTTGGAAAACCATCCCATGGCTTTTTCCCAAATGCCCTGGTATGTATACTGCCCCCAAGCCTATTTTCATATCAACTTTCTTTCATTGTCCAGAAGCCAAAGGCACAATCCTAGTCATATTAGTAACCCATCCGAGTTGTATGCATCTTTAGATTCTCCCTCTTCCTTTGTTTTTAACAGAGATTTTTTTTCTCTTTGTCACATATGGAACCGCACACATCAGGTGCGCTGTTTAGTGGCGTTTTCCTGCAAATGACATTTTGGCAAATGTTTGAAAATGTCATTTGTATTGGCAGCTTCATCACAGAAGTGATCTAAGTATTATTCCTGTCATTCTGAGCACCGTTGGTGGACCACCTAATGGGTTTACGCGCCCAATGCATATGGGTCCGGTATATTTCCCAACTGGCCGGTAATTTAAAATCTTGTCCAGCGCCACGTTTTCCTAATGGAAACCCTGGTGTGTTTGTGTGTGTGCTCTTTTTTGTTTTTGTCTGTGTGTGTTGCCTTTTGTAGGAGTGTCCCAGGTAGGCTGGGCTCCCGAGTGGCACAGCGGTCTAAGGCACTGCATCTTAGTGCTAGAGGCATCGCTACAGACCCTGGTTATTGATGTATTATATTAAGTTAAAACAAGTGTTCATTCAGTATTGTTGTAATTGTCATTATTACAAATAAAAATGTAAAAAGTCCGATTTAATTGGTATCGGCTTTTTTGGTCCTCCAATAATCGGTATCGGTGTCGGCGTTGAAAAATCATAATCGGTCGACCTCTAGTTGGCAGTGTTGTTCTGCTCTCCAGAGCAACAAATCTTGTGCTCAGGAGTAGGTGTGTCATCTCTCGAATGTCAACAGAGCACATGGCTACACGTACAGGAATACGGATAAGGAAAACAAGCAGCATTTCACTAGCTAGGACTAGCATACGGATAGTCTAGATGTCACTAGCTAGGACAGGGATTAGCATACGGATAGCCTAGATGACTAGAAGAAGCTATATAGGTCGTTGGATTGCTGAAGCATGGTCTGGGACAGTGTGTCACAGCCTCATCGGACTAAGCTTGTTGTTATTGCAGGCAATCTCAATGCTGTGCGTTACAGGGAAGACATCCTCCTCCCTCATGTGGTACCCTTCCTGCAGGCTCATCCTGACATGACCACCCAGCATGACAATGCCACCAGCCATACTGCTCGTTCTGTGCATGATTTCTATGGCCATGGCCAGCGAAGAGCCCGGATCTCAATCCCACTGCAGAACGTCTGGGACCTGTTGGATCGGAGGGTGAGGGCTTGGGCCATTCCCCCCAGGAATGTCCGGGAACTTGCAGGTGCCTTGGTGGAAGAGTGGGGTAACATCTCACAGCAATAACTGGCAAATCTGGTGTAGTCCATGAGGAGGAGATGAACTGCAGTACTTAATGCAGCTGATGGCCACACCAGATACTGGCTGTTACTTTTGATTTTGACCCCCCCCCCCCCCCCCCCCCTTTGTTCAGGGACACATTTGTCCTTTTCTGTTAGTCACATGTCTGTGGAACTTGTCAGTTGTTGAATCTTATGTTCATACAAATATTTACACATGTTAAGTTTGCTGAAAATAAACGCAGTTGACAGTGAGGATGTTTCTTTTTCTTGCTGAGTTTATTTCCATGGTTCTAGCCATAGGCGTGTTGTGTAATACGTTTTGGTGTCATTACGTGTTCAGTCTTTACACGTTCTTGAGAATCAAGTGGTTCTAAGCTTTCTCCCTTGAGAGCCAATTCCATCGCAATGCGAAACGCGACAAGACTGTATTGACTATGGAACAGGGGAAAATATCAATAAGGGATCATTATAGGTAACAGATAACACGTTCAAATTGGTATGCTTACGTTATTGATCATTTCAACGGTTTACTCTATGGGCAGCTGCCCGTTTTGTCCCTCTGGCCATGGAAAAACTGTTTCAATTACTCCTGGGTTGATGAGGGCTGGGAAAACCTGCATGATCTGTCACACAGACTGTTGCGTTGTTAACGGCATCATCAGTGTCTTCGGTAGTTAAGTGTTGGCATTATCAAGTCCCAGTTCATCTCCTCCTCATGGACTGCACCCTGTCTCTGGGAACTGGTCTGCCCGTCTCACCTGTTGCCATTCCCCCCCCCCCCCCCCTATTCTATTTGTCGAAGCTCTTCATCAGTATATTCTGGCTCATATATAAATATGGTTCTCAATATGCTCATAATAGTGGAACTATCCAAGTGCCCACAAAGACATGAGATGGCTGACGTTTTGACGCATTTTATTTTGTCCGCCCACTACCACTATAAGGCTCATGCAAGCAACTAAGCCAGCCAAAGAAATCTCAGGAATGGAACTCAGACTAAAACCACTGTCGAGATGATGCTTCAACACTGAAAAAAAGAACGTGGAAAATGAAGTCTAACATGCAAAAAAGAACCGAAATATCCCTTTAAGAAGTTTTTTTTTCCATTTGTCACATCCCCCAGTGCGCAGTATTGTATGTTCCGCAGAGTTCTATGTTATGTGTGCACGTTGCCTGAGTGTTGAGTGGAATGGACCCTCGTTAGCAGTAGAAGGAAATTAACCACCCCACACACACACTGTTAATTCACCGTGGGTGTTTTGCGGCGGGGTTTGTTGCTCGTGACAGAAGGAGAGGAGCAGTTGTTACATCACCAAGCAAGGACTGCTGTCGCCGTCACCATGGATAAGAGGCCTGATGACCAGGGGAGAGCGAGTCCGACAGAGAGAGAGAGAGAGAGAGAGAGGAGAGTGACTAAGTGAGACCGAGTCAGAAATCCCAAGAGAGATGTTAGAGAGACAGACTGTAGCTCTACTCCAAATCTTTCTCTCTATCTGTATTTCTCTACCTCAACCCTTACCTATCTCATTAGCAAAATGCCCCCCCCCCCGTCCCCCCGTCATCTTGGGCTGGGAACAGCCAGGGACCTCACGATATTATCATGACACTTAGGTGCCGATACGTAATGCATTGCTGTTCTTTACCGCGACGTTGTTGTAATTTGATGGTCCAAACCCAGGTAACATGCACACCTTTTGGCCGACCTATCAAGTTGCATGGGGAATGTGTAGTTTGTAGAGAGCTTGCACACTGGGAACATGTCGGTCGAGACATCCAGAATAGAATAGACATCAGCATGTTGATGTCTGGTCGACGTATAAACGTTGTAAAACTGCAAGAGTTTAGAATGTGGGCATTCTACATACATCTGCACGACGTCTTGCCAATGAGTAAACGCTGTCTAAACTTCTTTCTTCCCAATGTATCCTGTATACATCATGCCTACGTTGGGCAGACGTGTGTGTGTGTGTTATCTGGGAACATATTGCTCACTATATGTCTGTTGCAGAGTGCGCATGAGAAACTGATCAGTCATGGAAATGAAAGTGCTGAAAACACGTTGGCTCACTATTTAAAAAGGGGAACGAGCTACAGGATGGAGAATACCAGAGTTTTGGAGCAGGTACAGTCGACTAGCGCAGAAATAACGCTACCTAGCAACAACAACCCAATACTTTTTTTTCTCTCTCACATGTTGTTGTGTTACTGTCTGAATTTAAAATGGATTCAATTGAGATTTTTTTTCTCTCACTGGCCTACACACAATACCCCATAATGTCACCGTTTTTCATAATTTGTCAAAATGAACTGAAAATGAAAGCTGAAATGTCTTGAGTCTAACTAAGCCTAAATACCCCCAGGAGTAAAAAAACAAATCGCATAAGCTGCATGGACTTTTGTTTGCAATAATAGTGTTTAACACGATTTCTGAATGGCTACCTCATCTCTGTACCCCACACATACAATTTATCTGTAAGGTTGAGCAGTGAATTTCAAACGGATTCAACCTCAAAGACCAGGGAGGTTTTTCCAATGCCTCGCAAAGAAGGGCACTTATTGGTAGATGGTGTATCAATACGCCCAGTCACTGCAAAGATACATGTGTCCTTGCTAACTCAGTTGCCGGAGAGGAAGGAAAGCGCTCAGGAATTTCACCATGAGGCCACGGGTAACTTTAAACCGTTTTAATGGATGTTGTCAGAGAACTGTTGTTCCTCCAAAATAGTAACCTAAATGAGAGTGAAAAGGAAGCATGTGTAGAATAAAACTTTCAAAACATGCATCCTGTTTGGAACAAGGCACTAAAGTAATGCTGCAAAAAAATGTGTCAAGCAATGAAATTTTGTCCTGAATACAAATAGTTTTGTTTGGGGCAAAATGAAGATGGGAGATGAATTCACCTTTTCAGCAGGATAATAACCTAAAACACAAGGCCAAATCTAAATTGGAGTTGCTTACCAAGAAGACTGTGAATGTTCCTGAGTGGCCGAGTTAGTTTTAACCTAAATCTGCTTAAAAAACTATGGCAAGACTTGGTTGTCTAGCAATGATCAACAACCAATTTGACAGAGCTTGAAGAATTTAGAAAAGAATAATGGGCAAATATTGTACAATCCAGGTGTGCAAAGCTCTTAGACTTACCCAGAAAGGCTTGCATCTAATGGCTGCCAAAGGTGATTTTAACATGTATTGACTCAGGGGTGTGAATACTTATGAAAATGATTGATTTCTGTATTTAATTTGCAATAAATGTGCAGACATTGATAAGAACATGTTTTCACTTTGTCATTTTGGGATATTGAGTGTAGATGGGGGGGGGGAGAAAAGAATCCATTTAGATTTCAGGTTGTAACATAACAAAATGTGGTCAAGGGGTATGAATATTTTCTGAAGGCTGTGCGTGTGTGAATATACAGTTGAAGTCAGAGGTTTACATTACACTAAATTGACTGTGCCTTTTTAAAAAGCTTTGACAATTTATGTAATGGCTTTAGAAGCATCTGATAGACCTCCAATTGACTCAAATTATGTCAATTAGCCTATCTGTGGATGTATTCCAAGGCCTACCTTCAAACTCCATGCCTCTTTTCTTGACATTATGGGAAAATCAAAAGAAATCAGCCAAGACCTCAGAAAATAAATTGTAGACCTCCACAAGTCTGGTTCATTCTTGAACGTGCATTTGGAAATTGCTCCCATCTGTACAAACAATAGTACGCAAGTATAAACACCATGGGACCACACAGCCGTCATACCGCTCAGGAAGAAGACGCGTTCTGTCTCCTAGAGATTAATATACTTTGGTGCAAAAAGTGCAAATCAATCCCAGAACAACTGAAAATGACCTTGTGAAGATGCTGGAGGAAACGGGTACAAAAGTATCTATATCCACAGTAAAACGAGTCCTATATCGACATAACCTGAAAGGCCGCTCAGCAAGGAAGAAGCCACTGCTCCAAAACCGCTGTAAAAAAAAAAATCGCCAAAAAAAATCTGGTCTGATGAAACAAAAATAGAACTGTTTGGCCACAATGACCATTATTATGTTTGGAGGAAAAAGGGGGAGCCTTGCAAGCCGAAGGACACCATCCCAACCGTGAATCACGGGGGTTGCAGCAGCATGTTGTGGGGGTGCTTTGCTGCAGGAGGGACTGGTGCGCTTCAGAAAATAGATAGCATCATGAAGGAGGAAAATGATGTGGATATATTGAAGCAACATCTCAAGACATCAGTCAGCAAGTTAAAGCTTGGTCGCAAATGGGTCTTCCAAATGGACAATGACCCCAAGCATACTTCAAAGTTGTGGCAAAATGGCTTAAGAACAACAAAGTCAGGGTATTGAAGTGGCCATCGCAAAGCCCTGACCTCAATCCCATAGAACATTTGTGGGCAGAACTGAAAAGGTGTGTTCGAGCAAGGAGGCCTACAAACCTGACTCCGTTACACCAGCTCTGTCAGGAGGAATGGGCCAAAATTAACCCAACTTATTGTGGGAAGCTTGTGCTACCTGAAACATTTGACCCAAGTTAAACAATTTAAAGGCAATGCTACCAAATACTCATTGAGTGTATGTAAACTTCTGACCCACTGGGAATGTGATGAAATAAATAAAAGTTTAAATAAATAATTATTTCTACTATTATTCTGACATTTCACGTTCTTAAAATAAAGTGGTGATCCTAACTGACCTAAGACTGGGAATTTTTACTAGGATTAAATGTCAGAAATGGTGAAAAACGGAGTTTAAATGTATTTGGCTAAGGTGTATGTAAACTTCCGACTTCAACTGTGTGTGTGTATACGTGTGTGTGTGTATATGTGTGTGTATATGTGTGTGTATATGTGTGTGTGTATATGTGTGTGTGTATATGTACGTATGTATATGTATACGTATGTATACGTATGTGTATATATATGTATATTATTATTATTATATATATATATTATATACACACACACAAGTGTGTGTAATATATATATATATATTATATACACACACACACACACACGTGTGTGTCGATATATTGTCCAAAATAATGTTGCGATATGTAACTATCAATTTATTCCCTCATCACTACTTTCATCCCCGTTGTACTCTCATTCTTTATCTGTTATCATCTCTTATTGAAGAGTGTGGAATAGCTCTGAGCACAGGGCCATGGTTCCCGATCGATGACTAGGCATCTGCGTGAGGAGAAGGGCCTGCCAGTGTGTGTGTTTTGTGTCTGTTCCTCTTGGATATAATTAATTGAGATGTCTCCCACAGACTTTAGTAAGAGTAATTATGATGAATAATAGGGTATTAGACTAGAGGAATGTTAATGACAATGAATAATGAAAAAGAATATGATGACTTGTTATTCACCACATTTCAATTTCATAATTCCATTACAATTGAAAGAATGATTAACCAACTAAAAGGTGGTTAAATAATTAATCCTACAACAAAGCAATTCACAAACCGCAATGACAGCAGAGACACTGGCCAGCACTGCCACAGACCCCAGACCCCAATGACTACTTAGATAGAACTTCTATCGTCACCATGTCAGCAGAAATCCGACTGAGGCTAGCCACAATGGAAATAAACCTTCAGGCTCGGTGTTAATCATCCATAATTGTTACGTTCATGTTAATGTCGCCTACAGCTGGAGCGTCTTTATATGCATTTGAATGATCATATGAATTAAATCAATCAGTCCATGGGAGCCGTAGGGACGTGACTGGAGCTGTTGGAATGGGAAACGCCAAGAGAGTGTGTGTGTTTGTGTGTGTGAGAGTGAGAGAGAGGCAGGCTGAGAGAGAGGCAGGCTGAGAGAGAGGCAGGCTGAGAGAGAGGCAGGCTGAGAGAGAGGCAGGCTGAGAGAGAGGCAGGCTGAGAGAGAGGCAGGCTGAGAGAGAGGCAGGCTGAGAGAGAGGCAGGCTGAGAGAGAGGCAGGCTGAGAAGCTGAGAGAGAGGCTGAGAAAGGGCCGGGAGGTGATGGGAAGAGAGCGGTGTTTTAAGTGCTGCTGTATAAGGCCTGGCTGGCTTTCATTTGGACTGGTGCCCTGTGCCTCCCCCACAGCAGACAGTAACCCCACTACAGCCCTCTCAATGAGACACTCCGTACTAGACGGTGACACCTGGCCGCTGTCTGCTTTTATTAAAGATATGTAGACATAGATCACCGCCACTACTGGCTTCCCAGGCAGTGGTCAGTAAAGCTATAGAGTTCGCTGCCACAATTCAAGGCAAGGACTTAGCAATGTTAACGTAAGCCTTTAAAAAAAAAATTTAATCGGGAGGACTTGCCCTATCCATCCCGGTAAACTGTTTCCTAGTTTAACTATGTATGTGTGTGTTCAGTTTCATATCCACGGAAATTCAGAAACTGTCTGTAATAAAACAACCAAATGAGGTTGTTCTCTTCTTTATCTCTGTCTCAGTACAGTCCTGCCTTGAGGCTGTTGCTAGGGGTCGTCTGGCTTGTGAGGAGAGGAGGTCTCGGCCACTGTCTTGTCGTTATACAGAAACAGCTTTATCCTATAGGAGAGGATAGCAGAAGAGAGCTGCTCTTCTCAACACTGGCTCTTCTGTTGTCCCGCTCGTGGTTACACTACTGTTAGCACTGCCTTCCTAGGGCTACCTACCTTTTTTAGGTCCCCACATTTTGAACCTGGTTAGGCCCCCTTAGTGTGACTCGGGGGGGGGTGTTTGTCGCACGTTTGCCCTCTATTCCTCTACAGTAAAATGCCAACGCAAGTCAGCGTCATTCACAAGTTTCTTCAATGCCGCAAGGACTTTCCTGGCCCGTCGCAGGCCTCTTCTGTTCCATTCTACTCCCAACATTACTTAACCACCCACCTCATCTCATTTATGGCCACATAGTGTCTTTACAGCCTCCCCTCAATCCCTCCTCCATTTGGTAGGTTTGGGTTGGCGGCAATATTCCCAGGCAGGGGACTTTAATTCAATCTGAATGGAGGTGGTTGTTTTTAAAGGATGCAGAGCGCTTTGGGGTCGTTACAGTGTGGGCTTATTTTATTGGAACCCACGGTATGTACACTGAGCTTCTGGGGAAGAGGAAGGCGAAAGCTGCATGGTTTAGGGAGAGGGCAGGGGGGGGGTGTATTGTAGGTTTTTGGAAGGGCGTCTCTGAAGCGGGCGGGCGGGTTATGTACCGAAGCGTGGGTGGTGTGTGTGTGCGTGCGTGCGCGTATTGAAAGGGGTCTCTAAAGCGGGTGGGTTATGTACCCAGGGCGGTCCGCTGTGTGTGTATTGAAGCGGGTGGGTTATGTACCCAGGGCGGTCCGCTGTGTGTGTATTGAAGCGGGTGGGTTATGTACCCAGGGCGGTCCGCTGTGTGTGTTTAAAGGAAACCAGGGCTGTCAGTCTGTATTTGGCGTAAGTGCATGGTGATGGGCGGAAACATAGCTTCCTTGCGGTTTTTGGGGTTAAGAGACCAGAGGCAAATCAGCCCACTCAGACACACGCACAAACACCCACACATGAACACACACACACTTTTTGAGGAGGTCCGCTTGACCTTTAGCCATGTGCGACCTCCAGTGAATGAGTTAGTGGTTGTTAGTTAGTTAGCCAACATGAGTTTGATCGCGTGATGAACAGTGTATGGTTGACGTGATCTAGGAGGCCCCTGTCCAGACTGACCATTAAAGAGGAACAGAACATGTTTTAATAGGCGTGTGACCGGGCAATTCCACAGTAATGGAATAATGCTTTGACTCAGTTTTTTTTCTCACTTTAAAATATATGCTAAACAAAAAAAACAAGGACTACGTCTAACACTTTCCACAAAATGTACAAAAACAAATTCAGCAGATTAACTTTGCAGGTGTGAACTTTGGTAACGCCAATGCGAGCAGATATTGCACTAACTTCCAGTCATTGCACTAACGCTAGTTAGCATTGGCCGGCGAAACTACCTAGAACTTCCTTAATACTGGACACAGAGACCTGAACATGGTTTCCACTAGTTCATCTGGCTCTGGGGAAGGGAGTATCCCTTTAAAAGATGTCTGCAGAAAGACTGGGGTGTCAGCTATGACATGGCACCGTGAGTTTTATAAAAAATATATATTTTTGGTTCAAGTACAGTAAGTGAAGTGGCTTTACACCCGGTAACAGAATTACGTCATGGGTCCCTGGTCTGTACTACACAGAAATGCATAATTATGGATATGAATGTCATTCTCCTCATGTTTCACAAGTTTGGACAATGCAGCAGATCACAGAAGAGTATAGTGCATAGAGTGTAGAGTTCTGTTCAGTATGTTACAGTAGAATATATTGTATTTGACTCTACTGTACTATACTCTACTCTTTCTTTACTGTAATGTACTGTGCTATCCAAAATTGTGAAACACACGTCTGTGATGGGTTCCGATTTGGTTAAATCTGTCTGTGGGCGTTTACATCAAGGTCAAGGTGGGCTGAATAAATGTCAACTGCCCATGGGCGTCCGGTGCTCAGTGGGTGAGGGTGTCGGTTACATTCAATGGAGAGACAAAGGTGCTCATGGGTAGGTGTGCGTGAGCGAGTTTGATTGATCGCTCTTGGTTTTGACCAACAGACAAGGAAAACCATCATGAGCTGAACATAACAGTATACCACTGTAAGGGAGGACAGTAGCGGGTGACCAAAATATATTTTGTGACTTATGATTTCCCGTGGTAGCAAATTCAGTTTGGTAACAGAATTAAGAGTTTTAATCACTTAATAATTAACAAACAAAATTCATATCAGTAAAATGACGACAACTAATTGATAGGTCTACCTTTACTTGTTACTTCGGTGAACTTTCGTTATCCTCCCTCCTCATGAGGGAGAGAAATTAGAAAATATCTTAAAGATATGTGGGTTTTTGGTCATTTCTTAAACTTACAGAAGGTAAACAATTTCTCCAAAATAAAATATACAGTAAGTGTTGATATTAGTTGGCAGGGGTCTTTACGTCAACTTTTAGTGTGTTTTTGATGTATTTCTGATACCATTTTAAGACTTTTTCTGGTAGATGTTTTCTAAGACCCATTTTCCATCTATTTATCGTGAAATCAAAGCCTCTTTATTTATGATTATGCCACTTTTTTTTTTAAACATGGAAAATGGTTGAAAAATGTATCTATGCCCAAAATATAGACTCTGAGCTTTCATTTGACACCCAAATTGATGTGCTCATGGGCCCTTTTTAGATGGAAATGCCCCGGTGTGGTAATGGACTTGTTGAAGGGTCAACAGCCTCCGTCTCACACACACGGACACACACACACACACACACACACATGGACACGGAGAGAGAGAGTTCATTTGATTGAGTGGCCGGCCTCGCACTCAAGCGCTACACACACACACCAAATGAGGTGTAGATGTGTTTGTGCACAAGTGAATTGCATTGTCACCTTGTGCTGTACATTGTCAGTGCCCCGCCACTCTAAAACAAGTGCTAAAACCACAGCTGCCATTTTATCTCCTGTGTCTGGGACTGAAAGCAGCAGAGTAGTGCTGGTAGAGTGGGGTTCATTAAATGTCTGCTGTGCAAGACTCTAGGCCATGGTATTTGTCATTGAGAACTTTAGCAGGGCCTACCATCCACTCTAGGCATATGGTTTATTACTCTGCCAACCTCTAAACAACCCCTTCTCTTTCTCTCTTTCTTTCTTGCTCCCCCCCCCATTCTCTCTCTCTCTGCCTGTCCTTTCTTCCCCAACCACCCCTGTTTCTGTCCCTCTCTCCCCCGATTCCCCCTCCACTTCTCTCCACCTCCCTTCCCTGGCATGTTTTAAGTAGTATTTCCTCAGGTCTGTGTGTTGGTGCTGCTGCTTCTATTCAATGTGCTTTTCTAACTGCTCCCCTGTGTATTCAGGACAGTCTATTCAGGGGTCTGTCACCGTCTCACTTGCTACACTCTCTCTTCCCATAGTCACCATTCCCTATTTTCATTGGCTAGCCATGGGGGAGCAATGATCTTTGCCACCCACTCTTATTGGTCGGTCCTCAGTTATGCTTGGGGTGTTTGGGTGTAGGGTGACCCGAGCTGCATTCAGAATGAGTGGCCTGGTATCATTTTTGCCAATTTGTGATATGGGATTACATTTTGGAATGCATTCAAAATGGCACCCTATCCCCCTACATAATGCACTACTTTTGTCACACTTCAGTTTAGACCCACCCACATATTGTGCTTGAACATACTGTTCCATCTTATTTGTGTTAAGGATGCGCATCTCTTTCAAGACGATTTGATACGTATCTAGATACACGGGCTCCGATACAATACAGGAACGATACATTTCAGTTTGAAACAATTCGGTGCGATTCCATTTGATTAGAGGAACGAATCGATGCGTTTCGTTCTGATGCGATATGGTTCGACACGCAAACATGTGCTGAGTGTATATATTCATTTTCTTTTCTAAAATTTCAAATCTTGTGAGCTCAGCGTCTCTGAGCTGGATCTATTTAAGCTGACTTGTCTTTGTGTGCGTACAAATGATGTGTGTATGTGGGTACCTGAGCTGAGCCATAAGGGAGACTGGGAATCTACCACCCCGCTATCAGATTGGGGGGGGGGGCAGGCAATGCATGCATTGATGTTTATGGTTAGGTACATGTTGGAGCAACGACAGTCCTTTTTCGCGAATGCCACCGCATCGATTATATACAATGCAGGACACGCTAGATAAACTACTAATATGTGTAGTTAACTAGTGATTATGATTGATTGTTTTTTATAAGATAAGTTTAATGCTAGCTAGCAACTTACCTTGGCTTTTTACTGCATTCGCGTAACAGGCAGGCTCCTCGTGGAGTGCAATGTAAATCAGGTGGTTAGAGCATTGGACTAGTTAACTGTAAGGTTGCAAGATTGAATCCCTGAGCTGACAAGGTCAAAATCTGTTGTTCTGCCCCTGAACAAGGCAGTTAACCCACCGTTCCTAGGTAGTCATTGAAAATAAGAATGTGTTCTTAACTGACTTGCCTAGTTAAATAAAGGTGTACATTTAAAAATATATATATATATATATACATACATACATACATACATGCATACAGTGGGGCAAAAAAGTATTTAGTCAGCCACCAATTGTGCAAGTTCTCCCACTTAAAAAGATGAGAGGCCTGTAATTTTCATCATAGGTAGAAAAAAAAATCCAGAAAATCACATTGTAGGATTTTTTATTAAATTTGTTTGCAAATTGCTTGTTTGTAGGTATATAATAAATCTGCCAAATCAGTGTCCAAAAATAACGATTTCCGATTGTTTGAAATCGGCCCTAATTAATTGGCCATTCCGATTTAATCGGTCGACCTCTAGACCAGACCCCAACTTTGATATGTAAAGAATAGATACAATTTGAGTGTGTAGCACATCAATCACAGGAGGTTGGTGTCAACTTAATTGGGGAAGACGGGCTCGTGGTAATGAGTGGAACAAATACATCAAACGCGTGGTTTCCATGTGTTGGATGCCATTCCAGCCATTATTATGAGTCACGTTGGTAGAGTTTAAACACCTGCTCGGTTTAATTATCACAGTGTAATTGTCTTTAGGTCAGCTTTTTTTTATTTTATGACATTTGTGTTTCTTTACGTAATTGTACTGTATGTGTGTCTATAGTTTTGTTCAATGGTGTGTTAGTGTACGTAAGTTGTTTTGTCTGGAACTTTGTCCCCCCTGCTGCTGTCGGACCAGTTCTCTTGAAAATAAATGTTATCTCAATGAGAATAACCTGTATAAATAAAGGTTAAATAAAATAAAAAATGTAATAGATAGAGCCCTCTTCTCAGCCGCCTCCAATGACGTCGGTGCTATACCATAGCATATTTTGGGATTCCCCTTTTGGCACAAGCCTTCATATAGCCTAAGTGAGCACATTCTATTCAATTCACCCATTAGTCACATGAGTATTTGGTTTGCGATTGGTTTTGACCGAGAGAGCACTCATACCTGCTGGGTTGTTCTTGTTAGCCTAGCGCTGTTGGCATCTAGGCCTGTAAATGCCATTGTAGTGGGACCGAATTAGCCACTCGCACGTTCCCTGCCTGCCTGGCTTGCTGCTCAGCTGGTTATATAAGAGTGGCTTGGTTTGTCCCTAGCGGTGGAAGCTCAACACCAGCTAACGGCTAATGTAAATGTAATGTCACTGACTGTTCCTCTGCTGTCACGTCACCCGGAGGCAAGGCACACACATTTCAGTAGGATAGACTCTAAGCAAACATGCTGTGAGAGAGAGAGAGAGAGAGAGAGAGAGAGAGAGAGAGAGAGAGAGAGAGAGAGAGAGAGAGAGAGAGAGAGAGAGAGAGAGAGAGAGAGAGAGAGAGAGAGAGAGAGAGAGAGAGAGAGAGAGAGAGAGAGAGAGAGAGAGAGAGAGAGAGAGAGAGAGAGAGAAGAGAGAGAGAGAGAGAGAGAGAGAGAGAGAGAGAGAGAGAGAGAGAGAGAGAGAGAGAGAGAGAGAGAGAGAGAGAGAGAGAGAGAGAGAGAGAGAGAAGAGAGAGAGAGAGAGAGAGAGAGAGAGAGAGAGAGAGAGAGAGAGAGAGAGAGAGAGAGGAAGAGAGAGAGAGAGAGAGAGAGAGAGAGAGAGAGAGAGAGAGGAGAGGAGAGAGAGAGAGAGAGAGAGAGAGAGAGAGGAGAGAGAGAGAGAGAGAGAGAGAGAGAGAGAGAGAGAGAGAGAGAGAGAGAGAGAGAGAGAGAGAGAGAGAGAGAGAGACTTAGAGAGAGAGACTTAGAGAGAGAGACTTAGAGAGAGAGACTTAGAGAGAGAGACTTAGAGAGAGAGACTTAGAGAGAGAGAGACTTTTAGAGAGAGAGACTTAGAGAGAGAGACTTAGAGAGAGAGACTTAGAGAGAGAGACTTAGAGAGAGAGACTTAGAGAGAGAGACTTAGAGAGAGAGACTTAGAGAGAGAGACTTAGAGAGAGAGACTTAGAGAGAGAGACTTAGAGAGAGAGACTTAGAGAGAGAGACTTAGAGAGAGAGACTTAGAGAGAGAGACTTAGAGAGAGAGACTTAGAGAGAGAGACCTTAGAGAGAGAGACTTAGAGAGAGAGACTTAGAGAGAGAGACTTAGAGAGAGAGACTTAGAGAGAGAGAGACTTAGAGAGAGAGAGACTTAGAGAGAGAGACTTAGAGAGAGGAGACTTAGAGAGAGAGACTTAGAGAGAGAGACTAGAGAGAGACTTAGAGAGAGAGACTGAGAAATGAAGAAATGGATGGGGTGACATGGATGGAAATAGAGAGAGGGAGAGCTGGAGACGGCGCGAGTGAGGAGGGATGGAGAGTGTAGCTAAAAAAAACGGCTATTCCAAAATGGCAATACCATTTAGAATGGCTCCACTGTGGTGCAGCTGTATACTGTAGTAGAATATAACACACAGATAGAAAGTGGGTAGACTGGCCCGTCACTTTGAAGCTTCAAACAGCGTTCGAAACGTCAATATTTTCTCGAAGGCTATCTGCAGGTGCAGTTGGTATGCTCTACTATAGGTTTAAGTGCTGTTGTAGATCCAAGTAGGATGTGCTCAGACATGATGTATTAGTTGTTAGTTGAAAGACTTGATCCAATCCGACGCTACTGTTGCTGACACATTCCTATTGAGCAAACACTTAAAAACATGAACAGATTCTACTTGTCTACCCATGTGTGAAAATCTCTGTTAAATCAGCCTTATATTCTCTGCTGTTTCCATTTACAGACCCCTGAGTCACTCCTCAAACAAATCTCCCTTTCCTGTTCTCTCACTCTCTCTCTATCTTTCTCTCTCCTGCTCTCTTTTCTCTCTCTCTCTCTGTCAGGCATGTGCTGGTAAATGTTCATGTGTTTATTGATCCCTCCAGCAAAGTGAAATCCCTCACGACTGCATGTTTGGCCAGTGTTCGCTCGCTCTCTCTCTCTCTCCTCTTGCTCTCTCTCGCTCGCTCTCTCGACTCAAAAGGCAGATCTGTTTCTATGTTACAGTAAGCTACCCAACATACTGGAAATGAGAAGAGATAATCATTTGATTCATGCTGTATGTGTGTGTCCGTGTCTCTCTTATCTAGATCATTACATTATTCCCATACTGTTTTTCTAGTTGGCAAATTAGTGGATGCCCTGTCTCTCTCTTGTTAGTAGAGCACAGACTGAGGTGCACATGCACCCCCCTCCATTCACCTTCCCTCTCATTGCCCAACTAATCATCGGTCTTGCTGTACATTTGAATCCATCTCCTATGATCCTTCGGGAAGCCCAGGTCTTTTCATATGGATATTTGTCTCCCACAAGGCATTGCAGCACAGTGAAGGGTACGCTCCACCCCACCCCACCCAAGAAGAAAAGGAATAGAGAGACTATCAGGATGAGTCACTCTTCTCTTTCGTTCTCTTTATCTCTCCACCCTCTCCCTTCCATGAGGGAGGGATGGCCTCACCATGAAATATAGAACATATGGTAAATGGATCTCTAGTATTGTTCGTGTTACATGGGTTAAAAAGGAAAAGACTGGTATGAGAAGTGCATGTATGGTTGAAAGACCTTTTCATTGAAGAAGGTACACTTCTTTGATGGTACTTTTTGACAGTTCAGAGGAGTAGGTTTAGGTTTTTTTTTTTTTTTTTTTTGACGCGTCATGTCTTATGGTTATTGATGTGGGGTGGGGTTCAGGGGCGGCAGGGTAGCCTAGTGATTAGAGCGTTGGACTAGTAACTGGAAGGTTGCAAGTTCAAACCCTTGAGCTGACAAGGTATAAATCTGTCGTTCTGCTCCTGAACAGGCAGTTAACCCACTGTTCCTAAGGCCGTCATTGAAAATAAGAATTTGTTCTTAACTGACTTGCTTAGTGAAATAAAGGTAAAATATATATATATATTGTGAGGGTGAGATAGCACATAGAAATGTATATATATATATATTTAAAAATAATAATAATAATCGTAGCGCCTGCGTGGGTGTGACAGAAGGGAGAGAGAGCTGGGGGACCCCCAGGACCCATACTGCACCAGGGGGACCCCCACCCCCTGGACACACACACACTCTGGCCAGTATTCCAGTAAAGCCTCCAATATCCCAGAGCCCTCCGTATCTCTAGAGAACATAAATGGAGATGGCCTATCACGGCAAAGCTTTATCCTCAGTCATAATATATTCAGTTTTTCGTCACTAAGCTGACCTAGAAACTTAAATGAGGTGTTTTAGTGAATGAGAACAGGGGGAAGCAGTGTTGCCAGGTGTGTGTGTGTGTGCATGTGAATATCAAAGGCAGGATCTTTAGATGGGCAGCTTTGAGGCAGAACTCTTGCATTCAGACATGATTTTTTGTTAATGACCCAAAAGCGTTTTTTCCCCCTGGTTCTTGCAAAGAACAGGCTAGTGTGTGTGTGAGAAGAGAGGCAAGGGAGAAGGCCCCGTGGAAGTCTTTAAATACCACAAAGAGCTTGCTGTGTCTAATTTAAACGGTCCTACACACACCCACACACAATCGACAAAAGCCTCTCTCATGGCTGACCTTTCGACCTTGGCCCCTGCCGCATATGATTCCAACCGGCCATTATTCCGGAGTCCTTGATGGCAGAATTTCCCAATCCCAGGGTTGTCCTTCTGTCTGCCTGCTAAAAAATATATATATATATTCCCCTGGCCCCACCATCACACAAACCCACCCTAGTAGCCATGTAACTAGTCTACTAATTCCCCTCAGCTTAACTCATCCTATCTCGCAACAGGCGAGCATTAGCGTCAGTTTGTTTAGCCAGGGGTTGGAGGTGTATGGGGCCGTGGTCGGACTATGGTGGGCGATGTTAATCTGGAGCCCCTGTGGCTGAAATGAGGAACTTGTGGAGCAGTTGACGTATTGACCAAGCTGTCATTGCACGGGTGAGGTAGCACATAGAAATGTAACATGTAGGGGTGGTGACGCGATTCTTTATTGCTACGTAACAGAGACGTCTCTGTTCTACATAATGCATTTCTATCTGCCTCTTGGAGTTTTATCTGGGAGAGCAGCAGAGCACCAGACAATAGCTGAGTGTCAATATTAGTAAGGGCCTTCCTTGCCTTTCAAAGTTAAATAATTTTTCTTTGAGTTGTAGAGGAAAAGATAACATGTACATTTATTAAATCTTTCTAGATTTAGGTAGCCTTTCCCCTCTGCACATATATATACATGTTTTTTTTTTACCCTGTAGCTGTTAGAGATATTGATTTATGCATTAAGGCCAGATTGACACTGCCTCTAATGTAAAATTCAGATTGTCATGAATACACAATTAATGGGGCTTTGAATAAAATATGATCCTTTTTCTCCAGACAAGCTTTGAGTGCTCTCTTTTTCTCTCTTTCACTCTCACTTTATTTTATCACACCCGCTTCCTTCCGCTGCCACTCTCTTGCTCTCTCGCTGCCACTCTCTGTCTTACTCTCTCCCGCCCTTCCTCCCTCCCTCTCTCTCCCTTCCCCCTCACTCACCCTCTCTTCCTCCCTCTCTCTCCCTCCCTTCCTTCCCCTCTCCCTCCCTTCCTCTCTCCCCTCTTCTCCTCTCTCTCTCACCCTCTCTCTCTCCCTCCTGACTGTGCTGTTTCTCTGGCTGCGTTCCCTGAACCCTCTCACCCAGCTATGCATGCCTGTAAAGGTCGATGCTAATAATACTGACTGGGGCCTTAGTATACACACAGCACTGGCAGTAAATATACTCTGATGTTACTGCAGTCTTACTGGTGAATAAAACACTATGAATATTGAAATACTCTGTTAGTAGTAGGGCTACATGGATACACTCTGAAATAGACTGCCTATACTGTTATAACTTTCAGTACCGTACTGTGCCACATACATACATACATACATACTAGAGGTCGACCGATTTTAATTAGGGCCGATTTTCAAGTTTTCATAACAATCGGTAATCTGCATTTTTGGACACCGATCATGGCCGATTACATTGCACTCCATGAGGAGACTGCATGGCAGGCTGACTACCTGTTATGCGAGTGCAGCAAGGAGCCAAGGTGAGATGCTAGCTAGCATGAAACATATCTTATAAAAAACAATCAATCTTAACATAACTAGTGATTAACTACTCATGGTTGATGATATTACTAGTTTAACTAGCTTGTCCTGCGTTGCATATAAACAATGCGGTGCCTGTTACTTTATCATTGAATCACAGCCTACTTCCCAAACGGGTGATTTTAACAAGCGCATTCATGAAAAAAGCACTGTCGTTGCACCAATGTGTACCTAACCATAAACATCCACGCCTTTAAAATCAATACACTAGTATATATTTTTAAACCTGCATATTTAGTTAATATTGCCTGCTAACATGAATTTCTTTTAACTAGGGAAATTTTGTCACTTCTCTTGCGTTCTGTGCAAAAGAGTCAGGGTATATGCAGCAGTTTGGGCCGCCTGGCTCGTTGAGAACTGTGTGAAGACTATTTCTTCCTAACATAGACAGCCAACTTTGCCAAACGGGGGATGTTTTAACAAAAGCGCATTTGCGAAAAAAGCACATTTGTCTAAGGTGTATGTAAACTTCCAACTTCTACATACATACATACATACATACATACATACATACATACATACATACATCATGGGGAGTGTTAAACACTGGCTCTGCTAGGAAATACCACAGGCATGCAGGAATATCCTCCCGCAGTCAAAACAGCTGATCTTGGACATAATAAAAAACACCTTATCCTTAAGCACACCAGGGAGCAAAACTATTGTCCCCCTGTACAACTTTCCATCAATAAATCTCCCCCGGCTGTCAATTCCACACTAATAATATTTTTTCCTAAGCATATTGTTTCCCAGTGTACTATGTATTTACAGTATTGGGGAGGTATTTAAGTATCCATTCTAAATGACACTACAGCCATAACAGCACATTTGTTTTCAGCATTTGTCAAAGGACCTCCAGTAGAGGAGCCTCTTCCTGCTCACCCCCGACCTCTTCCTGCTCACCAGGAAATAGATAGCTTTTCCATTTCCTGCAGGACTTATTAGAGCGCAGCGCTCTTATTCCTGATTCACACTATAGGGCCGACCCTATGGTGTAGTGTGACGCGGTCTTGTTTTGTGCACTGTCCTCTTCCAAGTGTTCCTACCTGTGCGTATACAAAGATGTCAACCTTGCCCTGTTCCTTAAAAAGTATACTTATTAACCACAGAAAGCATTTATTAAGCACTTATAAATCATTAATTAACCATAGAAAGGGTCTGCCTCTGGTTATCTGCAGGTCACGTGACACTTACTAGCCTGTGCTGGTCTGGCCACCCTGAGGTAGCCATGTCCTCTCCAGTGTAAATATTATTGGATGGATATACCCCCCCCCCCCCCCGGAAATAGACGCTGGTTACAGATGCCATCTCTCTCACAGGGAGCCACGGCTGTTTTTATTTGTTGAGGTAAACAGAATTTTCCGCTTGTTAGTTACTTAACGTGCCCTAGAGTTGTCCTCTAAGAGCTCTGTATTCAGTAGAGTGTACTGGCATCAAAACACGGATTATCGTAGAGTAGAATGCCCATGTATTTACCTGCCAACAACTGGCCACATCTATCCTCTTTTATACAAACCAGATGAGTAGTCAGAGTAGGGCTGGACGGGATACCATATTTTACGAAATACCTGTATTGATGCACGGACCGCTTTGTTTTTTTAGTTTTTTAGTAAACTTTTTTCTTATACTGGTTTTTGAATGTTTTGGTGTGTTATTGAATGTGATACGCCGCGTGTAAAGTCCATATTTCTAGTTTACTTTGCTACCTGAGTCATCTCTCTCCGCTCTCTCTCCATGCCGCTTTCCACACAGACCTAGCCCCGCCCCCTGTCACTCAAGGAGCGCATTTGTAGTTCCTCCACCACGAGACGCTTGCGTTCAGTCTCTGCATTGTTAATGCAAGCACATGTGGTAATGTTGACGAGTTTGTCTTAGTAGGTTGGGTCTAAATGTTGTTAGACGCTAATTCTAGTCGCTAATGCTAATCGCCAGCTAGCTAATAATTGTACTGAGTCAGAGCGAACGTAACTAATCAAATTTATTTATAAAGCCCTTCTTAGATCAGCTGATATCTCAAAGTGCTGTACAGAAACCCAGCCTAAAACCCCAAGCAGCAAGCAATGCAGGTGTAGAAGCACGGTGGCTAGGAAAAACTCCCTAGAAAGGCCAAAACCTAGGAAGAAGCCTAGAGAGGAACCAGGCTATGTGGGGTGGCCAGTCCTCTTCTGGCTGTGCCGGGTGGAGATTATAACAGAACATGGCCAAAATGTTCATAAATGACCAGCATGGTCACATAATAATAATAATCACAGTGCCAAATAGCCTGATAATAACAGTGATTGTGTAGACCTACATCCTCATATTTTTTGTTTAACAGTATCTTCTAAATCAAAAGAATACGCGAAGCAAGAATATGTTAGCTACATGAAGTAGCTAAGAGAAAACATTCAATGTATATAAAGATTATAGGGTCCCCTAGGAACACTTGTCAACACTTTGGTTTCTACTCTGTCACAATAACTCCTCCCTGGCATTTTCATTTGTAATGTCAAAACACTGCATTTAAAGTATCCTATATTATATTCTAACTATAGAATTAGAATAATCATTCTACTTCCATGATTCCAACAGTTCACCCAAGTGTTATGCTCTAAATCACAAGTCAAAGTCAAATTGCAAGGTTTGGTTCAAAATAAGGCCTAGATTGTTTCGTGCAGCCCTGCGTGGGAATTCTCAATGAGCGCAGGGAAATGCAGACGTTTATGAAAATGATGAAAAGTATTTTTGAGATATTTTGTCCATATCGCCCAGCCCTAAGTCAGTCTCCTAATAATCCTATGTTGAGAGAGTATAAACATCTGTCTGTGTGTGTGTGTGAGGCGGGGGTCTGTGTATGGTAGATCCCCTGTAATTAGGGATGATATTTGTGAAAGCCCAGTGGAGAAGACCAGATGTCTGTGACCTCACTGCACCCTCCACATCCATACAGATTTACACATTAGGGAAAAGATCAGATGGGTATCAGATATGCAAAAGATCTGAATCGGGATGCCTTTGTAAATGCAGCCACACACACACACACACACACACTTCAATGTCCCACACCCAACTCTCGCTTGCTCTCCCCTCTTTCTTTCTTATTCCTCTCTCATCCATACTCTCTCGCTCTCTCCCTTTCTGTGGTATGTTCACAGTTAATTGTCAGAGTAATGGTAGCTACCTTTGAATGTTTGGGGATCGCCATCAATCTCTACCCTGCTCCTACCCTCTGTGTGTGTGCTCGTGCGCGCATGTGTAGCAAGGCTATGCAGTAGTTTGTTTATGTGTGTTCAAAGTATTCCTATTTAATGCACGTGTGCGTTCTGTGAATTTCATCTCCTTCTTTGGCGAAGCATCGGCCACAAGAGCACAGTAGCTAGCCACCCCCCAGGAACACATTCTGTGTCTGTTCTCTCACTTCTCTTTGTGTCTCTCTCTCTCTCTCTCTCTCTCTCTCTCTCTCTCTGTTTCTCACTCCCCTTCTGCTTGATTTCAAGACCAACTGTCATAAATTATTCCTTTTTCCCTGTGCACACAGAACTCAATGTCCTGAACATTGAACACTGTGAATGTAGCACTGTAACACTGTAGAGGTAGCTTCATGTTCAGCCCTAGCCTAGGGGAGATCCCCCTTTCCTCTGAACAATGAAGGAATGTAGGGTTTCAGCTTCTCTCCAGGAATGTACAGTAGTGATTCGTCCTTAAAATTGTCTGTGTTTTACTATTTAGTTTGTTAACCAAGGGGTTTGGTTTGAAGTGGCTTATGACCTGTGGTCCTTTGGTCACTGGCTCGTGAGCTCAACGATCGTGTGGTCAATTATTACATGGTCAATGGTGTCCACAGTTGCCCGAAGGCCTAGATGATAATAATGGCTACAGTAGCTAAGCGTAGCTGCATTGGCTAACTGACACTCACTCATAGCAGTGCCTCAAATTCACCCACCGGTGCTCTTATGCCCAATAAAGACTCTTGCCTGATACCAAATCATGCCGGTGCATTAAAAAGTACTTAGGTGCCTGGGAATCTATCCCCAGTTATTGTCTTCCCATTGTCTTATCTACAGTGGGGCAAAAAAGTATTTAGTCAGCCACCATGTGCAAGTTCTCCCACTTAAAAATGAGAGGCCTGTAATTTTCATCATAGGTACACTTCAACTATGACAGACAAAATGAGAAAAAAATCCAGAAAATCACATTGTAGGATTTTTAATGAATTTATTTGCAAATTATGTTGGAAAATAAGTATTTGGTCAATAACAAAAGTTTATCTCAATACTTTGTTATATACCCTTTGTTGGCAATGACAGAGGTCAAACATTTTCTGTAAGTCATCACAAGGTTTTCACACACTGTTGCTGGTATTTTGGTCCATTCCTCCATGCAGATCTCCTCTAGAGCAGTGATATTTTGGGGCTGTTGCTGGGCAACACGGACTTTCAACTCCCTCCAAAGATTTTCTATGGGGTTGAGATCTGGAGACTGGCTAGGCCACTCCAGGACCTTGAAATGCTTCTTACGAAGCCAGTCCTTCGTTGCCCGGGCGGTGTGTTTGGGATCATTGTCATGCTGAAAGACCCAGCCACGTTTCATCTTCAATGCCCTTGCTGATGGAAGGAGGTTTTCACACAAAATCTCACGATACATGGCCCCATTCATTACACGGATCAGTCATCCTGGTCCCTTTGCAGAAAAACAGCCCCAAAGCATGATGTTTCCACCCCCATGCTTCACAGTAGGTATGATGATCTTTGGCTGCATCTCAGCATTATTTGTCCTCCAAACACGACGAGTTCAGTTATTACCAAAAAGTTATATTTTGGTTTCATCTGACCATATGACATTCTCCCAATCTTCTTCTGGATCATCCAAATGCTCTCTAGCAAACTTCAGACGGGCCTGGACATGTACTGGCTTAAGCAGGGGGACACTGCAGGATTTGAGTCCCTGGCGGCGTAGTGTGTTACTGATGGTAGGCTTTGTTACTTTGGTCCCAGCTCTCTGCAGGTCATTCACTAGGTCCCCCCCCCCCCCCCCCCCCCCCCCGTTTTGCTCACTTGTGATCATTTTGACCCCACGGGGGTGAGATCTTGCGTGGAGCCCCAGATCGAGGGAGATTAACAGTGGTCTTGTATGTCTTCCATATCCTAATAATTGCTCCCACAGTTGATTTCTTCAAAACCAAGCTGCTTACCTATTGCAGATTCAGTCTTCCCAGCCTGGTGCAGGTCTACAATTTTGTTTCTGGTGTCCTTCGACAGCTCTTTGGTCTTGGCCATAGTGGAGTTTGAAGTGTGACTGTTTGAGGTTGTAGACAGGTGTCTTTTATACTGATAACAAGTTCAAACAGGTGCCATTAATACAGGTAACGAGTGGAGGACAGAGGAGCCTCTTAAAGAAGTTGTTACAGGTCTGAGAGAGCTAGAAATATTGCTTGTTTGTAGGTGACCAAATACTTATTTTCCACCATGATTTGCTAATAAATTCATAAAAAATCCTACAATGTGATTGTCTGGATTTCTTTTCTCATTTTGTCTGTCATAGTTGAAGTGTACCTATGATGAAACTTAGAGGCCTCTCATCTTTTTAAGTGGGAGAACTTGCACAATTGGTGGCTGACTAAATAATTTTTTGCCCCACTGTATCTGCCCGTCTGTGTTACAACATCCCAGAATATTACTCACAGATTAAACACAACATTTCCCCTGCCTCTCGACTCCCAATGTAATCTAACAGACACCATGGCTCCTGTAGCAGTGAGTGGTTGGACAGGAGAGTGGAGCTTAGGAATTGGCCCATGCCAGAGAGGGCACAGTGGGCACAGCATGACCGTCTGGACTTGCCTTTCCCACGACCCGCGGGGCTGGGCTGAGCTAAGGCTGGCCAGAGTGCAAGTGAAGGGGCTGAGCTGAGACTGGGTTCCTTCAATAACATGTATATGTGTCTAGGACAGGGGTGGACAGTTCTTAACTTGAAGAGACCCTGCGTGTGCAGGCAATTAGTAACACTTAGGACCACAGACATGCTAATCAATCCACTCGTATAATAATAGTATAGTAATCGTCAAACGTGTACCTAGCTAATGCCCTTCGGCTTTTTAAGAATCGATTGGTTGTACAAATCAAATGGTCATAGACAGAGGAATCACAGAATTCCATCAATCTGTGTCTCTCTCTCTTTATTTATTTATTTATTCTGTCTCTCCGTAGGCGCGGCGGAAGGAGGTGTTCCTGCAGGAGCGTTACGGCCACTTCAGTCTGACCGACCCCTTCCTGGCCCTGCAGAGGGACTTTGACTGTGTCCCGGGGGGGGACAAGGAGCGCCGGCCTGTGGGCTCCAGTCCCATCGCAGTCCTGGAGGCTGTCATGGCCCACTGCAGGAAGATGCAGGAGAGGATGTCAGCTGAACTGGAAGCTGCCGAGAGCAGGCAAAAGAGGGTAGGTTATGGGAGGCTATGTGTAGACAATACTATAATATGATAACTGTGTGTGTGTGAGATGCATTTGAAGTTGCTTTGCCGTATTTGGTTAATGTCAAGTGTGTGAATGTGCGTGCGCACGTCGGAGAGCAAGTGTATGTATCTGCTGTACATCTTACTGTCCCTGGACTATGTAGGACTACCTGTCTGATTTAACTCCACCCTGGCCAGATGTGTTCCGTCTCCGTCCTGTTTCCCCTCTCTCTGTGTGCTATTCCAGCAGAGGTAGTGGGTGAGGGATGGAGTGGGTGAGCGTAAGGGTGTGTGTGTGGGAGGTTGGCAGGGCGAGTGTGAGGGGAATGGTGTGCGTGGCAGTGTATAATTGTCTATGGTTAGATAGAATGTTGGTGTGTGGAATGGGGCTTGCCTGGGAGGAAGGCGGGGGGTGGGAGAACTGCTCTCCTTGTCCTGCTCCTGAACCCTTCCACCAGTCACAGAGCCAGCGGAGACCCGAGATTCTCTCCAACCGGGCTTGTGTGGCTGGGGAGACACCTCTGTTAGCCAGCACTGTGCTGTGTGCTCCAGATAAGCAGTGAGACACAGCCAGCCAGCCAGCCAGCCGGGGGATGATGCGGAGAGAATGGAAGAAGGGGGGAAGGTAGAGTAAGAGAGAGGTGATTGAGGAGTATTTAGAGGATCCAGTTCCGTACTAGCTAATTCCATTGCAAAACGTTTTGCTACGGTGTGCCCTACTCGACATGACCCTGCTGTTTACGTTTAGCCACTGAGACACAATGAAACCTGCAGCCGCTCCATTTTGACTCAATGTCACTACAGCAGCACAGCATGGAGTCCAAAACACTAGAAGCTCTTGGCTCATTTTCCCAATACCCCCTCCCTCCCACTCCTGGAATAAACCATCTCCCCCAACCTTCTGCCTTTGTCACGGTGACAGGCCACACGATTGTCTGGATGAGGCTAGCCGTTTCATCTGCCACAAACCAGAACATGACAATGACGAGAACGCCAAACAAATCGTTAGCGCTGGTCTGTGAATAATAACATACTGGAACATAAACAAATACATGAGAAACAACTTTTTTTTTTTTTTATCCTATCCCGTGTTCACGCCGACCCCCATACAAAGTCACGTTTTTCTGAGTCAGCTTCTTGAAATATGAATGGGTTTTAAAAGCCAGCTGAAAGGCCTGGTGCCATTCATCTGTGTGTAACACTCCGCTCACCTGCCTGGTAGAGTGCAAGGCTGTGTGTGTGTGTGTGTGTGTGTGTACTGGCTTAATGCATTATGAATGAGTCAATAGGAACAGGGCAGGGTCCTCACTGACTTGTGTTGCCAGTGAGGTGAACACGCCGAGTGGACAATGCAAGTAAATCAAATGGTCCTTTAGGGAGAATATAGACTCCACTCTAACAAGACCCGCATCCTAAATGGGAGAAATGAGTGTTTCCTCATGGCAACAGATCTCACCGTAGTACAAACGGCACAGTTGGAAGTGCTTCATTTCAGTCGGATGTCATTCTGTTGCTATTCCAGCTTCATGCCGTAGGAGCTACTCGGCCTCATAGGAGTGACGTAACAGGGACTCAGTCGATCAGTCCGAGATGTGTGCTCGTTCCTGTGAGGATTACAAGGGGTCGTGTTTGGGGGTGGGTAGCAGGCAGGCGTAGTGGATATCAGCCTCATTGTTTGGGCTCGTTAGAGCAGCGGGGCAGGCAATCGCCCGGAAAGCCCAGTTAAGCCTGTACCCTCGCTGCCAACGCACAGCTAACAATAGCAGCCACGCTCCAGATATAGTCGCCCGGGGTTGACAAGTCATCGAAATTCAATCAGATGTTTGAAACGTTAGATTCCATCGTCCATTTTTTTTCCCCGTGTGAGCGCCGTTCTTCCAATAACTGCTCCGTCGTGTGTGTGTGTGTGCTATTTTGCATATTGACTGTTTCTGTGTAAATTAGGTATTTTGCTTTCTGAATTATGATTAAATCAATATTCTAAAATGGAGGACTGTTATTGCTGAATTCAAACGGGTCTGTTTTGTATTCTGTGGTCTTTTAGGGAGAGACTGACAATACTGAGGTCATTTAAACATGACTATTTTCCACTGTTGTGTGAACATGGAGAGGAGGAAATGTTCCTCGTTCTTGTTCAGTTAGTTGAGCACTACTATTCACCTTGTCCTTTTGAACATACAATGTCAGCTTGCAATTATTGCCAAGTGGTGTTTCCTGAAAGGTTTGTAGCTTTTCAAGATCATCGTAATTCCATTGTAGGCGTTGTCGTGTTTTCAAGTCTTTGGTTATCAGACCAGGTAGGTTCAGGAAATAGTTTCAACAAACGCAAGGAGCCTAGACAGCACCTCCACAGTTCATAAAGTGAGCATATTGATTACAGTGTGTTGGCGAGCTGAGCTCTCCACTCTGGGCGTGATTTGAGGGAGGTGTGTGTGTGTGTGTGTGTGTGTGAGTAAGGAGGGAGCAAAGTGAATGTACGTGCGGCCTTGTGTATTGGATTAACGTTAAGGTGATGTGTGTGTGTGACGCAGGGTATATGTGGTATATGTGACGTGCCGCAGATCTACTGTATGTCATGTGGCGGCGTGAGTGTGACATGCTGTACACCGAGCATACAAATCAACACCTGACCAGGTTAAAGCTATGATCCCTTTATTGATGCCACTTGTTAAAAAGGACTTTTTAAGCCTCGAGACGATTGATACATGCGTGTGTGTGCCATTCAGAGGGTGAATGGGCAAGACAAACGGTTTAAGTGCCTTTGAACGGAGTATGGTAGTAGGTGCCAGGCGCACCGGTTTGTGTCAACAACTGCAACACTGCTGGGTTTTTCACACTCAACAGTTTCCTGTTGTGTATCAAGAATGGTCCACCACCCCAAAGGACATCCAGCCAACTTAACACAACTGTAGGAAGCATTGGAGTCGACATGGGCCAGAATCCCTGTGGAACGCTTTCGACACCTTCTAGAGTCCACGCCTCGACGAATGAAGTCTGTTCTGAGGGCAAAAGGGGGAGGGTGCAACTCAATATTAGGAAGGTGTTCCCAATGTTTGCTATACTCCGTGTATGTTTTGCAAAATATATACCAGATGTGGGTAGTAGATATGTGTGCTTGATATCTGTGTAGTTTGGTGTAGGTGTGATCTGACCGTGTGTGTATGTTGTTACGCAATTGTGTGAGTGTGTGCAGATAACGTGTGTGATTTGAGTTTCCATGTTTGAGATCGTTTGTACAGTTTGTGTTTGGGATAGCGGTGTGTTGTTCGGTCTGTGTGTCTGACAATACAGTGCGCGTGTGTGTGTGTGTGTGTGTGTTTTTTTTCTAAACGACATCTCCCCTGACTGGCTTGTGGTCTCTGTCTTTCAGCTGCAGCTGGAGAAACTGCAACTGCAGAGTCTGGAGCAAGAGCACCGTAAACTAACCGCCCAGCTGAAGGACGAGCGGGAGAAGAACAAGCACATCGTGATGATGCTGGTGCGGGAGTGCAAGCAGCTGGCCACGCGCGTGGTGGAGGAGTCGCAGCGCTTCGACGAGATCTCCGCCCGGCTGGACGACGAGGGCCGCTCGGCCGGGCGGCTGCAGGAGGAGCTGACGGCAGAGAGGCAACGCGGACAACAGCTGGAGGCCAAGATGGAGAAGCAACTGTCAGAGTTGGACACGGAGCGTGAGCAGCTGCGTGCCAGGCTGGGCCGAGAGGAGACTGAGAGCCTGAGCCTGCGCCGGCTGGTAGAGCAGCTCAGGACTGAACGGGACGGTCAAGATGTTGAAGACTGTAAGGATGATAGAAAGGTCTCGGCCCAACTGGGTGCTGCTGCCGTGGATCCCACTGCTGCCACCAACACGCCACCGCCCAAACCTACGGTCTCTGTTGCCGTGGCCACAGACCCCGTCATATCCCGGACGGCCTCCTGCCAAACAGATCTGTCCCCTCCAGAGGCCGAGGGGCAGAAGAAGCCAAGCCCCCTCACCATCCCTGTCAAACCCACTCCCACCAACTACGCGGGCCTCAGCCTGCCCAAGACGCCCAGCGCAGGCCGGGGGCTGGTCCATAGTAGCGCAGGGGGACTTCCTCAAATGGGGGAGAACGGAGCAGAGGGCCAGACGCCCCACGGGGGACTTCACTCCCCAGCCCCCACTCCAGCGCTGCCCACGGGGGTGAGCCCTCGCGTCCAGGCTGCCCGCTACAAGTTCCAGGAGCAGGACCAAAACGGCACGGCCTCCCACAGCAGCCCACCGTCCCGCGACCTCTCCCCCACCAACCGCGACAATTTTGCCGCCAAGCAGCAGGCGCGCCACACCGTGACACAGGTCCTCTCACGTTTCACCAGCCCCCCAGCAGGGGGCCCCAGCGCCCTCCGTCCCGGCCTGCCCCACTCCACCTCGGAGGGAGGCCCCTTCCCCGGCCGACTGGGCCACCCCATCGGCCTCAAGTCCCCCACCGTGGCCAGGATCGACCGGGGCAACCCGCCCCCCATCCCGCCCAAAAAGCCGGGCCTCTCCCAGACCCCATCCCCTCCTCACCCACCCATCAAAGTGGTGGGGGACGGCAGCCGCTCCCCCGGGGTGGGGTTAAAACCCGCCACGCCCCAGCTGCCGCCCAAACCCGCCCTGGACCTGGTCCCAGCCCTGACAGCGTCTCAGGTGGGTGCCTGCCCCCCCGTGAGGGGGCCGCACCAGGCCGCATGTGCAGAGTGCCCCCCCACCAGCGCTGGCATCACTGTCAGTAGCCCCTCCATAAACCCCTCCTCCTCCGCTAGCGCTCCATCCCGTAGCCCCCGTGCCCCAGGCAGCCCCCTGGCAACAGCATCAGGTAAAGGGGCACCACGCTCCCCCTACCGCTCTCCCCCTACTGCCTCTACCTCTCCGCTCCAACTATCTTTCCAATGCTAGGTTAGCCTAGCTTAGCGTAGTGTTCAGGATATAGGGAACCTGCTTTAACCACAGGAGTCCAGAGGAGAACACAACAGAGCAGGGTCAGTCAAGTTCAGCTCTCGTCCCTCCCTGGCCCTAAACCATTGCTTGAGACCTGATCTCTCTGTATGCATACTTAATTCTCTTCCCCCTCCTTCAGGAGCCTGTCGTCTCCCTGCTTCTCCATAGACCTATTCTGACACGTTATCCCCTAGCTAGCAGCTGTAAACAGACCAGTGGCAGGCTAATATCATGTGCCTGGATAAAGGGTCAGATGCTAGGCTAGCTTGCTCCGGCTGTAGGAACTAGGAGCGTTACTCCACTGTTTCTTGAGGTTTTGAGGTTAGTTTTCCCTGTTCAAATAGGGTGTGTAGGGTTCCTATGAGTAACCCTCCTCTCTGAAGCTGATGCCAGTGGCTGCTCTCTCCCTCATCCCCTTCATCGTCCACTAGCATGATACCTGTGACCCTTGACCCTTCTTCCTCTACATCATTACCCCCTCCCTGCACACTTCCTGTCTGCACATTTCCTGTTTTCCCTTCACTAACCCCTCCCACTGACCATTCCATTTCCCTTCCTGTGTCAACTCCTGCACTCTGTTTTGATGTACCTATTATGTATGTTGACAGTCCTATGAATGTTGCTGCTGTTGTGCTTAAACTACTACTTCTTGTTTATACTGCAACGTGTGTTTATTGTCGCAATTGGTTGAAAAAAAGGTTTTCCACAACCATTTTCCAAGCAATCAAGTGGAGAAGTTGCGTGATGCAAGTCCTGTTTTTTTTGTTGCCTTTTTAGTTTTTAATGTCAATGTGAGAGAAGTGTTTCGCACTACACTGACCGAAACGAACTAGTAATGGTGCTCGTTAGTTCTTAGTACAGATTTCGCCGTTTTCTATTGACATTTGCAGTATTCTATGCCCCACATTACTTCATGAAGTGATACATTTTACTTTTTAGGTTAATGGTCCTGTTGTCAGATTCCAGTCCCAAAGTTGTTTTGTTTATCCAAATCAAGTTTGTCTCAATGTTTCAATATGCCGAGGAAATTGTATCATTTCCAAAACACACTTCTATTAAGACTAGATCACTACACAACGTCTGACTCCACAGCGGTGAGACAGACTTTATTTTCGACTCAGAAGACCAAACTAACCAGCCGATGTAATATCACCAGTAGTGGTGTGGTCTCTGTTACCCGTCGACATGGAAACGGTGACTGCTGATTTACTTACCCCCCTCCCTCTCCTTTTCAGTCTATCAGACAGGGGTGTTCCCGGAAAGGTCTTCAGCTCGCTTTGCTCCACCCACTTTTTTGAACCTGTTTGTCCTGAGGAGAGTCAAATAACCCACGGTGTCCCTTTTTTGTAGCGTTGTAGCTAACAACGGCCTTTACCTTCCCTCCCACCCCGTCTATAGAGCAGAGTTTTTACCATTTTTACAGCACAGTAGATTAGAGCTGAATAATATTAGGCCTATGCTGTTGAGTTGCAAATTAAAAGTAGGCTATTGGCTTTTCTTTCTTGTCCTTTACTGAATCGTGTTATGGTTTCTTCTTTACATTTTTCTTTGCTCACACACCAACCTGCTAAGTAACAGTGTCGTCGACATACTAAACGGTTTGTGCATGGATGGGGTCGGTCTGTTGATTGACCATTAAATACACGCGTGAATGGGGATTGTTGTGGTTGGTTGTGCGGCTGGATGGATGGATGATGGTTGAGATGACAAAAAATGCCCTCCATCCTACACCTGGGTTCCATGACTTGTCCACCTGTTCTGAAAGGCAACTTATTCTATGTCGTTGCTTACGAGGGCATATGTAGCAAAGGGAACAAACTCTTTAAATTCACTCGGTTATCAATAGACTCATGCTTTCTCGTTTGAGCTGTAACTATACTAGTCATTGTGTCGTGGAACTCCCAGGTGTCGTCCCTCCCCCTCTTCTCCCAGCCCCTCTCTATCAGCTTCCCTGCCATGTTAAACCTTGTGTCCCCTTTAACTCCCATTTAGGCTGGTGTCCCTCCATAGTCCCCTCGCTAACCTGCGGTGGGCCCGTTGCCCTGGACGACGGGCGCCCCCTGCTCCTCCAAGCTGCTTCCCAGGGAAATGTCACTTTATTGTCAATGCTGCTTAACCAAGATCCAACGGATAATATTAGTCACCTTGAAGACCACCCAACCTCTGCCTTGTTTTCTGCTGCTCAGACCGGACACACAGGTACAGTCATCACATTCTGTTGGTCGCACGCGCCGAGTACAACAGGTGTAGACTTTACCGTGAAATGCTTACTTACGAGCCCGTTCCCAACAATGGAGAGTTAAAAAAGTAAGACAAGTAATTGCAAAAAAAATAAATATATGTTACACTATTAAAATGACAATAACGAGGCTATATACAAGGAGTACCAGTGGCGAGTCGATGTGCAGGGTTACGAGGTAGAGGTAATTACGGTATGTACATGTAAGTGGAGGCAACTAGGCAATCAGGATAGGTAATAAAACACAAAGCTGCAGCATATGTGAAAGTGGGTCTGTGTGTGTGTGTGTGTGTGTGGTGTGTGTGATGTCAATATGCATGTTTGTGTGTGTGTGTGTCATTGTACTATGTGTGAGTGTGTGGGTAGTCTAGTGAGTGCATAGAGTCCCTGCAAAACATATATGATACACACCTGAAGATGTTAAACTCCATTGATTCATTTTAGTCAATACAGTTATTATAATTGATATGAAGCACAGAATTACTGAAGATAGACAACATGGGAATTGTGGCCTCAAGGGACAGCGATCCCTGCTCACTCATGTGTGTCAGAAAAACCTCCTGCTGTTCCACTCTTAGGCGGTAGACACACACACACCTATTGCAGCCAAGATTTGAAGCCTGCCTTTCACGTTTGATAGTGTTCTGTCATTCAATTGTTGTTGATCTGTAAACAGTGGCAATGTGCAGAGGCACAAGTAAAACCCTGTTTCATTTAAAGGAAAGAACTGAGGAAATAAATGGCTATTTCTCTCTCCCACTCTCTTAGACTGTGTTAAGCTGCTGCTGACTTCAGGGGCGTCTGCTGATGTTTCTGATGAAAACGGATTTACACCTTTACACTTTGCCGCCGCGTTCGGACACCACAGGTTGGTGCACAACGCACGCAACCCCTATTCTTTACATCAACCTGTCTCTAAAAACAGCCACTGCTACATACTGCAACCCCTCAATATCTGGTTCCATAATAGAGCCACTGCCAGTAACTGTCGGCTCAGTATCTGGCATGCGTACAAACTGACAGATATTGTGTCTCCATATGTATCACACACAGCAAACTGTCAAATCCTGCGCTAAGCGTGTGACATGTCATTGTGTTACTGTACATGTTAAATATAGTATCCTCTCAAATATAGTGTCGTCCGCGTTTGGATGGACTTGGCGGCTCAGAGTAAAAGTTGCCTTTACCGCACAGATCTAGGATCAGCTTACCTGCCCCGAATCCATAAAGGGAAATGTACGTTTTAACTTCATATTCATCATCTCCAGTACCACCCCAACGTCAACATATGTGACAAATGGTGCGTTTCTATGTTTTGTTGTAAAAAAAAAGATGGAGGAAGATGACATCATCAACCAATTAGTAGACAAAACCCTACACATATTTGGTTATAATTACACGATGCACACCGATGTCATTCGAAACACTTATCTTCCTTACTACGAAACACAATGGGCAATTTTCACATATGTTGGGATGCTGCTGGAGGTGAATATGAGGTTTAACAATTTTGAAATGTGCCTTTAACCTCGACGGGATCGGTGTCCTCCCCCCTGCGGGATGGTTGCGCTAATGTGAATCCCAGGACATAGACATGCCTATGGGCAGAAAGCTTACGTTCTTGTTAATCTAACTGCACTGTCCAATTTACAGTAGCCATTAAAGTGAAAGAATACCACGCTATTGTTTGAGGAGAGTGCACAATTAGGAACTTGATAATGTATTAATAAACCAATTATGCACATTTGGGCAGTCTTGATACAACATTTTGAACAGATATGCAATGGTTCATTGCTGCCATCTAGTGGCCAAAATCAAGATTTTGCCTGGGCTGTAATAATACATTATGGCCTTTCGCTTGCATTTCAAAGATGGTGGTAAAAAATATATAAAATAACGTTTTTTTCTTTGTATTATCTTTTACTAGATCTAATGTTATATTCTCCTACATTCATTTCACATTTCCACAAACCTCTAAGTGTTTCCTTTCAGATGGTATCCAGAATATGCATTTCTTTTGCTTCAGGTTCTGAGCTACAGGCAGTTAGTTGGGTATGTCATTTTAGGCGAAAATTGGGGAAAAAGGGTCCGATCCTTTTAACAGGTTTAAATTAGGGGTTTCCCACCCCTGGTCCAGGGGCAGTTGTAATCCTCTACTTCTCTGGCGCCCCCCTGTGGACACCTGCAGAGTGACGTGAGACAGGAGTAGCTGGGGATGTCTTGTCCTTTATGTGAGCCATGCTGTGCTGGGCACACATCCAGCCCTGCCCTATACCATCCTCTGTTGAGTCTAGAGGCATCCTGAGTAAAGTAGCCCTTAGCCCTGACCTAGGAATGAACAGTGGTGGCTGGTTGGAGGCGGTATAGGAGGACGGGATAATTTTGAATGGCTGGAATGAAATAATTGGAACAGTATCAAACATATGGAAGCCACGTTTGACTCCATTCCATTTATTCCATTTCATCCATTACAATGAGCCCATCCTCCTATAACTCCTCCTACCAGCCCCCACTGGAATGCATGTTACCATTGCTGCAGTAAACGTTTTGAGACAGTGAAACACCACTCTGTGTGAGTGACTGTCAGCGTGCCGATCGGCTACCCCCACTATTAATACTACTGTTGTTGCCAATTACAACACTGCACATTCACCAGCTGGCCAGGGCTAATACGAACACGCACAAACACTGACCTATGTCTGCAATACAGGAAAAGGGTGACCGTTTGACAGCGTAGAAATGTTACCATAACTTTTAAGTTTGACAAGAGTTTCGCTACCTCTACGGAGCTGTTTCCTGGACAGAGTTGAATATAAATCAGAATATAAATCTACTGAAATGAATCCGTATAAAAAAATCTGTTCTAGACTAGGGAGTCCCAGACTAAAATAAGGAGGATGCTTCAAAAACCACGAAACCGCCCCTGTGTGTGTAACCTGACCTCTTCTTGTGTGTACGTCCAGGTGTGTGGAGGCCCTGGTGTCTGGTGGGGCTGATGTGGATCATGGGGCTGTGGGTGGACAGACCCCTCTGTTCGTGGCCAGCGGAGCTGGCAGGCTGGACTGTACCAGAGCCCTGCTCAACGCCGGCGCAGACCGTTCACGATCCACCACCGTAAGTCCCCAACTGGCGCCAGATGTCCTCAACCGTGCCTTGTTGTCCTCCCCTGTCTTACATTTCTCCTATTTTCAGATGGTCCTTCACTGACCCTTATTGTCACACTCAGGACTGAGATCGTTTTTATTCCCCCCCCAGTCAATCAAGATCACAGAAAGCTAATTGGGTTTTAATGTCTGCTAGACGAGTCGTGCAGTTAGTCCTTAGAACACATACGCTTCAAAACAGCAAGGGAATTAATTCACTTTTCACATTTGCATCACAACACTGCATAGGAGCAGAAAGCAAGAGATCAGAGCCTTTTAGTCAAATTGTTATTTTATTTAACCTTTTTTTAGCTAGGCAAGTCAGTTAAGAACAAATTCTTATTTACAATGACGTCCTAGGAACAGTGGGTTAACTGCCTTGTTCAGGGGCGGAACGACAGATTTGAACCTTGTCAGCTCGGGGATTCGATCCAGCAACCTTTCGTTGGCCCGACGCTCTACCTGCCGATCAGTGTTTCACTTACAGGAAATCTATATCTCTAAAGCAGGGATATTTAAAAAAAATATATATATATTTGACCTTTATTTAACCAGGCAAGTCAGTTAAGAAAAAAATCTTATTTTCAATGATGGCCTAGGAACAGTGGAACTGTCTGTTCAGGGGCAGAACAACATATTTGTACCTTGTCAGCTCGGGGGTTTGAACTTGAGTCCAGCACTCTAACCACTAGGCTACCCTGCCGCCCCAAATATCTCATATGACCAATTTACTCACGGTATTGTTGTTGCCAATTATTCATGAATGTGTTTGCTTAGTTGTGTATTTAGAAAGCTATGTCTAAATGTCTTGGTGACGCCCCTCTGCGAATAGCCACCATGTTGTCCCTGGGGCAACTGCGTACAAATGCAGCTCCACTGGGCTATTTTGGTCAACATCACATTTGCAGAAGTCATATCAAACAATATATCACAGAAAGTATTTCCAATGTTGTGTGCATTTTTAAATTGGAACAGCTTGGAGTGTATGCAGGTGGCTTATGTCTTTGTGTGTGTGTGTGATCCACAGGACAGCTGCACGGCTCTCCACGCAGCGGTTAGCTCGGGACATGTGGACACTCTGCGGCTTCTCCTCTGCCACCCTCCCCCTGACCACACACACCATGACCCTGACCACAACCATAGCTCTGACCGTAGCCCTAGTCCTGCCACGGTCCCGATCCTATCCAGCACCTTGCTGAACCAGGCAAACTGTGAGGGCTGGACCGCTGCACACATCGCTGCTGCCAGGGGCTTCAAGGTACTGGGACATGACTCGTGTACTGAAAAAGCCCACAGCAATGTAGTATGCACTGTATGTATGCACATAGACACATTGACCATATTTTTCTATTTTGTTATTTGGAGACAAACAAAAATGCACATGCTTACACATATAGTAGCTGTGCAGAATTCCCCCAATTTCAACCATATACGGCCTATTTGTGTTTTTTAAATGATATTGTTAGAATAATAATGTTTGAAAATATCTCATTTACAAATACACTTGCATGAAATGACCCTCTATCAAACCAGCATCTTTCAAAGGTACCGCCCCCTCACAATCTGCATCCTAAGCTCCTGTATTTTTCACCATGGATTTCATGATTGTTTTTGTAAAGTCCTCTTGCATATTCAACATTAGTTGGGAGACTATGTTTATAATCTAAACACGGTTCTCTAGAATTGACCAATGCACAAATCGTTTACATTGTGTCCAAGATCAAAAGCCCTATTTATGAGATTGGGACGTTGCTTTTCAGGAGCGATTTCCATTGTAGTGAGTTACTTTGTGAACATTTGAATAAACTCTGAACTTTCTTAAACTGTACCCAAAAAAAGGATCACCCACCTGTGCAAAGAACGCTTCCTCCTCGGTCTTGTGGTATAAATATTGTCTTTGTGCGTTTAACCCCCGTCCAAGGGTCGGTGTTGTAAACTATGTCGATCAAAATCCACATTTGACATTTTGAAGGGGACCGACATGTTTGAGCAGTCATAACAGACGTTGGCGAGATTTGTAAAATCAATTGGGGAAATTATCTTTGTACGAGCAAGAATTGGAATATGCATTGGTTCTCTGTTGAAATGTGAATTAATCCAGCAACAATTGTGCCAAGTTAATTTACACTGCACAGATTTAGATACTGGAAAGAAGGGAATCCTGCGGTGGCCAGAGTATGCATGTAGCTTCACACAGACACGTACTGTGCCTTCTGAAAGTATTCAGACCACTTTTTCCACACAATTTGTTACCTTACAGCCATATTCTAAAATGTATTAAATTGCCACCCCCCCCCTCAATCTACATAATGACAAAGCAAAAACAGTTTTTTTAGAAATGTTTGCTAATTTATATTTTAAAAAAGAAGATGAAATTAAATTACATTTACATAAGTAGTCAGACTCAGTACTTTGTTGAATCAGTTTTGGCAGCGATTACAGCATAGTCTTCTTGGGTATAACGCTACAAGCTTGGCACACCTGTCTTGTGCCTTTTTGCTGAGGAGTGGCTTCCGTCTAGCCACTCTCCCATAAAGGCCTGATTGGTGGAGTGCTACAGAGATCGTTGTCCTTCTGGAAGGTTCTCCCATCTCCACAGAGGAACTCTGGAGCTCTGTCGGGTTCTTGGTCACCTCCCTGACCAAGGCCCTTCTCCCCTCATTGCTCAGTTTGGCCATGCGGCCAGCTCTAGGAAGAGTCTTGGTGTTTCCAATTCAAGACCTCATGGCTTTTTTTTTGCTCTGACATGCACTGTCAACTGTGGGACCTTATATAGACAGGTGTGTGTCTTTCCAAATCATGTCCAATCAATTGACTTGACCACAGGTGGACTCCAATCAAGTTGTAGAAACATCAATGGAAACAGGATGCACCTGAGCTCAATTTAGAGTCTCATAGCAAAGGGTCTGAATACTTCTGTGAATAGGATATTTCTGTTTTATTTTACTTTGTCATCATGGGGCATTGTGTGTAGATTGCAGATTTTTATTTAATCCGTTTTAGAATAAGGCTGTGACGTAACAACATGTGGATACATTGAAAAGACTCTAAATTGAGCTCAGCAGTCTGAATACTTTCCCAAATGCTGTGTGTGTGTGTGTGTGTACAGTTGAAGTCGGAAGTTTACATACGCTTAGGTCATTAAAGTCATAATTGACTCATCCTTGGCTAATTGGTAGGCTAATAGGTTAATTGGTTCATCCTTGGGAGCACTTTCCAAACGCCTGAAGGTACCACATTCATCTGTACAAACAATAGTATGCAAGTATAAACACCATGGGACCATGCAGCCATCATACCGCTCAGGAAGAAGACGCGTTCTGTATCCTAGAGATGAATGTACTTTGGTGCGAAAAGTGCAAATCAATCCCAGAACAACAGCAAAGGACCTTCTGAAGATGCTGGAGGAAACGGGTACAAAAGTATCTATATCCACAGTAAAATGAGTCCTATATCGACATAACCTGAAAGGCCACTCAGCAAGGAAGAAGCCACCTCTCCAAATCCACTGTAAAAAAGCCAGACTACGGTTTGCAACTGCACATGGGGATGAAGATCGTACTTTTTGGAGAATTGTCCACTGGTATGATGAAACAAAAATAGAACTGTTTGGCCATAATGACCATAGTTATGTTTGGAGGAAAAAGGGGGATGCTTGCAAGACGAAGAACACCATCCCAACCTTGAAGCACGGGGGTGGCAGCATCATGTTGAGGGGGTGCTTTGCTACAGGAGGAACTGGTGCAATTCACAAAATAGATGACATCATGAGGATATATTGAAGTAACATCTCAAGACATCAGTCAGGAAGTTAAAGATTGGTCGCAAATGGGTCTTCCAAATGGACAATGACCCCAAGCATACTTCCAAAGTCAAGTTATTGGAGTGGCCATCACAAAGCCCTGACCTCAATCCCATAGAACTTTTGTGGGCAGAACTGAAAAGGCGTGTGTGAACAAGGAGGCCTACAAACCTGACTCGGTTACACCAGCTCTGTCAGGAGGAATGGGCCAAAATTAACCCAACTTATTGTGGGAAGCTTGTGGAAGGCTACCTGAAACATTTGACCCAAGTTAAACAATTTAAAGGCAATGCTACCAAATACTAATTGAGTGTATGTAAACTTCTGACCCACTGGGAATGTGATGAAAGAAATCAAAGCTTAAATAAATCATTCTCTCTACTATTATTCTGACATTTCACATTCTTAAAATAAAGTGGTGATCCTAACTGCCCTGAGACAGGGACTTTTTTACAAGGATTAAATGTCAGGAATTGTGAAAAACTGAGTTCAAATGTATTTGGCTAAGGTGTATGTAAACTTCCGACTTCAACTGTGTGTGTAATATATATTATACTGTTTTGTGTGCTGTCAGGACTGCCTGGAGGTGCTGTGTAGCCACAGTGACCAGGACATAGAGAGGAGGGACAAGTGGAACCGCACCATCCATGACGTTGCCACCGACGACTGCAAAGACTTACTAGAGAACCTATGTGAGTACCAGCACCAGGGTGTGTGCACGCTTGTTTTTTTTTGTTCCAGCCTAGCACCTGATTCAACTGTGGCTCTTCTGTGTTTGAGTGCTCCATCCCCCTTTTCAGTCATGTGGACATATGTAATTGTCTTCCATTACATGGGATCAAACATTGCAATAATACTGCACCGAATAAAAATATAAACGCAACATTCGCCCCCTAATCTATGGATTTTACTTGACTGAGAATACAGATATGCATCTGTTGGTCACAGATATCTTAAATAAAAGGTAGGGGCTTTGATCAGAAAACCAGTCCGTATCTGTTGTGACCACCATTTGCCTCATGCAATGTGGCACATCTCCTTCTCTTAGAGTTGATCAGGTTGTTGTTTGTGGCCTGTGGAATTTTGTCCCACCCCACTCCTTTTCAATGGCTGTGCGAAGTTGCTGGATGTTGGCGGAAACTGTAACACACTGTCGTACACGTCGATCCAGAGCAGGATCTCGTCCGGGTATCTCTGTGCATTCAAATTGACATTGATGAAATGCAATGCAATTGTCCATAAATTATGCCCTCCCGTACCATAACCCCACTGTCACAATGGGGCACTGTCCACAACACTGACATCTGCAAACCACTCGCCCATACTACGCCATCTGCCCAGTACAGTTGAAGTCAGGATTCATCCGGGAAGAGCACACTTCTTCAGCATGCCAGTGGCCATCGAAGGTGAGCATTTGCTCACTGAAGTCGATTATTTCTGCCGAACTGCAGGTGAAGACCCTGGTGAGGATGACAAGCACTCAGATGAGATTCCCTGAGACGGTTTCTGGCAGTTAAACATTTAAAAAAAATGTAACCCCTTTTTCTCGCCAATTTCGTAGTATCCAATTGTCTCATCGCTGCAACTCTTGTACGGACTCGGGAGAGGCAAAGGTAGAAGAGCTGTGCGTCTTCCAAAACACAACCCATCCAAGCCGCACTGCTTCTTGACACAATGCCCACTACTGCCAAATTCTCTAAAACTACGTTGGAGGCGGCTTATGGAGAGAAATTAACATTCGATTCACTGGCAACAGCTCTAGTGGACGTTCCTGCAGTCAGCATGCCAATTGCACGCTCCCTCAACTTAGATATCTGTTGCATTGTGTTGTGACACAACTGCACTTTTTTACAGTGGCCTTTTATTGTCCCCAGTACAAGGTGCACCTGTGTTAATGATCATGCCATTTAATCAGCTTCTTGATATGACACACCTGTCAGGTGGATGGATTATCATGGCAAAGGAGAAATGCTCACTAACAGGGATGTGAACAAATTTGTGCATGTGGAACATTTCTGCGATCCTTTGTTTCAGCTCACGAAACATGGGACCAACACTTTACATGTTGCATTTTTCTATTTCTGTTCAGTGTAAAACGAATTATCTCTCTCTGCCTCCCCTCTCTCTTTTTTGTTATTTTATGCACCACTCCCTCCCTCTCTCCCTCCCTCAGACTCCTACAGGGTGTTAGTGTGTGTCCAGTCCAGTGGCTCAGGAGAGCCCATGTGTCCAGTGGAGGTGTTGAAGGATGGGGTGTGTGTGAGTGTGCTGGGGGGTGTGTGTATTCACCGGGCTACGCGCTGGGCCGAGCTGAACTACGCCCTGGGCCAAGCCTTGACCTCTCACCTCCAGCTGCTCTGTGGCGACACCAACACACACACACACCAACACACAAACCAGCCCACCAGAGATGACACACACCAACACACACACCTGGGACTGACCCCAGCTAGCATGGCCTCCATCCTCATAGGTAAGGAGCTGTAATGGTTGTTGTTCAATTGATTTACTAGTTAGCTTATAATAAATACCAATATGACTTTAACACCTTGACATTGCCTTAGCTAGTGGTATGATTACCGAAGTGTAGCCTAGCCTGCTGTCTCTAAAGGATTTCCCAAACAGAGAGCATACACTTGGTGAGCAGGGCCTTGTCTGTTTTATTTAAGCCAAATCTCCCAACCTGAGCCAAGTTTACAGAGGTGTTGCGGCCTATTTTGTGTGACAATGCAACATGTTCCAAACAGCTGCTACCTCTGAACGCCTCCCGACCGCCCCTGGGTTCAAGTTTGAATTTCCCTTAGCATGAGGGAATGGATGGCACCCAACAGGAGACCAACGACTCCCTGCTGAACTGAATCGCTTATCTGAATATGAATCTCTCTTATTCTCAACAATGAATCGCTATTACAGTAGGAGTTCATTCCAGGGGAATCTCTATGGAAAGTATGGTTCTTAGACAAATGGGTTTTCAAATCAAATTGTATTTGTCACATGCGCCGAATACAACTGGTGTAGGCCTTCCTGTGAAATGCTTACTTAAACAACAACGCAGTTTAAAGACGGAAAAAAAAAACATTTATTAACATTTAAGTATTTATTAAATTAACTGAAGTGAACGCTAAAAAGAAAAATGAAAAAAAAATGAAAAATTACACATAATTAAAGAGCAAGAATAAAATGACAGTAACAAGGCTATATCCAGGGGGTACCGGTACAGAGTCGGTGTGTGGGGCCACTGGATAGTTGCGGTAATTGAGGTAAGATGTACATGAAAGTAGAGTTAAAGTGACTATGCATAGATGATAACAGAGAGTAGCAGCAGTGTAAACATGGGGGGGAGGTCTGTTCAGGTTAGCTGTTCAGGGGTCATGGGCTTGGCGGTAGAAGCTGTTAACCAGTCTGTTCAGGAATCTCATAAATCAAATTTCTCAAACATACAAGTATTAGGCACCATTTTAAAGACACAAATTCTCGTTAATCCAGCCACCGTGTCTAATTTCAGAAATGCTTTTACAGCGAAAGCACCACAAACGATTGTTAGGTCACCACCAACTCACAGAAAAACCCAGCCATTTTTCCAGCCAAAGAGAGGAGTCACAAAAAGCACAAATAGAGATAAAATGAATCACTAACCTTTGATGATCTTCATCAGATGACACTCATAGGACTTCATGTTACACAATACATGTATGTTTTGTTCGATAAAGTGCATATTTATATCCAAAAATCTCATTTTACATTGGTGTGTTGTGTTCAGTAGTTCAAAAACATGCTGTGATTTTGAAGAGAGCCACATCAATTCACAGAAATACTCATAAATGTTGATGAAAATTCAAGTGCTATGCATGGAACTTTAGATACACTTCTCCTTAATGCAACCGCTGTGTCAGATTTCAAAAAAACTTTACGGAAAAAGCATAATCTGAGTACGGCGCTCAGAGGCCAAACCAGCCAAAATAAATATCTGCCATGTTGCGCAGTCAACATTAGTCAGAAATAGCATTATAAATATTCACTTACCTTTGATGATCTTCATCAGAATTCACTCCCAGGAATCCCAGTTCCACAATAAATGTTTGATTTGTTCGATAAAGTTAATCATTTATGTCCAAATAGCTTAATTTGTTAGGGCGTTTGGTAAACAAATCCAAACACGCGTTCAGGTCCAGCTGAACGTTGGATGAAAAGTTCAAAAAGTTATATTACAGGTCGTAGAAACTTGTTAAACTAAGTATAGAATCCATCTTTAGGATGTTTTTATCATAAATGTTCAATAATGTTCCAACCGGAGAATTCCATTCTCTGTAGAAAAGCAATGGAACGAGAGCTACCTCTCATGTGAATGCGCGTGACTGAGATTGAGGCTGCTGCCAGACCTCTGACTGAATCAGCTCTCATTTGGCCCCCCTTCACAGAGGAAGCCTGAAACAACGTACTAAAGATGGTTGACATCTAGTGGAGGCCTTAGGAAGTGCAAAATTACCCATATCCCACTGTGTATTCGATAGGGGCTGAGTTCAAAAACTACAAACCTCAGATTTCCTACTTCCTGTTTGGATTTTTTCTCAGGTTTTTGCCTGCCATATGAGTTCTGTTATACTCACAGACATCATTCAAACACTCTGAAGTTTCTATCCAATACTAATAATAACATGCATATATTAGCATCTGGGACAGAGTAGGAGGCAGTTCACTCTGGGCACGCTATTCATACAAAAGTGAAAATGCTGTCCCCTATCCCAAAAAGGTTAAAGAGGAATTAGGAGTTTAGATTTATGGTCAGATTTGCCAAATGGAGGGCGAGGGAGAGCTTTGTACACATCTCTGTATGTTGAGTAAAGGTGGTCTATAATTTGTTTCCCCCCCCTGGTTGCTCATGTAACATGCTGATAGAAATTAGGTCAAATGGATGTTAGTTTCCCTGCATTAAAGTCCCCGGCCACTGGGAGCGCCGCCTCTGGATGAGCATTTGATTAGCTGCAGGTGAATCCCCGGCCCTTTTATATCTCTCAATTTCCACAGAATTATATCTTAACTATTTCACTTGGACATTTAGGAGTAAATGGCAAATGAATAGCAGGCTGTAAAATAAAACATAACATAGGTTTTTGTGAGGATGAGTCCCTTTATGAGTAGCTGTCAGTAGGGTTTAGTTGTGTTTTATTCACATTCACAGTTTTAAAGCTGGATTTCAGTGAGTGTTGGATGAATCGTTTTGGAATGAATTGACTCCTTCATAGATGATTATTGAAATCGGGGCTCGTTCCAGGCACCTGGCGTTGCAGCTGGTTTAGCAAAGGTTACACTCACACAGACACACGCAAGCAGGCACGCCCACTCTCTCGCTCTCTCTTTTTTGTTTCTGTATCGCACATCCACCACACATTGCAGCTCTGTTGGATGGCACGCATCCCTGGGTCCTGTCCAAAGTTGTGATCGGGCCAAGCCGGAGAGGGCTGGAACATGAGCCTAATTGAGCTTGGCCCGATCACACCACACCACATTCACACAGAGCCTGCCCAGAATGAACACACACACACACAAACACACTCCAAGGAGGTAATTTCCCGGTCACATTGTTAGGACAAACTCCCTAACGTGTGTCCTGTCTACTATGAATGACTAATCTCGGCACCGAGAACCAAATCAACTGTTACATTTTTAACATGCTAATGTTAAGTCTGTCACAAGAGACTAACGAATGACTGGCTTGGTACGTGGTCTGAACCGACTTAGTGAAGTCTGGCCGAGCCAGGGGAAAGATAATCCAGTCTGTCTGGCTGAGCTCAGACAAAGGAAAGGCGAATGGGTCTGTCCTCTGTTCAACACGTCAAGGTGACACCAGTCAGTGGGAATTATGCCGACGCAACCGCTTTTCCCCAAAAAAACTCAAGGACGAGAGCGCAAGGGAATCCGCGGTCAAGGGAGGGATGAAAGCGAGAAAGAGAACAGTGGCGACTGGGGATGCATTATGGATGAGGTATGGAAAGATAGAAGAGGAAGGAGAGCCGGGGGGGGGGGGGGGGGGGGGTTTGACTTGACATATTCAGGGAAATGTATGATTTCTCTGTGATGATCAGCGCCCTCAATGGGTTTTTGGGTTTGTCTTTCTTTTCACCTCTGAGGGAGTGTGCGTGGGTGGGTGCAGCACCATGTGTGTGCTTACAGAACCTTTAACGTATGATCAACTGTGTAAATGTGACGTTGACGTAAAGTTGTCTAGACATGGCTACAGTGTGTCGTATTTAGGTTACGTTTGAATGCTGTATTTGTTGTTGGTATGCAAATGTCTGTGCTTTTTATTGTAGCATGTATTGTGTGTGTCTTCAGTGCAGTGTGTGGTGCTGCTGTTAACATGTCACGTTGTCTTGTTGTTGTAGGTGACACTGTGTGGTTGCCAGGTCAGGAGCTGCCTGTGTCTCCATGGGACCTGGTCAGGAAGCCACTGAGCCAGAACATCACCATCAGACTCAAAGGTACCAATCTGGCAACCCTGATCATCTTGGAATACAGCTCTCCTCTTTATTTTTTTCTTCTCTTCTCTTTTCTCCTCTGCCGTGTGTGTGTGTGTGTGTGTGTGTGTGTGTGTGTGTGTGTGTGTGTGTGTGTGTGTGTCTATCGAGCCACTGTCCACCCACTGCCAGTGTATTGACGCATTGCCAGGGAATATTTAGCTAGCTTTTTCTCTTTCTGCTGTGTTTATATAGATGGGTTGGTTGTTTAGCATCAAAACCGGACGCGTGTGCAACTATGGGGCGAAACAGACAGGGTTGGCTTAGACTGTTGACTATATTTCGTCTCCATCAATACATTTGCACAATGAGCACTTGTTGTCTCAAATACATAATTACGGTTGTTGGTTAGCTAGCTAGCAAATGTTTTGTCGTATTAACATTGACATGACATCAGTCAAAACAAGACAATGTGTCAAGAACAAGATACAACTAGCTGACACGAGCCACCTGCGATTCCCCACATGGCAGATTCTAGTCATTATTCCTAGCCATCTGGCAATCCAGCCTTCTGCCCCTTTGAAGTGCGCAAATTGTTTTTTTGTGACGTTGTCAGCTCTATTGGCAGGCTCATTTTCAGTCTGCTTAGAACCGTGTGTTTTGACAGCGCAGGGAAGATTCCTCCAGTTTTGACACTGAAACAGCGTATCTGAAGCTCAGAGCACAGTTAAAACTCTCAGGAGGATATTCAAGTGTGTGTATATGTGTGTCTGTCTTCCTGCATATATCTATGCGTCTGGGTGTGTGTTATGATTGCTCATTTCCATGTGGGTTTTGCGTTTCTCGACAGGTCTGTCGGAGTCGTGTCTGGATGAGCTGGCCCTGGAATCTCTTATCCCCCTTCAGCTGCTGCAGAACTACGTCCGCCTGGTACACACACACACACACACAGAAAAGGACAAGAAGAACATTCATATCATTATATGGATTCCCAAAATAGGTCACTTGGATTTTGGGTATAGTATTGTTATGCATGTTAGTATGCCCTCTACTGGCCACATCTCCTTTAGCATGAGAATGTAGTGACTGTGAGTTCCTGTGTCCCCCATTTCTGCCTAAGTGTGTCTGAAACTGCCTGGAGCTTAGTGTGTCACTTTGTTATATTCTCTTGCACTCATCCCTCTTCAGGTGGAACAGTACCGTAACATTATCTTCCACGGGCTGGAGGGGAGCTGTCAGGAGTACTTAGCCAATCAGATCTCCCGCTGCATCAAGACCAAGCAGGAAGTGTTGGGTGTGGCCTGTGACATCATCAGGGTGGAGGTAGACAGGAGTCTGACTAAACAACAGCTGTTGGACACCTTCATAACTTGTGGTAAATGCCTATAAATCACACTCCACCCTTATTGGATTGTTCTATGTGTTGTTTAACTTCTTGATGCACCCATCCCGTTCATCCAAACATCAAAATACTGCCCCCTACACTCAAGGGGTTAAGCAGCAAGGCCCGATGGGGTGTGGTATATGGCCAATATACCGCAGCTAAGAGCTGTTCTTAGGCCGGACGCAACCAGCTTAATTAGAGCAGTAAAAATAAATGTTTTGTCATACCTGTGGTATACGGTCTGATATACCACGGCTGTCAGCCAATCAGCATTCAAGGCTCGAACCGCCCAGTTTATAATATAGCAATATAGATATACCTGCCTTTTTTTCTGTTCAGGGAGCTTGGATTGTGTGTTATAGAATCTACAGCTTGTGATTTTTGCCTCTTTTTTTTTTCTTTTTCTCTCCCCCTCCCCCTCACTGTATTTGATGTGTGTATTTTTGGGATTTACAGGGCTCATTTGAAAAATAGACCTTGGTTTTCAACGTGACTCCCTGTCAAAAAAAAGGTTCAATGAAATAAAAAAATCTAATTGTCTGTGGTCTCCCTGCAGGTTTCCTGGTCCCAGTAGGTGGTGTCTCTCTGTGTAGCAGTACTAATAGGGTGGGGCGGTGTGTGGTGGTGGTGTTGGAGGGACTAGAGAAGGCCCACTCTCTGACTGAGCTGCTGGGAGACCTGTGTGAAGGCCTGGAGAACCGTGGCACGGCCTACCTACTCCATGGTGAGGCCTACTGGATATAGACTGGCTGACTGAATAAATTAATGGGAGTATATGTGTGTGTGGGGGGGAGTGAACCAGCGAGTGTGTGAGTGAGCGGATGAACTGTGAGGGAGTGAAAGAATGAATGGATTAATTAAGGAAAGAATAGATGACAGAATCAACAGGTGTCTAACTACACCCACCTCCCCTCCAAATCATCATCATTCTCCCAACAGGCCAGATGGGCCCGCACCACTTTCAGGAGGGAGGCTTTCTGATTGGCACGCTGTCCAAGTCCCGCCTCAAGGGCTCAGAGCTCCGCCTCCAACAGCACTTCCGCTGGGTAACGCTGCGCTGGGACTCGGAGCCGCTGCACGGCCTTCTGGGAAGGCACCTCCGCAGGAAGCTGCTCCACAAGGTCAGTCACAGGAACACACTGCTCCCTTAGGAACAGACCTAGAATCATTGTATCCGTACCCCGATCCGCTAGGGCACAAAACACAAAACGGACCTTATATAATTCGTCTTACTCGCGCAAGTGGGGGCCAGCCATCTTGGTTTTCTCGAATAAGATTGGAAATATAGTGACGTTCTGGAAAGCTGTGCTTTCCCTTGACACTCTCTCTCTCTCTCTCTCTCCAGACGCAGGGTGGTGGCAGTGGTCAGGCTCCTGAGGGCCTGCTGGAGAGGACGGTGTGCTGGGTGAGCTGTGTGTGGCAGCAGCTGAATGCCTGTCTGTCCCGCCTGGGGACCCACGAGGCCCTGCTAGGACCCCAGCTATTCCTCTCCTGCCCCGTGGTGCCAAACAACACACAGGCCATCGTCAAGTATGCACCTGTTTGTGTGTGTGTGTGTGTGGGGGGGGGGGGGTGCAAACTTGTGTTTCAAGCTTAATTTAAGTTAGACTATGTATGACTGTGTGTTTCTGAAGCAAACTAAGGTGATAGGGGAGCAGCAATATTCTGTGTGTTGTTTCTGTATTTCTTTCCCCGTGTGTTCCTCCAGGTGGCTGGCCCGGCTGTGGAACATGGTGGTGGTCCCTCGCGTGGAAGAATCCATTGTCTCCCGGGTGACGGTAAAGCGCTCCTCCGGCCAGCGAGTGTCGCCTAACAACCTGCGCCTGAGCTCGGGCCAGCAGGCAGTGGTCAAGGCTGCCCTCAGCATCCTGTTAAACAAGGCCGTCCTGCAGGGATGCCCACTGCCACGTCACGGTGGGTACACACTTCACTATTGCCTGAAAACTCACCCTGAATTTCATTCCGCCGCACTATGGATCGCTACATGCGTTCAGCCGGAAACTGCCATCCCTGAAGTTGTTAGTGTGACTTCAAAATGAGGGCCGTTGTACAAAACAAATTCATCAGCGATTGGATTGTTTCCAACAAATCTAACCAATCAGTGCCTCAAAGTTGATGTCATCATGTCGGCCGGCTCTGGTCCAAGCCATCGGTTTCTGGGACCAATCAGAACTGTCAGAATGTGTTTGCATTCGCGAAATCGCCAGGGAGGGAGGAAGAAGAGGAAATGTCAGTTGGCCCGAGCGACGCAAAAATTCACATTATAGGGCCGACCCGAACAGAACTGAACTGCGCTGGATCGCTTGCGTATGTTCTTTTCACATTGTCATTTCCAGCACGGGTCCAGCAACTACAGTGGATGCGTTACCAGGCCAGCTCAGTACAGCTCGACTTGCATGGATGGGTTTGTCCCTTTTTTTAAATGTGAATCAGGATTGTATGTGTCTTATCTTTGTTTTGGATGGATGATAGGTAGACTGGTTGGCTCCTTGTTCGCCAGGTTGGGCGGGACGTAGATAAAGAGAATAGTGTAATGCTACCTAATGTTAATGTCTTTCCCTCATCAGAGATTGATAGGCACCTGTTGGAGTTCCAAGGCGGCACCTTCCCCCTCGCAGCCATTGGCTCCTGTAAAGGAAGTGGTGGCAGGAAGGGGCGGGACAGCGGCATGTGGAGACGAGCTAATACCAGCCCACGGAAGAAGGGGAGCCCCACCTCCAACTGGACCTGTGGAGGTTCCCTCAGAGAAGGTCAGGATGAAGCGGTGTTTCCCCCCCCCCCCCTACGATTCCTGTTAGAATAGCCATAATGGGTGTTCATGTTGTCCTTCTGTTGCCCGCAGGGTCATTGTCCAACACGGATGTCCGCTTTATCACCAACGGCAACGCTCCAAGGTGAGTGACGTTAACCCGAGCTGTTTATTTGACATTTAGGAAGTGTCCATTTATTAATGGTTTGCAGTAAAATGTGTTAATGTGATGCCGGCTCTAGTATGTTGTTTAGATCATGAGATATGCTGTGTTCTAGCCTCTAGGAAACGTGATAGAATAGAGTATTGCTGAGAGCATCCAGCAGGGGTCAGTGTGTAGTTTTATCTGAGTGTGTACTGTTGTACTGTACTGTGTGGGGTTGTACTGTGTGATTGTACTGTGTGGGGTTGTACTGTACTGTGTGGGGATTGCACTGTGTGTGGGGATTGTACTGATGTTGTACTGTACTCTGTATGTATGTGTGTGGGATTGTTCTGATGTTGTACTGTGTGGTGGGATTGTACTGTTTGTTGTATTGTGCTGTTTGTGGGATTGTACTGATGTTGTACTGTGTGTGTGTGTGTATGTGATGGCAGTGTTGTAGATGGGGACCCTGTGAGTCTGTCTCTCTGCTCTGACGATGAGACTGATCTGATCAGGGAGCTGCAGACCATGTGCTCCAGCAAGTCAGAGCCAGACATCAGCAAGGTAACGCTCACTCACACACTCACACACACACACACACACACACACACACACACACACACACACACACACACACACACACACCATGAGGTTGACGTTTTCCGCCGGCTGTATTTTTCTGCGTTGCAGATTGCTCGGTCCAAGGGAGACTTCATTGTCTTCTCTGGCTCTCCAAGTGGACAATCGCCCCGCCGGAAGACCGACCATGAAGCAACCGCTCGACCACAGACGGTGAGTCAAACTGCGCTTAAAGGCCTAGCACCAACACACCTATTCAGTTCAGCTCATCACGTGCAGGGCTAGAACAAAACTGAACTGTCTGGTGGTCCTCCAGTAGCGAGATGAGCAAGTGTTTCCCAACCATCTGCCTGTCTCCCCCTTTACAGACCGGCAGCCGTCACTCTACTCCCAGCACCGCCCCAGGCAGCCCCGCCCCTAGCAACGAGAGGCGACCAGCGTCGCGGCCCAAATCTCAGCTCCCCGTCCCCAGCAGCAGGGGGCCGCAGCCACGAGCCAACAGCAGCAGTGCCGCACCACGAACACCCACTATGACCGCTAACCGCAACGCGGCCAGAACTGAACCAAGCAGCAGCAAAACAAGGCAGGCCCCAACCAGACATAACAACCACGTCAACGAGAACAGCCAACAACACGAGGACATTTGGATCCTACACCGAGACCTGCATGAAAACAACAACAATACAAAGTAGTAGATGAACTTCCTCCTCTTCCACCTCCCTTCCTTTCCTCCCACCCCTCCGCTGTTGTATCCCTCCATGTTGTAGTTAGGCTTATGACGGCCTTTTAGTATTTGTACTTGTTATCCGTACTTGTTAAACTGTATAGCAATTGTGTACTTGGGGACCATAGTTTTATGATATTATACAGTATTGAAAGAAGTTTTGAAAAAAACATTTTGCAGGGAATTATGTCAAAAGGAAAAAGACAGGATTTACCTTTTGCGGTGAGTGTTTTGGATCAAAGAAAAGCAGGCAGGTTGTTTTTGCAATTAGGTATTTTCTAATATTCAAGTGTTTTATGTTTAAATAGTTGCAAGGTTGGTTTAAATACTGTTGAAATTAATCAGGGTTTTACCAAATATTTGTAAATAAGAATGAGTAACTTTAATGGTATATAGATTGGTGTATGTGGTATTATGCTTGTACAGTAAGAACTCAAAAACAAAAGCTGAAGAAAAAAAAAACATGTACATATGTTTGTAATGATAATAACATGCGAATTCGGTTCAGAACTTTTCACTTGTTTCAAAGTGAATGGAATGTGGCAATAAGTAAATGTAATTGCAAACACAGGACATTTTTTGTTTTGCTTTTTGACGTTAAGCCATAAATAAATACTTTAAACTACCCACAATTCTGCCCACGAGTCATGGTTCGATTAATCCAATACACTGATACAAATTTCAAAGCAGCATGGTTTGTTCGCTTTATTTTGTTCAACATGGTTTTTTTTTTTTTATGAAAAGTGTTATTTTGAATGGCCATTGTTGATAAATGTACAGGAGATATTTTTGTCAACCTTTGGTGTTGATCTGTATGATGTAATGTCCTGCCTCCTTTAAGAACAAAACATTAAAACCGCACTGTTAACCCCAACAGTCCTCCACCTCGTGTCTTCTTACACCAGACTACTGGCCTGGGTACACTATGTAGGACCTTTGACTGAGAATCTAAAAAAACAAACGACTTATGAATGCTCTACGAAGCACTACATAGAAATGATTTGTGAAGCCTCTAAGGGAAGGCGGTAACACGTCAAGACTGCAGGTGTAATTCTAGTTAACGAGAGACATTTTTTTAATTGAAAACCACCTGCATTTACAGGGGGGGGGGGGGTCTTCACGACCGGAGTTGAGAAACGCTGTCTTAACAATGACCTAGTCTTTTCTCAAAATCATTTTACAGGAAATATAATTGATTGAAATCAAACTATTCTAATGGAAAAACAAAACAATGTTATACATTTTGACATGCGTCTCTTTCCAATGAATAAGAAAGAGCTTTTTACACAAGAAAAAAATTGTCTGTAGTCAGTTACGTTTCAAGGTGTCGGTACCATTTTATCGTATCGTTATAAAAACTGTTCTCCAATATCACTAAGGAGCAATGTGCCAAATAAAAAGACCAGAAAGGACAGACAAATATTTCAAGTTCCAGAAGTACAAGAGGGAGCTTGACAAATCACATTTGAAAAAGCATTAAAAAATCAAATTAAATGTATGCAGAATTTGATCATTTATTTTCCTTGCTATTACCCTGCCAGGCCACCATGAAAAAGTACCTCCGGTTTCTTTAAAGTGCATACAAATAGAAACAATTGTCCATAGCATCACCATAGCATCACCCACCATTCATTCCTGTTTTGTGTCTTTATAGCTTTGAATAGAAGTTGCCCTGCGGCACAGTTTTCCTTCCAAGTCCGAACAACCATTGGGGAGGGAAACCAAACTGACCCTCAGATCAGTGTCTGGGCAATTTCATCCTACTCTGTATTTACAGGCAGCTTTTGAGTTTAGGGACTGTATGCTTTTTACAATCTTGCTTAAAAAAAGTATGGCCTTATATATTCAAACAAAACTGGCATTCCAATGTTCTCAAAGTGAAACAAATCTCACTCTGGAAACACCAGGATGGTGCCTTTTGATTGAACAGATCCCTGTGTGTACCAATAAGGACCGACCACCTCTCACATTCACACTCTTATCACCTATAGACTAGAGGCACTTAGATGAGTCGGCAGCGCATCTTTCCACGATTCCTTGCAACCTATCTCCTTGCCTCCTCAACCATATCGGAGGAGAAGGTTCAAGGTCCCTCCTCAGGCCTACTTTTTCCCCATGTGTTTTGACAAGGAGCCGAGGAGAGAGGATGCAAGGCAATGAGGAGAGTTTTCATCGAGAAAGAGCATTCCAGAAGACAAAATGGCGTCCAGTTAATCCGGGGCTCCTTAAAGATGCGTGTTCTGGACCTCGTCCTCAGCCACCTCCTGCAGGGCGGTGATCTTGGGCGGCTGGGATTGAGGGGGTCGCTTGTTGGAGTTGAGGCGGTGCAGGGGGAAGAGTTTGAGGCGCTCAGCAGCACTCATGGCCTGCTTCAGGTGGCTGGTCTCATTCAACAGCTTCTGAATGGAGTCGTACCTCTTCATAGAACTGCCCTCGATCATCTGGAGGGAGAGAGGAGTAAAACTGACGATTTGGTACATCGAAGGGTTAAAATGACACCAGGTTGTGTAATGCGGATAGAATGACATGTTTGAAGATGCTCCAGTGTCAAGCACCCAGCATCATGCCACTGTGCCTGCATTGTCACGCTGTCTGCTTGTGTGAACACAAACGCAGGTCACTTATACAGGGAGCGTGTACCAACACACACAGCCGACACCATGCCCTGAATCATGGGACACCGTAAATCAAATATGTTGTTTATGGCGAGGCTAACAAATGGTGATGCACTGATAGAAGAATTTAATCTAAAATGGAGGATATAATGTTTGTTTAAGCTGGTGGTCGGTGCTCTATTCTCACTTCTTACAGGGAAATACCAAGGGCTCCATCCAGTGTTTCCAAACCCTGGTCCTCCAGCACCCCCCAACAGAACACATTTTCATTGTAGCCCTGGACAAACGCACCTCATTCAACCTATCTGAGGGCTTGATGATTAGTTGACAAGTTGAATCAGGTGTGCTTGTCCAGGGTGCCAATAAAAATGTGTACCGTTGGGGGTACTCGAGGACCAGAGTTGGGAAACACTGCTCTATTCAATCTGTATCGGTGAAGAATGTAGGTAAAGGTCATTTCCTATTGAGCAGACGAAACCGTGAATGCAGTATTTGCTAATAGAGCCGTAAATCATTTTAATAGAAGAGATAGGCGGGTAACCTAATGCTTAAAGGGAGATAGGTGTGTGTGCGCGCTAACCAGGAAGGACTGGCACTCCAGCAGTGGTTCCACTCTGTGTTCTGACAGTATGACTGTACAGTTGGAGAACGACTGTTTCAGGGTCTTCCTCAGGACCTGCAACGTTCTGTGAACCAGAAACAAACCAAAACGCAACCATCAGACAATGTTCTTCAGTCAACCATCAACAAACCAGAGTACACTCAATTAACCAGAGAGTAACAGTAGGCCTGCATACACACATATATATAAACACACACACACGCCCGCGCCGTCTCTCATTCTCCCTTCACGTACAAACTCCTTCCACTCTAGCTTCCCCAATGTGCACTTACTGCTGAGATTACTCTGAAGTAGACCAGTGTCATCAACCACCACTAATTCACTCATGACAGGCACCATTTAGCTTAAAGACCTGTGTCTTTACGTGTGGTTACACCCATTCTGTGCAAACACACACACAGTCAAAGACTTACAGTAAGTCCTGGAATTGTCACCATATGCAGCGAGACACTTAGGCTGCGTTTACACAGCCACCATAAGAACCCAATCTGATTTTCTTTCGATATCCAATCTTTTTTTCTAGACATCCACGCTGTTTTACATGTGATTCATATCAGATTTGCACATTCACACGGATGTAGCCTCAGAGGGGAGGTTGTCCTTGTAATGACTGGTCATGGGCAACAACAAAAAAACACTTCAGAGCAAACAAATCTGTTTGAGCGTCCAGACAGAGGTCGCATACGGAAGATCAGGTTTGTATCAGGATTCAGATCCACATACTGTATGGAGGCGGTATGAATCGGAAGTCAAAGGCTATGTTTACACAGGCAGCCCAATTATTGGCAAAAGAGCTGACCTGATCGGTCAAAAGCAATTAATGAAAAAGATCACAATTGGGCTGCCTGTGTAAACACAGCCCAAAAAAATCTGATTCCATGTGTTTTTTTGTTGTTGCTGATTACACATTAGCGAAAAGATCAGATAGGTATCAGATATGCAAATAGTTGGCAAAAGATCTGAATTGGGCTGCCTGTGTAAATGCAGCCTCATACAAAACACCAGAGGAGGCTGGTGAGGGGGAGACGGCTCGTAATAATTAATGGAATGGAGTCAATGGAATGGTATCAAACACATGCAAACCAGGTGTTTGACGTGTTGGAGACCATTCTATTCATTCCGTTCCAGCCATTACTCACTTAAAGTGCCACTAGCCACCACTGGCACATAACACTTATCTTCCATGTCCAACCCCAAATCCCAACACGCACTCTCTCGCTTTCTCTCGCTCACTCTCTCCTCTTACATGGGGTCGAGGAAGGCGCTGGGTTCGTCCAGCAGCAGTATGCGGGCCTTGCTGAGGATGGAGCGGGCCAGACACATGAGCTGCTTGTGTCCGTTACTCAGGACGTAACCCCCGTCCTCCAGCTGGAAGTCCAGCTTGTCTGGGAACTGCTCTATCACGGACTTCAGACCCACCTGGACGACACATAGGACCGGAAACACCGGAGCATCTTAATCATTCAAATAAACAATCGACCAATCAAATGAAATGCACTGACTCAGTGGACTCCAACGGACCTCCGTAGGCAGGGCAAAACAGGTGACATGGAGTCTGATGTGGATTTCAGGTTAGTTCTACACACCGTCATTGTAAGCAAATACGTGCGTTAGGTGATCAATTTATAGGAGAGCAACTTCACATGCGCTATGGTCACAGAGTCAAGCCGAAGCAGACTTGCATGTGACTCCTGTTTCCCGCCTGGCAGTGGTTACTATGCAACTACCAGTATGGTGTGGCTATGGTGGCACCGTCACTGCCCTACTGACACACACGAACACAGCAGCGCCTTACATTCAGCATAGCATGTCAGAACGAGGTTACTACGGCATGGTAGGAAAGGGGTCAGCGGGACTCTCTGCAGTGTACAGACAGAAGGACGCTCAGACAGACAGGAGAAAGGTGAAGAGAGAGGGAGGACAGTGATAGAGGGGACCTGTTGTGATTGAGGCTAGAGTTAGGGTTGAACCGGGATGTGGATATAAAGCTAGGGTTAGGATTGAGGGTAGGGTTAGGGTTGAACTGGAATGTAGACGTAAAGCTAGGGTTAGGGCTGTGGGTTAGGATTGAGGGTAGGATTAGGGTTGAACTGGAATGTGGACGTGAAGCTAGGGTTAGGGCTGTGGTTGAGGATTAGGGCTGTGGTTGAGGGTTAGGGCTGTGGTTGAGGGTTAGGGCTGTGGTTGAGGTTTACGGTTGGGGGAAGGGTTAGGGTTGAACTGGAATGTGGACGTAAAGCTAGGGTTAGGGCTGTGGTTGAGGGTTAGGGCTGTGGTTGAAGTTTACGGTTGGGGGAAGGGTTAGGGTTGAACTGGAATGTGGACGTGAAGCTAGGGTTAGGGCTGTTGTTGAGGGTTAGGGCTGTGGTTGAGGGTTAGGGCTGTGGTTGAGGGTTAGGGCTGTTGTTGAGGGTTAGGGCTGTGGTTGAGGGTTAGGGCTGTTGTTGAGGGTTAGGGCTGTTGTTGAGGGTTAGGGCTGTGGTTGAGGGTTAGGGCTGTGGTTGAGGGTTAGGGCTGTGGTTGAGGGTTAGGGCTGTGGTTGAGGGTTAGGTTGGAACAGGGATGTGGACATGAAGCTAGGGTTAGGGTTAGACCGGAGACCAGTGTGACTAATGTGAATGTCGTGTCTCACCTCCTCAGCCACACACCACAGTTCCTCGTCACTGTAGCGAGCGTGTGGATCCAGGTTCATACGGAATGTCCCAGTCAGGATGAAGATTTTCTGTCCAGAAAATCAGATTAGGGCATACATTCACCATAGCAAAAATACCATTGAACATCTGAGCACTAAGTCTAGTTGCGGGGTGGTATTTACCTGTGGCACCACGCCGAAGGCTTTCCTCCAGGTCTGTAGGGTGACCGAGTTCCAGGAGACCCCATCGATGGAGATCTCTCCGTCTGTAGAGGCCAGCCGCAGGAGGGCCGATAGCAGGGTGCTCTTTCCTGAGCCCGTCCTCCCCAACACACCCACCTACACACAAAGCAATGAACATCCACCCGGTTCAAATATCCTCCTACAGTGCCGACACAAAGCAACACAGTATTCCGATTATGTCCCTAAAATGTAGAGTACAGATCTTGAGCCAGCATTTCTACGACCACCCCTCATCACTGTCAAACGCTCCCTAAAACACTTCTGTGAGCAGGCCTTTCTAATCGACCTGGCCCGGGTATCCTGGAAGGACATTGACCTCATCCCGTCAGTTGAGGATGCCTGGTCATGATAAGCATGCTCCGTTCAAAAAAATGCAGAACTAAGAACAGATACAGCCCTTGGTTCACCCCAGACCTGACTGCCCTCGACCAGCACAAAAACATCCTGTGGCGGACTGCAATAGCATCGAATAGTCCCCGTGATATGCAACTGTTCAGGGAAGTCCGGAACCAATACACGCAGTCAGTCAGGAAAGCTAAGGCCAGCTTCTTCAGGCAGAAGTTTGCATCCTGTAGCTCCAACTCCAAAAGGTTATGGGACACTGTGAAGTCCATGGAGAACAAGAGCACCTCCTCCCAGCTGCCCACTGCAATGAGGCTAGGTAACACGGTCACCACTGATAAATCCATGATTATCGAAAACTTCAATAAGCATTTCTCAACGGCTGGCCATGCCTTCCGCCTGGCTACTTCAACCTCGGCCAACAGCTCCGCCCCCCCCGCAGCTCCTCGCCCAAGCCTATCCAGGTTCTCCTTTACCCAAATCCAGATAGCAGATCTTCTGAAAGAGCTGCAAAACTTGGACCCGTACAAATCAGCTGTACGGCTTGACAATCTGGACCCTCTATTTCTGAAACTATCTGCCACCATTGTCGCAACCCCTATTACCAGCCTGTTCAACCTCTCTTTCATATCGTCTGAGATCCCCAAGGATTGGAAAGCTGCCGCAGTCATCCCCCTCTTCAAAGGGGGAGACACCTTGGACCCAAACTGTTACAGACCTATATCCATCCTGCCCTGCCTATCTAAGGTCTTCGAAGGCCAAGTCAACAAACAGGTCACTGACCATCTCGAATTCTCCGCTGTGCAATCTGGTTTCCGAGCCGGTCATGGGTGCACCTCAGCCACACTCAAGGTACTAAATGATATCATAACCGCCATCGATAAAAGACAGTACTGTGCAGCCGTCTTCATCGACCTGGCCAAGGCTTTCGACTCTGTCAATCACCATATTCCTATCGGCAGACTCAGTAGCCTCGGTTCTTCGGATGACTGCCTTGCCTGGTTCACCAATTACTTTGCAGACAGAGTTCAGTGTGTCAAATCGGAGGGCATGCTGTCCGGTCCTCTGGCAGTCTCTATGGGGGTGCCACAGGGTTCAATTCTCGGGCCGACTCTTTTCTCTGTGTATATCAATGATGTTGCTCTTGCTGCGGGCGATTCCCTGATCCACCTCTACGCAGACGACACCATTCTATATACTTTCGGCCCGTCTTTGGACACTGTGCTATCTAACCTCCAAACAAGCTTCAATGCCATACAACACTCCTTCCACGGCCTCCAACTGCTCTTAAACTGGATGCAGTCTATCACAGTGCCATCCGTTTTGTCACTAAAGCACCTTATACCACCCACCACTGTGACTTGTATGCTCTAGTTGGCTGGCCCTCGCTACATATTCGTCGCCAGACCCACTGGCTCCAGGTCATCTACAAGTCCATGCTAGGTAAAGCTCCGCCTTATCTCAGCTCACTGGTCACGATGGCAACACCCATCCGTAGCACGCGCTCCAGCAGGTGTATCTCACTGATCATCCCTAAAGCCAACACCTCATTTGGCCGCCTTTCGTTCCAGTACTCTGCTGCCTGTGACTGGAACGAATTGCAAAAATCGCTGAAGTTGGAGACTTTTATCTCCCTCACCAACTTCAAACATCAGCTATCTGAGCAGCTAACCGATCGCTGCAGCTGTACATAGTCTATTGGTAAATAGCCCACCCTTTTTCACCTACCTCATCCCCATCCTGTTTTTATTTATTTACTTTTCTGCTCTTTTGCACACCAATATCTCTACCTGTACATGACCATCTGATCATTCATCACTCCAGTGTTAATCTGCAAAATTGTAATTATTTGCCTACCTCATGCCTTTTGCACACATTATATTGACTCCCCCCTTTGTTTTCTACTGTGTTATTGACTTGTTAATTGTTTACTCCATGTGTAACTCTTTGTTGTCTGCTCACACTGCTATGCTTTATCTTGGCCAGGTCGCAGTTGCAAATGAGAACTTGTTCTCAACTAGCCTACCTGGTTAAAAAAATTTTTTTTTTTTAAATGATTAACCAACACTATGTGGAACGGGAGACTACTGTAGAATTAGTATTGAGGAGTAGTGAACTACATGTAGTTCAACCAGTAATTGAACTTGCAGTAGCTTGGTGGTAGTTCAACTAAACTTAAATCTCGGTAGTGTTTTCAGTAGTTAATTGCTTTTTTTGAGGAGCTAACTACTGGAAATACAAAAATAAGAGAAGATATGGGTGAAATAGGCCAGAATTTCCTTTATTTTTCAGCATCAGACCTGCCCAATTCTCACTTGAAACATAGTTGTGTTTAAAAGGATAGACAACACATTCTGTTTACATCTGACTCCAGATCTGTTCTTCTGATTGTTAGCCGATGACGTTTCAGATTTAGATATGCACATTTTCCAGGAAGTAGTTTTGATGTAGTGAACTACTTTTTCAAAGTAACGTTTGTTAAGTCAACTATATTTTTCTTAAGGGTAGATTTAGCGTAGCTTAACTTCTTTCAGTGAGAAGTAATTGGTAACTTGGTAAACTATATTTCCAGAGTAGCTTCCAAAACACTGTGTAAGAACCACTCTCCCACAGGCCAGAGCATCAGTGAGTTAGGCCATTAACGGGAAGCTTTAGCTAATGGCTAGGGCGGTAGGCTAAAGTGCTGACACTAAGGTAGTCTCCCTCAGGTCTCGTTACTAGGAACTGTATCTATCCTAATTACCTCTCAAGACATACCACAGGGAGTCTGAGTCTCTCTAGCCTCCTAACAGCCCGACAGAGATTCATATACTGAATTCCCCGCCTCTGAGAGCAGAACCATCAGCCCCTCATCAGCCGCACGCAGGCACGCACGCACACAGAGAGTGACCTACACTCTGTCCTCCTTCCACTGTGAAGGAGAGGTCCTGCAGGACGGAGCGTCCAGCCTCTGTGTATTTGACGGTCAGTCCTTGGACGTCCATGTGGCCCTGATTGGGCCAGCTGTCCTGGGCGTGGGGGTTGTCGATCACCAGGTCTGTTCCTTTACCACCTCCACCGCTGGGTCTGGGCTCCTCTTGAGGCAGGTCGATGAACTTGAAGACCCGGTCTACCGATCGCATCTGGGGGCATAGTGGATGGAGAGATAAGAACGATTGGAGGGAGTTGTGTGTACGTGCTGTGCACTTGTCATGAGAGAATAACAAACAATCTGTAAATAAGTACATGTGTGTTACCTACTACCCTGCAATGTGTTTGAGTAGTGAGCTCCCCTCCCTGGTTAACGAGTTCTATTCCCACATAGTAGTGTCAGTCAGTCTGGCAATAACAGTGAGTGTTTCTTCTCACTCTGTGAGCACGAGGAGAACTACATGTCCTGCACTGTGATTAGAAGAATCACGGAGCCTGAACGCAGCTCATTTCAACAGCAACAATACATATGCACTCACACACACACACTGGAGAACTGAATATATTCTTACCGAACAATAAAACAAGTAGAGTATCCCGCACAAGCAAAGCCAAGGAGATTCATATTTCATGGAGCGTGTGATTGTGTTACTGATGACTGACCACGGGTAATGTGGTATGTGAATGCAAATACACATCTATCTGCCGTGATGCTAGTGATGATTGATCCAAACTGTGTGTGTGTACATACCAGTCCGTCCACAGTGATGCTGGTAATGACAGCCCATTGGAACGTCCCAAGGATGAGCATGGCTAAGGCCACGATGATGCCAATCTCCCCAGACTTGTCCTCTGTGGAATACACACACACACTATCAATGGGCAGTCAGCAGTCACACACATTATCAATCAATGGTCACACACACACACACACACACACACACACACACACACACACACACACACACACACACACACACACACACACACACACACACACACACACACACACACACACTGGTAATAGCACACTTCATTTGCATCCTGATGTTATACACAAACGCACAGATATTAATGAAAGCGAACGCTGTCAAATTACCTCTAAATTCACTCCCAACATAAACACTGTGGTCCATTGAGACATTCTAAAGGTGCATGCAAACATACTGGCATTTATGCAGGTCAAAAGTAAATATGTGTACATGCAATGCAATCAGCATCTCCTGACTATGTCCCAAACGTATTTCTAAGCTGTCAAAATGGGGTGTGTGTCTGTCTGTGTCACTCACGGTTGGTTCCCACGGCGATGAAGACTGCGGCGGAGAAGAAGAAGACGAAGATGATGTCACAGCGGAAGAGGAACCATCGCAGCGTTGCGAGGTAGTGGAACCAGGTGGCCGTGTGGGTGTTCAGGGCCTTGTGGAACAACGTCTCAAAGTAGGACTGACGACCAAATGCACGTATAGTCCACAGACCCTTCAGAGAGATGATGAGGTGGGAGAATATTGGGCTACGGGCTGAGAGGAGGAGGAATGAGAGAGATGAAAAAGAGTTTGTAGAAGAAGAAGAAAAATGTATCAAAGGGGGAGAAGAGAGAAAGAGAGGAGGCAAGTAGAGAGATAACGAATGGAGAGATGCAGGAAGGGGGAGAGAAGAGAAACAGGATGCCAGGATGGAGCCAGAGGAAATCCCTGATCACGTTTTCTCTCTCCATGGCTGCGGGAAGGCCTTGTTGTTGCCATCGGCGACACACTCGGAATGACAGGATCAGGAGGAGTAATGTCGGAATGTCCCAAGACCCGGCACGAACACACACACACACACACACACACACACACACACACACACACACACACACACACACACACACACACACACACACACTTCTTTCTCACTAAGTAAGTTAGGGGGGAATGTATGGAATGTTTTCAGAGTGTAGGTAATTGTTGTGGTGAGGGAGAATGTATAACCGTTACTTTGTTCGCCTCCTTGCACAGTACAATGTATCTTCTGGATCTGCCCATCTTTCTCGCCAATCAAGATGAATCACGCACACCTCCAGTACTTGAGAGTTCTCCATCCCCAGCCCCAGTTTAACCTGTCAAGAGCCCCACCCAATCCCCCTCCCAGTCTCACCCTCAGCCTCCAGTTGTTTGAGCTGCTGTCCCGTACGCAGAAAGTACTTCCTCAGAACCACGAATATGACGGCCAATGGGATCGCGGCAATGAAGATGTACGGCCTCATGATGGACACAGTGAATATGGCACCCAGCACGATCAGAGTTAACTGGAGGGAGAGAATAGGAAAGAGTCAGAGAGAGAGAGAGAGAGAGAGAGAGAGAGACAGATAGAGACTGAGACGGGCAGAGCAGACAGTCACCTACCTGGATGAGGTCAAACAGTGCAAGGGGAAGCATGTCGTCGATGGTGGCCATGTCTTTGGTGAACCTGTTCATGATCCGACCTAAAGTGCAGGGCAGAAAAACACATGCATGGAATTGACTGCCACTGGTGGTCGTACCGACTAACTGAAAGGCTGACAGACTGACTGACTGATGTATAGGCTGTGAGGTTGTATGGACAACTGACTGATAAGATAGCCATTAAAGTGTTCAGACACCAGTAGATGCATGTACACTATGTGTCTACAGCTGATGCATAACCCTTGGTTAAGCCCGGGGTTTCAGCAGCTGCGCTCACCAGTCTTCATTGTGTTGAGTACAGCCATGGGGGCCCTGAGCACAGCGGTCAGCATCTGTTCATGCAGCCTCTTGGACACGGTCAGTAAAGTGTGGACCAATGGCAGGCCTCTGAAGAACCCCAGCGCCAGAACGCTCTCCGACGTCGCCACGTAGATGTAGATGATGTAATAGGCGCTGGTCGGCGTGACGATGACTGGCTTTTGGACGGCGGGCGACGAGGCGTTGGCGTGTTGCTGGTCTACGAAGTTAGGCGCAGACGGGTTGGCCTCCTCTGTCCAGATCTTACTGGGAGGGAGAGAAGCAAGCACAATGGTTGCAATGGTATCTGAATGGTGGTCTTTTGTCTGAGTACTGTACTTTGTATTGGGCTGTTTATATGTTATCGGGCTGATCTTGGGGTCTTGTGGTGAATAATACTTGTTCACAATTCATCGTAGGCTGATGTTAAACATGTATTGCAAATGTTTATCAGCACAGCATTACGACAGCATTTTCTAAACTGCAGAGGGGGTTCTTGCTGTTATTTTGTGGGGTTTCCTATACCATTATCTTCTGTAGAATGAATATTACACATAAAAATAAACTTACTCTGTGATAAGAAATATCCCCAGGACAGAGCCAGCAACCTACAACACACAACAAACACAGTTAGACTGAGGGTGGCACCTTGCATTGTAATTAAATTGTCAACAGGCAATATAATTAGGCAATTATGTTCCAACAGAGACCCTGTAGTAGAAAGAGGAGGAAGGGAAGTGCTACTAAGGTACACAATAGTACATTTTGGGACACAGAGGGTGCTCTTTGGTAAAAGGGGTGAATTGGTCATCAAAAAGAAAGGAGGACCAAGGCACTCTTCATATAATTGATTGAAATGCGTTTATTTGTATGGCATGTTCAATAGAAACACCGTTTTAAAAACCCGACGCGTTTCGGCTGCATGGCCTGAAACGCGTCGGGTTTTTAAAACGTTGTTTCTATTGAACATGCCATACAAATAAAGGCATTTATTTTTATTTTTGAGAGACCCTGTAGTCTCGCACTACGTCACTCAAGAATTCCAGAAAGGCTGGAGTTGAGGTTAGGGGTCTCTAATACAGTATTGTTATTGGTTAATATAGAATCTTCCCTTTTATACAGTATTGTTATTGGTTAATATAGAATCTTCCCTTTTATACAGTATTGTTATTGGTTAATATAGAATCTTCCCTTCATACAGTATTGTTATTGGTTAATATAGAATCATCCCTCTAATACAGTATTGTTATTGGTTAATATAGAATCATCCCTCTAATACAGTATTGTTATTGGTTAATATAGAATCATCCCTCTAATACAGTATTGTTATTGGTTAATATAGAATCTTCCCTTCATACTGTATTGTTATTGGATAATATAGAATCTTCCCTTCATACTGTATTGTTATTGGTTAATATAGAATCTTCCCTTCATACTGTATTGTTATTGGTTAATATAGAATCTTCCCTTTTATACAGTATTGTTATTGGTTAATATAGAATCTTCCCTTCATACTGTATTGTTATTGGTTAATATAGAATCTTCCCTTCATACTGTATTGTTAATATAGAATCTAATAGGGCAATTTTCTTCCCCTTAATCATATTACAACTTTTACCAGTTGAATGTGGACACAGATAAAACTTTTTTTGCATTACAATTTTTCAGAAATATTTGATTAAAATAAGCAAATTATATGATTTCTCATTAAATATGCACCTATCTGCATTTCATGCATATCCACTTTTTCCAGACACTGGATGAAGTCAGCCTGGTTTAATTTTGCTAAGACATTCCATGACCGAACTTATACATAGCAGATTGTGGACAAATACTTTTTTCATCTTTCTATCTGTAAAATACTAAAGAAAGGTGCGTAAAATATTGGCCATATATCACAACCCCCCGAGGTGCGTTATTGCTATTATAAACTGGTTACCAACGTAATTAGAGCAGTAAAAATAAATGTTTTGTCATACCAGTGGTGTACGGTCTGATATACCACGGCTGTCAGCCAATCAATCATAAAGGGAAATCAGAAACGAGTATTCAACAATGTCGTAGCATATATATATATATATATATATAAAGTATATAGTTCCGCTCCATTGCACATCATCCATTGTAAATTGTTTATACATCCGTATCATGCATAAAAGGTAATTCTGATTCCCTCTAATACAGTACTTTTATTGTTTAGTATAGTATCTCCAAGACAGGTATTATCTAATGCTATCATTTAATACTGTTTCTTTACCTCTACGGCGAAGACGAGGAAGATGAAGATGAGGACGTAGACGAGGTTCCTGTTGGTGAAGATGTAACGCAGGTAGGTGTTCCACGACGTCGTGTCGAACACGTTCTCGCGCTCATCTGCAAAGCATTGCTGCAAACAGACAACAGATATGTGTCGAATGAAACACTCGAACCTAGCTGTTCTTAGTGTTTTGTCTTCAAATGTCTCGGGTTCAAACACTGGTGCACTTTCGGTGACGTCCCCTGGGCTATTCCTTGACCCTAACCCTAAACTTAACCTTTACGCTAACCTCCATGTGCTCATGAAGACCAGCAGTTACAGAGGAAAACATCGAACCTGCCTTGAACCCAACCAGCTCCCTTCACTGAACCTACCTCCATATCCTGCTCGTCCACATCCTCGCTGATGTCATAGACACTATCTTTGGACAGGCGTCGTGCGTAGATGTCCAGCTCAGAGGCCAGCTCGCACTGCGGCGTGACGGACAGCTTCTTCCTGAAGGACGTCTGGAGCTGCTCCCTCCTGCCCTCCCCCCGGGCGTTGGTGATGAACTGCAGCACAGACTGGCGGCGCTGCCCGCTCAGGTGCTGCAGGCCATGATGGTACTGGTTCCCCCGCGGCAGCGACTCTTCAACCTACAATAAATAATAATATCACATATGCCATTTAGCGGATGCTTATTGGCAGACGCACCTCATTTAGCAGATGTACCTGCAATCAAATCAATGGATCAGTCAGATGCACGGGACACAGCATCGTAGTGTACACAGTGCAATGAAATGCTTAGTTGAAATGCGAGCTCTCCTCTCAAACAGTAGAAAAACAGCGCAATAAGAATACTTTGAGCCGGTTCCCCAGACTCAAACTAAGCGTAGTCCTGGACTAAAAAGTATTTTCAACAGAGATTCTCCATTGAAAGCATTGCTTTGTCCAGGACTAAGCTTAGTCTGTGTGCAAGAAACCTCCCCTCAGTCAAAGATGATAAGTAGAGAAGCAGCCTCACCTGATCGTCCTCGGGCACCACTGAGAACTTCCTCTCTGACAGCTCTCGCATGGCATCCTCAATAGTGGTGGACCCGGGTGGAGGAGCCTGGGCTTTCTGGGATCCCGCACCGATGAAGGAGAATTTACGGGCCGGCGCTAACGGATTAAGGATAATTGACTGTTTACGTTTTTCCGCTGCTGTGAGACCGTCGCCCCCGGCAATGGTGATGGCTTGAGGACCATTGTTTGTACAGATGATCGGTGGCGGGGGCTGGCGGATGGGTTCGGGGCCACGGAAGACGGCTGATTCATCGATAGAGACACGTCGGAGGGTCTCGGTGAGGATGGAGCTGCGGCGTTCGGCGTTGATGTTGTCGTAGGCCTCCAGGCCCAGGAGCAGGGAGCTGAAGTCTGGTCTCTTGGCCTGCAGCTCGGAGAAGGAGCCGTAGAAGTAACACACTCCGTTGTGAAGCAGAAGGATCTTGTCCGCTCTCTTCAGGTGCTCCAGCTTACTAGTGACCACGATGCGAGTCTTGGAAGACATCAGTTTACACAGACACCTGGCAGGAGAAAATACATGTATCCTTTGTTTAGTTTATCAAACTTTACTTTAGGCATTTCTGTTCAATCATGTGCTTGCCCTCATTTCTGGGTGGGAAGATGCTGATAACACAAACATCAGAAATTAGACCAAAGGTCATGAATGTCAGACAGGAAGTTACATTTCCACGAAAAGCCCTTTGATCGACCAAAATAACATTTCACCAACTAACTCATGTTGTCACTAGGTCAAACACAACAAGAAAGACACAACCTTGACCTTAACCTTCTCTCCTCTCCTTAACCATTCACCCTGCTCATTACACCCAGCCCAGACCAACCCTCCCCCATCCTCCAGGCCCCGGACAATATGAAAGCCTCAGTGTTGAGCCACAGACAGACCTCTCAAAGATCTCTTTCTCAGTCACAATGTCCAGGTGGGTAAAAGGTGAATCCAGTAGGTAGAGGTCGGCGTCTTTATACACAGCTCTGTAATAGCACACACAAACACACAGAGAAACAAACACACGGAAACGTGAATGGAAATAAAGTCATAAATTAAATAGGCCTTTAAATGAGGAAGATAAGTCCCTGTGGGATTCAACTCAGTTTAAGTGATACATTTACTATGACAATATAGCCAAACTGACAAATGTGTATTTTGTTAAGTGGGAGCAAATGGGCACCCAATACAATAAAACCAAAAAATAATGAATGTCGGAACATTGGAATATACAGTACCAGTGAAAAGTTTGGACACATCTACTCATTCAAGGGTTTTTCTTTATTTTATACATTATAGAATAATAGTGAAGATTTCAAAACTATGTAATAACACATATAGTAACTTAAAAAAGTGTTAAACAAATCAAAATATATTTTATATTTGAGATTCCTCAAAGTAGCCAGCCTTTGCCTTGATGACAGCTTTGCACAATCTTGGCATTCTGCACAATCTCAAACTCTCAACCAGTTTGATGGGGTAGTCACCTGGAATGCATTTAAATTAAAAGGTGTGCTTTCTTAAAAGTTAACTTGTGGAAGTGGCATCAAGGCAATGGGTGGCTACTTTTTAGAATCTCAAATATAAAATATATTTTGATTTATTTCACAATTTTTTGGTTACTACATGATTCCATAGGTGTTATTTCATAGTTTTGATGTATTCATTATTATTCTACAACATAGAAAATTGCAAAAATAAAGAAAACAGAAATAAAAACAAATTAGATCATAGAACACCACCAGTTACAGGAGCTGAACTAACAGTCAAATGAAGAAAAAAATTATAATATTGATTCGGTAGTTTTCATAGGGCATTATGACCATTAGGATGCACTATCCATGCATACATTGTTCCATAACAGCAGTCTCGTGGGCAAAACAACACAAGATGCATTCTGCCTTCAAGAGTATCAAAATCAAATCCATTTTCTTTTGTCACATGCGCCGAATACAACAGTGAAATGCTTACTAACAAGCCCTTAATCAGCAATGTAGTTTTAAGAAAAATAAGTGTTAAGTAAAAAATATTGAACAAATAATTAAAGAGCAGCAGTAAAATAACAGTTGTGAGGCATACAGGGGGTACAGGTACAGAGTCAATCAATATGCACCGGGGGCACCGGTTAAGGTAATTGAGGTGATATGTACATGTACTGTAGGGGGGGTCAATGCAAATAGTCTTGTTAGCCATTTGTTTAGCTGTTCAGGAGTCTTATGGCTTGGGGGTAGAAGTCTGTTTAGAAGCCTCTTGGACCTAGACTTGGTGCTCCCATACCGCTTGCCATGCGGTAGCAGAGAGAACAGTCTATGACTAGGGTGGCTGGAGTCTTTGACTATTTTTAGGGCCTTCCTCTGACACCACCTGGTATAGAGGTCCTGGATGGCAGGAAGCTTGGCCCCAGTTATGAACTACCCTCTGTAGTGCCTTGCGGTCAGAGGCCGAGCAGTTGCCATACCAGGCAGTGATGCAACCGAGGATAGGCCTGGCCAGTATCCTCGCCTTCTGACCTCCACTTAGGGTCACCCCTCCCTGCATAAGGATCGTCTACACCATGCTCTCGATGGTGTAGAACTTTTTGAGAATCTGAGGACCCATGCCGAATCTTTTCAGTCTCCTGAGGGGGAATAGGCTTTGTTGTGCCTTCTTCACGACTGTCTTGGTGTGTTTGGACCATGATAGTTTGTTGGTGATGTGGACACCAAGGATCTAGAAGCTCTCAACCTGCTCCACTACAGCCCTGTCGATGAGAATTGGGGTGTGCTCGGTTCTCCTTTTTCTGTAGTCCTGTCACATTCCATTGACATTTCCATTTTAGAAAGTACTGTAAGTATCGGAATATACACGATCCATGTATACACATAACAGCAGTCTCATGGGCAAAACAACACAAGATGCATTCTTCCTTCAAGAGTATTATGTCACATTCCACTGACATTTCCGTGCTATAGCATTTCAAAGCCATAACACGAGTAATGACTTTAATAAAATCAACCACAGCGGTCTGCCAAGTACCGTATGTTATATATCTTCAGTGTTGAATGAGTGTTTCCACAGGTCGTACATGCTGAGAGACAGGTGCACCAGTACGTACCTGGCCAGGCCTATCCTCGCCCTCTGACCTCCACTTAGGGTCACCCCTCCCTCCATAAGGGACGTCTTGTCTTTCTCCGGCAGCAGGGCCAGATCCTGAGGGGAGAGCAGGGGAGGGTTAGATAAATGTTTGAGACATAGACATAGACATGCACACCCACACACAAAAACAGAAACATGAAAGGTAGGGGAATTGGAATGTCAAAGCAGTAGTAAATGTATCGGGGAAAACAAAGAGAAAAGTTCTGTGTTAGTAGACATAACAGACTGAAATGTCAGCTACAAAAATATAAACAAACAGTTTGTTTATGTCATTTACTCCTGAAAAAAAGGTGGTTAACAAACTGGGCACTGACTCAGTTCAACATCCCCTAGTTTTTCAGTCAAGTGTTTAAATGTGAAATAAAATAACCTGGGGCCTGGTTAAAAGATTATCTAAAGTACCGTGTGACAGTTATACAAATGAGTTTTGCAAATCCAATTCCTTTTTCATATTGGTATACAGCTGCAAAGCAATCAAATCACATGTACTTAAAGCTGCAGTTACGGCTTTGAAGTACAGTAGCTGAAAGACAGAAAGGTGGAATTTCAAAAGTCTAATTCCACCACATCAAACAAGATACACTGAAACATCGAAAGAGTATGAAAAACTTCACAAATGCCCACTAAAAAACAACTTGTAATTTAGAAAGCATCGATATGAGTCAGAAACATGTACTCTATTGTCAAAATTGACTACAAAGGTTAAATAGGATATTTTGATAAAATATCGTTTTGTGAGACTTGTGGTCGTGACTGCATCGCAACGTAAGGTTGGGTTTGTTTCAAATCTGCCCACATGCCCACAGCAGGCAACGCACAAGTAATCATCAATTTGGAGTGCAGCTGCAAGCAACCCGATCATAATGCCTGTGGTAAATTTGGATTGACTATGGGACTAGTTAGGGATGATCGGTTAATAACACAATGTACATGGGACAATATGTTAAAATTTGTTAAACATGTTAGAAATTGTTCAAACAAAATATAAATTGTAGAAATTCATATACAAATATTGAAAGCATTTAAGGAGAAAACTCTAAGGTGTGAACAAAATATTGTCTCATTTATATTGTGTAATAATTTATTGATGGCTCCTAACTAGCCCCGGAGCGAGTCAAACCAACTTTGCCACTGTTGCACACCCGCCAGCTGAAGCTAATGGGAAAATCACAACCCGAAACAAACTCACGTTTGAATTCAGTCATGGCCGCTAGCATTAATTTTCGTAATGAACCAAATCTAAAAACGAGGCCAAATCAGGAAGTGCAGTCGCCCTTTAATAGCTAGATGATTTCAAACACAAATGTCTGAAACATGTAAACCAACATGTGAAAGAATGAATTTAGTCATACATAAAACCTACCTTTATAAACGCTACTTCTGCTATCCAAACGGAAGGCATTGGGAATTAAGTTCAGAGGTTGTTTAACAGGTCGTAAAACACAGCAAGTGGAGAAGAGGCACCGTGTCTCACACTGACAAAAAAAGCGTGGCTAGCGCTACAAGCTAACTATTCTCTCACCATAAACCTTGGTTCTGGGTGCTGAGATTACAAGCTAGCTAACTGTTGACGTGCAAAATGATTGTGGTTTACAAGAAACAGCCCACCCATGATCATTTTCTGGTCCTAGGAGAGGTCGAAAAATAGACTGGAGCATGATCACACAGTCTGATACGTCTGGGAACACAGATGTCTTTCACAGGTGTCTCTTTATCCTCTCTGTCTCAGACCAGGTATACCAGATTGCTTTTTTGAGAGATGGAATATTCATGACTCCTCTGAAGTCACAGAGTTTGGATGCAGGTGAACATTACACAGTTACATAAGAGTTGAAAGGTCAGGTCAAAAGGTGCTCATTGGGAGCTGTCAAAGGGTTAAAAATAGGTGCATACAGTAGTGTTTGCTTCGAAACAGGCAACGACACACTTAGGCCTAGCACGTGGCACATCATCAGAGCTGTTCCGTAACGTCTTTTGTAACAGCCTTTTTCAACGCAGCGGTTTACTTCGCACTTATTGGGGGGCGGGCTGGCGCAGTTTTCAAACAGTGCCTCAAGACGCCTCAGGTAACACACCATCCAATTGATCTGCGCCAAATCATCAATACCCCCAGGGCATGAGCGGTGCCAGTGTGCCACTAATCATTTTCACGCCTTCTCAGTGGTCTAAATGTAAAAAACAATAAATGCGACTACATAGTAGCTCTGTTGCACAGAGTTCTCTGGTCAGGTCACGTACACAGAGATAGACAGAAACACAGATTGACAATGAATGCTCTAGTCTAGTCTACATCCATGCTTGTGACTGAGCAAGCTGATTTTCTGTCCCAATGACATAATGTGGGGTGTCCATGGCAACGGGAGTGTCAGGAACAGTAATCCAGTGACACACTATGACATCTCAACTCCTTACAAAGGCTCCTGGGTAGACAGCCAGGTGGAACATATACTCATATGTTCCACCTGGCTGTCTACCCAGGAGCCTTTGTGAGGAGTTGAGATGTCATAGTGTGTCACTGGATTACTGTCCCTGACACTCCCGTTGCCAAGGGAGGAAAAGAGAGGAAAAGAGAACAGGGCTAGGAATGAGAGATGAGCAAGAGAACATGGGGAGGTAGAGAGAGTAGAAGAAAAAAAAATCTGGTAAAAAGAGGGGAGAAAAATCTTTTTTTTTAAATGAACGTGGACGGAAATAAAGCAAAGACAGAGGAAAGCAGAAGTAGAGAAACATCCACCACGACAACGTCAAAGACCATACCTGAGACCAAAACAATTCTAACCAAGCTAACAGCCGACAGACAATACGACAGAGCGACAGCATATTTCCCTCCATCCGTACCTCCTCCAGCTGACAGGCCTTGATGACAGAGGTGTAGCGGAACTCGTCGTAGGTCAGGCCAAACAGGATGTTGTCACGGATGGTTCCGGGCATGATCCAGGAGGTCTGGGGGGAGAAGGAGATCCGCCCACTGTGTCTGATCTTCCCCTCCGACGGGACCAGCTCCCCCAGGATCATCATCAGGAGGGAACTCTGGGGTGGGGGGGGGGGGGCACAATATCCGAAGCGTCGAGCACAATACATGTGATGGGGTAAAATTGTGTGTTGATTTTTTGGGGGGAAGTAATTCCCAGCACCATAAAGGAGATAAGCTTGGTGGTGTGTGTTAATCCTGTTGTGAAGGGAAGAAATGTCAGAACACCTCTGAACACTATGGAGTAAAAATATGCAGAGAGGCGAGAGATACTGTATATGTGCATCCCTAATCTATGTACAACATAACGCCCTGGAGAGAGTGGAATAATAATGTATTCTATGATATGCTATCCATTTCAGCTCACCGGGGGAAGGGATGGCTGTAACTGTAGGCAGGGGGGCAGACACTCATCTCCAAACCTCGGTTTGACTGCACTTTATAGCACCAGTAGAGGTGGAATTGAGGCATAGACACGAAGTGAGATATTTATAATATTAAGTCTTTCACTTTGTCTCAACTTGTAATATATCTCAATCACATGAGGCTGGTGGCACCTTAATCGGGGAGGAGAGGCTCCTGGTAATGTCTGGAGCGGAATAGGTGGAATTGTATCCGATACATCAAACACATGGTTTCCATGTGTTGGATGCCTCTCTATTTGCTCGGTTCCAGACATTGCCACCTTTCCAACAACTCAGTTCATCATATTTCTGCCCTGGTTGAGCTGCCCCGGTCAACTATAAGTGCTGTTATTGTGAAGTGGAAACGTCTAGGAGCAACAACGGCTCAGCTGCGAAGTGGTAGGCCACTTGAAGCGCACAGCGCGTAAATATCGTCTGTCCTCGGTTGCAACACCCACTACAGAGTCCAAAACTGCCTCTGGAAGCAACTTCAGCACAATAACTGTTCGCTGGGAGCTTCATGAAATGGGTTTCCATGGTCGAGCATGGTTCCATGGTTGTGTGCGGACACAACCCTAAGATCACCACGCACACTGCTACTTGCCCGAATGCATAGCGCCAACTGTAAGTTTGGTGGAGGAGGAATAAGGGTCTGTGGCTGATTATCATGGTTCGGACTATGCCCCATAGTTCCAGTGAAGAGAAATCTTAACGCTACAGTGTGCTTCAACTTTGAGACAAGAGTTTGGGGAAGGCCCTTTCCTGTTTCAGCATGACAATGCCCCCATGCACAAACCAAGGACCATACATAAATGGTTTGTCGAGATCGGTGTGGAAGACCTTGACTGGCCTGCACAGAGCCCTGACCTCAACCCCATGTAACACTTTTGGGATGAATTGGAACGCCGACTGCGAACCAGGCCTAATCGCCCAACATCAGTGCCCGACCTTACTAATGCTCTTGTGGCTGAATGGAAGGAAGTTTATGCAGCAATGTTCCAGGATTTGCTGGAAAGCCTTCCCAGAAGAGTGGAGGCTGTTAATTGCAGCAAAGAGGGGACCAACTCTATATTAATGCCATGTCCTCCTGTGTCTCAATAATATTATTAAGACACAGTATGACCCATTGAGAAATGAGGAGCCCACACTCCATCCACCCCTGTCTGTGGATCCTTAGTAAAGGGAAACATATTGAAACACACTATGACATAGCGAGATATGAGAATCACACTTCAGCTACATTACATCTAAAGTGCACACTCTGTTGTGATGTTGCACCTGCTACACGGAAACCAAAGCATTTTAATTCACAAGATAGAATGGACGTGCGTGCATCAGCACTCAGGAATTGAACCTCTGCGAATCTTGAGCTTGGACGCTGCCATTGGAGGCGACCAACTCAAGCAGTAGCTTTCGCCGACTTAAAAGTAAGCATTCCCTCAATGGCTGAAGGCCGATGGCAAAGCCAGACGCCCAATGGCTGTAGCGTAGCAGGGACTTTACAGGGACTGCAGTTGGCACATTTACAGAAATGTTGATTCATGTACATTGTTCCTGCCAATTCAAATAAACAAAGGCAGCCGTCCAGCCCAGTGTTCCCAGACAGTGAGTGGTAGTGGTACCTTCCCAGAGCCGGTGGATCCAGCCACGGCCAGCATCTGTCCCTTCTCCAGGTACAGGCTGATGTTCTTGAGGACGGGTGTGACATACAGGTTTGTGAAGAACAACCCTGCGTCACCGTTAGGGTGGCCGTTAGCCTTGTTCTCCTGCTTAATTTTCTCAAAGAGCTCCCCGATACCCTGGAGAGGGGGAAGAGAGTAGGGTGTGAAAGAGAGACGGGGGTAGAGTGAGAGAGAGTGAGTGAGAGTGAGTGAGAGATATTACATTGAATTTTCTCTCATACAATATGACTAGACCAGCTTGTTTGAAAAAGTGAGCTCACATGCATACATTTCTGGCTGTAATAGGAATACTAATTGGGCATAAAATGGAAAACAGACTTGTGAGAAAATGCTATGATGAAGGCTTTACGCTGAAATGCGTCAGCCATCCGGCCGAGAACATTTTCAATATTCTGGGAATCACTGAGAAATAGGAGAAATAGGAGACTCTTGCCAGTATATTACTCAAATGTCATTATTGCCCCCTAATCCATCAGCTGTTGCTTATCTAAATTAGTGCACAGTGTCTGAACACAAATGATTTTCTGCCTACTTGGGATGGTCATAAAACGTATCCATAAAATGAAATACACTGTCTGTGACATTTCAAACTGATAATGTTACTCTGTGGTAATGAATTGCCTTTTTCCTAGATAGTAGTAGGATCCTTCTCAGGAAGAATAGAATGCATACATACACCTGCACGCACGCACGCTCGCACGCACACACACGTACTTCATCCCAGGAGGCGGTCACATTCACCAACTCTATCTCAGTGGTGGTCAGGTTGTACTCCAATACTTTGTACTCCTCTTTGCAGAGGTACTCCTACAGGATAGACAATGGATAACAAAACAAGAACATTATCTTGGCAACAACAAGTCAGGTCAATACACACACACACACACATTCACACACGTGCGCACACACACACACACACACACACACACACACACACACACACACACACACACACACACACGCGCACACACACACACACATTCTGGGTATAAATATAAACAGTAGTGTAAGACGAACGCAAAGCATGTGTTGTCCGACTGTAGTGTCCTGTGCAGTATAAAGACAGAATAAACAGCATGTTCAGGAGACCGAGAGGAATTACTGATAAGATTGATACAACAACTGTACTGTGATGGCCTTTTTGGCTGAGGATGACATGTGTGTCTGTCTCTCTGTCTATTCCTTGATGTGCCTTTACGGCAAGGCGGTATGAAGGGCATGTGTGTGTCTTGGGGTGCAGCTTCGGAAGGTTTTGGATTCCAGATGTTGGACTGAGAAGATGAGTCCAAATAATCATGTACTCAAATACTCATGTGTGTGAACCCATATGTGAACCCAGGTCTGGTGTGGGTATGCGGGTGTGTTTGTGTTTGTGTAAGCCAATTCCCGTGTCTTCTTTAGACATGATGTCAACAACATAAAAAATATAACGTAACTTACATAACCACCAGATGTAAATAAAAATAGCTCATTAACAAAACCAGAGTTATCATCAACCTATGTTAACAAGCACTCCTCTCCCCTCCACTTCCTCTTGTCAAGTCTGTACATTCCACAGTCAAATGTACACTATATACAGTATCAATAACTATAACAGGTGCTCCTCCAACCCAACTCCATCTAACGTCTTCATTTAGTTTCCCCCCAATCCCAACCATTACAGCCCTCGACCAGACTTCACCCAAGCAAAATGCACAATTTGACAATGACTCAAAGTTCCAGTGTACTGTACCACATCTAGATGAACCTTCAAATCCCATCCATCCTTCTCACCTCCCACTGTCCTTCCCCCATTTCCCACTCCCTCATTTACTCCCATACCCATGTACACGAATCCGCCTCACCTCTATCTTTGTGACCAGCGCCAGCGTGTCGTACCACATCTGTATGGAGCCGGGCAGCTGTCTGGTGAGGGTCATACGGAGCACCATGCAGTAGGAGGCAGTGGTGAAGATCCGCCTCAGGATAATGCCCTGTAGAGATCAGATTGAGATTGGACTTTATTAATCCCCATTGGGAGAATTCCATAGATTTCTAACCTCAATGTCAGAGTTCAACCTCAATGTCCAGCACAATGTCAGAGTTCAACCTCAATGTCCACCACAATGTCAGAGATGAACCTCAATGTTAAACTCTATTTCTATGTGTTTGGCCGAGTGTGGTTCCCAATCAGAGGCAGCTGTCTTTCATTGTCTCTGATTGGGGATCATACTTAGGCAGCCCTTTTTCCCTCCTTCAGTGTGGGATCTTGTCTTTGTTTGAGTGCATGTAGTTTGCACGACGAAGCTTTTCGTTCATGGTATTGTTTATTTTTTTATTTTCTTGGTGGAACATTTAAATAAAATTATGTACGCCTACCACGCTGCACCTTGGTCTCCTTCCGACGACAAACGTTACACCTGTGGTAAATTCAATTGATTGGACATGATTTGGAAAGGCACACCTGTCTAGGTCCCAAAGTTGACAGTGAATGTCAGAGCAAAACCCAAGCCATGAGGTAGAAGGAATTGTCCATAGAGCTCAGAGACAAGACTATGTCGAGGCACAGATCTGGGGAAGGGTACAAAAAAATACCTGCGGCATCGAATGTCCCCAAGAACACAGTGGCCTCCATCATTCTTAAATGGAAGAAGTTTGGAACCACCAAGACTCTTCCTAGAGCTGGCCGCCTGGCCAAACTGAGCAATCAGGGGTGAAGGGCCTTGGTCAGGGAGGTGACCATTAACCCGATGGTAGAACTCTGATAGAGCTCATGAGTACCTCTGTGGAGATGAGAGAACCTTCCAGAATGAAAACCATCTCTGCAGCAGTCCACCAATCAGGCCTTTATGACAGAGTGGTCAGATGGATGCCACTCCACAGTAGAAGGCACATGACAGCCCGCTTAAAGGCACCTAAAGGATTCAGACCATGAGAAACAAGATTCTCTGGTCTGATGAAAAAAAAATTGAACTCTTTGGCCTGAATGCCAAGTGTCACATCTGGAGGAAACCTGGCACCATGGTGGTGGTGGCCGCATTATGCTGTGGGGATGTTTTTCAGCGGCAGGGACTGGGAGACTAGTCAGGATCGAGGCAAAGAGGAACGGAGCAAAGTACAGAGAGATACTTTAAAAAAATTATTATTTACACCCATTATTATTTTACCCTTTTTCTACCCAATTGGTAGTTACAGCCTTGCCCCATCTCCCGTACGGACTCGGGAGAGGCGAGATTCGAGAGCCATGCGTCCTGCGAAACACAACCCTGACAAGCTGCTCTGTTTCTTGACATACTGCTCACTTAACCGGAAGCCAGCCGCACCAATGTGTCGGAGGAAACACCATACAACTGGCGACTGTGTCAGCATGCATGCGCCCAGCCCGCCACAGGAGTTGCTAGATTGTGATAGGACAAGGACATCCCGGGCCAGCCAAACCCTCCCCTAACTCGGACGGCGCTGGGCCAATTGTGCATCGCCTCTTGGGTCTCCCGGTCGTGGCCAGCTATGTGACAGCTCAGGATCGAACCCGGATCTGTAGTGATGCCTCAAGCACTGTGATGCAGTGCTTTAGACCACTGCGCCGATTGGGAAGCCCTACAGAGAGATCCTTGATGAATACCTGCTCCAGAGCACTCAGGAACTCAGACTGGGGCGAAGGTTAACCTTCCAACAGGACAACGATCCTAAGCACATAGCCAAGACAACGCAGGAGTGGCTTCGGGACAAGTCTCTGAATGTCCTTGAGTGGATGCTCCCCATCCAACCTGACTGAGCTTGAGAGGATCTGCAGAGATGAATGGGAGAAAATCCCCAAATGCAGGTGTGCCAAGCGTGTAGAGGCAAACCCAAGAAGACTCAAGGCTGTAATCGATTACAGTTGTAATCGCTGCCAAAGGCGCTTCAACAAAGTACTGAGTTAAAGGGTCTTTTGATTTATATATATTCTTTGCAAAATAAATGTAAAACCAGTTTTTGCTTTGTCGTTATGGGCTACTGTGTGTAGGTTGCTAAAACATTTTAATCAATTTTAGAACAAGGCTTTAATCTAACAAAATGTGGGAATACTTTCCGAATGCAGTGTATGTGAAAACGGTGCACTTCCTTTATTAATCACCAAGTGGAAATTCATTGGTCGTACTTTGTCATAGTAAAAAACAAACAATACAAATACTCACCACATAAAAAACATCCCGAGTAAATTAAAAATGGATATAAATATACAAAGGCCAGTGGGAAAAGTACCTTGCTGAGGGCGTGTGGCACAATGGCTGACACGATGACCAGGATGGCAGAGAAGAAGTAGGAGGCGCTGTAGAAGTAACGCAGAGAACCAATCTTCCGCGTCAATGACATCTCATCCCTGTAAGAGGTAGGTGGGGGATTCATTTTATATAATACTTCCTATTACCTAACCTCTCTTACGTTTGTATTTGAATCATTTTCTAATTCATTGGAATTATTCGGTTTTCTCATTGAAAAAACATAGTTTACGCCAAATTTGGACTAGACAAGGAAGCCAAGGTCACAATACGCCTTGTCAAAGGTCTTGACGCAGAGGCGCCAAAAGGTGGACAGACATCAACAGGGGAATCCAATTATGTATTTAGGCCCAATTCACCCAAATCAGACAGGGATTAAACATTGGCAATTGACTCAAGGATTGACTAGACTACACAATGCAGGAGTGTTTCTCTGATTGGCTTTGTTTGTGAATGTCATGTGTCATGATCATAGACGGCAATTAATCCTCCCTTTGAGCTTCGGCTCATGTTTAATGGAATTGAAGTGAAAATATCTTGATGGGAATCTTATTTATTAATGAGAGTCACAGGTCATCTATCCCAGCTAACAGTTTTGATTCCCAGAAGATCTCTGGTGGATGGGATAGTGTTCCTACCATGACCTTTCACCTCAGAGTATTAGAGTTAGAGAAGGGATGGGCAACTCCAGTCCTCAGGTGCCTGACTGGTGTCACACTTTTGCCCCAGCCCCAGTTAACACACATGACTCCAATAATCAATTAAACATGATCTTCAGTTTAGAATGAAATGAGTTTAATCGGCTGTGTTTGCTAGGGATGGTGAAAAGATGTGACACCACTCTGGCACCCGAGGACTGGAGTTGCCCATCCCTGTGTTAGAGTCAAAGCATGACCACTTTCCCCATAGTTCTCGGAATGTTACCAGCAAATAAAATGTGGGCTCAATGCATGCTAAAATATGGGTCCCGAGTAGGGTGCCAATATTGGGCCAATGCGCTTTTGCTCATCTGCTCATGGGCTTATTTTAGGCTAAGTGAAATCTGCCTTACTGTCACGATCTTCCTCCTCTTCATCTGAAGAGTAGAGGCGAGAAGGATCAGAGGACCAAAATGCGGGGTGGTATGTGTTCATAGTGAATATTTAATTAAAGAGAGTACTGAACACTGCATACAAAAACAATAATGACCGTGACGCTACAAATGAGACCTGTGCTGACACAAGCAACTAGCATAGACAATCACCCACAAACAAACAGTGCAACCCAGGCTACCTAAGTATGATTCTCAATCAGAGACAACTAATGACACCTGCCTCTGATTGAGAACCATACTAGGCCGAAACATACAAATCCCCAAATCATAGAAAAACAAACAGACTGCCCACCCAACTCACGCCCTGACCATACTAAATAAATACAAAACAAAGGAAATAAAGGTCAGAACGTGACACTTACCAGTACTGTGCTGCCCACACTGGGCCACACTGGGAAAATGCCTTGGGGGCCAACGTGGATTTTCCCAGTGTTGTCCCAGTGTTATTTTGGCATTAACATGTGTCACATATCAGTTCGCAAACAATGTAGCAAAAAATGAATTGAGTTAATAAAGCCGCATATAAACATGGTCTCTTTTTTGTTTTCTTGAATAAGGCAGCTACAAAATGTGTTTAAGCAGAAAATACAGAGTGTAGGGGTTGGTAAGCTTCTCTAGTTGCGTTGTGATTGGCTCAGTGTTCTGTCACTCTTGGGAATACTACGTCACTGCAAAATTTAAAGGGAGAGATTGTCAAATCAAATTAAACACACTGTTTGTATTGACCATTATTCCCAGTCACCTTGCCGTGGTTAAATGCGGTGGTAGACCTCCACAAGTCTGGTTAATCCTTGGGAGCAATTTACAAATGCCTGAAGGTACCACGTTCATCTGTACAAACAATAGTACGCAATTATAAACACCATGGGACCATGCAGCCGTCATACCGCTCAGGAAGGAGACGCATTCTGTCTCCTAGAGATGTACGTACTTTGGTGCGAAAAGTGCAACTCAATCCCAGAACAACAGCAACGGACCTTGTGAAGATGCTGGAGGAAACCGGTACAAAAGTATCTATATCCACAGTAAACGAGGCCTATATTGAAATATCCTGAAAGGCCTCTCAGCAATGAAGAAGCCACTGCCCAAAAACCGCCATAAAAAGCCAGTCTACGGTTAGCAACTCCACATGGGGACAAAGATTGTACTTTTTGGAGAAATGTCCTCTGGTCTGATGAAACAGAAATATAACCGTTTGGCCAGAATGACCATCGTTATGTTATGAGGAGAAAGAGGGAGACTTGCAAGCTTATGAACACCATCCCAACCATGAAACATAGGGTAGCAGCATCATATTGTGGGGTGCTTTGCTGTAGGAGAGACTGGTGCACTTCACAAAATAGATGGCTCCATGAAGAAGGAAAATTATGTGGCTATTTTGACGCAACATCTCAAGACATCAGTCAGCAAGTTGAAGCTTGGTCGCAAATGAGTCTTCCAAATGGACAATGACCCCAAGCATACTTCCAAAGTTGTGGTAAAATGGTTTAAGGACAACAAAGTCAAGGTATTGGAGTGACAATCACAAAGCCCTGGCCTCAATCCTATAGATAATTTGTGGGCAGAACTGAAAAAGCATTACACCAGCTCGGTCAGTAGGAATGGGCCAAAATTCACCCAACTTACTGTGGGAAGCTTGTGGAAGGCTACCTGAAACATTTTACCCAAGTTAAACAATTTAAAGGCATTACTACCAAATACTAATTGAGTGTACAGTCGTGGCCAAAATTTTTGAGAATGACACAAATATTAATTTCCACAACGTTTGCTGCTTCAGTGTCTTTAGATATTTTTGTCAGATGTTACTATGGAATACTGAAGTATAATTACAAGCATTTCATAAGTGTCAAAGGCTTTTATTGACAATTACATGAAGTTGATGCAAAGAGTCAATATTTGCAGTGTTGATCCTTCTTTTTCAAGACCTCTGCAATCCGCCCTGGCATGCTGTCAATTAACTTCTGGGCCACATTCTGACTGGTGGCAGCCCATTCTTACATAATCAATGCTTGAAGTTTGTCAGAATTTGTGGGTTTATATCGATGTTTTGTTCCCCGAGCCACTTAGTTATCACTTTTGCCTTATGGCAAGGTGCTCCATCATGCTGCAAAATGCATTGTTTGTCACCAAACTGTTCCTGGATGGTTGGGAGAAGTTGCTCTCAGAGGATGTGTTGGTACCATTCTTTATTCATGGCTGTGTTCTTAGGCAAAATTGTGAGTAGGCCCACTCCCTTGGCTGAGAAGCAACCCCACACATGAATGGTCTCAGGATGCTTTACTGTTGGCATGACACAGGACTGATGGTAGCGCTCACCTTGTCTTCTCTGGACAAGCTTTTTTCCGGATGCCCCAAAAAAATCGGAAAGGGGATTCATCAGAGAAAATGATTTTACCCCAGTCCTCAGCTGTCCAATCCATGTACCTTTTGCAGAATATCAGTCTGTCCCTGATGTTTTTCCAGCCAAAGTCGGTCCCTCTCCTTGTTCGGGAAGCGTTCGGCGGTCGACATCACTGGCCTTCTAACCATCGCCGATACACTTTAAATTTTCCATTTGTTTTGTCTGTGTCTTACACACCTGGTTTCAATTCCCGAATTACTTGTTCATTATTTAACCCTCTGTTCCCCCATGTGTGTTTGTGAGTAATTGTTTGTTGTATTTACCTTCCGTATTTGTGGGCTAGGTATTATCGACTTGTATTTGTAAGTCTTCAGTAAAATTATGTGTATTACTCATCTCTGCTGTCCTGCGCCTGACTCCTCTGCACCAGCTACACCCAGACCTATTACATCGCCTCACTGTGCGTGCAGATGCACTCACACCTGCCTGCTGCCATTCCTGAGCAAGCTCTGTACTGGTGGTGCCCCGATCCCGCAGCTGAATCAACTTTAGGAGATGGTCCTGGTGCTTGCTGGACTTTCTTGGGCGCCCTGAAGCCTTCTTCACAACAATTGAAGCGCTCTCCTTGAAGTTCTTGATGATCCGATAAATGGTTGATTTAGGGCAATCTTACTGGCAGCAATATCCTTGCCTGCGAAGCCCTTTTTGTGCAAAGCAATGATGATGGCACATGTTTCCTTGCAGGTAACCATGGTTGACAGAGGAAGAACAATGATTCCAAGCACCACCCTCCTTTTGAAGCTTCCAGTCTGTTATTCGAACTCAATCAGCATGACAGAGTGATCTCCAGCCTTGTCCTCGTCAACACTCACACCTGTGTTAACGAGAGTATCACTGACATGATGTCAGTTGGTCCTTTTGTGGCAGGGCTGAAATGCAGTTTAAATGGTTTTCTGGGATTCAGTTAATTTGCATGGCAAAGAGGGACTTTGCAATTAATTGCAATTCCTCTGATCACTCTTCATTCTAGAGTATATGCACATTGCCATCATACAAACTGAGGCAGCAGACTGTGAAAATGAATATTTGTGTCATTCTCAAACGTTTTGGCCATGACTGTATGTTAACTTTTGACCCACTGGGAATGTGATGAAAGAAATAAAAGCTGAAATAAATCATTATAGTGGTAGTTTAATAGTTTAATAATTTGAATGTATTTGGCTAAGGTGTATGTAAACTTCCGACTTCAACTGAATATTGACAAACGTCTGTCTTAGCTTGCTCATTAATGTCTTAATCAAAAGTACGGATTGCCTCTTATTCCGCCCATCGCTCCCTTATGCCATAGTTTGTACATCTCATTTGTAAGTATAAACCACATTTGTCAAAGCAAGTCACCCAAATCAGCTATGTTTTTCAAAAAGCCAGTAAATGAGGCTGAATGAACTGTTTAGCTGCCAGATGAACTATTTCGCTATGCTGATAACCAGGTTTAATGGTGGTAAGGATTCACTGCATGTCGCTGAAAAGAAAGCTCTGCTGTTGGGACAGCACTGTTTTGTCACCGTTATAGTGCAATTAATGTACTGTTTACTATTGTGTTGTGTTTTGTTTTTTAGTGGCTTTACTGGCATGTATTGCACATTTGTTTTACTGTTTGCCCCACTAAGATTTACATTCTAAAATCAACACTGGTTATATAGCGAGTGTGCCCACTTTGGTATTGGCACATGCCCTTTAGTCAACATCTCGCAGATACCGTGCGGGTAGAGCCTGTTTAATGAGATTATTATGGATAAAAGCTAGATTATTTTTATTTGTCAAACGGCAGTCAAGCATCGACCATCCTGTCACCTGTATAAGACCCTCGACATTTATTGTAAAGTGACACAAATGTGAGCCCAATGCATGCTAATACTGTGGCCCCATGTAGGATGCCCAATAGGAATTTATTTAATTACTATTTAGAACACCAAAACTGGAATTACACACTCAGTAATGATTGCGCAAAAATAATTGTGCAGAAAACGCCACCAAAACTCCTTTAGCTGGGCTTGGTGTGAGTTAACCCATGCTGGGCTTGGTGTGGGCTAGCCTGTGCTGGGCTTGGTGTGGGCTGGCCCATGTTGGGCTGGTGTGGGATTGGTGTGGGCTAGCCTGTGTTGGGCTTGTTGTTGGGTTGCCTGTGTCGGGCTGGTGTGGGCTAGCCAGTGCCCACCTTGCCCACTGAATACCAACATGGGGCCAATGGAGTCATGTTTGCTGAATTGCCTTAAAAATTGCTCGTTAGGTCACTTGGCTCTGTTGATGTACAGCATGTGTCAAACTCATTCCACAGAGGGCCACGTGTCTGCAAGTTTTCATCAACCCTTGTATTCGATTGATGAATTAACGTCACCAACTAGTAAGGAACTCTCCTCACCTGGTTGTCTAGGTCTTAATTGAATGGAAAAAACAAAAACCTGCAGACACTCGGCCCGCCGTGGAGTATGACACCCCCGATGTACAGTATTAGGTTGTAGTTAGGTTATGGAGGGTTTTGTGTGTGTGTCTTACTGTCTGATGTTCTTGATGATGGTCTCCATCACCTCCTCCCAGCCGTAGGCCTTCACTGAGTGGATGTTCTCTACTATCTCGGAGGTCAGAGCCAGGCGACGACTGATCATCCCTGCTCTTTTCTGCCTGATTATAGGACCCCCCCACACACACACAAACACACACACACACACAAACACACACACAAACACAGAATAAGACACGTACGTACACACACATACACACACCAGATGATACAATTAATTTCCAAGTTCAGAGAGATGGCTGAGGATAAACATCCAAACTTGATGGGTCTGCATGTTAATTAACCAGATTTATTCCTGGGTAAAAAGGTTTTTGTGCCGAATACACTGTGATATTATAGGTGTCACGTTTATGGGCATGTCACAACAGTGTGTAGGAGGGAGATTCCAAGATGTGGGAAGTGTGAAGGAGGACATGTGGGACAGAGGAAGGTGTAGTTTTGGTGTGAACAGTTGTCAACTGTAGGGGTGCCCATGTTGCTGCCTCGAGAGAGGCAAGTTGAGGTAGTGCAGAAGATATTGTATGCTGAGGCAGTGAAGAAAGCAGAGGAAGGTGGATCAAGGGTGAGGGATTCTGAGAGGATCCCTGTGAACAGTAGATCTGTGCCAGAACAGAGGGACAGGCCAATGAGTGATATATGTTTCAATAAGGTTGGCTTCTTAGCATTCAATAGCCATGGATATCAATTGTACCGCAGAGTTGGAACGTAAGTCACAGAAAATAGATGTTGTGGCGGCAGCTGCATGGAAGTACTTGGGGGTACGAGATTTGACTTCAGAAGAGTTACAGGGCGTGTTGAGTGGTAGTGTCCGGTCCACACTGGTCTTGGCCTGGGGTAGGGTCAGATCGGGTTAAAGTAGTGAAATAAGATCGTTTGCCCTTTTCCCATTTTGTATCACAAAGTTGAATGGATGTGTATTGTAGTTCAGTTGGGTGGCGCTAATGCAATATATTGGATGCCAACCACCATTCAACTCCACAGAAGAAGAAGACTTTCCAGGCAGTGGGGAAAAAACCTTGTCAGCATTTATCCGTTTCTTTCTGTTATCTGCGTGTCCAATATCAAACGTGAGTAACCCGCCATATTGATTACACGTTTCTTAACTATTTTGTGTCAATTGATGCGCATTTAACGATGCAATGTTGCTTACTAGTGGTAGAATCTTAGTCCAGTACCTACCTGTGAGGCCCCATCTTCTGTGAGAGGCAGGCCTGTACGATGCCCAGCAGGGTGAGGGCAGCCAGGGCACAGAAACCATTCACCTCGATCAGTTCCCAGATCAAACCCACACACAGGATACACTGCAGAGGGGTGATCCACACAAAGTGGGCCAGGCCAAGGCTCTGCAACACACATGAATGTATGAAGAGAGATGCAGCAACACAATACTGTTTGTAAAAGCTTTTAAGTGATATCAAACTCAATGGTGACGAAGAAATGGATGTCTCACGGTATGGCGGGTTATGCACATTGGGTAAACTTTGATTAACACCTTAGTCTCCTGAATGTGTTTGGCATTCAGGTCCAAAGAGTCTCTTTCTGACCACTTCTTCCATAGGTGAACATGTATGGAGAGTTTTGTTTCAATCAAAAGGAATGCTGTCAAAATGGGATTGAATTCAAATGTATTTACCCTGCCATGCCTGTCAGGTGGATGGATTGTCTTGGCAAAGGAGAGATGCTTACTGACAGGGATGTAAACAAATTTGCGAGCAACATTTTTTGAGAAATAAGCTTTTTTGTGTGTATAGAACATTTCTGGGACCTTTTATTTCAGCTCATGAAACCTGGGACCAACACTTTACATGTTATGTTTATATTTTTGTTCAGTGTATAAACGCAACATGCAAAGTGTTGGTCCCATGTTTCATGAGCTGAAATAAAAGGTCCCAGAAATGTTCCATACGCACAAAAGGTTTACATCCCTGTTAGTGAGCATTTCTCCTTTTCCAAGATAATACATCCAACTGACAGTTGTGGCATATCAAGAAACCGATTAAACAGCATGATCATTAAACAGGTGCACCTTGTGCTGGGGACAATAATGGCCACTCTAAAATGTGCAGTTTTGGCACATTGCCACAGATGTCTCAAGTTTTGAGGAAGCGTTCAATTGGCATGCTGACTGCAGGAATGTCCACCAGAGCTGTTGCCAGTGAATTTAATGTTAAATTCTCTACTATAAGCCACTTCCAACGTCATTTTAGAGAATTTAGCAATACGTCCAACCAGCCTCACAACCGCAGACCCCTTGTAACCACGCCAGCCCAGGACCTCCACATCTGGCTTCTTCACCTGTGGGATCATCTGAGACCAGCTACACGTGCAGCTGATGTAACTTGGCTTTGCACAACCGAAGAATTTCTGCACAAACTGCCAGATACCGTCTCAGGGAAGCTTATCTACGTGCTCGTCGTATTCACCAGGGTCTTGACCTGACTGAAGTTCAGAGTTGTAATCAACTTCAGTGGGCAAATGCTCACCTTCGATGGCCACTGGCATACTGGAGAAGTGTGCTCTTCACAGATGAATCACGGATTCAACTGTACAGGACAGATGTACAGGGGAGAGAGGTTTGCTGATGTCAACGTTGTGAACAGAGTGCCCAATGGTGGCAGTGGGGTTATGGTATGGGCGGGCATAAGCTATGGACAACAAACTCAATTGCATTTTATCAATGGCAATTTGAATGCACAGAGATACCGTGACGAGATCCTGAGAGCCATTGTCGGGTCATTCTTCCGCCGCCATCACCTCATGTTTCAGAATGATAATGTACGGCCCCATTTCGCAAGGATCTGTACACAATTCCTGGAAGGTGAACATTTCCCAGTTCTACCATGGCCTACCACCAGACATGTCACTCATTGAGCATGTTTGAGATGCTCTGAATCGACGTGTACGACAGCGTGTTCCGGTTCCACCCAATATCCAGTAACTTCGCACATCCATTGAAGAGGAGTGGGACAACATTCCACAGGATAAAATGAACAGCCTGATCAAATCTACAGAATGAGAAGGAGATGTGGCGTGCTACATGAGGCAAATGTTGGTCACACCAGATACTGACCAGTTTTCTGATCTCCACCCCTACCTTTATTTTGAAGAGGTATCTGAGACATGTGAAATCCATAGATTAGGAATTTATGAATTGATTTAAATGGACTGATTTCCTTTTATGAACTGTAACTCAGTAAAGCCTTTGAAATTGTCACATGTTGCGTTTTTATTCTTTTGTTCAGTGTAAGTAAATTATTTGGGTCCTTAATTCTCATCCATATTGTTGAGGTTAGGGTTAGTACAGCAGATGAGTTGGGTGGTTCTTACCTCATCCAGCTTGTTGAGGTGGGCTGACATCAGGCTGACTAGCTGACCTGTGCTGATCTTGTCCAGGACCCGGCTGGACAGCTTCAGAGTCTTGGGGGTTGAAGGTCAGGGGTTAGGATGGACACAAAGGGTTAAAACGTGACACAGGAGAGGCTGCTGTGTGACACTAAGAGGATGTAGCAGCTACATAGCTGACCCTCACACCAGAGAGTGGCTACACTGAAGAGAGTGATGTGGATCTGCATGCATGCCTAGGTGGTGGCATGTCAGATGCACACAAACACTCACCACTTCCTCCTCACACACACCACTCCCCCCTCCCACACACACCACTTCCTCCCCACACACACCACTTCCCCCTCCCACACACACCACTTCCCCCTCCCACACACACCACTCCCCCCCCACACACACACACCACTTCCCCCTCCCACACACATCACTTCCTCCCCACACACACCACTTCTCCCTCCTACACACACCACTTTCCCTTCCCATACACACCACTTCCTCCCCACACACACACATACACACCACTTCCCCCTCCCACACACATCACTTCCTCCCCACACACACCACTTCCCCCTCCCACACACACACCACTTCCCCCTCCCACACACACCACTTCCCACTTCCCACTCCCACACACGCCACTTCCCCCTCCCACACACACCACTTCCCACTCCCACACACACCACTTTCCCCTCCCACACATACCTTCTTATAGATGAGGCTGAAGAGAGCGATGCGTATCTGCATGCCCAGGTGGTGCAGCCCAAAGATGGCTGGCTGCAGGAGCAGGAAGCGAGTGATGAAGAGAAGACTGAGACCCAGGGCCAGGTAGTAGCCCTGCTCCCGCTCCGGGGCATGAAAGGGGTCGAACGATGCAATGATACGACCCAGGAGCTGGGGCTGCACTGCCTTCGACGCCTCCTGGAAGAAAAGAGGGAAATATATATATATATATCTGTCATGCTATAATGATCCGTGTGTTCCTGAAAATCTGAAGTAGCCTGTATAATGAAAAACGTATCCAGTATGGGGGAGGGGTGCGGGGGAAAAGGTTGCCCTACAAAACTGAATTTGGTGGCACTTTGATATCATGATCTTAATGATATACCTTGATACCTCTGCTCTTAATCTCACATAAACCCTGAACTGATGGGCATTCCTAGAAGGTTCCATGGGGATCACCTCACACCACCAGGTTACGCAAGACCTGCTGCTGACGTCAAACTTCCTCACCGAGCGGAGGAAACTGGGATACTCACACGGCAGTGAAACATGCTTCTTCTCCATACTATGGTCATGCCGCTAATTCACTAGTAAGTACCACACAGGTACAGGACAGAACAGGCTAACAGCTAGCCTGGGTTGGGTTGAGGTCAGTTCCATTCCAGTTCCAATTCCCTCCAATTCAACAAAGTGAATTTGAACTCAGTTCATGTGTTGAATGAGAAACTGAAACTCCCCATTGACAAATGATCCCGTTTTTTTACATTCTAGAATTGGAACGTCCATTTCCTTCCTGAATTGAAATGGAATTGACTGCACACACAACCCTATCAATGGTATAACACCTCTGCTGTCACAATATATGATCTGTTCTCATATGAGAGATCCTGTATGAGAGACAGATGCACTTCAAAGGGGCAAAATAACACTATAATAAGACCCAAATGGCAACCCACATTTTAAATACAAGGTTGTTCATCACCTGGTATCGTAGTAATAAAGTATGCAGGCCTTTATAACAATCGTGGCCGACTCCGGTTGTGGCGAGCCCACAATGTGTGCAGGCTTTCGCTCTAGCCAAGCTCTACGACACCCGATCAAATAGATCGTTATTCGGTTTTATATAGAGTTTGACTAATGTGGGTTAGTTAAACTAGAGCAACACATTTTCTTTTTAACTAACTGCAACCGTTGGACACCTGTGCTTCACGTGGAGAGATGGACTCACCCCAAAGTACAGCAGGATTCCGTAGAACACAAAAGGCCAGAGGAAACAACGGGAGAGCGCCCTCAGAAGACGAGGCTTCTTCTTGGCCGATGCCACTTCTCGGTCCCATTCTCTACACCAGGAAAACAGAGCAGGAGAAGTTAGAATCTATATATTTTTTTTTAAACACACACACACATTGGCTGACAGTAAAAGTAAAGTAGGGGCACATTGTTCAGGGCCCTGGTGTATAACCTGGGCACTTTGGCTGACTTGTTAAACGGAGTGAAGAGACCTTGACGAACGAGAGAGATAAAGAGGTAAGAGAGAAATGTGAGAATTTGTGAGAAAAAGAGAGCGGAGGGAGGGAAAAAGGCAGAGAGGGGAGAAAAAAAGGTGATGAGAGAGAGAGAGAGAGAGAGACAGGGACAGAGAGAGGGTAAGAGAATGTGTGATTACACATGATAGATGGAGGGACCTTACCAACGTGTTAATTCAAGGTAAAGTTCAAATTCCCATGCAGCTACCAGCAGAATTTGGCAGATAAAATAAATGCACATAATTCAGCACTCTCTGAACATCTGGCCCTTTCAAAGGTCGACTTTCACACCTATTTAAAGGGCCGCTGGCACACTTTACTGTGACACTGTCCCTTCCCTCACCCCATAGTGGCCCAGCATGGGACATGGTTGTGTTTATTTTGTTTCGGAGACAAAAAAATGCGTGTGGCATATAACAGGTGGCCTAAGATCCTACCCTTTTTTCTTTCTACAATCCTTTCAAAGGTGTGACATTTACACACATCACAGAACGGGGACAGAGCAGAAAGGACGTAGAGTGAAGGGAAAGGGGAGAGAGACAGAGAGAGGGCCAGAGAGATTGAGAGGAGAAATTGACCTAATTAATTAAGAGAGAGAAAGAGAGTGGTGAGAGGAATGAGAGAAAGAGAATGAGATTGAAAAATAGGAAAAGGGCATAGAGATTGAGAGAAGAGAGAGCAAAAGCAGAGAGAGAGAGAGAGAGAGAGAGAGAGAGAGAGAGAGGACAGTACAGAGAGGGCCCAGCCTGCCCCGCCCCGCCTCCGGTGTGTTTGTTTGGGACATGCCAAAGTTTATGTTTGTCTGCCCCCCTCCAACCAAAGGCCATCCCATATTTTAGGTTAGCGTGGGTCATCTAGAATTTCCAGTTCTTTAGCTAATCATTGCGATCATCTCAACTCTCTCAACTCAACAAGACAACAACAAAGAAGGGACCAACAACCCCAACAGGAGCACGTTGATCTATTGTTATGGCCTGGGGCTGATCCTTTGTGACATGTGTTTGTGTTCCGTATCATTGAAATGGCTGGAATTAAATTTGGACAGGAGTTAAAATAGGTAATCAAAGCACAGCACGGTGTGTGCGAACGTGTGTGCGTAATGAAGAAAAAGAGAAAGTCATTTAGAATTGAGTAACTTCCAAGGATGCACAGGTGTGTTCAACATGCCTTGAATGGTCATAAAGGGAGACACTTTGGCTGATTTACAAACCTTTCTAGTCGTTCAGAAAGATTGTCCGCCAGATCAAACGACGGTGCTTTGTAAACATCGGTCAAATCCAACTTCTTCCTGAAGCCCTTCCTCAACAGTGGAGATGTCCACCTGCAAAACAACAGAATGGATGGGTATGGGAGGTTTGGTTGGTGAAAAAGTATAGAATATAATAGCCTACTTCTGAGGTACCTACCTGTAGACCAATCTCCCCTGAAGTTGATTTATATCAGCATTATATCAGCAGCATGCATGTAGCATGAGAATTAGGCCGAGGTCTACAATTTGAATAGCTGCATAATTTGTAAAAAAAAAATTAAAAAAATTATAGCAATCCTAAATCTGTTACATTTTGGGATGGCATGGGCTTTTCCCATGACAGGACGCATGTGGTGAGTGTTGTAGCCTACATGACATTATACATATACACTATACATGCAGGACAAACGAAGAGAGATGTTCAATATCATTGACTCATTTCATACAAAGATATCACAATTGAAAGATGGAGCGCAAAGAGCTGCTGGAATTTCATCTCGGAGCAAAACACACAGAAACGGTCCTTGGAGCATATTTGCACTTTCGTTTTTAGCATTTACAAGAATCTACTAAAAGTGAACATTGAAAAATAATACGATTCCTGTGACCTGACTTGCCGGAAAACTGACTCTGTCCCCTTTCACCAATGCGCTCACCATATCTGGCAACAGCCTCTGGCAAACCATTAAAGTGTTTATTTACGACATATCTGAAGAAAACATATCATTCCTTACCAGAATACATATTTGGAGAGGAAGTTTGCATCTTCCACGGGTGACTTCTGCATCCTAAGAGCACAGCCAGTTTTATTTCACTGCACCTGTGTCCTATCGCTTCCCCTTTTCTCGTGGATGACCGCTAGTTCTGTTCTGACTGTCCCAGCTTGTGCCGACTGTATAAATGCGCGGAGCAGAGGTGATGTCACTGGTGTGAAATTGCGACCACTATCCAAACAACTAACACACAATGCAGAGCACACAACACACAGACCGCAGCAAATGGGCTGTCTTGTCCTTGCCTCGATCCCGACAATGAGAACACGTTGGTTAGCGAGAGAGGATCCTTTATGGACTCTCCAAACATCCCGGAGTGCGTCATTTCCATACTGACAAGCCTCTTCAAAAACGTACACGGGTTGCATATTGTAGCAACCCAATTTGCGGAGACATAAACTACTACACCTATAATGGCGTACCAATTTTTAGCAGGTAGATTTCAAAGAAATCACCTCTTCTGCAATTATGTCAATTTATTTGAATCAAAAGGGTATGTGATCTCATTCATTTGTTAGAATGAATATGTCCTTCAGAAAACCCAGTTACATCACCTGGCCTCCAAGCAATGTATCAGAATAAGACTAGATGATGGAGTTAGTTAGTCTGGAGAATATTCAAGAAAAAGTAAGCTAATGTCCTGGCATCTTCTGGTCTGTTCCATGAAATGAGTCCTTTTGCGTCCTTTTTTATTTTATGTAGAAATTGTGCATCAATATTGCATTTTAAGGCTGCTATATTAAATTAGGTGCACTTTAATATAGACCACTTGGAAAATGAAATGAATCAGATTTTGAATCAGATATGAATAAAGACATTTGGGAAAAATTCCGCGTTTTGACATGTCCCTCTGGGCACTCCTCTCCACGCGTTCTCCTCCAAGTTATCACTATCATTGCACAGCTCTAATTATTTCGTTGCTTTGACAAAGTCATTTCTGACAATTATTATTTATTTCATGCGATTAGTGATTCATTAAAAGGTTTAAAAAAAAAACGTTGAACATGTGCTCTTCATGGCAGAATATATACTGAACAAAAATATAAACGCAACATGTAACTATTTCAAAGATTTTACTGAGTTACAGTTCATTTGAGTAAATCAGTAAATTGAAATAAATTCAATAGGCCCTAATCTATGGATTTTACATGACTTGGAATACAGATATGCATCTGTTGGTCACAGATACCTTACAAAAAAAGGTAGGGGCTTTGATCAGAAAACCAGACAGTATCTCGTGTGACCAACATTTGCCTCATGCTGGGAAACACATCTCCTTCGCATAGAGTTGATCAGGCTGTTGATTGTGGCCTGGGGAATGTTGTCCCACTCCTCTTCAATCCAGAGGTTTCTGGATATTGGCGGGAGGTGGAACACGCTGTCGTACACATCGATTCAGAGCACCAAAAATGCTCAATGGGTGACATGTCTGGTCAGTATGTAGGCAATCTAAGAACTGGGACATTTTCAGCTTCCAGGAATTATGTACAGATCCTTGTGACATGGGGTCGTGCATTATCATGCTGAAACATGAGGTGATGGCGGCGGATGAATGACAGGATCAGGATCTCATCACGGTATCTCTGTGCATTCAAATTGCCACCGATAAAATGTAATTGTGTTCATTGTCCGTAGTTTATGCCTGCCCATACCATAACCCTACTGCCACCACGGGGAACTCTGTTCACAACGTAGACATCAGCAAACCGCTCGCCCTCACAACTCCATTCTTACATATACTCCCTCTCCGGCGCTCTAGGTCACCAGGCTGCGCATTATTAGGCACACCTGTCACCATCGTTACGCGTACAAGCGCCTCACCAGACTCACCATCCCTATATCTGTCATTCGCTTTGGTTCCTTCCCCAGGCGTTATTGTTTCATGTCTGTACGCTGCTCGTGGTTCTTGTTTTGTCCATGTTCTTTTATTTATTAATTCAATTATTCACTCCCTGTACTTGCTTCCCTACTCTACAGAATAACTTCTCACCAAATGGATGCATTCGGGAGTGTTTTTTTGTTTTGGTAGGTGCCATCGGAGTGCCACTCAGGGGCAAGTGAGGATGCCTCAGCCTGCTCTTCAGGTTCACAAGACTCAGTTGTGTTGTGTGACAAAACTGCAAATTTTAGAGTGGCCTTTTATTGTCCCCCGCACAAGGTGTACCTGTGTAATGATCAGCTTCTTGATATGCCACTCCTATCAGGTGGATGAATTATCTTAGCATAGGAGAAATGCTCACTAACAGGTATGTAAACATATGTGTGCACAACATTTGAGAGAAATAAGCTTTTTGTGTGTATGGAAAGTGTCTGGGATCTTTTATTTCAGCTCATGAAACCTGGGACCAACACTTTACTTGTTGCGTTTGCATTTTTGTTCAGTTTAAAAATTTGATGATTTTTTTTTAATTCAACAAGTTACACTACCCAAAAGGGACTCATTTTGTGGAATGACCCTTTTACACTTCGAAATAGCAAGAGAAACGTCATAGTGTGAGATACATTCAATGGCTTTACAATCAAATAGAGTAAATAATACACAACCGGTCCTGGCATTCATCATTGCGTGCAACTGGCATTCATCATCATGCACACCTGGACTCCATCACTTCACTGATTACCTCCCCTATACCTGTCACTTCCTGAGGTCCATTCCCCAGGCAGAATTGATGATGTGCTTCATGTCTATACGCTACTTGTGTTTGTTATATTGTTCTGTGGACCATGTTCCGTTTACTATTAAACTCACCACCTGCACTTGCCTTCCGACTTCCAGCATATACGTTGCAGCACCACCAAGGCGAGGCAGAAGCGCGTATAGACTGGAGCAAACCACTGAATGATTTCCATATGTTGAAAGAAAATGTAGCTGACATTTTACTTGATTGAGCAAAGTCTTTCATCTGACTCTTAGGGGGAAGGCCCATCTCTCCTTCCCAACAAGTATTGATCCCAAGTCAACAACAAAGTAGAGTTTTATGAATGTGGGAACTTCCCTGGAGTCATTGGGCTATATAGATATACAGTGGGGCAAAAAAGTATTTAGTCAGCCACCAATTGTGCAAGTTCTCCCACTTAAAAAGATGAGAGAGGCCTGTAATTTTCATCATAGGTACACTTCAACTATGACAGACAAAATGAGAAAAAAGAATCCAGAAAATCACATTGTAGGATGTTTTATGAATTTATTTGCAAATTATGGTGGAAAATAAGTATTTGGTTAATAACAAAAGTTTATCTCAATACTTTGTTATATACCCTTTGTTGGCAATGACAGAGGTCAAACGTTTTCTGTAAGTCTTCACAAGGTTTTCAAACACTGTTGCTGGTATTTTGGCCCATTCCTCCATGCAGATCTCCTCTAGAGCAGTGATGTTTTGGGGCTGTTGCTGGGCAACACGGACTTTCAACTCCCTCCAAAGATTTTCTATGGAGTTGAGATCTGGAGACTGGCTATGCCACTCTAGGACCTTGAAATGCTTCTTACGAAGCCACTCCTTTGTTGCCCGGGCGGTGTGTTTGGGATCATTGTCATGCTGAAAGACCCAGCCACGTTTCATCTTCAATACCCTTGCTGATGGAAGGAGGTTTTCACTCAAAATCTCACGATACATGGCCTCATTCATTCTTTCCTTTACACGGATCAGTCGTCCTAGTCCCTTTGCAGAAAAACAGCCCCAAAGCATGATGTTTCCACCCCCATGCTTCACAGTAGTTATGGTGTTCTTTAGATGCAACTCAACATTCTTTGTCCTCCAAACACGACGATTTGAGTTTTTACCAAAATGTGTAGTAAGCTGTTAGTAGCCCATGTGCCTCACCCTAATAATTTGGTCTTTTCCCCCTCATAACATAGCCTATAGTTCTGACTTGGTGGTGCACATGTAGCCTATAGCCTGTTTTAGAGAAAGGTAATCATAGAATATTGTAAGAGCTTTCATTAACAGCTTACAGTATATGCCCTATTTGTTTATCCTATGGTTCTGACTTGGTGTACAGGGAGAATACTCTAATAATAGTTATATGTACTACATTCGTCCTAGCTCACTCATTAATGTCCTCATCGAAATTACAGATGGCCTCTTATACGCTCGTCGTCCACTTATGTCATAGATTGTACATCTCAATTGTCAGTAGAAACCACATTTGTTGAAGCAAGTCAGCCAGCCATAGCAGCTATGTTTTTTAACAGGCAGTGAATTAGGCTAAATTAACTGTTTTGCTGCCAAACAAGGCTCCGCTGATAGCCAGGTGTAGCAGTGGTAAGGATTCACCCCATGGTGAAAGGAAGAAAGCTCTGCTGTTGGGACAGTTTTATGTAGGCCCTAACAGTTTGTGGGCACTGCTTGTCACCGTAATAGTTCAATTAATGTATTGTTTAGTGTTGTGCTGTGTAGTCGCTTTGCTGGAATGCATCCCCCCAAAAATATTTGAGTTTGTACCACCAAGATTTACATGCTAAAATCACCACGGGCTAGGATGGAGGGATTATTAGTGCTGAATCTGTCTAAATCCAATTGAATTATCTAGATTCCCTTTACCAAGGGAACCTGTTAAAAAATGTCTGATATTTAAATTTAATTACTCACAGTTTAACACTTTAGACTCAAATAGGACTATCTATTTGAGATACAATCAAATCCATTCTGTAACGATGTACGCTGAGAGTCGGGAAACAAGTTCAGGGAGTGAATACATTTAATTAATAAATTAACAAAACAAGAAACACAAATAGTGACGTGAAGCACTGACATGAAACACCAACAATGACGACTGGGGAAGAAACCAAAGGGAGTGACATTTAAAGGGCAGGTAATCAAGGAGGTGATGGAGTCCAGGTGAGTGTCATAATGCGGGTAACGCTGGTGAAAGGTGTGTCCTGACGAGCAGCCTGGTGACCTTTTATTGTTTTTTAAATTTGACCTTTATTTAGCTAGGTAGGCTAGTTGAGAACAAGTTCTCATTTGCAACTGCGACCTGGCCAAGATAAAGCATAGCAATTCGACACATACAACAACACAGAGTTACACATGGAATAAACAAAACATACAGTCAATAATACAGTAGAAAAAAGAAAGCAAAAAAAAGTATATATACAGTGAGTGCAAATGAGGTAAGATAAGGGAGTTAAGGTAATAAATAGGCCATGTTGGCAAAGTAATTACAATATAGCAATTAAACACTGGAATGGAAGATGTGCAGAAGATGAATGTGCAAGTAGATATACTGGGGTGCAAAGACGCAAGCTAAATAAATAAATACAGTATGGGGATGAGGTAGATAGATGGGCTGTTTAAAAATGGGCTATGTACAGGTGCAGTGATCTGTGAGATGCTCTGACAGCTGGTGCTTAAAGCTAGTGAGGGAGATGTGGGTCTCCAACTTCAGTGATTTTTGCAGTTCGTTCCAGTCATTGGCAGCAGAGAACTGGAAGGAAAGGCGACCAAAGGAGGAATTGGTTTTGGGGGGTGAGATATACCTGCTGGAGCACGGGCTGGGTGCAGGTCTCTCGAGTGGGTGCTGCTATGGTGACCAGTGAGCTGAGATAAGGCAGGGCTTTACCTAGCAGAGACTTGTAGATAACCTGTAGCCAGTGGGTTTGGCAACGAGTATGAAGCGAGGGCCAACCCAGGTTGCAGGTCGCAGTGGTACAGGTCGCGGTGGTGGGTAGTGTATGGGGCTTTGGTGACAAAACGGATGGCACTGTGATAGACTGCATCCAATTTGTTGAGTAGAGTGTTGGAGGCTATTTTATAGATGACATGGTCAGTTTAGGATGGTCAGTTTTACGAGGGTATGTTTGGCAGCATGAGTGAAGGATGCTTTATTGCGATATAGGAAGCCGATTCTAGATTTAATTTTGGATTGGAGATGCTTAATGTGAGTCTGGAAGGAGAGTTTACAGTCTAACCAGACACCTAGGTGTTTGTAGTTGTCCATGTATTCTAAGTCAGAGCCGCCCAGAGTAGTGATGCTGGACGGGCGGGCAGGTGCGGGCAGTGATTGATTGAATAGCAGGCATTTAGTTTTGCTTGCATTTAAGAGCAGTTGGAGGCCACGGAAGGAGAGTCGGATGGCATTGAAGCTCGTCTGGAGGTTAGTTAACACAGTGCCCAAAGAGGGGCCAGAAGTATACAGAATGGTGTCGTCTGCGTAGAGGTGGATCAGAGAATCACCAGCAGCAAGAGCGACATCATTGATGTATACAGAGGAGTGAGTCGGCCTCGAGAATTGAACCCTGTGGCACCCTCTGTATTTAGTCTATTTTGAGTAAATTACGTTTATTTCTCATATCTGCTGTCCTGTGCCTGACTCCTCTACACCATCTACACACAGGCCTGCATACAGAATTACTGACCTAGAATGGAGTCAGCAGGAGCAGACATCCTCCCTGTGGCGGTAGAAGAGCGAACAGGATTTCGCTTTGGACTTCCGGACCCTGGCTGCCAGCGCTGGATGGAACAACAGGGCCCTGATCGATCACTACCGGTGCAGCCACCATCTGTGGCCGCAGAGGCCACACTGCTGGTCGGTGCTGGGGGGGTTCCTCAGGGAGTTGAGGCAGGGCACTATCGTGTCACCCCAGGTGAGTCGGCACCAGGCTCACCCAGAGATCCCCTGTTGCTCACATGAATGTGTTTATAAAGCTCTCGTAGATTCATGCGCAGCTGGGAATTTTATTGACCGTTCATTTGCCCATAGTTTAGGTCCCCCTTGTTCCTGTGGATATGCACTTCCCTGTGCACGCCCTAGATAGTCGACCATTAGGGTCAGGGCTGAGTAGAGAGGCCAATGCTCCACTAAGCATGGTTACGCAGGAGGGTCACAAGGAGAGAATCTTCCTTATTGATTCTCCTGCGTTTCCGCGGTGCTGGGCCTACCCTGGTTGGCCTGAAGGGGTGGTCACGAGGGTGCTCGGGGAGGTGTGTAGGGGTTTCCATCGGCGCGACTACGGTGGAAAGTCCAGACCAGGTCTCCACCGTGCGCATCCCCTCAGAATATGCCGATTTGGCTCTCGCCTTTTGTAAGAAGAAGGCGACTCAATTACCACCCCATCGACGGGGGGATTGTGTGGTAAATCTCCTGGTAGACGCAGCACTTCCCAGGAGTCACGTGTATCCTCTGTCACAGGAGGGGACTGCGGCTATGGAAACATATGTCTCCGAATCCCTGGGGCAGGGATACATTCGGCCCTCCACTTCACCTGCCTCCTCCAGTTTATTTTTTGTGAAGAAGAAGGATGGAGATCTGCGCCCGTGTATTGACTATCGGGGTATCAATCAGATCACAGTGAGGTACAGTTACCCGCTGCCTCTCATCGCATTCTCATGAATGCTCCATCAGTCTTCCAGGCCTTTGTTGACGAGATTTTCCGGGACCTGCATGGGCAGGGTGTAGTGATGTATATCGACGGCATTCTGATATACTCCGCTACACGCACGGAGCATGTATCCCTTGTGCGCAGGGTGCTGGGTGGACTGTTGGAGCATGACCTGTACTTCAAGGCTGAGAAATGTCTGTTCTTCCAACAGTCCATCTCCTTCCTAGGGTACCGCATTTCCACTTCAGGGGTAAAGATGGAGAGTCACTGCATTTCAGCCGTGCATAATTGGCCGACTCCCACCACGGTAAAGGAAGTGCAGCAGTTCCTAGGCTTTGCCAACTACTACCGGAGGTTTATCCTGAGTTTTGGTCAGGTAGCGGCTCCCATTACCTCACTGCTGAAGGGGTGACCGGTGCGACTGCAGTGGTCGGCTGAGGCGGAAAGAGCTTTTGATCACCTGAAGGCTCTATATACCACGGCTCCCGTGCTGGCTCATCCGGATCCCTCTTTGGCGTTCATAGTGGAGGTGGACGTGTCCGAGGCTGGGATATGAGCTGTGCTCTCTCAGCGCTCGGGCACGCCACCAAAGCTCAGTCCCTGTGCTTTCTTTTCCGAAGAAGCTTAGCCCGGCGGAGTGAAACTATGATGTGGGGGACAGGGAGCTGTTGGCTGTTGTCAAGGCTCTGAAGGCTTGGAGACATTGGCTTGAGGGAGCTAAACACCCTTTTCTCATCTGGACTGACCACTGCAATCTGG